>NW_022987735.1:625833-1251666 GCF_902827165.1 Trematomus bernacchii | reverse complement strand
CCTGAGCTGGGCCCACTCTGTCATCTTCTGCACGGAGCCTTTCTCCCGGGTGAGGATGCGAGCAACTTTCTTCAGCTTCTGCTCGTTCCTCTCCAGATAACGGAGGCCCTCAGCCTGCAGCAGATTGAGCTTCTCTTGCCGGTTCTCATCCATCGAGATGTCCTCACTCATGTAGGGGTTGAAGCGGAAATAAGTGCCGTTGGGGAGGAAAGCATCAAGCATGACGTGAACCTCTGGAGGGAGGAAGAGAGGTGAGAGTGAGTTCACACGAAAAAACAAACATACAATTTGAAAGTGAGACCAAAATTATAAACAAACGATTATGTCCCTAATAGTCTCAATATGTACAAACGCTGAAATATTTTGTAACGAGTGAGAAAGTAAAAACGTGTCTGTGACTGCTTTACATGTGTTGCAGACTAATCACTCAAGGCTGAGATGGTGAGCTAATACCAAGTGAAAGTGTCTGGCTTGTCAGTCACGGTGGTTTCCAAATGCTACGTCTGAGAGGTTTAAAATCAACAAGATGCAAATGCATGCTAACAGGCTGCGAGTAGCAATAACAGGGTAAATATGCCTGAAGGATCCAATAAAGGTGACGGAGGTTGTTTCTGTCTGTGTTCCCACAGCAGTGCAGAAGTTCAGACACAGATTCAGTCAGAACTAGATGCCTTTCAGTCTGAGGAGCATAAGTCTACACAGAGTATTTTATTTAAAAGGTTATATAGAGAGGGTTTTATGGACTTTTATTTCTTGACTTGCTTATTTTATTAGCTCCACGTACTGTATTACATTATTGCATTTTGAAAGAATATGTTCTGAAAAGTAAAAATAAGATAAGCATTTACTAAATTCTGAAATGACGCAACATCATTTGTCTAATCTAGAGATGTAATATGTTTTCTATCTAATTATTATTCACTGTTTTTCTCAATGTACTACCCAAAGTTTGTCTCTGCTTTTCAGCTCTCCGTGTGAAACTTAAGACTGATCAGCGTAACAAGTTAGGTGACAACTGTTAAAGACTCTGATTTTCCCTATCGCCTAAAGAAATGACCATGTTGGCAGCAGTCTCTCAATTTCCACAGCTGTTTAAAACACTTACATCACAGATTTGACACTTGTATATTCACTTAATGAATTAAAGTTATATTGAATACAAATCAGTTTACATAGGGAACAGGTGAGTCACCTTCTAATGCTAGGTTATTTCATCCTGATGAAATATATTATGAAGAAAATGCCATGCTTTGTATCGTAAGAATATTCAAACAGACTTCAGAAATATTGTACTTCAGGAAAACTACTCTAGATACTTAATTACTACTCCAATAACTGAGTTTAGAGCACAAACAGATATGTGCAGAAAGCCTGCATCTATGGGTTCAACAAGCTCACTGCCATGGGCTTTTACCACAGGCTAGCATTTCTTTTGCAGGCTCATAACACTCTGAGCATCCCAATATGTAAGCAAATAGTTTACAGGTATTGCAAGTTTCCACAAAAACCAAAAATTGCCAATAAATAACTTTGTGAAACACAGAGATTCGAATTATAAAACATATTTGTTCCATTTTAGTTCCGGATGTCTAGACTGCAGCTCCACCTTATGGAGTATCTCATTTTTTAGACTGATCGAGTTTGTGAATGAGAACAAGCCAGTTCCATCAGGAGCTTTGTTTATACATCTAAACCCCCATTAGATCAGCCTTATCTGTTTACAACAACAAGCTTTACTGATACAGCCATGACAAAGCAGGAGGCTTGTGAACACTGAGACAGGAGGGAAGCTTTTGAAAAAAAGTAAATATGCGATAAACACTTTTGCTAATCTGCTGTTTCTTAATAACAAAGCCTGTTGGAGAGCTGGGTAGAGCTTAATCCCGAATACAGAAGGAACAAGTGCAGAGAGGCATCTAGGTCACCCTCAGCACCACGGAGCAGCAACAGGGGGGGGGACCGAGCCAAATTTAGGCTCAGCAGAGGTGCCCATGTCCAGAGGTGATAAGGAGACGGAAGGGGGCTACTACAGAGGGCCAGGATGGGACGTATCCAGAACAAAGTCAAGCTGCAGTGCAGTGTTTTCTACACATCAAAGCCCAGCTCCTTCTCTCAGAACAGACAGAGACAAAGGGCATAATTCATTTAAGTCTTTGAACATTCTGATTATAGTCTGTATTCATTTAATCTTCATGTGCAGACAAAATAAAATGAAGGTAACTACAGTAAATCAGCAATGCAACCAATGCCTAAATAGATGCTATGCATGCTGGCAAGTTTGATATTTTGAACAGTGTGCGCCTTTGTTGATCCAGCTTGTCTGTATTTGGCACGTTGCGTCATCATTTTTGGGACATATTAAGTAGTGTTTCCACATGTTGGACAGAAATAAGCAGACGTTGTTGACACTGTGCCAGCTGGCATTTGTTGCTTCAAATGCTCCCAAATGAAATGTTGAGAGCCAGACCTCTTTAATAGTTAATCAAATCAACAATATGTAACCCTTTTTGCTGTAGTGTTAATAATTGGGATCAAAAGGGGGAATGTGAATATGTATAATCACACTTCCACTATTCAGAAGGTGGATGAGAGACACATTTGTTTAAAAATGAACTAAATGAAAGCTAACTTCATATCCACAGAGGAGATTATACAATTGGTGGAATATCCCTAAATTACAGTAAGTTTATTTAGTAGTTTCAAGGTTTATGTTTATACACGTTATATTGATAAAGAACCAACGAATATACAGTTCATTTGAATGATGTGTACATTTACCAGGGTATATGCAGGAATCCTGAAGTCCAAATGTAAGACCTTTTAAGACCTTTTTTAAGACCCTTTCCATACATTTTAAGACCTCATCGCCACTTTGAGTTCTAACCGGTTACATTGGCGACACACTTTACCTCACATTTACTATATACAGTATTGATTGTCCTTCCTCCTTATCTTCCAACCATTTGGACGCAGACTTGCATTTCCCCATAACGATGTTGTTTAACAACCGGCGTAAACGGACCTTCGCTCGCTATCAAGCAGTGAGCGTGCGATGTCCTGTTCAGATGACGTCAAATCCAACGGGATGCCATAACTAAACTACACAGAATCACACTACACACCTACGCAATGATTACATTCAGGCACACTTTAGAATACAACCTCTTTGGACAATTTATATACTTATTGAAAACAAGCTACAAAATGTAATACCTTGGAAAATGCCGTTTAATACTTTTTAATAGCCTTAATTTTCGCTAAATTGATTCATCAACTTTTAATACTTTTTAAGACCCCGCGGACCCCCTGATTTACAGTCCAATAAGTCAGAAAGACCGACTCTCAATTACAATAATGCACCTTTATCATATTGCAGTTACGGTCCCTTACCCTCAGTGTCTGTGGCGCTGCTGATGATATTGTTGAGTTTGGTCTTGAGGCTCGTGGAGGTGGTGCCCTTGCCAGGAGTATCAAAGGCGCGGCCCGTACCGAGTGAGACCACACACTCCAGAGGCGTGTTGGGCCACAAACACTTACTCTCATGGATAGCCAGGGCTGTGGGGTTGTTAATCAGCAGACCTCCATCCTGTGCACAAAACACAAGAAGTGCCATGTTAGAGAATTCTCATATAAACTGTGAATGTGTTCGTGCCAGGACCACAGTCAGCAATTCATTGGCATTTGAAACCTCAAAAAACCTTCATGGATTTTAACCAGTCAATGGATGAAGTTTTAGAAGAACCCTTGACAATACAAAAATAACCAATCAATGTGCAGTTCCAGAGCTGCTTGTAAACGTACAAAGCATCGAGCTACATTTTCCCCCCCCCCCCTCCTTTTTCCTCACAGTTTCAGTCAAACTCGCTTTGATATCGAACAACCGCCCAGGAGTGCTTATGCTTTGGATCCATAGTGTACCCAAGGCGGTGGGGGGGTGGGGGGGGGGGGGGGGTGGGGATAACTGGAGAGGCTGTGGGGATTGTTGAATAGGCATGAGGCTGAGGGGCCGCAGGGCTGTGGGCTGGCAGCAGGATCAAACACACAGGGGCCAGTCCTCATTAAAGAGGCCAGGCTGGGGGGTGGGAGCCGCAGGGCCCCAATTGTCTTGGGACACACTGGAGGGAAGAGTGCTTGTTTTTTACGACTGTATGCATGTGCATGTTTGATCGAGAGACTGCTTAGAGTCAACGCATATAATAATGTGGGTACGTGTCTCCGACAGCATATGTCACATGGACGCACACACATAGGGCCTTGGGGACGAGAGGGGAGGGAACATCCCATCTTTTCAGCACACACAGTGGCGTCAAAGCCAAGGTTGTGATGGGGAATACTGTGTAAAGGCAAAAGGTCTGCTAATCATCCGGGAACCTTGACTGAGGAATTGCATCATCAATCCGAAGACCAGGAACATAGAATTGCAAAAGGGAGATGGCTGTTGCATTTAGACTGGGGGCACTGCATCAAAGAATAGCTCCCATGATAGCAGATGCTTAGAACAATGTTGTGTTACATTGAGAAATACCAAGGAATTCAGCAAAGCAGGCCAATAAAGACAAATCTAAGTCTAAAGAAAGCATGTTTCTCTGTTAGGATGTACTGATCGATTAGGATTGGAACAGTGGTCTCTGGGCTAAATGCTACAGTCAGCATGCTAAAATGCTCACAATGACAATAAAAAGATGCTGATTTTTAGAAGGTATGTTCACCATCTTACACTAAGTGCAGTTTGGCCTGAAGAAAATGCCCTTAGTGTTGCAGGAATTTGGTCATAAACCAATGTACTGCTACCAGAGCAGTAGCTATTAGTATCTATCTCTTTTTCATGAAAACCCATCAAATGTTTGAAACATTAAAAGACCAAGTATTAAAACAATGACTACATTCATCCTCTCAGAACCATGAATGTCTGAACTAAATATCTAACATTTTAGTCTGGACCTACAAGCGTCGCAAAAATGAATAAATGGGAAAGATTACAAAGGGAAATACTTCCAGTCCCTCTGGGAGACACTTTCCGATAGAGGAAGCTTTCAATAATTTCAAAGACGTAATAGTATGATAATTAACTGCATGAATCATTTAAAACCTTATAGTAAGCTATTTAATGAATGTCCTGTGTGAGCCTCAGAGAGCACCCCAGCTCACAGGCTGAGATGGAAGTCACGCAAAGAGGGTTTCACTCGGCCACAAAGCAAGGAGAACTGCTGAGGCAGCTGTTTGACCAAAGCACGTCATTATGAACCAGTAGGGAGTCTGGCAGAGCAAAAAAATGAATCACAGGAGAGGGAGAAAACGCCTGCATTGGAGTTGCTCCTGACGAAGACTTTAGAGGGACTTGAACTGTGGAAGACACCAGACGAACCCAGCTGGAAACAAAACAACTAAGCAGTTTTCTTTATCACTCACACCCTGTCAGAGGCTCCATTTTCTGAACTCAGTGGCAATTATGGCAACAGTCTGGGTCCAGTCACGGGTTCTTTGTGCCGATAGCTCGGGGGCAAGTTTCACAAGCACAGTGGCCGGCCTTGCACACAGAGCAAAGGCATGTAACGTTAGAAGCCAAGTGCACAATGCTCCTGTGAGTGGGGAGTTGAATGCAATAACTTGTCTCCATTACAGTGCACCTGCTCGAGCACTTCAGAGAGTTGTGGAGAAATGTAAGAAAAGTCATATTTTGTGGCAGTGAGGAAGTTTGTGGTGTCACTGGAAGGTAGCTTTTATTTGTCTGTGGAGTTTTACGAAGAATCAATAATTCAGAAGATCATTTGCATCCGTCACCTCTTTCCACAGCTGTCATGAAGAAATCGTACTAGTCTCGACATGCACTGAGATGCTGAAGCTGCAGTGCTAAAGCTGAGATTTCCACACTTGGCCCGGTGCCACATTCTCACACAAGGGGTTTATGAGGCCCAAGGCATATTTGGACACAGATTTAAGTTAGAAACAATGATCTACTTAGGACAAGCTGCAAATAAGCTTTGCATAGAAAATGACCAAACACATGCTGCCTGTCAAAACACGCAGCATGACGCAAGGCAAAGGTCACTTCCATTTATGTGGATTTATAGCTGTAAATAATGCTAATAAAAGAACGTTTCAACACATTGATGTCCTCAGAGAGCAATCCCTTAAAAGTGGAGACCATCTGACGGAAGTTATATACGTCAAGAGTCTGAGCGGAAACTGTATGTCGAGTTTGAATCCTGTCTTCCTGAAAGGCTTAATGATTTCCTTTGACAGCGTTCCTTAATTCCGGCGGGGGCTGATTGTTGATGCTCCAGAGGATCGCAGTTCCTCTGGCCTCGCCTTTGCCCTTCAGGCTCTAACGGCTGAATCACAAATCAGCTCCGCATTGTCCTGTAGCTAGTATAAAGCATCTATTCAACTCATTAGGACGTGTACACCTTCGGGAATATGTTTCGCAATTTTCCGATTGGCCAATTAAACTGAAATATTGCTTTCAAAAGAAACCGTTCTTGCAGCGTGTTGTCAAATAAAAACTACTGAGATGATACGAGTCATGATAAATAAACAAAAATTAAGACGTGAGGTCCCCTTGCATTGCTGTTGGAAAATTGCACCGCAGTCATTAACTTTTGGGAGCTTATCTTCATTGTGCCAGTGTAAGCCGTCTTGAGAGCGAGTGCTGATTTGAATAGGAAAGAGGTGCTATCGCCAGGATCAGTAAAAGTCATTTCACGCACCAGTGTATGTCAGCTCCTATTAAGTGGGACAGCAACCTTCTTCCTCTTCATTCAGACCGTGTGCCTCTCCCGGCCTCTCTCACCCAGGGAAGGCTTCAATGCCCTCTTGTGTGAGGGTCATAATGAGCGGCCCCAACACAGGAGAGAACAGAGTGCCTGCTCAAATCTAAATGAGGTGAACCTTCGACATACATCTGGGGAAGCGTTCACATCACAGTCCCAATGAGCAGCTGTAGTCATTAAGATCTCTTCTTCGGCTTCAGTGACCGAGCTGGACTAAAGGGCTGTCATGATTTATTATGAGGCCCTGCCAACGAGGCTCCATTCTCTGAAGTGATTAATTAGCGAAGCATTACATAAGACCAGGACATCTGATTATGAGACAATAACCACACTGTTTTCCCCAGTGATGGTCATTCAATCGATAAACTAGATAATTAGGCGGCTATGAAAAACTCTCTCAATACTTTGCACAAATCTTTCAAATCAATCCTCGCAGTTTGCACATAAAAGAAAGTGTTCTCTCACTCTATGTAATCAGTCAAATAAATCTGCTCATTGAAGAAAATGAATTGCTTAAATGGCATCCAATCCACACAAAGGATACCATTGTCACCGGGGGAAGATGAGAATGACAACGCAGTCGGTGTGGTGACTCTTAAGGTCGAGTCAGAGGTCTTCATGCCATATTATGCAATTACCGACCGGTTCTTCTCTGCTTTATAGGTCCCAAAGGGTCACATGGAGGTTCAAGTCATCTTCCCAAGCTGTCAATAAAAGGAGAGCCTCATGTGCGAGTGCCAACTTTGCCCCGGGCATGCAAAGAAATTGAGATCTACTGTGCACGGTTAGCTTTTCCCACACATTCGGTGAATACATGACCACACATGTGCATCCAGTATTGAAACAATGAATCATCCCGGTCGGCTGTAGCCATTCAGATTAAACTGTGACAATTCCTGCATTGATATAAATGGGTGCAGTCAGAACACCTCTCTCATATTTACTCAGTTTAGATTTCCTTGAGGCTCTTTAATGTATATTTGACAACTTCATATTGGAAAGAATAATTTTTCTGTCCATCATGTAGTGAACCATGTAAGGCTAATTTCCCTGCTGCACACAGGAGAGGTGACTGTGCACACACACTCTTGCATATCAATGCATTTGAATGCAGGATTCAAAGCTGTGATTTGTACCAAGGAATCTCATTGGGAGCTGCTGCAGTGAGAAGCTTGCTAAGTGTGGTGCACTGTGGGAATACAAAAGGTTTAGGGACAGAGGAAGATGTGGGCAACATAATTAGGGGACTGGCCAAGTGTGGCAATGTTTGTGCATGACTGAAAACACATGAATACAACAGAACAAAAAGAGCAGTCAGTGCAGGAAACAGAGTGACAACGAGAGACTCACTGTTTATACTTAAAGGACAACAATTCTGAGTCTTTCTGGGAGGAGCGAAATGTCTGCAGCAAGGCTCAAAGTCTGAGCTTCATCCTCCAACCGCCGAGCTCTTTGGGCTTAACACAGGAGGGGAAGACTGGGATGAGGAAGAGGCTAGAAGCTTAGATTTATACTCTCTGTCGCCTCCCAGAATCCACCACTTCTCCTCCTCTTTGCCTCATCTGAGAGGCGCTGCGGTGCTGAGCATGTCATTTATGAGCAATAACTTTGCCTCCAGTGGCCTTTACAAGAGAGAGAGGGAATTGAGAAAAGGTGATCCAAAGGTTATGTCTTCTTGAATGGCACTTTTGGAATGGCAATTAAGTGAGACCCTCTTTCTCCTCACACAGAATCAAGACATTCTGAGACTATTAGGCCGTTTCTCAATGTCGAGTATACCTGCTGCAGAGCCGCTATTTCAAGTATACTACGTCATCGAGTGTCGCCGAAGGACTGTTTAAATGCCCAGCATTCGGCGCCACTCGATGACGTAGTATACTTGAAATAGTGGCTCTGCAGCAGGTATACTCGACATTGAGAAACGGCCTTAGACTCTTTGATGAGTCACTCCCTCTGCCATTTATAAGCAACACAAATATGGGAGTGCCGATGTGACCTGCTCCATTTTAAGGCTGTGTGAAGTCTTTCTGCTGAGCGTTGTGCCATGTTAAAGCCCTCAAGAGCTCACACTGAGGGTGGTGGCCCACTGATCCCATGCCTCCCATCAAATGCTGGCAGAGGTGGGCACAAAACATGCTCCCATTCCTCCACATCCACTCAGGAGACGCCATGGCAACTAGGCGTAAAAAAATGGGGTCCTCCTCGCCATTCTACGCATGCTCTGGCATCCATTGTGAAACGTCGGGAGTCTTCTACTTCTGTGTTCTTTAAAGCAGAGATAACTGAGGGAGCTTTAATGTGGAACCACCCTCCCTTCATCTCTCTCTTCATTTGTTTTGCTCCTTTCCCCTTGTTCCCCCTCACTAAGTCGTCTTCTTCATGGCTGTGGTAGCAAGTGTGAGGCTTTGATAACACCGTGACTGTTCTGCTTCAAAAGGTCTTGCTACAAGTCACATTTTCCCCTGCGTTTACCAGTTTGAATCTGAAGATATGATTGCACGTTTTCATTTACAGTATCACAAAAACATCAACGAAACAATCACAACCTTCTCGAAACGCCGCTTGTGAATTCCAGCATTCGTTCAGCACATGGCGCCGCGACTCTCCTGCGCTCACCGTACAAAAGGATGATTGTTTAGGGCTTGAATTAAGTGGAATACTCTGTGGGCGTTTGTGGAAAAGAGCGAGATGACTCTCTCTCTAGGGAATCCTGACATCACACAGACAGCATGTTATACTCATGGCTGGCTTCAGTGGCTCAAGTAGCCAATAAAGAAAGCCATCAGGCTGGGTGGCCGTCTGAAGCTGCCGAGGTTCACATGGAAATTAAATTGGCTGACAGCGCTGCGAAAAAACGTATTTTAGAAGGAAAGTTATTACAACTGCTCTACTTTGACTTTCACAAGATGACACTGTTCAGTCCAGTTTAAAAAAATGATATCTTAAGTATTTTCATCCTGGTTTAAGCGAGTTTTAACGAATACAAAACTGATAGTCTCTTTATATCTCTTGGTGCCGCTAAAGACACAATGGATGCTTCTGCAAGTTGTTTTATTCATTTCATTCACATCTCTATATACTGTTTTCCATTGCTTTTCTGGTTGTGAAATGTTTTCATGAACAAAACAAGATCTTAAATCATGAAATCATGTTTTTCAGCTATGGCTGATAGAAGGAAAGGCTGTGGAGGTAGAATAATATGTGAGGACTGCTCACTGAAAGATATTTTAAGCAAGCACAATTACTGTAAGGTGCACTTTTTCTACATAACTTCACCTCCAGTGGGAATTCCGATGTATGAAATAATAAACAGACTCAACTTTTTTTCAAAATGTACTGGTTCAAGGCCTCATATTGATGTTTTGATGTTCAAATCTCTTTTGGAAAAGCAAAGCATAGCAAAACAAATGCTAGTAGAATACCTTCAGTCATGGTGAACACACGAGTAAAACATTTTAACTAAATCAAAAGGATAGAAAGTGGAACAAACGAGCAAAAGCACAAATCACACAGGAATTACCAGTCAAGGCAAAACACCTCCTAAAATACTCTCTGGCTGGAGAAAAACAAGAACGAAGCAACAAAAAGTGTTACTAAATCAGGACAGAAGCTCTCTTTCTCTAATTTCATATTTATTTTGTCATTCAGAAGTTTCTTTATCGCAGATATGAAATGATAGTGAAACATTTCACATCAAATGTATAACATATTTAGCTCCTGATGGTGTCTCATCCTCTCACAGTATGAGGTTTCCCTGCTAGCGGCTAACACATTTTGAAATAGCAGTTCCATAAAAAGGTTGTCTGTCGTCTCATTCTAACGAGGCAGATGTGGCACTCAAACAATCGCGTGTGATGAAGGAAACGCTGCACTGTGCTAATGTATGCATCTCAGAGTATAAGCGGAGACCTGCTAGACGACAAGCTGGGGAAATCTTCCCACTACAGGTGGCTTTTCATCACATAGTCTCTTTCATTCTCTCCCCCTGAAGCCCCCCCACCACTCACCTACGTAACTAACACAGTTTCCAATTAAGAGTGTGGGAGCGTGCCGACATGGGATATTGCCTTTGATGCAAACACATGCTCATTCACGCGTGCCGTGTCTACGTTAAGTCGTCAGTCTCTACACCCCGTATGTGTTTTGAATGTCGCTTGAAGGGGATATTGAATTCCTCAAGTGACAGGTCAAACACAGGCTACTTAGACTGAATAATAAAACAGGTGGAGCATAGTGACTTGCAATATTGTTCTTTTGTGCTTTCTTATCTCTTTTTTCATAACGCACTTTCCTGAAATATTCTTTTTTTAAAGAGGCCCGAGGCTATTATGCTCATTTTCAGGCTACATTTGCATTTTGTGCCTCTACTGTGACATGTTGACATGCAAAAAAGGTCTTTATTTAAGTTACTCATACTGATTGTTGTGATTGGTTAACCGCTTAGACGTCACGTACAATGTGTTGGAGTTCTAGCCAATAGAAGCGCAAGTGTTACATAGTGACGTCACTATGTTAAGGAAGAAAACAAAGGAGTCCAATCGAGGCACTTCAGGCACGGAGGTGTGTGTGGGAGAGGAACTCCCTCTTTCGTGAACTTTGGGATGTTAGCCATTTACATGCACAAAAGCCACACTACAGGAAAGGGAAACCAAAAAGCATAAAAGGCACTTTCTATGATTCTATGCCTCTACTCCTGTGGTTTGTCGTTTCTACTGTGCTCTCTTCTGACTTAGGCCTTGCCGAAAAGGTAAAGGCAGACGGAGTAGCCTTGGATATTGATCAGTCAAACGGTAGAGTGCAGTGGTGGTTTGCTATGTCTCTGATGGCTAATGCATACCTGTTTAGTGGAGACGGATTTAAGTGCGTCTCACTGCGACTCAATCTACCGTCAAGATGTAACTGACTGGAAATAAGCCCTGACAGGACGGAAATGGAGTTCCTTCCTCTCTCTCTTGCTGTGCGGAGGATTTTTCTCATTAGTCTGCCTCAAAATCCTTCAGACTCTCCACTGTCAACACTGACTGCATAAAGGGCATTTAAATCCTGCAGCCATACAATGAGCCCTGGATTACTGTAGCAGAGGACTGCAGTTAAATTGTCAGAACTAGGTGTGTAAATATATGGTGTGAATGTGAAACAAGGGGTGAAAGAGAACATGAATACAAAATACATCTTCACAGGTAAAATTAACATTATATTCCACACTATTTCACAGGTGAAGCAAAGGTCTTTAAGCGGTCTGCACTGTGGTACACAGAGGACTTGTTTGTGCAATATGTTCATGCCTCTTAACCAAACAGTTGTTCAAATGTACATTTATTGAGTACAAATATTCAGGAAAAGCTTAAGAAACAAAAACATTGTCGAACAACATCTTTGCAAAAGAGAAATATGTGTTTCGCAATACTGAAGATACCCCCTAAATTAGACCAAGTTGAAGTAAATAAAATGGAAAATGGACTTATGGCTTGCCGGTAAGTATTAACACATGGGTACTTTAGGGACCTGACAATTTACTATGTTATTTTGAACATGATCATGAAAAGAAAAGCTGTTTTGTTTGGAGTCTTCCCAAACTCAAAACGACTATCTATTTTGCATTTGGACTAAATTGACTAAGCTCGGTTTGACACTTCTTGACTCAAGGACTTAAGTACATTTGGAAACATTGAGCTTGGTGATACATAAACTGTTCCAATAGCAATGTTTGTATGCATGTCTCAGATTGATCTCGCTGTTTGAGGGCTTGATAGCCCACTCCCCCTCCACACCGCTCCACACTCGTTGGTTTGGAACATCACTTAATGTGGCGGACCCTCCGTGCGAACGCGCAAACGGAGGGGTAGTGTGTAGGGGTAGGGTGTAGGGCGTGGTTTGGGATTGAGCCATAGTCATACATTCTATCACTTCTCATCTTCTGTATCCAACAGTGATGTTGTAGAGATTTGATGTTTTATTTAATCACCAAATGCATTATAATCTGTGGCACCCTATCCACTACCCTGTTACAGTTGTGAGTGACACTGACCTGGTGGAGATCATTTCCCAGAGTGAACTCCTGGAAGTACCCCGGGGCGGCTGATGAGGCGCGGATGGCCTGCCACAGCTGGTGCTGGCACCCCCCCAGGTAGTGAGAGCGCAGCCCAGGCAGCAGGTTGTAGTTCCTGAACACGTAGGCCTTCAGAGGAGTCCCACGGTTCACAATGGTGCTCACCGCTGACACCTAAAGGTAGAGGAAATTACATACAGCTTGACGTTCTTTTTAAAGGTCTCCTATTATACTGTTTTTCATCAATATATTATAGGTCTCAGATATATACAAAACATGTCAAAAACAGATCGGGCATTGTAGCATCCCATAATCCCCTCTGTTTCAGCCCTGTTTCAAAAGAGCTGATTCTCTGTCTGTTGCTTTAGATGAAAATAAGGAGCCACTCCCCACACCCCTCTGCGAGATATTTGGTTAAAAAGAACACAATGGTGCTCTAGGAGGAGATTCAGGTGATAAGGTGTGGGGGGGGAGGTGGGGGTTACCTTGGTTGGTGATTGGCTAATGGTTACACAAGCCAAGAAATCGTTATGATGACATCATAAATTGGCCAAAATCTGATCAGCTCATTTTCAGACAGGTTTTTATATAAATGGACAAAAAGTGAGTGAATCTTTTTTCCTGAAACGTTCAGAATCTCTTTACACAGAGGGGACACATGTTTATGTATAACAGACATGAAAAAAGTGGATTTTGCACAATAGGTGACCTTTAAGCATGAGGCAGCATTTTATATACAGATACAAAATGCAGGCGTAATTTGAAGATCTATATTCTGACATATGAATTTAATATCATCCCAGTTCTACAAGCTTCAGAGGAGTTTGCTGACATATGAAATCCTGTTTACTTGATCCACACTGTCTTTTTATGTTGTAATTTCCTTCCACTTGTCATTTCAGAGGTATGCAAGTCAGCAATAGAGATAGAGAAGGGAGCTTTCTTTTTCATATCCCAGTGCCAAAGGTTCTGTGACCAAAGAGCTTACTGGTTGGAGCCTGAACAGAACAAGATGAAGAAAGAGAAGAAAGATCTTCTAAGGCTCACCTTGGGGCATTCTGGGTTTCTTGAAGTTTCCACCAGAAGGTGAGAGCCCATTTTCTCTCTGTGGAAGGGAAGATAGGAAGATTTTATTTTTGGGGATTAGTGAATGTTTGATGGTAGTAGTACGTGTGACACACTTCTTTTTGCAAGCTTCACAAAATCCTTCTGCTTATCAGTTACTGTAACGGTAGGGATGGGACGATATAGTATGAGCGTAGCTCGCTATTATGGTAAAGATGTGAAAATAAAAAAATATATATTATCATGATAAAAATACTCATACAATGTTGCTATTTTTGTATGTCTTCTATTTACAGTATTAAGGGTTAGGGTCGTGATGATATTTAACACTGTTTGATTGTTTGTATCACACTATAAATAGACATACTTGTTCCTTAACAAAAATACAGAGGTGGGAGTAAGTCCTACATGTGCAAGTCATGAGCAAGTCTCAAGTCTTAACCTACAAGTCTCAAGCAAGTCCCAAGTCACTGTGGTGAGAGTCAAGCAAGTCAAGTCATTGCTCAGGTCAAGCAAGTCACAAGTCAAGTCATACGAAATTCTGATGAATAACCCCAGTTTCCGCATTTAAATCAGTTAAAATATTGTGGTTATGAAAAGGTTAGTTTTATTTTCAACATAAACAGCAATGGAGAGTGGGGCGCTGAAATTATAACCCTCAAGTCATGAATACCAAGTCAAAGTCAAAGTCAAGTCTTTTATCAATGTTAGTCAAGCAAGTCTCAAGTCCAAAAATATGCGACTCGAGTCAAGTCATGTGACTCGAGTCCCCCACGTCTGAAAAAATATAAGGTTAAGGGATTCCTTTACATTTTAGTGCTTTTTAATGAGTTTTAACCTTATTTTGATGATTGGCCAGAATAATGGTGACACAAAATGTACATATTGTCCCATGCTAGCTTGAGAGCAATTTGCGATTGGCATTGTTATTTTCAAAGGACCATTCCACTGTATTAAAAAGTGAAGTAAATGTTGTATCTTAAACAATCTATATATGCATTAAATGACTGCTGACCATATTTTAGCATGCAGAGTTATTCTTTCAAATATTTTTCAGAATGATTACAACCAGCCACAGTTATACTGCAATAAATACATTATTGTTGAATGGCAATATCACTCATTATTACACATCATTTTGACATCAATAAATAGCAGATGTGATGATGTGATGGTCACTTTGATTTACCTCCTAATTTTTATGTTATACTTCAAATTCACTGTGTGTTCACTTTAACTTGCATGGCATTTGAACATGGCTTGAACTGAACTAGGCACAAGAGCTACTCTGCCTTGAAAGACGTAGGCTCTGACCTGAGGATGTTCTCCCAGGCTTCACTGTCATAGAAAGCGTGGTTCCAGCCCATCTTCACAGTGCCAACAATGACGTTCTGCTTGAAGACATCTGAGCCCAACTTCCGGTACAGATCATCACACTCGTTCAGTGGGATCTGGAACACACCTAGCATGAACCCTAAGATAGCACCTGAGGAAGAAAAAAAACACAAAACAATAACATTTAAAGGGGGTCAGTGACTGAGAAGGATTGGTAAACTTTAAATTCAGATATACTACACATATATATTGTTTCACTGTGTTTTTTGTATTGTTATTCTGTCCCTTTTTGAATATTAATATTAATATTTGTAATATTTATACAACTTAATTCCTCTAACTGTGATAATCCATGCACCTTTATTTACCAAAGCAGATTTCTTGTACGTCTAAACCTACTTTGCAATAAACCTGAATCTAGTTCTTAACTAAGCACACTACAGCATACATTTTTAAACAGGAAGTATAAAGCTTCAGTTACTCCGGTGGGAACAAAAATAAACGAGCTAACAGGTTGATCTTTTAGTACTCTCAAGGCCTGAAATTGAAGCTACACTAATTGCCTGATTATCTGTTAGACTAGACGTAACACTTCTCTTGGGTGATCTATTCATAAGAAGATCATTAGATGAACTTTCCCTTCATGATTAAGTTTCTCTGACAGGATTTCTAAGACACTACATTGCTTTCAGGCGGAGAGATGGGGTTAACCTGAGGGATGTGGGTGATCAAACCCGCCAGATGTGGCCCAGATGGGTTTCAACTGTTTGAACATCATTCAATATAGCAGGTTTACATTATGCTATGACAACATTCATAATGTAGCTTCAACTGGTGGAGATTAAGTGTGAAAAGGCTGATAGCAACTTGGGACTAATACAAACTTCTGGTAGTGATAAAGAGCCAAAGTGTGAAATTAAGACAACCAGGCAGCAGATGGAGAAGAACAGTTTAAAATTGCTGCACAGTACCCTCTAGTGGTGGTATGTTATACATGGAAAAAGTGTGAATCCATGTATTGGCAATTCCCTGAAACCAAATGAAGCGTTACAATTGTATGACATATATAATTGTATAATGTCCTTACGAATTTGAACTATTTGAAACTGTCATCTGAGGCCTGTATTGAGTACAGATCTAGAGAAGCGTTGGTGTTTAAATGTAGGTCAAAACAAGAGCAGAGAAACAAATGGGTCAGGGTGTGATCAGTGCTGCCAGTCCAGCCGGCATTATAGCACTCTGCTCATAATCCCAGCACACGCACACCGCACAGAAGTAGGACAGAAAGAAGACACACCTGTGCTGACACCACAAATATAGTCAAAGAGTTTGTAAATGGGTTTGCCGGTCAGAGCTTCCAGCTTATGTAACGTCTGAAGTGCAAGAAGTCCTCTGAAAGTACAAAGTCAGACAGAGATAATAAACACAAGAGAGACACATGAATACAATGACAACCACAACACACACTGGCTACAAAGAGATACAGCTGATTGATTGTATTATTAATTCATATTTTGTATCAAAATGTATATGATTATTACGATTTTATTTTTAATTATTATTATTATTATTATTAATATGAAGATTTTTTTTTGTTGAATATATAAATATTATCGTGAATGTGGACAAATACTGTATTTTAACAATACGGTATTCTGTTTTTTCACATTTGTTATTTTTTATTTGTTATTTTTTAATCTGTTCGAAATAAAGATTGAAATAAAAAATAAAAAAAATAATAATATATATGATTATTACGACATACCAATGTAATCGTGTTAAAATAAAATGTGTGTATACATCTATACCCATATCTCTTGTGTGTGGGAGGAGAGAGGCACAGATTGGTTTTAAACTAGCACAACAAAGACCAATAGTCAATAAATCAGTATCCATTTAACTGAATGTTTCTTGAGAAAAAATGGAATTGTAAGGCAGACTGTTAATAGAAAACGTGAACTGCAATTCAAAGCATGGCCTTCACTGCAGTAAATGCTATTCAGTTCCACTCCACAAAAGCTTGACATCAGTGACTCATAGCTTACAGGAAAGAAACTGAAGAAGAGCCGAACTTGTACCTTAATCCTCCTCCGTCTATGGACAGGATCCTTATTCCTCGACCTTTCACAGGTTGTTGGTAGCCCACCAGAGCGAGGGCTTCTCTGACTGCTGCCCTCAGGCCCGGGTCACTGGCCTGCTTCAGACGCAGCAGGCAAGGGATAACCCTCTCCTGGTAAACACAAAAACATACCGTGGCACTCAGGAGTTGAAAACTAAAAAAGAGGTCAGTCCATCATGATGGGATCAGAGCAGAAATGGAAAGGCAAAAAGGAAGTGGGGTTTGAAATTGTGAAATAGAGTCAGCTGTGGGAGATATTGGAGTATTTGACTAGCAGTGGCGAGCCGTCAGGGCCCTCTAGGCCCTCTGTGAGGGCCTAAGATATTCTAAAAAATAATATTTAAAAACATTTAAAAAAAAAAAAAAAAAATTTAAATATATATATATTTTTAATATTATTTTTGTTATATTTTTCATTAGTTTTACCGAAAAAAAACTTGATTTAATTGTATATAAAATAACATTTCCAAATAAATAAATCCTTCGAATCTGCCTGTTCAGTCTCTGTTGAATGTGAAGGGTTACATGAAAGAATCTCGTCTGTCTGGCCCTCTCTGCGATTCACAGAGGGCCCGCTATAGTAACTGAACGAGAGAGTAATGTCAAATGGCAGTACAATTGACCAATCATATCTTCCCTCTAAATGGGTGGGTTTTATTATTGCGGACTTTATGACAAGTTCCGCCCGCTGTGAAACTTTTCTTGTTTCCATAGCAACAACAACTTCCTGTCAACAGCGTGAACTCGCCTTCAAAATAAAAGCATGCCAAATTACACTTAAGACATACAACTGCAACGAAAGTAACAAACACAATGCAATATCATTTTCAATGTCAAAGAACACAAATTGGGTTCACAGGTGTTGTTTTGTGTGGTAGAGGGTCGCTGTCATTGATGCGTTTTGCACCTTGGGCCGTTGTTTTGATATTCCGCTGAAGTATACGCTGTGACGTAATACCTCTTTTTTTTTCTTTTTTTCGAGGGAATTGGTGGGGGTCAGAGGGCCTACAGTAGGTATAAAGCTCACGGCTCGCCACTGTTGACTAGTTAATAATACATCCTATTCATGTAGATGTTCTCATTACCAGTCAACCTGCATTGCTCCTATTCTGCTACTTGGTTTCTTTCAGCATGCAGGTATGTCAACAAGGGCAAAAACAATCAATGCTTCCTTAATGATGGGTCGATACCAATATCTCTCTCCAATTGGCTTGATATAAACAAGTGTTGCCTGTTTGTGAGTCATAGTTTAATCAGAATGAAGATGGGATGATTTGCCAATGGTAAATGAGTGCACATTAAAACCTCACTTAAATAAGCAGAGCAAAAATGTGGTGTGACCGCATTATTAAATAGTCTTAAGGCTGATCACACCCATAAAACCTTGGTTGTACATAAACATGAAACTGTTGCGATGTAAACTATATAATTGGGAGAAATGTGTGTAAGGTGAATGAGGACATATTTTTGTTACAACATGACTACATTGAGATCAAATTCAATTCAGTCAATAACCACAATGTCAACACATTAGTCTCCTTTAGTTCTGTTGCTATTTGCTAAGATATTAAACAATTTGTTTCCATCTTTATAGTAGGCTTAAAACTGTTCTTGATCTTTCATATAAGACACACATACTCACACCAATAAAAGTGACCTTGGTCTGCATTATATAAGCACTGTATAGGCTCCTGACACATTCACAGATAAGGCAGAGACCTAAATAAAGGCTGCCGTGTGTAATCTGCATGTACAGGAGTTGCTGAGCAGCAACATTAAACAGAAAGCAACACGTATCCTGCTTCCACAGCTGACAAACTGACATTTGCCTGGCATGTGAACATTCTCAAACACAAGCCTTTATCTACATTGTTTACATGCCAATGCTGTTAAACTATTCCTGCCAAATATAACATGATTATATAGGATTCAAACATATGCTACTGTGAACACCGTCTTGGCATCATGAGCCAAAAATAAAAAGGGCTTTTGATGTAACGAGAAGCTTCAGACACAGACGCTGCAGATTGTCAAAAGAATAAAAATAACTGTAGCCGGTTCTGATTCCTCACCTTGACTGCAACGCCACTGGTATCTGGAAACTCCAGGAGATGGTAGCTGAGGTCCTCCACCCTGTTGATGTAGACCCTTACATCTGAAGCCCTGCGGAGAGCCTGAACCAGACCCCGAGTTCGATTGTCCACACTCACCCTGGCAATGATCTAGGAGAAAAAAAACAAGTTAGGTCCAGCAAGTAAGCATTAGCTGGTATCAAAATTAAGAAATCATGATTATTTATATTTTGTATATAACTGAGTTACTAATGTATGTTCTTATTGTCATTTTATTCCTTGCTTTTCTAACTCCCTTGACAAATATGAGAACTAGCAGTTGGAACATCAATACATTTTCAATATCTATAAAAAACACTAACTTACAATCCCCAATATGACTGGCATCATGTTTATGACAAACAGAGCTTGACATGGGCCAGACCCAGAAAAGTAACTTTTAAGCTCCAATCCACTCAAATACTTTGAATATATATTGACTGTATATAATAAAATATTTGTGTAGAACAATAATTGCTTGCGCAGCATATTTCTATATTGTAATAATAACATTTATGGTTACAACATCTATAAAAAGTATCTTGGGCAACAGTAACACCCGACAGCTTAAAGGTGAACCAGTTCCTAAAATCCAAATTGGTTAATTTATTAACAAAAGTATGAAAAAGCTGGCAGTAAAGTTCTGTTATCTTTATAGAATACTGTCAGCAGACATGTACCTTTTCAGTGGGCTTGTCTTTAACCATATTTTCCTACCTAACAACATGAACTGAGCTAAAAACCACATGACATTCATCTGTATAACATGAGCCAGTGGACATGAATCATTTTCCGGCTATCTCCAACATAACATATTAGAAGTTCCCATTTCAATACCCAATCCAGCTTTGACATTAACTGAATGTCAGGTGTGTTTATGGCTATACAAAAAGAAAGCATGGCTTGGCCTGTAACGTAAACACCTTCTGGGGCCCTCTATCTCCACAAGGAGTTATTTTTGAAAACAGTTTCCAAGAAGTCAGGCACATGTCAGCACACTGAACTACCCTTGGACATATAGAGTAGCAATAGCTCTGGTCAAAGTCTAAACAGTAGGCCCCCTCCTATACCAGATACTGAGAACAATCTCATGTGGGGATTAAGTTTCACTCAAACCTAGACACAACCTTTTGTAGACGTACCTTCTCCCTTTGAAGCTGAAGTTTATTGGCTTTCTCCTCTGCAGACTTCTTCTCCTTACTAACTGTGGCCTCAACCTGTTTGACCGGTGCTTCCTCAGACTTCTTTACCTCCACAGCAGCACTTTTGGAGTCTGCTGCCCTAAACCTTGGGACCAGGGGAGCAATGTAGCTTCCTACAAAGGCTTGTACAGTTGGAGCTGAGTAGGACAGGTAGTGTCCTAAACCCTTCTTAGGAGGTGGGATAACTGTAGCAGCAGAGGCTGGTTTATCAAACACTGGTATGAGCTCTCTAGTTTGTCTACCCTGAGAGGAAGCAGAGGAAAAGTCAACATTGTCCCTTTTCTTATCCTGAGTGTTTGTACTGCTGCCAAAGTATGTGTTGATGTGATGGGCCAGGTAGTTGTAAGTGTCATCCAGGTTTACTGAGAAGGTGCTGGGGTGGAAAAGTGCTATGGGTTGTTTGGAAGTTGCGCTGTTGATCTCAGTTTCACCTGGTGAAAGTTTAAGCTCCTCTTGCTTCCTGGCAGGACTGGCTTTGACTGCGGGAACAACACGTCTCACCCTTTTCTCCTTAGGCACAGTCAGGATTGTGCCTGTGACATTCGCTTTGTCAGAGTTGTGGGGATGGGTTGAGGTAGTGGCACTTGCATCAAATGTAGCAGCAGAAGTAGGAATAGAAGGACTGGCAGGTGATGAGTTACATATTGGTTTGGGTGTAGTGGATGTCGAAGTGGGAGCAGCATTAATAGGAGCTGGAGTAAGCGTGACATCACTCTCCTCAGCTTTGGGCGCTGACTCAACACTTGCCTCAGCCTTGGTTACACCCTTTAATGCATTAGGCTTGAGTCTTTCAATTTTGGAGAGAAGTTCTGTATGCCTCCCACTCACAGCTTTAGAAACTGTGTCCAGTGTGTTCCTGACCCGCGACATGTGTTGGCTGAGACCAGCAGACCACCGAGAGGCAGATGTGTTCAAATTCAAGGTGCTGGTGTGGAGTCCAAGCCTTTGTCGAACCTGGTTAGCTTTACAGAGCCATCCCTTACGCCCAGTGATCCTCAGGTGATGGATGTGCCTCCAGCTGAGATAGCCAACCTTGTAGCAATAAGGCTGTTGTACATGAACCCTGCAGTGAGAGGTGCCACACAAGGGAAGAGATGCTGCTGACTTGCGGGCATGTGTTTGACACAAATGAAATGCTCTGCTTATTTTTACCCAGGTATTTGGTGCCCATTTATGACTCATTCTTTCAGGTCACAAGAGTTCGTACCATCCAAAGCAATATTAGGGCTATGCTCTCCCTTTCATTAACCTGGTGAGAAACAACAACAAATAGTAATGTACATGGAGGAATGAAAAACAGTCACAAACAAAATGATGATAATGGCATAACGTGGGATAAAGCTACTAAAACTGCTCCTAAAACTTGCTCCTAGGTGTGGTTTTGTTTAGATTACAAGTAAAATATCTTCGTTAAATGATCCGGAGGACGACACAATAGCTGACTTAACTTCTACTCAGAATAACATGGTTTAACATCAGCAACTAAGGTTAGCTGTTAGCACCGCTAGCTCCGCTAGCTAACACGTAAATAAACCATAGAAGTCACAATAAACATAGCAAAACATACCTTATTATGTCTCGGTATCAATAACGGTAGAAATCCTTTAATATTCTCATTGAGTTACCATCGTTCGTTAACGTTAACACAGAATAACAACGGTCATTCGACCTGATACATTTCCATAATGGCGTAGGACGTCAGTCAAAAGAAAAACAATGATCACGTGACAGGTAATGTGCTCTGCAATTGGCTGTCTACCACTTGCCCCTCAAAAGCCGTCGGTTGATTGGCTGAGGAATTCTCCCCACCTTTTACTGTAGCAGATGATCGACTTTCAAGTGATACCAGAGTACACCGGACTTCTCCCTGGAAGGCGGAGTTCCCACCAACAACTAGAAATGGAACCCCACCCTACTACTTAACACGCGGGATACACACACAATCAAATGGAGCGCTACGCAAATACTTGGAAATGTAGTGACTACTTTTTCCACAAACGTTATAATCACGTAATCGCAGCCTATATATACCTAAAAAAACACTATGAGATCATAGCATGTATAGATATTTATCTAAGTTAAGTCAGCTATTGTGTCGATAAATATTGATATTTATCAATAGTAAGACTTAGCAAGTAGCTACTACTAGTAGCAGTTAGTTTTTAAAACATCATATCGTTGCTGTAAACATCAGGGTCACTATCGGACAGTCCCACATTACCGGTGTTGTGTCAAATTATGCACCCCCATCATGAAATGCCCCCCTTGTCACGGGAAAGCGCATTTCTAAATGACACGTTTACACCTTAAAACGATGTTTAAAGCGAAAAGTAAACGTTCAGGGTTTTTATTAATGGTAATTTTCAGACTGTGAGTTGTTTAGTGGTAGCTCATATAGTCTTGATTCTTGTGGTTATACTTTTCGCTCCGTATTTGATGGTAGTGGTGTCGAAATTCATTCGTCACTTTCCTTTTTTTTTTAATTATTGTTACGTCCTGTCTGTATACACGTGCTTTAAAATGTATTGTTTAATTTTACATATTTGTCATAATAATCAAAATATATGTTTACAAATGTTACATAGTCTTTGTCAGCATATTTTTGCCACGTTATGCACCCCTTGCTATCTTACAAAATAAAAGTGTCACATTCATGAAACTTGCTTTATTCATTGGTACTAGTCCTACAACTATACCCTGAAAAATGCTTGAGGGTGGGATTAATACAAACATCTTTTTGGGTGGTGTTAGAAGTATTCGATGTTCTCGCGCCCAGGAGAGGAGCTTAGAATGAAGAGACTAATGGAGTCTCCGAAAAGGTTCAAATTGGTTGAGTTTAATTAAATGGCACGATGATACAACAAGCAGAGGGTAAGAGGAGAGACAGAGCAGCTGTTGCCTCGCCGGGGTGAAGGGGTGAAGTCCCGTGGTGAAGAAGAAGAAGTGCTGTCCAGCTAAATCTCAGTCGTGACCCCTCCTCATCAATGGTGGGCGGTGACGTAGGGAGGGAACTTCCCTCCTCTTTCTCATTGTCTTAGTTTCTCTGATTAGGTCATCTCTCTGAGAGTGAATCTTAAATGTATGTGTGATCAACAGTCGCTTTTTTAGGGGGTGAGGTTTTGCATACTGTGTCTGTGTATCAGCTGCTACGACAAAGCTTACTGTGCGTTTAAACTAAATTACGTCATTGAATATTGATTTTAATTTCTAACAATCCCTCCTTTCACACCTTTTAAGGTGTGTGAACACAATACTGAAATCAATGAGTTCTTCATAAGACAGCTTTTAAACTGACGGTATGTTTTCTAAATTATGCTATAAAACATTGATTTTAATTTCTAACAGTGGGGTGCATTTTATGACAGGCCTGGTTATCACAATATGCCCCCCCTTGCTATCTTACAAAATAAAAGTGTCACATTCATGAAACTTGCTCCATTCATTGGTACTAGTCCTACAACTATACCCTGAAAAATGCTTGAGGGTGGGAATAATACAAACATCTTTTTGGGTGGGGTGCATTTTATGACAGGCCTGGTTATCACAATATGCCCCCCTTTGCTATCTTACAAAATAAAAGTGTCACATTCATGAAACTTGCTCCATTCATTGGTACTAGTCCTACAACTATACCCTGAAAAATGCTTGAGGGTGGGATTAATACAAACATATTTTTAGGTGGGGTGCATTTTATGACAGGCCTGGTTATCACAATATGCCCCCCCTTGCTATCTTACAAAATAAAAGTGTCACATTCATGAAACTTGCTCCATTCATTGGTACTAGTCCTACAACTATACCCTGAAAAATGCTTGAGGGTGGGATTAATACAAACATCTTTTTGGGTGGGGTGCATTTTATGACAGGCCTGGTTATCACAATATGCCCCCCCTTAATATCTTACAAAATAAAAGGGTCACATACATTAAAACAATATTGGATGATAGTCATTATTTTGGAGTGTTTTGGAGATGGAGATAAATCATGGGTCAAAATTGACCCGAGAACACCATGAACGGTAACAGCTTTCGAACACAACACAAGGGTTAAAGATGAATATGACATGTTGTTCACACTGATTTAGATTGATTACCATGTCACTGGACTCTAATCTTCAAAATGAATGTTTATTTTATGTGTGATAATGTACACAATTTTAGTATGGATAATATGTCACTTTATTTCTATATTTCATTCAACATGTATTATTAATTACTGTGTGTATGTAAATGTGTTGGACAATTGCAGGACTAGCCCTCACTCCATATTTGTTTTATTTCTGACTCGGATGATAAACCAGGCCTGTCATAAAATGCACCCCCCCCCCCCCCAAAAGATATATTATATTAATCCCACCCTCAAGCATTTTTCAGGGTATAGTTGTAGGACTTGTACCAATGAATGGAGCAAGTTTCATGAATGTGACACTTTTATTTTGTAAGATAGCAAGGGGTGCATAACGTGGCAAAAATATGCTGACAAAGACTATAACATTTGTAAACATGTCATAAAATGCACCCCACCCAAAAAGATGTTTGTATCAATCCCACCCTCAAGCATTTTTCAGGGTATAGTTGTAGGACTTGTACCAATGAATGGAGCAAGTTTCATGAATGTGACACTTTTATTTTGTAAGATAGCAAGGGGGGGCATATTGTGATAACCAGGCCTGTCATAAAATGCACCCCACCCAAAAATATGTTTGTATTATTCCCACCCTCAAGCATTTTTCAGGGTATAGTTGTAGGACTAGTACCAATGAATGGAGCAAGTTTCATGAATGTGACACTACACACTTTTATTTTGTAAGATAGCAAGGGGGGGCATATTGTGATAACCAGGCCTGTCATAAAATGCACCCCACCCAAAAAGATGTTTGTATCAATCCCACCCTCAAGCATTTTTCAGGGTATAGTTGTAGGACTTGTACCAATGAATGGAGCAAGTTTCATGAATGTGACACTTTTATTTTGTAAGATATTAAGGGGGGCATATTGTGATAACCAGGCCTGTCATAAAATGCACCCCACCCAAAAAGATGTTTGTATCAATCCCACCCTCAAAAAACTGAAAAGGAAGTGATGAATGAATTTCGACACCACTACCATCAAATACGGAGCGAAAAGTTTAACCACAAGAATCAAGACTATATGAGCTACCACTAAACAACTCACAGTCTGAAAATTACCATTAATAAAAACCCTGAACGTTTACTTTTCGTTTTAAACATCGTTTTAAGGTGTAAACCATAGTGTAAACGTGTCATTTAGAAATGCGCGTTCCCGTGACAAGGGGGGCATTTCATGATGGGGGTGCATAATTTGACACAACACCGGCATTGACCAACAGAGGGCAGAAGCGCACTAACCTGCACTTACTCTGATGCAATGTAGTCATCGAAGAAGACATGGAAATGATGCTGCTTCTGACCGCTGCTTTTTTTTCCATAACACTCACTTAAACTAAAAACTGGACACTGTCATGTTTAGCGTTGGATACATAGTTTGATAGGCAGCCCTGCAACACACCAGCTAAGCAGGACGTGGGTCTATTTTAACGGTGAGTTTGGGTTTAAAAGAAAGGAGAGAAACGAAGTGGGCAGTGCCCTGTGTTAGCAACGTCAGCTAACGTTAAGGGTGACGGCCGTGACGGCTGATGTCTATGAAAACATGGCGGTGAAACTATCAATATAACGTTAAAACTATCTTACAATAACTGCGACTCAGTGGTAATTCATCATTCAAGGTAATGTATGTTGCCGAAGTTATTAGAATGTAAGGCACATGTTATTGTGGTATAACATGTAAATTCATTAGTCAAAGCTTATGCACAAGAAGATATAAAAACAATACATTTGGACTCAATCGTTTTACTGTCATTTTGTAAGTTTAAAATAGCTAATATTGCAATGTCATGTTTCTAAGATATTTACTATTGTATGTTGTCTATGGCTACTTGCTAAGTTGCCTTCTTCTCTTATGTATAAACACAAATTAACTCATTACCACTCTCTTTTTTATACATGCATACATTTTAACTTCCATTTCTCTTCAATGCAGGGGGCATCAGAGCTATGGCAACTGCACAGTCGGCTGTAACGTTTGCAGTGTGCATCCTCATGATAACAGAGCTAATACTTGCCAAGAAGGACTATTATGATATACTGGGAGTGCCTAAAGATGCTACTGAGCGACAGATAAAAAAAGCTTTCCACAAGCTTGCAATGAAACATCACCCAGATAAGAACAAGAGCCCAGACGCTGAAGTGAGATTCAGAGAAATCGCTGAAGGTACAGATAAATCTATCTTTCTTGTTTTGGTGGGATAATTGTATTGTTTTGTTACATAATGGAATGATATTCCATTGTGTAGTGTTGCGTGATCCAGTGTGGACGATAATGATAAATCTTTCTCAGCTTCAATTCAAGAACTCTGAAGGATGAATATGCTGAGAGCTCGCACATTTCCTATTACGCTTTTCATGTACTTGGATGCATGGGCGTAGGAAGCATCCTCATTGTGGGTGGGACAATTTGACAGGGGGGTCCGGGGGCATGCTCCCCCGGGAAGATTATTTTTTTTAAATGCATCAATCTGCTGCACTTTGAGAGCAAAATTAGGGACTAAATCTATGGATACATTTCTCAAAAACACCCTTGTGAAACAGAACTGTAAACAGATTAACTTTTTCTTTATGCATATTTTACAAATAACTCCCCTTTTAAACGGTATTCTTGTGTTACTGTCCTATAGAATGAGTTGGAATTATTTCATACCTGTTATTCTCTTATTTTGTATAATGATCATATAAAAGGTGTGCCTTGGAAATACTTTACATAAATGATTACCAAACCATTTGAGACCCACTACTTAGACTAAAGTTAACTATCTAAACACTCAGAGAGTCATTTACCTCACTAAGCTGTAGTTATCAGCCTCTCAGTCTGACAGGAGAGGACTCTCCCTCCACCTCTCAGAGAGTCCTTTACCTCACTGAGCTGTAGTTATCAGCCTCTCAGTCTGACAGGAGAGGACTCTCCCTCCACCTCTTTAATAAGAGCGCCTTATATCCGGGTGCTAGTGGAGCACGCTCGTGAACTGTTAGCGCCAGAGCCTCGCAGCGGGGAAACTGGCGCGCATAATTTTAGAACTACAGACACAGCTACACAAAAAACGAAGCATGTGTACGGGTCATGTGTATGGCTCTGAGAATCTGCCTTGGTACAAAGTAGCAGTGAAAACAGGGTATGGAATTTTATTGATTTGGGCATTCTCTCAATAAGCAAGTGGAATGGATTTGATAATGAAGCACTGACACAGCACTCTACAGAGAGTGGCGAGTGGATAGACCGATTCACGGACTTTCCGCATTGTAAAAGTGGGGGGGTCTAAACTAATCATTTTAAAAGGTGGGGGGGACTTGTCCCACCCTCATATAATGGCTATATGCGTAGATGGGACTTTTTAGAAATGTTGATGAGATGCTAATCCAACCTTGACTGAATTATGTCTTCCTTTTCACAGTTTATGAAACGTTATCAGATGAAACCAGAAGAAGAGAATATGACCAGTTTGGTGACACCTCTGCATATTTCACTGGGGAGACGCAAGGCAGACATAGACAGGGCGCACACCAACCTTTCAGCTTCAACTTTGATGACATTTTCAAAGACTTTGACATCTACAGCCAGAACAGGCATGCCCGTCATCGAAGACACTTTGATGAACACTCCAGGACCCACAAGGAGTCCCACAGTAGACATAAGAGACGCGTTCAAGGAGGTTTTGGAGCAGGTATCTTTGATGATATGTATGAGGACATAGAGAAAATGTTTACCTTTGACAGCACCAAACAGACTGACAACAGGTTTCATGGTGCATCAAAACAACACTGTAGAACAGTGACACAACGCAGGGGAAATATGGTAACCACATACACAGACTGTACTGCATCTTAAGATGCAATGTGAAATGACTCAAAGTTGTCCAAATGGCATACAAAACTGTTGTATCCATTAGGTAACATAAAGCCACTTGGTTCAAATGCTGTGAAATGTGAGCGATGACATTGATATCTGACATTCAGGCACAGTTAACATCAGTTTACTTATTTTAGGTCTAAAAAGCTATGTTTTCTTAAAGCTATTCCTCTTGTGTGGTGCTCATGGACTTGTACATGATTGTAGTAGTTTTTCACGTATTGTGAAATAACCTGACGGAGTATTTTGTCGATCATTTTAAGCACCTTTTGATAGTGGAACTGGTTAAGT
Organism: Trematomus bernacchii; assembly: GCF_902827165.1. Taxonomy (NCBI): domain Eukaryota; kingdom Metazoa; phylum Chordata; class Actinopteri; order Perciformes; family Nototheniidae; genus Trematomus; species Trematomus bernacchii. The sequence goes on along the minus strand of NW_022987735.1, from coordinate 1,222,745 downwards.
TTAATGTTTGGAGAAACATTTTTGTTAAAGAAATACTCGTGTGTCAGTAATTCACCATTTCTATTATGTGTATTTGTTTAGATTTGAGTGTCTTTTGTATAGGTTTTGTCATTGTTGGTTTCAAACCACAACTCAAGGTACAAACAATAGCCAGTGGATTTCTGCTTATGTCAGCGTTGTCAACACAATCCTCTGACCCTCCACAAGCTGGCTAGTTTTACTCTTTAACTTGTTTGTGTTACATCTTGTTTAAATATTCATTCATTCTACACTTCCAGTCATTTTTGAACAAACTATATTTTTAAATGTGTTGTATTGAGTGCATTTGTAAAGAAAGTTACACATTTGTAAATATATGTAAATATTAGTAGTAAAGAGGTATAAGTAAATAGATAAATGTTTTTGACTCCAGCCTATCTTTATAAATAAGTGTGAAGCCTACGCTGTTCTGCTGTGGTATTTTGAGTTACTCAAAGTGGCAGAGGACATCTAGATTGAGGTCATCTTTCATCATCAAAAAAATACAACAATTTCTGTTTTCTTGATGAGTATTTAATATACATTTCCAATTACCATGGTTAAAAATCAACCGGACATGCTAAAATATAAATAAATACCTCTGACTGGCCCGGCAGGCAAACTACAAAGAGTGTTCTCTGTAAACTAACACAAGCAGACTACAGCACATAGGTTTCACAACATCAGATTGTACTTGTCACAAGGTTTATTTTTTTATATTCCAATTTTAAAATATTTGTTTCAAATGTACACTGCATACTGTTTTCGTTCCATTACATCTTATATTTGAACTAGTCACAATAAAGTGCTCCTTTTACACCGTTGTGTACAATGTTTATCTCCAATAATGATAGTACTTGAAAAATTCAAAGGCACTTTCGATTTTGTATAAAATGTCTTTTGAAAAATAAAAAGTAGATACCAAACTGAAATTCCTTTGGTTTGAATTATTTGGAAGAGTATAATGTTAACATCATTCTGCCTCGTATTTATTTTAATACTTTCTCGACCGTTTAAAAAAAAGAAAAAATTCAGATAATACTTATTTTTATATTGGTTATTTGTTAAGGACCAAAAACAACATTTAAAAAACATTGTTACCTCAGAAATAAGTATTTTCTTATAGATCAACTTTGAATTCATTGTAAAATACATAATTATTAACCAAAATGAAGGGTTGTTGGTCGACAAAATACAATAAAATGAGCAGATATCAGTATATGATTTTTACCTTAGTATTGGCCTCAACAGAAAATGTCAATGTCAGATAGACTGTAATATTAACTTTACATTGTTGAAGCACTTATTATATCGATTTGTAGGATTTGAAGGTGTGCCTTACTCGATGACTATTTCAAGGGTTTTACCATAGACTGTATATATAAAGGGTTTTACTTACAAATATTTTGATACTCACCTTAGTTACGGTTGCGTAGAGGAAAAAATATTTCCTTTCTTTCCATTGGTGGACACGAGCATGATGTCATCCGTAGGGAATGTAGTTCAGCAAAAGTCAATCCACGATGATAGGAATGCCGACCGGGTCTCTAGTGAACTCCAACTCCCATGATTCAACTCTGAGCAACTGTCTGCGTAGTTGTTTGTAGCTCCAAGCGACGCCAGTTGCTTTAGCTTTAGCCATCATTGAATGACTTTGTCCCCCTGTGCAGCAGCAGGGTATAGAAAGGTGGCTATTTGACAGGTCGGGAGCATTATCGGAGCTAATGGAGGCCCTCATTCCTGTCATTAACAAACTGCAGGATGTGTTTAACACGGTGGGCGCGGATATCATCCAACTGCCGCAGATAGTTGTTGTGGGAACTCAGGTGAGAAACACTTTGCTTTAGGGCTAGCAGGTTAGTTAGCCTGCGCCAAGTTATGGTTTTAGCTTCTTCTGGTATGGAAACCTCAGTTTTTCTTTCACTTTCATGCAGATGTGGTAGACATTACTGTGTAGACTGACTTTACATAAACTCCGCCTTTTTTAATCTAGGATAATTTATTTAGTGGCTAAATTAGCATTAGCTAGCTACATGTGATCTCACTTAAGAGTTGTGTGGCTAGCAATGTTTTTAGCTGACAGTTGGGGCACTAATAATAACCCATTTAAAGTTTTCCTTCAGATCCTAAGCTTATAAGGTAATTCTTAGCTATAGGATAATCACTATAACTCGAAAAATTACGAACACCTCTCGGTATAAAACAACAACAATAAACGGCACCATGAACTGCTAATGACCATGGCGTTCAATTAACACCTTGCTTGTCTAATACACCTGCCCCGTCCACCTTACTATCTATATGCACACATTAAAGCTAATTGGGTTAAAGTGGCAGCTTTTGTCTAACACATTTATTTTCACTGCTCTGCTAATAGGATGTGTCTGTCTCAGACCTGTTGGCATGTATCTGATTCTGTTACAGTGAGACAACACAGCCACAGAGTGTTTAAAATGCCTGGGCTCTACAAAGGCCCAGATCGGCAAAGACCTTCAGTTAGGACAGCTGTAACTGAGACCTGAAGCCAAGTATTTGTTATCCATGTAAGGTCTATTAATAGGCCCATCCTATATCAGTCTAAACAAAGTTACTGCTAAGGAGGAAGTCACTGATTACATGTTTAGCCCTTTATACATCCTTGGTTAAGCCTCAGTCTACGATTGAGAAAATCAGTACCAGTCTAATAAAGAGGTATCAATTCAAAACCTTTATTTATCCAGGTGAAATCCCATTGAGATCATTGATCTCTTTTTCAAGGGAGACCTGCAGCAGTAGGTTCCACATGAAGACATACAAACATAAACAACAGAACAACAAAAGGACATCATCCCGCAAAAATGACAGGGATTACAATTTACATATCTATCCACATGTACAGGTACCAACAGCATCTGATTGTGTAGCGTCCAACCGAGCTTTAAAAACATGTAGTGGTACCAGATTGGTAATTTTCCATTCTTTTTGCAGACTGTTCCAAGTTAGTGGAGCTGCACATCTAAAAGCTTTTCTTCCCTAAGACAGTCCTATATGCTTGCCAAGTCAGGTATTCCAGTTAACTAGGTCTAATTAGGATTTATTATGCCACCCATATCAATAAACCAGACAGTCTTCCTAGCTTCTTAGCTGCACTGTGAATGAAAACTGTACCAAGGACTAAATAGACCTTGTCTCCCCCGGATGCAGCTACGGTTCCAGAGTTCCGGAAATTACCAGCACTGATAACGGGTTAAATAATATTCAAAGTAACACACAGGAAAAATATCGTCGAAGACATTCAAGCTCAGCACAGCCTGTTTTTTTCTGAATCTGCACAATGGAAAGACTGTTTTTTTTTCATCCACGAGTCATTCATACTCCCGTCCCCCTCTAACGTTTATGTTGTTGTTTTTGTCTACAGAGCAGTGGGAAGAGTTCAGTTTTAGAGAGCCTGGTGGGCAGAGACATCCTGCCACGTGGAACTGGCATCGTCACACGCCGGCCTCTTATCTTGCAGCTAGTGCACATCGATCCAGAGGACCGCAGGAAAACCAATGAAGAGAATGGTAACATCACCGTCTCCTGTGTTTTTCTGTATCTGTGGGGTTGTTGCACATTAAATTTGAGTCATTTAAATTCAGCAGTCTGCCTTCTGTACTATACTTCACTGTAAGTGTCCAAAAGCATTTGTCTTTAATAAGATTTAAAGTGGACCTATCATGCTACATTTGAATAATATATTGTAGGGTCATACCTAAATAAAACATGTCTGAAGTTTTTTTTTCAAAATACCAAACAGATCATACATTTTAGCCATGCCTCATTTCGCTCTATTTGCACTTTTTTAGCCCTGTTTTTGCAAGGGCTGATTCTGTGAGAACAGCCGTGGCTGTCTCCTCCTGATAGGTGGAGAGTTGCCCATATAGGCGGAGCTCCTCGTTCCTGACGTCAGTGAAGTGTTCAAATCTGGATCAGTTTTTATCAGATCTGTTGCAGCCCCGTTTTTAGAGATTTGGGTATGGAGGAAAATAGAGAGGGTTGTGTTTTCTGACACTTGGTGAGTTCCCTGGAACACCGGGGACACATATTCATGTATAAAAGACGTACAAAAGTGCATTTGGCATGATAGGTCCCCTTTAAATATAAGGTTTTAAACAAGGGACATTATTTAATTTACTAAGGGATGTTTTGTTTTTTTATTGTGAAAGACCACCAAGCAGTTTAACTGAGCACTATTGCTTCAGTTAAAAAACATTGGGAAGCTGTGCCAAGATTTGCATCCTCCATGCCGTCCTCTGGGAATGGCTTTAGCGTGATGCTGCAGTGTCACAGAGGGGCTGCAGATAGACAGGCTAACCCTTTTGTCTCCTTTGATCTCTCTTTAACCACAGAATCAAAGAAAAATGGACGCCTTAACAGAGGTCTCCTTTTCCTTGCTCTTTGCGATATTGTGTTTGCAATTACATAACATCCCCTCATTATGCCCCCTCCTGCTTTGCATTGTTGTGGCTTGTCCAAAGCTGCCAAACCATTGTAGATTCACTTGATTCAGCTCAAGCTCTCCACTCGATTTAGGCTGGTGTCTGTCAGTCTAAGTTCCTGCTCAAAATACTTGTTTTGTGCTAGGATTTTACATTTTAAAAGTCCACCTATGGCTCATATGGTGTCTTCAAATACCAACTTCTTTTAACCTGTTAAGCCCCAAAGCCCCCGTCGGCGGGTCTTTTTTTTTTCACAAATAAAATTTATTTATTTTTTATTATTTAATTTTTCTTTGGATGGAATGAATACCTATGGTGATAATTCAATGCAATACACCATTTTTATAGTCTGGTACCTGAAAAAGGTGAAATGGCACTGATGGAACCAGATGTACCCAAATGTGCCGAAAGCTTATTCCGCCTGGAACTTTTTTTCCCTAAATCTCTCTTAAAAAGGTCAAATTTAACTTGTTTTGCCTCAATCTTGATACAGGGTACTTATTATATGTTATAGTTTGGATTCCTAAAGCTTTTAGTCTACCATCCCATCATTCAAGGGTGGTTTTCACTATAAGTAATGTTTTGTCTTTAGGCGGAGGTAAGAATTTACCTTTTTTTGCTATGTTCCATCTGAATTTACTCTGACTGAGAACAATCTATATTGATTCTGACACTTCTACATCCAACTCACAGATGTAACCTTGCTTTGATAAAAGAAATTATTCATATAACCCTTTTAGAAGTGAAGTTGTAGTCATTTGTTTTGGGCATGTCATTTTCGAGCCTGAAACCTGCAAAACAGGCTCGGGGCATAACAGGTTAAGATGACTCACAGACTCCACCTATGTAACTTTTCCCTTGTTTTCATTGCAATGTTTATGATTATTGCAGCTGAAATAAGAGCTTTGTTTGTTAAAGGCTCTCTACACTAGATCCCTGCTTCCCTAAATCCACATGCTTTTTCTTTCCTGAGGCTTTTATTTGCTTCCACTGCTGCGGAACAGTTGTTCCACTGTTATAGTTTTTATTTGTACTATTCAGCTGTGGATCTTTCTCTGAAGAGTTGTTCCATCCCATCATTGCCAGCAGAGAAATCCTCCCATGAGATGTAGCATTAGTAATAATAGTAACACTGATCTCCAGGCCACATCTGTCACATCCGTAACCACAACATCTGTCCTCAACTTTGTATTTCTGCAGGCATCGACGGAGAAGAATGGGGCAAATTTCTACACACCAAAAACAAGGTAGAGTTGTACTTGCAGTCTTGTCTGCCCCAAAACAATACTCTCAATGAAGTCTGCCTCCACAAAACATCTAATTAAGGAATAAACTGCACTTGATCTGGAATTCCCTTGCTCTATACCTCGTTTTGTTTCTGTTGAGGACATTCTGTGGTTTTGTGGTATCTTTATAACATTTCACTCACTCTCTCTGTAGCTACAAATATTAGTGTGGCTGTCGGGTCAATGTCCTCCAAGGTTGAATTGTGTCTCTTCATCTCCTTATAGTTAATTATGTTTGAACAAAGATCCCTTTTGATGATAGCCCCATGACACTAAACAGGAAAACAAACCCAGTCATGTTCTGTTTTTTCTCACACCGTGTTGCTATTGTTGTTATATTGGAGTCTTACTTTCATGGTTTAATTTTCTTACAGATCTACACAGACTTTGAAGAGATCAGGCAAGAAATCGAAACGGAAACAGAAAGGATTTCCGGCATTAACAAGGTATGCTAAATGCGGCCATAACAAAGGGAATAAGTTGCCAAACAAGAAATGGTCTATTGACAAACTGGATGATCTCTTAATATCAGCATAATAATCCATGATGAGTCTTTTAAGCAATATCAGCCTGTAAGAGTTATCATCTTTTTGGTTTGTTTTTTTCTCCAGGGTATCAGTGATGAACCCATTCACCTGAAAATCTTCTCCCCACACGTTGTGAACCTCACATTGGTGGACCTTCCTGGCATTACGAAGGTGAGATAGGTTTCCCTTTCACTTCCCCGTGTCCCAACCTGAGTGAACATTAACTCAAATAATCCTGCAATCAGATACCTTTCATTCGAGTCAATGAGTGTGTATTTGTTAAAACAGTTGCCAGTGGGAGACCAGCCCAAAGACATAGAGGGTCAGATCAGAGAACTGATCTACAAATACATCTCCAACCCCAACTCCATCATCCTGGCTGTGACTGCTGCAAATACAGACATGGCAACCTCAGAGGCCCTTAAAGTATCCCGCGACATTGACCCTGATGGTAAATGGACTTCTTGTTTATCCCTTATTTTCTTCCGTTGCTTTTCCTGAGGTTTTTATCTGCTGTTAAAGGTTTTTCCTGATCCGAATCTAGGGCTTAACAACAGCAGGTGCCGTATGCAGTCCAGATTTTATAACGAAAAGTAACTTGACTCGTTGCATTTCCTGCCTCAGTGTTGTTTTTGTTGACCTGTTTATGATGACTTTGTCTCTAGGCAGGAGGACGCTAGCAGTGGTGACCAAGCTGGATCTGATGGACGCCGGCACAGATGCCATGGATGTATTATTGGGCAGGGTCATTCCTGTCAAACTGGGCATTATTGGAGTAGTTAACAGGTAACGCTGCACTTTTGTGCTACATTAGTTTTAACCCTTGTGTTGTGTTCGAAAGCTGTTACCGTTCATGGTGTTCGCGGGTCAATTTTGACCCATGATTTATCTCAGTCCAAAACACACACAAAAAAAATGACTATCATCCAATATCGTTTTAACTACATCATAACTAACTTATAATGCATTCATAACCGTACAATCCTGTTGTAATTTAATGTTATGGCCCAAAACACATTACACACGTGCATGTGTGAGTTCAGGTTCAAGTGTTAGTGTACATATTCTTTGAGAAAGGTCGAGTTCCCGTGGGGGGAGGGGGGCAGAGAGAGGGGAGACCAGATGCATGTTGTGAAAAATTATTGTTACAGTGTATGAAGGGGGGGGGGGGGGGTGTGTCTAAAGTCAAAGATTAATCTTGATAGAGAGGCGAAGTCCCGCCCATCTACTTCCGACTCATGGGACCTTATTTCATAAAAATTATGTATTGAAGTCAATGGGGAGAGAAAGATGATCTTTCTATCGAGACAGGAGATGTAGTTCATTGAGCGGTTTCACACAAAAAAAGTGTTACTTCACAGTTTTACGACACATTTTTTTTTGACTTGCAAAATTATCTTTTAAATTGACAAACATCATATGTGTAATTCGTGGCACAATTCAAACGGGATAGAAAGATAATCTTTCTCTCTCCATTGACTTCAATACATACTTTTTCCGAAATAAGGTCCCATGGAGGTCAACCGGAAAGGGAAGGACTTCGCCTCTCTATTGGGCCGAATTTGACCTCGAGTCACCCAAAACAATTCTGCTGGGTCTCCCCAGACCCCAACACCAAATTATACACTTTTATTTTTAGAGACTTTCAGACTTGGCTAAAATTGTCAAAATCAGTTTTGTAGTGTTTATATAGCTGTTGTGGAGGATATCATGAAGCCTTGTTCCGATACAAAAAACTAGAGCGTAGTTATTATATCATTTTAACTTGAAACGGGTCACGGGAGACCCGAACACAACATAAGGGTTAAAGGAAGAAGTAAGCGGGGAACAACGGAAGGAACAAACTAACTTTGAAAAAATAATAATACAAAGATGGAGACAATATGCCAGGACACAGAACCAACATGATTTAAAACAAATGTATACAATACAGAGCCTCCCTGAAGGTCAAATCATAGCTTGTGATCTGGAAACTTCCCTCTAATTTCTTACTTTGTTGCTTCCGGGGCTTCCTTGTTTTGAGTTATTTCTAACATTAGATGTTCATACCACACAACCTCGGTAAAACATGTAATTATTTCCACCAGATTTCCACACAACATAATCACCTTCATCTGGGAACTGTTTCCTCTTTTCTTGTGTCTGCACTTCCTCAGGAGTCAGTTGGATATCAATCAGAAGAAGTTGGTGGCAGATGCCGCCCGTGATGAATATGCCTTCCTACAAAAGAAGTATCCCTCCCTTGCAAACCGAAATGGTACCAAATATCTCGCCAGAACATTGAACAGGTGAGAAGTTTGAATTGATCAAATATTTTATTTATAAATATTGAATTAGCTACACAATTTTCTATTTGGCTAATGAAATGTTTGAGTCACTTATTGATCTTTTTTCCTTTGAGGTTTACTATTTTTCTGTCAAAGTGGAAAATAAGACCTAATCTTTCATGTCAAAGTACTGCTGTTCTATAACAAGTCCCCCTCTTTGTTTCCCATCAGCATCTAAACTGATCACTTTCATTTGATCCCAGGTTACTCCTGCACCACATCAGAGACTGTCTCCCCGAGCTGAAGACGAGGATCAACGTGCTGGCAGCGCAGTACCAGTCGTTACTCAACAGCTACGGTGAGCCTGTGGAGGACAAGAGCTCCACGCTGCTGCAGCTCATCACTAAGTTTGCCGCAGAGTACTGCCACACCATAGAGGGCACGGCCAAGTACATCGAGACCACTGAACTGTGAGTTACACAACCGTCACAGCTGCCTTTACTCTCAGACACCACTAAGGGGTGCTAGCATCTATAATATCCTGAGTGCTCAAGTTTAATATCATTCCCTCTTCTTTTTTCAGATGTGGTGGAGCAAGAATCTGTTATATATTTCATGAAACCTTTGGTCGCACTTTGGAGTCTGTGGACCCTCTGGGAAATCTGACTACCATTGATGTGCTCACAGCTATCAGAAATGCTACGGTGCGTTTCTGCTTTCTCTTTAATTCGGTATCGGTATGAATGAATTGGACCATTAAAGACTCATCATGTCATTGTACTACCACAGGGCCCGAGGCCTGCTTTATTCGTGCCTGAGGTTTCGTTTGAGCTGCTGGTGAAGCGGCAGGTGAAGCGCCTGGAGGAGCCCAGCCTGCGCTGCGTGGAGCTGGTTCACGAGGAGATGCAGAGGATCATCCAGCACTGCAGCAACTACAGCACGCAGGTGAGAAACACGGTCAAACAAGCACACTAGATACTAAAACTCACGGTAGGTAAGGGAATATGACCTAGAATGTATATCACAGTGTTTTAGTTTTTGTTCTACCATGTTTATGGTATTTAAAAAAGCCATAAATCGACCTCTTTTCCCTCTATTGGCAATGTTGTGTTGTGGCAGTACATGACAACGTTTTTTCAACGGTATAACGCCCACCCTAGAACCAGGCGTGCTGTTAATCCACTTGCTGTTGTGTCTGGTCACACTTTGGAATAAAACATCACTGCTGTATCGAATCACTAACAAGCACTTATCGGGGCGGAGTGGCGCAGTGGGCTGTGCGTTTGATCATCAGATCAAGGGGGCGTTGGGGAACTCCAGTTCGAAACCCGCTCCCGCCGCCACTGCGTCAGGCCGTTGTGTCCTTGGGCAAGACACTTCACCTGAATTTGCCCCTGTGGGTATTGTCCACAGTACATGACCATTACATGTTTGTATGATATGTATGTGTAATGTGTATCTGTAAAGCGCTTTGAGTCATTGAAAAGCGCTATAATAAATATAAGGAATTATCAATTATTATAATGACATCTGTTTATCTCTGCAGGAGTTACTGAGGTTTCCAAAGCTCCATGATGCCATAGTAGAAGTGGTCACCTCGTTACTCAGAAAGAGACTCCCAGTCACCAACGAAATGGTGAGGACCTGCTCACACTAAATACTTCAGAGCATCTGTAAGTGACGTTTATGAGCATCCCAGTACATATTAATCAATCTTTTGTGTTCTTCAGGTTCACAACCTGGTGGCCATCGAGCTGGCTTATATCAACACTAAGCATCCTGACTTTGCCGACGCCTGTGGCCTCATGAACAATAACATAGAGGTAAGACAGCGTTAGATTACGACGAATGGAAGATAACTTCACATAGTTATATTAGATTTAAATACAATAACTTTATATTATATTTGCAGCTCCAAAATTATGGTATTGTATTTGGTGGTTTGTGTTCCAGCTTTCGATCAGCAACTATATATCCATAATCCACCAGTTAAAGGAAATACAACTAATGTGTTGTGTTATATTAGCTGTACAATTTACCACATATGGTGTTCTTAGTTTCCATACCTCCTGTGTTTTACGAGCGACTTATCAAGACTTGGCAAACGGCATAAAACACGATTAAACGTGATAGTATATAAAACCATGCTCGTATCTACAACCTATAGAAATGCAAAACGGCGTCAGTTTAGACGTAATTCTGTCCTCCTGCTTACCGCGTCATTTATGAGAAAACATTTCATAACATTAACACAACATATTCGAGGTGGTTTTAAATAGCATATCCGTATTTATTTATTTCTCCAAGTTATGTTTTTGTGTGCACTGAGGAGTCGCAAACAGGCGTTTGTTTAATCATTTAAAGATTGGCTTTAATCAATGTTTGAAAATGAATTCTTCATATTTGATAAATGAGAGGTAACATTTTATTTATGGTATTATTTCCACATATTTCTCTCCATTCTTCCTTCTGCCAACGGTGTCGCAGTTTCTCGTCTCTCCCGTTTGTGTGCTTAGTGCGTACGCATGGGTTAGAGTTTGCGTGGAGGACCGCACATTTCCCGTCAAGTTAGTATTTTATAAATCGCAAACATTGCGTAGAAACTGGCGTACACCATTTTTTGAGCGTACATGTATATCCCTTTATAAATGAGGCCCCAGGTGAAATTTGGGTTTTTATCTTAATAGTGTTTTGTATTGTTTTTACGTCATGTAGGAGAGTTTCTCAGTCTGTGGCTTCTGATCTGGTTTCATCGTCTCCTGTTTTACATTTGTTTCATGTCCTGTCTGTTTTTTATGTATTTATGCTATGTTTTTTATACAGTTGTTGATGTACAGCACTTTGTTCAACTTTTTAAATGTGCTATAGAAATAAAATGGATTGGATTATAGATTCTCTGCTTTGTAATCCTTGAAGATTCCATAGTTAAGATGTTTATAGTTACAAAGTATAAATGAAAATGTGAATGTATATTGTTTGAGACACGGAAAACTACATTTCCTCAAACCTTTTTTCCTTATAGGAGCAGAGACGCAACAGAATGAGAGACCTGCCCTCTGCTGTCCCCAGAGACAAGGTACAGTCAGTCTGCATGATCTGAATATCTTTTTCTTTTTCTAGTAACTCTATTTTTTCCAAGTCTTGAACCTGAAGATTTAGTCCACTTTTGCTTTGAGTCATTAACCAAGTTCCTGCTCACCCCTGCCTGTAGCTCCTGCCAGTTCTCTGTCCACTTTCTCTCTTGATGTTGTCTTTCTCTAGTCCCTTAAAGGCCCGGGTGGGCAGTCTCTCTCTCCCTCTGAGCCTCACGCCCTCGAGGGCGAGGCCGCCAAGGTGTGTCCCGTTCACTCACTGCCCGCCGACATTTTCCATCTGCCCCCCCGTCCCTGCTCAGATCACATTGGAAAGTGTTGTTCTACTTTAAAGTCTCCCAAACCCCTGTTGCAGCAGGCGGTCTGTTCTATGATCCTCTGACAATGCAGTGTGATTTGAAGGGCAAATGAAGTCTGACCTTCACTCTCTACTATCTATACTAACCCTTTTTGCTGCATGCTGATTGCTGCTAACAACATACAACTAATATTATATTGCTTATTATAATAAATTCATACTCATCTGGCATGTGCTGTTTTTGAACATTTAGAAAAAACGTTATTAACCTTGTGAAGAGTTGGCCATATCGAAAAACATTATCACTGAATATTAAATTGTCTAATGAGGAAGCAATAGAGTGCCACAGTGACGTGTCCTAGAACCCGGAAGTAAGTTAGCATTTTACCACTTCCGGTTCCTTCGACAAAAACCAATGCAATTTCTCCATAGGATTTTAAAAAATAGCTCGAAAATAAGGTCTGTTTGACACAAATTGAAGAGACAGATCACGTTTTGTTCAGCCGGATAATATCCACATGTCTACCCTACTTTTATAATTTTCTAATCATAAATCTAATTGATAGATTTATTATTCGAAAATTAGTCTTTCATATTAATTTGCAATATTCCTTGCGGTGGCCTAAAAAAAGCAGGGAGAATACAAGTTTCGTATTTCAATATATATATTTTCATATCATCCAATCCTAAACCTGGGTGATATTATTTTTGCCCTAAAATCGAACAAGGCAAATGGCATGCTACTCTTTCAAACTGTTCCCAGTCTTTTTCTGACCTCTGTACTCTACTTGTATACTTAATGTGTTCACTTTAACAACTCAATGCAGTGGCTGAACATGTGCAGGATTCATCCCACCCTTTGTCTCTCTCTCTGCAGGCAGCAGCCGGCGGCTCTCAGAGCGGCGAGCAGACAGACGGCGGGACGGGGAACTGGAGGGGGATGATCAGGAAGGGAGACGAGGGAGCAGCGGGAGAGAGAGCCGGGCTGCAGCACTCGTATCCATCAAGCCCTCATAAGGGATACGCTGTCAACCTGCTCGATGTGGTGGGTACTCCTCAAGTGCTTTAATGCTGGAAAGATCTGCCATGTTTAGCCAATTCATCAAAACCTTTATTTGTTCCCAGTGGAAAGTGAATTGCATACATTTGTATAACACATGGCACAAAATCACAACTCTAAGACAGTAACTTAAACCATAGTGCGAATATAAATACCTCCCTAGATGTTTTGGGGAAAATGGCAATAACAGGAGATTCTTTCTTATTTAACTGTGTGTTTTTAAGCGTGCCAGTTATTTTGATGCAGTCATCGACCAGCCAATGGAGTACATTTCTGTGATTGACCTTAAATGATTTATACCATCCGATAAAAGAGACTGTTAGACAATAATCAACAAAAGATCGATAAAACATAGTCCTGTCAATCTTAAAAAGCTTCCTGAGACAAAGAGACACTTCTGGCTTCTACATCAAGTCAGTATTCCTCTCAACCGTCAGTCTATTGTCTTTCTCCTATTGTTTAAAGCATGTGCACTCTTAGCATTGTTGTTCAAAAGAACAGTCAGAACCTTAGTTAATGCTCTACAGCCATGTATCATATGGACAAAAACTAGCCGCAGTACAAGGCTTTAAGGAAGGTGGCTACAGTATCCCTCAAGTACTGTCAATCAATAACTCCAGCCTCTCCTTCAAATATGGTCACTCCTGTCTCCAAAATGATGTGACGCCTTAAGGACCAAACGCAAGGCTTCAAAAATAGTAGTATTCCAAACACCAATGTGTGATGTGACGGTGGCAACGTGCACTTTTTTTATACACGCTATGATCCCACTTCTATTAATGCCAAACTGAAAACACATTTATTCAACCTTTTGATGTGGGAAGAAAAATCGAAATTTGTTTTTGAAATGTACTTTAATTTTAATTTCTTTAAATCCCCAGCCTGTTCCAGTTTCCAGGAAGTTGTCTGCCCGGGAGCAGAGGGACTGTGAGGTCATCGAGAGACTCATCAAGTCCTACTTCCTTATTGTGCGGAAAAACATCCAGGACAGGTACTTTTTTTTTCACCCACCATGATGCAATTCTTTACATTTTGCCGTGATTTTGCTTCTCATGTCCCTCCCCCTCGTCCTGTGTTGTTGTCTGGCCTCAGTGTACCGAAGGCGGTGATGCACTTCCTGGTGAACCATGTGAAGGACAGCCTGCAGAGTGAGCTGGTGGGTCAGTTATACAAGGCGGGCCTGCTGGACGACCTGCTGACAGAGTCCGAGGACATGGCTCAGAGACGCAACGAGTCCGCTGACATGCTCAAGGTAACGCATTCACCAAGTGTCACCAGAGACCCCAAAACAAGATCCGGTATCAGCCATTCGCTCACAGCTCATTAAAGTTTTTGTCATTGGTCTGGCATATACATTTACTTTCACTCTTCATTCAAACTCTTTTAGTTTACGTAAATCCAGATAAAAGCCATGTCCTTTTATTACAATTGTAATGTAAATGACACATATGGGGTTTTAAGCGTTTCCGGCTTATACGGGTCACTAACAAAATATTTTCTAAAGCGATTTCAATGTAACTAATCGAAAGACAAAATCCATGATCCTTGTTCCTTTCAAAATACATTTGAAAAGTTTAGGTTTCATAAGTTTAAGCTTGTCAAATAAAGTAGATATATTTCAAAGTCACTGTCTTTTTAGTGCAAAATGCTATCTTTGTATTCAACTGTTGAGCTGCAGCAAAAGAAAAGTAACAAGAAGAAGGAATTGTATTCAAAAATGTCCAAAGAGTATGTTTTTGCAAAGAAATAGTGCCTTTCATTTATCTCCCAGCACTTTTAAGCACACTTGAAGGGATGGTATAATGGCCAGTATGAACAGCATGCATTATAGGAGCTAAATATTGTAAAGTCAGTGTACCTTGATATGTTACCTAAAAGCATGTGTTTTTTATTTACAATCTTTCATTTCTGTGTCCAGGCTTTGCAGAAAGCCAGCCAGGTGATCGCAGAGATCAGAGAAACCCACATGTGGTGAGGGCGGCCGCTCTTCATCCCTCCCGGACCCTCCTCCTCCTCGCTCTCCTTGCTCCTCAGAGACGAACAACATGATAATGCACTGGTGTGGATATGTGTATATGGAAACATAGTTTAAACTTACAGTAAAGACTTGGATTTAATAAAGGGCAGTACATATCAGCGCCTCAATGTCAGCAACACACATGCTTCTGTCTTAGATTATTATATTTTTCTTATGTAACTGAACCAATAAATAAATAAATAGATCATGTAAAGCATCACCACTATGTGGAGCCCTGCTGAAGAATGTCTGCTCTTATTGTAGATCTGAATTAAAGCTGGAACTGATAAACCCATGCTGCGACATCTAGACGCTGTCTTTATCATGTCCATTCTCTATTTATTTATTGACAAAATAATGTCTACTGCTGATTGCTCAAAAGAAATGCACTTAATTTCGATTTAAAACAGTTTTAATTTAATGTAGACATTCAACTGTTCAACATCAGATCCATTTTGTCCCTTTGTTCACATGTTTCAACACGCTCTCGTACACATTTTTAGCGGTTTAGCTACTTTAAAAAGTGTTTCTAAACAATTCATGCTGCTGAAGTATTTGTATAAATGTGTTATGGTACAGTATGCTGGACTTATTCACACAGAAACAATCTGCATAGTTTGCAGGGAGGCAGCAGAGGGGATGTAATGATTTATTTATTGTTTTATGATAATTGACATGTAACCCAACACAACAGAACAATGAATACACAAATAATGGACACATCGGCCAATCACTGGTGTCTGCCTCGCCCTCCTCCGGCGGCTCCTTTACCTCAGCCGGCCGCCCAGCTTGCCCTTTCCACGACCTTTGGCACTGAAAGGATGCAGGGAGAGATTAAAGCCAAATACCAAACACTGCTATCAGTGTGATGCCACAAGTGAAGGTGATTTGATTGCAAATGAAAACACAAAACAGTGAACGGGGTGTGTTTTTGATGAGACAGTATTGATGGTTAATACAGACCTTTATATATATGAGGCTTAAAGTGTTTGTTATGCGAATGAGAATGCAAATAAAAGTAACGTTTATTTCCTTTGCAGTTTTTGGAAGAGTCCTGTTCATGATCAGATATTTCTCAATGTATGCAGTCGTGAAAAATATATGTTGTGATGAAAGTTAAGAATATAAAAATTAGATTACGATGCAGCACCTGCCAGATGTAAAGTAAAACATGAGCAAAATTAGCGAGTATGTTCATTATGTAATGGAGCATGATGGTGAGGGTTGTGTCCATTTTATATTGAGTATTTATACATGATTGTACTCTGTGACCTCTGTTCCTTCCATGCAATAAAAATAGGGTGAATGTAAAGTGTAAGGTAGTACACATTAGCACAATGGAAAGAAAGAGATGGGTCCTCCCACACACATACATTCTCCTTTCACATATATTTTCACTCTCATATTCATATATTTACACTCACACATTCATACATTTTGCTCTCATATTATCATATAGCTGCATTTGCTGCTGTAATGCCAGAAATGTCCCCATTGCGGCACAAATAAAGGCTTTCCTATTCTGATTCTGAATTGTTTTTATAAAAAGATGTTTGCAGCTTTAAATAGCCCCTTGAGGAAGGAGGGAACACAAGAAGTACATAGTAACATCACGGAGTTTGTGTACTTACCTCTGGTGAGTCTGGACGCGCCCGAGAAGCTGGTTGATCTGCAAGGAAATATAAAATAAACATACAGTATGTAACCAGACAGGTCCAGCACAGGTTGTCAACACGGACAGGAAAGCCACCCAACATGGACAGCTATCATCTGTCGTTCCCCAGCCACTTATTTATTACCTCTCTAGCACTGTTTCTCCTGATCATATTCTCCAAACTCCAGACTTTGCTGATTATTTGTCAAATATGGCGTTAAACGATGGTTGTGTTCAGATGTGTTCCGTGTTTGTTTGCCTCTTTTCTTTCTCATAGATAGAGGCCCTCATTGCCAAATCCATACGTTATTTTGTTTGTGCCCTGGATTACTTACGTCGTACTTCTGTCTTTTGAGTTTTTCACTGAGATCAAACTTCTCAGCCTCCAGTCCCATCAGCCACTGCCACATCTCGTTGGCCTTCTCCCTAAACACAAACGACCATTTTGAGCATATTTTAAATCCTTTTGTATGGAGTGAAGTAAGTTAAAACACTGCACAGTTTGGACTTACTTGAGTTTGTCCTCATTCAGATGATCAACAATTAGAGCCTTCTTGCGGTCAGCCAGGATCTTCTTCTTCTTCTCCCTCTCAGTTTGTTTCTTGCCTCCTTTTCTTGTCTCACCCTGTGTTCGTCATAAAGCAGAAATACACATAAGTCTGAAAGTAACAAAAAGGAATATTGTTTTTTAAATTCATACTTTCCAAACAGGGATCCATTTAAAAACAAAAGTTAAATTACTACTCCACTATTACTTATATCCTTTTCCTAAGTAAAAGTTGTGATAAAACATGTAAAAATCACTCCATTACGATAAAAGTCCTGCTTGCAAACAGAAACTAAAATGCAAACTGGAACTTTTTTAAATTGTGTTGGGTAAATACATCTGCAAAGTACTGTATGTACTGCCTTAATCTGTCGACTCAATTAAAGGGGACCTATCATGCAAAATGCACTTTTGTACGTCTTTTATACATGAATATGTGTCCCCGGTGTTCCAGGGAACTCACCAAGTGTCAGAAAACACAACCCTCTCTATTTTCCTCCATACCCAAATCTCTAAAAAAGGGGCTGCAATGGATCTGATAAAAACTGATCCAGATTTGAACACTGTCCTGACGTCAGGACAGTGGCGCTACGGCTATTGGGCCAACTCCACCAATCAGGAGGAGACAACCACGGCCATTGCCGTTCGAAAGCGCTGGAGACGCTGTAGTACATATGCCAGGCCTGTAGGTGGTGCTGTTCTCACTGAATCTGCCCTTGCAAAAACAGATCTAAAAAATGTCAAATTGAGCAAAATGAGGCATGGCTAAAATGCATGATCTGTTTGGTATTAATACCAAGTATAAATATGCCTTATATAGGTATGGTCCTACACTATATTATTCAAATATAGCATGATAGGTCCACTTTAAGTAAAAAGTATGTCTGAGTGAAGTAGAAGTTTAAAATATCATCAACTGGAACATGGAAGTAAAACCTCAGAATTGCAATAACATGAATAATGTAGCGTTGCAATAACATATCCCTCTACTGTTAGCCTATAAGCTGCAATATCAAAGTATTACTTCTCAAGTTTTACTTATACTATTTTAAAAATCTCAGACAGAAAGAAGCTTACATTGATGCTGCTATGGGAGGTTGATTCATTTTTAGTTTTTTTACCCTTTTAAAAGCATACATAATCATCAGTTGTTTTTAGACTATTTAAATGGGTTGTGGTCTCCTGCTAACAAATAAGATAGTAATACATATTTTGTTAGCTTAGGTACTTCTATCCGTGTAGTTTTTCAGTCAAACAAAGTAGGTTTTTTGGGGTACTTTTGCATCCCTGTTCATCATGTTTCACATTTTAACACTAGGCAATAGGAAATTGAATGACCTTCTGCCCAGCACTGTACTGCTGAGTCATGTTTGAGAGGGCCTTCTTCTTATTGGCGTCTGCATCATGCTTCTTGCGATGATCCTCCTCCTCCCTCCTCTCTTTTTCCTCCTGTATGCAGCACAGTGAGAAAGGAGGAGAAAACACTGTCACATTTTTGATGTCCTAAAGTGTGAGAATATGAAGTAATGTTCACTGAGATCATACCGCAAGTCTGGCCTGCCTCTCCTTCTCCCTCTCTGCTCTGACTCTCTGCTGCTCTGCTCTCTCAGCACGACGTTTATCCTGTGAAATGAAAATATACACTGTCATGGTGCGTTGAACAAACAGAATACAATATCTCCTCTTTGATTAAGACACTCACGATTCTGGTAACGAGGGCGACGAGATCCTCCTCCTCTTTCTTCCTCTGGACGAAGTGAGCCTCGATCAGAGACTGCAGCTCAGACAGATCCTTCTCCTGACGCTTCCTGTGGATGTCCTGCCATCACAAAACAAGTGTAATCAAAAGAAATCAGTCGATCTGATCCAAATGGATGTTTTCTATCAAAAATGAGGCATTAAATGAGATCCACTTACATCAAAATCCACCTTGTCACCATCAGGGATCTTTGGGGCAGCAATGTTTTGCATGAACCTGTGAAAGGGAAAGGTTTATAATTGTATAATCTATAATCTATTGTATAATATAAGTGTTAAGTATTGGGATTATATCCACAGACGAGCCAGACACTTACTTGGGTTTTGGCTTTGACTCATCTGAAACAAGAAAAGACAATTATAGACATTGTGAATACATTGTTAAGTGAACAGGGAGTTCATATTCAATAGGTCATTAACATTATTAACTGTTGCAAGAAAAAAGTAAAAAATAAATGAAAGTTTGCGTACCTGTTGCCTCCTCTTGTGCTAATGATAAGGAACATAAGTAATTAGTAAAACGTTTGGAAATCAAATGAGAACTTTAAAACACGGGCAGATTCAACGTTCTTACCTTCTTCCTCCCTGCAGAAGAATTGACAAAAAGAATAAGAAAATGATTAATAAACAAACTGGAAAACACAAAACAATATCAACATTAATATGATGAAAGTACAAAAATGAGTACATACAGAACCTCTTCGACTTCTTCTGTGTCAGACATTTTGATATGGATGATCTCTGCAAAATGATCCCTATTAGCCTATTTTAAGACTGGCAAATATTACAGATCATTAAACAACATAGCAGAGCATGAGATGGCATCTATGACCCAAAATATCTGTGGTCACTGTGGCAGAAGTGGAATAAGTATTCTTATCTGCGACAGAAGCGATGTCACAATAAAATACGCTGTTACTATTAAACGTCCTGCATTCAAAACAATATACTTACAGTAAGTATTAGCAGCTAAATGTACTCACGAATCAAAAACGTTGCAAGCTGTAAAATGCTGCTTTAGTTTACTTTTTTAGAAACTCATGTTTTGCATGTAAACTCATTAAGTTAAAGGTGAGGTCCATTATTTATATTCAATATAGAAATGTCCCTCTGATTGTAGTTATTAGACATATAGAGTAACCCATAATTGAACAATATCCGACTTTTATTCAAGTTAATGTACGTTTTTTCTTCCTCCTTAAGTTATTTATATTCAAATATGTAATCTATTTTGTGTCAGAGCAGTTTTCAACTTTACAGATATAGTATATCTATATATTTAAAGTATTATTTATAGATATGAAGAAGCAAAAAATACCTAAATCCAGCAAAGCACAACCCCAAATCTACTTTAGGACAGTGTTCAGTTAAACTGTCTTAGTTACTTTCCATCCAAGGTTATTACAAATATTTACGTAGTGTGGTTTAAGGTAGTTACAAATACCAATATTTGCATCAACAGAAGACATGAATGAGAAGAAATAAATGTCACCATATGAGTGAGTGGTTATGGATGAAGTTCAACCACATTGATGACATTAAATGCAAGTACATTTGGCTTCAAGATCTTAGCTGGCACAATAACTTACGAAAAACAGTTTACACACATTTCAAGATGTATGACTAAACAAGGTTTTGATTTAAGTAGCGGCACTGAAATAAGAGAGTCCTTACCTGTGACCCAGACAGAGAAAGCTCAGAGTTGACAGACTTCGGCTCCTTGAGCTTCACCAACAGGTTGAGCATCAAGGATACATAGTCCAGCCTCCTTACTCATGTGACTGCAGCACCCTATGGTGGGTGGGTCTATTGTTAGACAACCGGACATCATAATAGGACTGTGTCTCAAACACACATGCACACATGCACACACGCACGCACGCACACACACACACACACACACACACACACACACACACACACACACACACACACACACACACACACACACACACACACACACACACACACACACACACACACACACACACAACACACACACACACACACACACACACACACACACACACACACACACACACATTCTGCAGGTACATTCCCAACAAATTTCACTTATCCATTCAAGCTTTCACCAGCCTTACATATTTCAACACTCCATCATTTCGCAAGTTGTTAGAGGCGACATGAAACAACATTCCTCGGATCAGTAGCTAAGAACAAAACAACAGAACTATAAAAAGCTTTTTTATTGATCTTTTCTTTATTGCTGAAGCAAGAACAAACATTTATTCCAAACATTAGAATGAAGCAATCCACCTCTGACAATTGATTTTGGTAGGATTGTGCTGTTGACTGACAGGAACACCAGGGTACAATGTAATGGCATTACAGGCATTGTTAAAGCAGAGTGCATATTGCCATTGTCTTACAAACCTTTATCACTTAATAAACTGTTAGTGGCATGTAGGAAAAGCAAAGCTGCAGAATTGCATTTGATCACTGAATAGTTGTTACAGTGCAGATCCTCTTACACACGTATTCATAGACTTTGTTCGTGCTCATGTTACATATTACTGGGATTTTTATACAAACACAAGTCATACAAAAGTAAACAAACCCAAGTGTGGTTGACAGAAACATTAAACTGCTTGCACACTGTGTAGCAATATTATCTTCTGGGCTGAGGTGGGAGACTTATTGGTACCATCTAATAATAATAAGGCACTCTTTAAAATAAGGGTCAATACACTGTGTTACTAATGGTTCTTATTTATCAGTAAGTCATCAAGTCTGAAGTTATAAATATAAAACAATAATCAATCACGCTTTTGAATGTTAACATGTTGTTGTTAAATTAACTTTGGTCCAGAAGTAAACAGTAGTAACCTACGGCACAGTTGAGGCTATTGGGAATAGGTATTTGGTCATAAACTCAAGTTTTGTAAAAAAGTTAGCTGGTGATAGCAGTAAATGCAAGGTTGGGGAAGACAATACAACCTATTCTTAGGGAAACATTCAATCCATGTAATAGTTTTCAAGGCCATGCATCCATAGGGCCAAAACATTAGTTAATCATCATAGCTTGGCAACCCAAAAACCTGTTCTGTTATCATTACTGATATTATCAGCAGTACTGACAATAATTAATGATGTCTTTAGCTACTACTTATAATACCTTGATAAGAGTTGCCTTATTAGCATGCGTTACAGATGCAGTACAAATGACTCTCTTAAATACAAGCTAATCATCAAACATCCATATCAGTGGAAGGATACTCAAACCCAAGCGGTGAGATGAACATTGAACAGCCTTGGTTATCACATGGAGTCAAAAATAGTGACAATAAAACACAATTGCTTATTATTTAGTTTGAGCTATATTGGCAATACATGACAATAAGATCAGCTGGCTTAAAAGCGATTTAAAAATCCTGACAGCCATCTGAAGTATGTAACATTGATTAAAAGAATGGATACTACAAAATCCATTTACTAGAAGCGTTTAACATGCGGTTCTTTGTCCTGAAAACCCTTACTAATTATAACATCTTGGAATTTCTGAGTTAAAATCAAGTGAAGTCTGATAACATTTTTAAAAAATGTTTGAGGAAACGTCTCTGGAGTCTTTGATGCAGGAATCACTCATCCTGGTCCCTTGTCTTTTCCTCATTTTGGTGTGAACTTCATGCGGAAAGCAGAATTGTTGAAGGTAAACGGATGCACATACAGTTGCATAGCCTTGTGTTTGGTCGGATGAGACTTGATATAAATGGTTAGGGTCTTACACCTGCTGAAAGAGAGAAATAGACAGACATTAAAGATCTGTAAGTAAATGCATACGTCAGTGTTTCATTTAAAACTGCATCGCTTCTCACATTTTATGAGGTGTTGAATAGGCTTAGTCAGGGCTGTTAATAAATGCTCGTACATCCATTCTTCTCCATGCACATGCTGTATGTGCATGTGTTTGCACATCAGAGTCTTACTCAGACACTTGTCCGTGTGATTGAAAGCTATAACTTTGTCATTTGCCCTTTACTTCTTTCCTCAGTGGTCTATTTCTGATGAAGAAGTGGAGAGGTTACAAACAAGGATCGCTATTTAGGGTTGGAGCTGACACTCGGCAAACACTTTTCCATTGCTATTGTTCACACTCAGGCTAAAGCTTTGAGTGCTTAAAGTCAAAAGAAGTGAGACTTTTGAGCACGAAGAACAAAGACAGCTTAACTCTACTAACACCAGGGGATGTTTAATGCTCTTTTGATGCACATGTTATGTCTTTATCACCAGCACTGAGTGAATAAGCCAGGTGATGGAGCCCGAATTTGCTGCTTAAACGGTTAGTAATCCTCCTGAGCAGTCGGTTGTAATGTGAAAATCAAGCAGCTGCACTCTGGTATGTCTAACAACTCGCAAACAACGCAGCGTTGGACAGCCCAGGTGGCAGCGGGTGAACAGTGCACGGCAAAGACACGACAGCAATCCTAGGAGTCTGGAAGGTTCTTTAAACTGGGAAACAAGGTCAGGGTGAAGGTTTTTTTTAAATATAGACCTCAGTGCCAGAGCTGAGCCTATGCCCAAAAATCCCCCGCAGCAGATTTGATTTACAGTGAGCAGCTACTCTGGCACAAAAGCAGGTTGGTGGCTTGTGGTGGTTATGAGCCCACAGCGGGACATAAATCCGTCACGGCCCGACCCCCTCCCATTCCATCTCAACTCTTCCTCCAGCACTGATCAAAATAAACCCTGGTTTAACATGAAGTATGTACACATTAACAGTTTGTGATGGAAGAAGTTGTCAGGTTCTTCATTAAAGGGGACCTATCATGCAAAATGCACTTTTGTACATCTTTTATACATGAATATGTGTCCCCGGTGTTCCAGGGAACTCACCAAGTGTCAGAAAACACAACCCTCTCTATTTTCCTCCATACCCAAATCTCTAAAAAAGGGGCTGCAACGGATCTGATCAAAACTGATCCAGATTTGAACACTGTCCTGACGTCAGGACAGTGGCGCTACGGCTATTGGGCCAACTCCACCAATCAGGAGGAGACAGCCACGGCCATTGCCGTTCGAAAGCGCTGGAGACGCTGTAGTACATATGCCAGGCCTCTAGATGGTGCTGTTGCTCACAGAATCAACCCTTGCAAAAACAGAGCTAACATTTTTCAAATTGAGCGAAATGAGGCATGGCTAAAAAAAAAAGTATAAATATGCCTTATATAGGTATGGTCCTACACTATATTATTCAAATATAGCATGATAGGTCCACTTTAAGTAAAAATAGAAATAACCAAATATAAACAAACTAGTGAAATACCTCCAAAATTGTACATAAGCTTATTTGCTTTCTTTTCCGAATAAGATAAAGAGATAAGAGAGAGAATCTCACATCTGGATGTGGTATTGACAACAAGTGTTTCTTAAAATATCAAACTATTCCTTTAATGTGTCATAGTTAATGTATGTGTTATGCAGTAGAATGGTTTCTTTCAGTGTTATATCATTATACTGTATAGTATGTGTGTACACCATTTCTTTTTACAAATACAGAAACTTACCATTGGTGACAAACTTATTCTTGACTCCAGCTGCCAGCTGTAAACACAAAGGGAAAAAGGTCAACAACTTCTGTTAGAGCCAGTATTTTGATTTTATAAGAAAGGCCACCTAATTGTGACGTCTGTAGTCAACGCACTATAAAAGGACTACAATTCCCACGGCGCCTGCACTAAAGCCACAGTGATGGGCAACCTGTTTGGGAGACGCCATCGAGGAACAGTTTTAACGTACACCTACTACACGTACTACACTACTACACGTACTACACGTACTACACGTACACATACAAATCGTACAAGTACCCTTTAAGTTATGAAGTTATATAAGCATTATTAAGAAAGAAAGAATACCTAAGTTGTTTATTATTTTATTTTATTTTTGCTTATTTCTTTTGAATATTGTAAAGGCCTATTTTCTTTGTTGCATGTGCAAAAGTTTGTTATTTTATTTTGAGCAAACACATCGCAACATCATCTAAACCATCGGAGGCCAAGCAACTCTTCAAGTCATTTAAAGGAAAGAAACGAGTTAGAACGGTCTGTTTAAGGCGTCTAGTGGCTTGATGGAAAGACAAGGAAGGAAGCCACGACAACTTCTGTAAACCAAATATTTTGTATTGCCTAATGTTATCAGTTGATGGTGTCAGAAATTAATCCATTTATTCTGGGATTAACAGTTTTTTCACTTAATGTAAGCTACAAGGAACCCAATTAAAAAAACGTCAAATGTGCTTGATGCAGAGTATTCCACATTTATCAGATACGTTTCTTTGTATGCTGTTGGAAACTCTCACATGAAGAAATGAATTGAGAAACATCAAACACAGTGTTCAATCATAAGCACATGCACTCAATGACAATGTTGTCCTAAAGCTGTGCACAGTGCAGTTTCATGAATGACAGTAATCCAACACAACCAAATCAGAACAGTTTTTACCTGCAAAGTTAGCAAAAAAAGAAGATTACTTATTATTATTGACCGACTGACCAATCTGGCAACATTGACCTTATCATATGCATGTTGAAACACCATGAACACCGTGATAACACCACACAAATCAACCACTCTGTGCCTGTGGAACGTGCATTGTGTTTTGCCACCGCAGATGGGGAAATGACCTCACTCACCTTTCTATTTGGAAGACTGAATAAAGCAAACACAGGAACATTTCACTGTAAAGCCTTTAACACATTAACACCTCGAATTATTCAAAGTACAGGGTGACTGTGAGTGTGTGTGTGTGTGTTACCTTTGCAGGTGTGGAACTCTTCTTGGTTTCCCACATGCCACGCTTGTTACCGATGTCACCTGGTTTCACTTCCTGTCACAAAAAAGAACCAACACGATATCCTTTACTTACTGTAAGCACAAACACCAACACAACAGTGAAGAAATACTCTTGTTACAAGCAATCGGAGTAAGTATGTTAAAGCATAGTGGAGTGCAAATGAATAAATATCCAAATTAAGAACCTCAGAATTATACTATTACTCTAATCAAATTTTTATTATAATGCTGAAGGTTTGTAGTATTTATGGTAAAATGTGTGCAAAATGGTACCTTCACCAGTTTGAAGAGCAGGCAAAGCGCAGCAGGAGAAGTTTTAGTGAGGAAAGCTGAGAAACAATTGTGCAATATGAAGGAGAAAAGAAAGGCAGAAGGAACAGAGTAAACGAACAAAAGAGAAAACAGAAGTAAGGCTTCAGTCTGCTGTGCAGCTTCCCCCCATCAGGGGGAGGTGTTGCTGCATAAGTGACGCCAAGGTTACAACCACTCCTCTGCTGCTGACCAAGACGTTTGACACTAAAGATATCTTGGTCATAAATTTGACGTTAAAACAATGTCACACGTCATTCAGCAATGCTCCTGCATGCGGACATAATGTCTCCAGAAGACATGGTGAGATCAGCAGCTGGTGTCCTACTTTAAGAAAGGGACACAGTGTCCGCCAAGGGACAGGAATCTTTTATTTTTCCATGCCATAAAATACAAAACAAACGTATTCTACATACTTTTGTTGTTTTGTCAATATTGTAAAAAAAAAAGAAGCATAACAATGTCTTTGGGTGGGACAAAATATGAAGGGTATGACCTTTTGCCCTTGCTTGAAGGAGACTTTAAACATGGAGTGACTGAGAGATTCAAACATAGTTTTTGAGCTAAAGTGAGTCCAATACAAAAGAGGACTGTTTCAAAGTAGGTGTGTAACGGCTGTCATATAAACTTGTCTAAAGTGATTGACGTATGGAGCGATGAAGAAATGGCATTGTAAGGAGGCATGTTGGCATTCAGCAACCTGACACACACACACACACGCACACGCACACACACACACACACACACACACACACACAACACACACACACACACACACACAACACACACACACACACACACACACACACACACACACACACACACACACACACACACACACACACACACACACACACACACACACACACACACACACACACACACACACACCCACACACACACACACACACACACACACACCACACACACACACACACACTTCTGTTCAGCTTTGTCGTTCGACTGTCCAACAATAAGAGTATAATAGTCTTCTACCCGATGATTTTCCACATGTTTAGGCTAAAACACATGTGTTAACACTTTCACATCATGTCAACAATAATACACAGAGAGAGTTGGGGCTTTAGTAGCAGATGTTGAGAAGGAAACTGTCCATGTGGTGTCACTAGACTCCAGGCAGCAAACTTCTCAGATATATATATAATGCCTGCAGCCAACAAAAGATTGGCTTGTTGATGTGCAAATGAGCACATTAGCGTGTGCAGAATATCAACGGATTACTCTTTTGAAGTAACACTGGTGTCTTATTCACAATAGAGTGTATGTGCGTGCAAATAGGAGGATTTATGAGGCCTTACGGCTGGCTTTGCTGCTGCTGCTGGTGATGCTGCTGCTGGTGCAGGTGTTGCTGTCTTCTCCGCCTCCGGAGGCTTTGCCATCCAACTGTTGACACGTCCAGTCACGCCTCCTTTGATACCAGCCAGATCCTGGGGAAAAGAGACATTTCAACAACTCACTTCACACATCAGTACATCTCTCTGTCCTCCCCTCTTGGTCTCTCACTTTGTTGGCGGGGGCTGGACTTTCAGAGGAGCCCCCGACGTTTCCTTTCTCCCACATGCTCTTTATGCTGCGAGCTCCTCCTGTAGGAATATCTGCCATCGGAGACTTGGGGGATTTCACGTCTTTGTTTCCCTGTGGAAGTAGAGGATGGATTTTACTACTTTGACATGAGGAAAACTGCTACATTGACTGGGGGTCAATGGTGGAAAGTAACTTTTTATCGAGAACTTTATTTAAGTACAATTTGAATGTGCTTGTATTTGAGTTTTTCCATTTTGTGTTCCTTTTATACTTATCAACTATTTTGAAGAGAAATTAATCACAGTTGTACTTTAATACTTTTTGACATCTTTAGTTACTAATAATAAACGTATAGATTAAGGTTTTACATTAAACAATTAATATGATTATACAATAAAAATGCATTGTTGAGTATTACAAATACAAAAACCTTGTTATGTTTGTGTGTTAATGTATTTTTTTATGTATGAAATATTATCATTTAAACCAAAGACAGATTTATTCTCTACACTTTCTAACTGTCCACTTTTCAACTGTTTTCTAATTATGTCATTTCAATTATTAAACTATTACAAAAGATGGAATGTTTATGTTTCTTCCTTTTATTTCATTTCATTAATCATCTTGGATCTATCTTAAAACCAACTGTACCTCAACCAACTACAGCAATAAAAGGTTTCTAACACACAAATACAGTCATAATGTTATAGTATACATGTATTTAAGTGTTTTACTTACAGTGGGTTTTTCTTATGTAGAAAACAAGTACTTCCTCTGATGCTTTGATACATTTTGCTGATAAAACTACACCTTCAAATTCACGTTATAGACTATTTTAACACTTGTATTTAGTTAAATTCAGGCTTTGAGTACTTCTCTCAGCACTCCTGAGGATAATACATCATGAGTCTCACCTGGATGGCAGAGGTGTACTGCTCCATTCTGTTGCCAATCTTGGACACAATTGGAGAGTGAGACGCTCTGGCTGTGGTGCTGTGTGGATGAAAAACAAATGGGTCATTGGTGTGAAGTAATAAAAGTGTCTTGTTTATGAGTTATTTATTTGACTGTAAAATATATGCCAAAAAGGAATGGCTCACCTTTTCTGGGCTGATTTGCTCAAGAATTCTGCCTTTGCCCCGATCTGTACAGAACAGCATGGTTTCAGTTTATAAAGCAGTCTTTTGGTTGACGTTCACAAATACATACTGACATGGTCAAGCTGCCCTGGCTTCCTTCCTGTCTCTGAGACGCTCTGACTCAGAGGCAGAGCAGTCCCTGGGAAGATCTCTCTGTACTCACTTGAAGCCTGAGTGACTGATCTTTGAGAGGGAGCCAGGATACACAAGTGCACACCAACTGAGAACTGCTGGTCAAAATGAATTATACCTGCCGTGTGTTCGTAGACTTACACACACAGTTCTCAACATTCCTCTGAAATTACCCGGCAAGAACATTACCCAGTCATGGTCTTGTACAAAAACAACCACATTGGAGTACAGCGAAAACGCCAGTTCACTTTTATACTTGTCAACCAACATTACATGAGTAATATTAGAGGATTTAAAATGGGAACAATGGAAGAAAAAACACATTTGACCCCAAAACATGTCTTACACTTGGAGACAACCAATATGAAATTCCAACATATCTGACATGTTAATGGAAATAAATGAGAACTGAAATGCTATAAACTAAGAAGACAAGCACAGCTTTATGGAATATTTAAAAATATTTCAGAAAGATATTTTCTTTCATCAACAAGAATTTGAATGTAAAAGAAATGTATTTCCCCAAATGTCAGTGTTGGGAAGTATATGGAGAAGTCTGACTCCATCCCAATACAAAATGGAAGTAAATACAATTGTGTTTTCTGTAGTCAAAGCATTTAGAAGTGACTTTTCTTTACCAAACTCACCTTTGAGGAGCCTTTGGGAGTGACAGCAAACACAGGATTTGGAGACTCTTCCTCTTTCTGTTTCTTCTTCTCTGCAGCCTCTGCCCTCCTCTTCTCTATCTCCTCCTTCATCCTCTTCCTCTCTTCCTGTAACAACAAACACAGGTTTCGGTCACGACCAAAATGGTATCCAATGTGGAGTATCTCACTGATATATCCCTGACTGTAAAATCCATCCTCACCTGTTCTTTGGCTTTCTTGTCCTCCAGCTCCTGTTTCTTCTGCTTGTCCTCCTCCTCTATGATCTTCCTCCTGTCCTCCCTCTTCTTCTTCAGCTCCTCCAGCTCTGCCTCTGCGCCCTGCGTCTTCTGCTTCATCTTCTCCAGATCCTCGCTCTCCGCATCGTTCTGCCGGCTCTTCTCCGTTTTCTTCAGTTTATTCTCAAAGAGTCCTGTGTTCAGTTTGGCGGGTTCATTCTGTCAAAACCGAGAAGTAAACAATATATATATATATTAGTGTGTAAACAGATCATATTATTTACAACATATAAATAAATACATTTGCCAGGATAAAAAGTTGCAAATGAATGAATGCAAGATATGACAAATGATTTTACCTTGTCCTTGAATCCAAATTTCTTTGGTTTCTCTTCCTTCAAACAGAGAGAGGACATTATTTAAATGATTTTAAAAACTCACATCATGTAGCAAAAAAGCCATCCAATGCATGTGATCTGTGAGTATACTAAGAACTCACATCATGTAGCAAAAAGGCCATCCAATACATGTGATCTGTGAGTATACTAAGAACTCACATCATGTAGCAAAAAGGCCATCCAATGCATGTGATCTGTGAGTATACTAAGAACTCACATCATGTAGCAAAAATCTTTACTGTGATCCCTCAGTGTTGACTAATATAAAGCATTATGACTTGTGATGACTCAAAAAAGCTTTTATTCAACTATTTCCAGGTTTTTGAAGTTAAGAAAAACACCATTTCTTGAGTTTTGACCATTTTAAGTATCTTAAGAGTATGTGCTTTATTTATAATGTTTACATGGACTATATTGTATTACCATGTCATAAATACTTGTGTGTGCTGCTCTTGCTCTTTTTGCATATCATGTATTTATTTGTGCTATCTTTATAAATGTCATGTTCTTATATGTTGTATGTGAGGGACTACGGATGGAAATGAGCTCAAAGCTAAAATCCGGCTCATTTACACTTGAAGCATTATTTGTGTGAAGTGTTCATTAATGTGAATTGTCTCTGTTCAAATAAACGATTAAATGAAAATGAAATGTCATGAATACCTCCTCTTTCTTCTTCTTCTCCTCAGCCTCCTTTTTCCTCTTCTCCTCCTCTTCGTTCCTCTTCTTCTCTTCAAGCTCTTTCTTCTTCTGCTTTTCCTCATCCTCCCTTTTCTTCTTCTCCTCCAGCTCTTTCTGCCGTTTTTCCTCGTCTTCTTTCTTCTTTTTTTGCTCCATCTCCTTTTTTAGTTTGTCCTCCTTTTCTTTCTTCATCTTCTCC
Organism: Trematomus bernacchii; assembly: GCF_902827165.1. NCBI lineage: Eukaryota > Metazoa > Chordata > Actinopteri > Perciformes > Nototheniidae > Trematomus > Trematomus bernacchii. The sequence continues at coordinate 1,191,665 of NW_022987735.1, read as the reverse complement.
TCCTTCTCCTTCCTCTGTTTTCCTTCTCCTTCCTTCCTCAGCATCTCTTCCCTCTCTATCTGTTGTTTCCCCTCCTCTTCCCTCTTCTTCCTTTCCTCCTCCGCTCTGAGCATTTCCTCCCTTTCCCTGGTTTGTCTTTCCTCCGCTTCTCTCCTCAGCTTTACTCCTTTCTCTATTTGCTGCCTTTCCTCTTCTTTTCCTTTGTCTTGTTCTTCATCAGGAACAGCTTCCTCTTCAGCATCCTTCTTTCCTGAGTCGGGCTGCTCCTCCTCTTCTTCTGTTGCTGCAACCTTCTCCTCAATCACCTCCTATAATGCATTACATTAATGCACACAATGTTCAAATACTGCTTACTGCACATATTCTTATTTCATATTCTATAACTCATTACATTACATTTAGCTGTAAATTACTGCTTTATTTTATTGCTATCTAACTATATTTTATTAGTGTCCTTAAAGATTTTTTTGTTTTACATTTTATGTATGCAAGTCAAATTCCTCGTATGTGTGAACCTACCTGGAAATAAACCTGTTTCTGATTCTGTTTCTGATTCTGATCCTGATTCTGTTTCTGATTCTGATCCTGATTCTGATTCTGATAGGAGGACCCATGTTCCCATCAGCAAAAACACGTCGGTTTGCTATCCTGGCTCCAAAATGGTGGAATGAGCTCCCCATTGAAATCAGGACAGCAGATAGCTTACACATCTTCCGGCGCAGACTGAAAACTCATCTCTTTCGACTCCACTTCGAGCGATAGAATTACTAACAAAGCATTTATATACTATTAAAGGACTGGCTTATCTAAAGCCAGTTGAGTAGCACTTGAAATGGTTAGGCTCTATGAAACCTGATGTACTTATATGATTCTGTTTTCTTCAAGTTTGTATCTTGTTGGTCGAATGCACTTATTGTAAGTCGCTTTGGATAAAAGCGTCAGCTAAATGCAATGTAATGTAATGTAATGATAAAATAAAGTAATATGTAAATAAATGCATTTCAATCAACAGAATGAAGGTTGCAGAAAGACCTTACCTTATTTCTCATGCTCGCTGTTCTTGATTCCTCAACAGATTCCTGTTTAGAAAATAAATAAATAAGTGAAACCAGAATAATCTCACCTCAAACCAAATTGAAATCTGCACATCTTTCACTGTACCGTCTCCTCGTCCTGATTGTCCTCTCCCTCTTTTCTCCAGGAGTTCATATCAGTGTCTGCCACCTTGTCTTCAGCTGGTTTCTCCTCCTCTTCCTCCTCCGGTGCGCTGTCAGTGCCGTTGGTGGTGCTGATGGTGGGGTCGAACTCCTTCTGTCTCTCCATGGCCTCCGTCATCCTCTTCTGCCGGCGCTCCTCCCTCTTGGCCAGGCGCTCCAGCAGAGCCTGGTCATCGTCTGCACCTTCAGCATCGTCTGCACCTTCAGCATCGTCTGCACCTTCAGCATCGCCTGCGGTGGAGGACTCCGTCACACTGTAAGAAGTGGAAATTCACTTGAAATTGATGAAAATAGTCGAGCCGGAAATGTAACTTTAGACAAATTTGAGTCTGCAAATCCAGATTTGTATCAAATGTCCTGTCTCATCACCCATGTACCCACTTGCCAAGTCTATGATTGGATATTAATATTTTCTGTCTTGACTCTAAAGCTGTTCATTTGTCAGTTTGTTGAACATCATGGAAATGATAAATAATATTGAATAATGAATGCATTAAGTGCTGGGTATCTAGAACAATATATTGATTAACTATATTCTGTATACAAATCAAAATCTGCAAAGGAATTCAAGTTATAAAGTAAATAAACAACAGTTGAGTAAACATACAGTGGAGTAGAAATGTGAAGTAGCATACACATTAATGATTCAAGTAAAGTACAAATGACTTAAAATTGTACTTAAGTATCACTTTAATAAAGTTAGAATCACTTAATCAGGCTGCTACTTTCACCACTGCACTAAGCAGCTTTTTCTTTGTACTGATGGATGCTTGGTTTAGCATGGCTAGCTAGCAACGCTGTTGTGTACCAGTGTGTACAGCTAACGTAGCGTAGCAGCAGCAGATCGGTCAAAGCTGCTGTGTAATGGCCAACAGATTAACTGAAAGCAAAATATCAATGCTATAAAGTCAAGTGGCATAGTTTACTTTAATATTTAACAAATCAACAGCCACACTAAAGTGTTGGGATATGTTTCTGCCCAGTAAGTCCTTTATAACAGGCTCTTAGCCCTGTACATAGCTGAGGATAATCAAGTACAGAGGGCAGCAACCTGTAAATCCAGCCAGCTCAGAGGCAGAAATCTCCACCCGGCAACACCTCTCTACTGTCCAACAAATGACAGCAAATATCCTGCTATGTTTTAGAGTTTGTTAACTGCCTTATAAATGTTGTCTTTATTTTTCCTGGTTCGTCACACTACACAGTTTAAATACACTTTCTGTCCCTCATCTGCTTTCTACCCAGGACATTTGTCCACATATCAGGCTACCTGTTAGTGTCGATCACTTCAGGGCCTCCCGACTCCTCTGACTCCTTCGTCACCTTCTTCCTCTCCTCTCTCGCTCGTCTTCTTTGCTCCCGAGCTTCCTCCTCATCATCATCATTAGCGCAATCCGGCCTGAAATATCACATTTATACATTTTTTTCCTCTTAAATTAAACAACTGAAATGGGAGTTTTAAGAGCATAATAATAAGTGTTGGTAAATATTGAATTATTCCTTTTTAAGTAGTAAAGTTCTAGAGTTTATATCAAATTGATTAAATGGCTTGTAAAATATGTCGCTAGTAGGCGATGGGAAATAGTATCTGCTGGTGTTATGATGTTTGTGTGAACATGAGATTTAAGTCAGATCATTAATTTTAAGATTTTCTAGAGTCCTGAACAGCTAAAATTATCTATTATTCAACAAGAAAAATAAAAAATATATACACATGACTTTGTGAAAGAGACTATTGAAAACTCACATTTAGGTTTGGAAGCACTGATATGAGCCACACTGTCCTTACCTCATAAGACCTGAGATAAAAAAATCACCTCGAAAAAATTGAGAGCTCTCAAAAGTAAAGACCACCTTGGCATTTATTAATTTAAGAAATACATGTAATCAGAGACAGAGACAGTGCTGGCAAATAAAGGTTGATGATGACAAAATCACCAATATTAAACAAAGAAGTCTAGCATTCGGTGCCATTTAGGTCCCCACCACATTATACATGTATCATATATTTTGTATTTAAAAGGTCTAATGCTTATTTTTTAAAAGCTTGGTTTTATACCCTCTGCCATAAAACAACAATGTTATTTAGCCAGGATATTCAAAATTCTAAATAAATACTCTGATTTTAGCACAAGTAGGCCAAATTGCTGTGTCCCCAACCATGTTTGCTCAACTTCTGTAACAGATATACAAAAAGAAATCAAAGAAATACAAACAAATTCTACATTTTTGTCACTGTTGTATAACCCTTTTGCTAATATTCCTCACCAAATTGAAATTGTTGTTATTAATTCATTTTTATTGAAAATAAAGTGTGTGTCCCCTGTTTGAATGTCCCCCCTGTTACTCTGATTTGAATCCCTCTGGACACGCCCCTTTACTATGACTCAAGAAGAAGAAGGATACATTTTGAGTGGGAAAATCATCTTCAAGAAGCAGAGTGTATGCATTCTTCCTTCAACGTTTTTTTTAATGTTTTAAAGAACTTAACTGTTGCGGTAAAGCATAACATGTCCACCCTGTTATGCTCATTTTTAGTGGAACTGATAATTTGTTTTACATTTAGAAAATATGGTGAATATATCTATCAAATATATGTTTCTGTTGTCACCAAGTGCTAGCTTGATTATCATCACACATGTAGCAATAGCCAAGTTTAGCATAAAATGTCCACCCTGTTACTATTTTTCACAGTAACAGGGTGGACACACAGTAACTGGGGATGGTAAACAAATATATTTTTAAACATAATATCCTGAGCTTGACCAAAATATTTTTCTTAACAAGCCATCATTCAGATTAAATAAAAAAAACATGGAAAATTATGTTTTTTATTTTTGAATACCCTAGCTGAAATGGCACCGAAAGCTAGGAATGACCCCTTTACCTTCCTGTCATCTTCTTTAAATCCTCCTCATGTGCTCATATCCTGCCACTGACCTTCCTCAAACTGTGATCAGACCCACAGTGAGATTTCCTCATAAAGCATTGCCAGGCTTTATGAGGCATGGAAAGAGTGTAAAATGGCCCATTGATAGAGCATGGGTATTATTCCCCTCTGCTCTTCCTCAATCCGCAACACAATGATTTACAGATGTTGTTGGAGGGAGAGGTGATGAGAAACACAAGAGTCCTTTCTGTCTTTCAAACAGAATCCAACGAGGCAGAAATCCAACAAATCCTCAGGCAATGGTTTTCCTGGCATTGCATGGGTAATCCCTACAAACCATTGAGGAAGTAATTTAAATAGATATTACTCCACCTAAAGCTGGAGGTCTGCTGCGAGAGTGCCGTCAAAATAATGCAGTTACTTTTCATGAGACATAATAAATGGTTTGGACTGATATAATGACAGCTTCTTGGCTAACAACTTTATTCTCTGTAACTTTGAGTCTGAAGTGTTCAGAATATCTCAAGCTGAAATAAAAATGGCATTGAAAACATTCCAGTGTCTGCAGCATTTCCTCGAGCAGCCGGGTTGGCACTGTTGGCAGAGCTGGCTGCAGGACTGTGAGAAAATGGCAAGGAATGCCTTATTTTCCACTGCAGCTCTGATAGGACATTTGATAAGACAGCAAGTGACTTCTGAACGGCTAGAAAATAATGTGTTACTTGAATCCCTTAAAAGTCGACAAATGTAGGATATTCTTTATTTAAAAAAAAAAATCCAATTACAGGACTAAACCAACAATGTGTTAGTCCGTCTCTCAATTAAAAAAGTTCATGAAAATAGTATTATTTCAAACAAAAAGGATAATTGAGTACCTGATAGGTACGGTACCAAAACGTGTTAATATGAAACCTTTAATTGTAGCCTATTTGGGGAAACTTTTAAAGACACACAGATTGAGTTTTCCTCATGTACTGTACCTGCATTCTTTTAGAGTTTCATATATTTGCAGGTCATTTTCCTTGTGTTCTTATGCGTTTATTAGATACTCTTCTTAACTGAGTCAAACCTACAACTTTACACCCACAGAGTGGAAATCGGCAATAACTCTGTTTCGGTATTTTTATATTTCTCTGAGAGAGAGGGAGGGAGACAGCGGGGAGTGTCAAACAGCAGCCTGGCTCTGATGAGTGAAAAGGCAAGGGAGATCATTAAGGCGTCATCGCCCAATCAATCCTGTCTGCTATACGCTCTGCTGCTCCATGTGGAGACACACAGGCACCCTCCCTCATGCAGAAATGCGAAACTCAAAAACAAACGGTAAGCCTCAACCTGTCTTTGCATGATTAGAGGAAAAAGGTCTTAAGTATTTTGAAACTCTTAACCAACTTACTGAAGTTGCAAATGTATCAGGTTTAAGTCAGACTGCCAAAATCTGATGAGGCTTAATTCAAGATGTTGAGTCTTTTTTGTTTCAGTTTGCATGTCTATTAATGTGTACTTTTGTATGTTTTTATTTTCACAAAATTCACTCTTAGATGGATAACTCACTTGTCGGTCTCAACGCGCATCTGCTCCCTCCTCTGCCTCCTCAGCTCCATGCGGCGGTCAAAGTTATCGTCCATGATGCCAAGAAGATTATCTTCACTTTCTCACTGAAAGACACATTTACGATATCATGGGTGATGAATTTGGGACAATCTGACTGTCAAAACATCACTCATCAATCGATTTATTTTGCAATCATGATAATCATTGTTTCACAAGAAGAAAGACATGCTTGAAAGTTGATGCATATGGCAATTATTTTGTAAATTGGGATTCAACAACAATTAGATGAATGTCAGTTCACATCATGGTCATTTCACAGCTTTAATTTGAAGAAACAAACCCTCAAGATAAAGAAAAACCATGCTGAAGTCATCTCAAAATCAGTGACACATCACAGGGGACCACCCAAGACAGCTTTATGACATGGGCAGAAAAACATAAAACACTACAGTGCCTGCTGTTGGTTTACAGTACCTTAGCAGTAGCTGGAGTTTAGTCCGTGAACAGCGGTGTCTCCCCTCTCGTCATATATCAACATCTACAGTCTGGATTATATCTCAGCCCTTTTGCAGCACAAAGAATTCCTGCTTGTTCTTACAGCGACTTTAACTACCAGAAAAGGAAACGCCTGCCTCACTGCTCCGCTCTGTTTCTCTCTCAGCCTCCCTCCTCCTCCTCAACCTGACTCCTGCTCTCTCCCACTTTCCCCTCCCTGATCTCTAACTTCAGACTCTCTCAAACGGTTGCCCTTGTTTCATCCTGCTTCTCTCTTTATGTCTGATGTACTGAAGGGTTGTTTGCCACCAAATGTGAAATCCATAATTGATCTTACATGAACCGATAAACCATTTAAGCACCTGTCCGTTTAGGTTCTCGTAACCACAGGTAAAAAATAATTTGATTTAATTTGAGTTTTCTAAGTAGACATATGTAAAGATATCTCTGCTGTCTTACTGAGCAAAGACTGAAAACTGATAGAAAAAGATGAAAGGTGAATTTTAACAACATTTTGAAATTAATGATTGGTTTGAGTTGTGTTTGTCTCATCCTTTTAAATACAGTATTTGTCTTGATCAATAGACACTGTCCAAGAATAAACAAACTAGCTAACCTTCTAATTCGAGATTGAGGCCCATGTATCCATGTGGCAGGCAGCTACATTCAAAAGACAGCTTTATTTTAATTGTAGAGGCTGGACAGATATGATAGCCCCAATCATTCATGAAAAGTGCACCCTTAACTGGCGTGTACTATTGTTTAGTGGGGGTCTCCTGAAATTCCAGGACATCCCTCTGACATCAGACAGGACAAACTGCGCGCAATAAAAATAACAATTAAGGCTTCCAAAGTGTATTTATTTCACTGTACATCTATACCAATCAATCTACAATTCAAAGCCTTTAAGTAGTGTTCATCTGTATTTTTGCCTGCACTGGTAGGAGTTATATATTCCCAGTTGATTTAAGAAAGACCATAAAATCCTAGAGTCACTGTCCTAAAAACTGTTTTTGGCTCACATTTATCGTCAGTGTGTTTTCTCTCCTCACTTTAGTGCACCATACAGTACATGCCATATTTATGTCCCGAGCACTTACACATGCGATAATATGTAACATCTACAGCATCATAAGGCAGGACACTTAGGTGTAATCCTTTTGTTTGGTTTTTGTATCTTCAGATCTGAAGAGGAGCCTATCAGCAGTGAGCAGTCGGTCATTCGTTTAGGTTTTACATTGGCCGGCACCATATACAGTCAAAAGGCTTACAAACAGAATGGACCATAAGAGGCTTTTTCCAAAACATCCACTACATGGGTAACAAGACGGTTCAGAGCTTTCCTGGAAAAGGATGACACTCTTTTACACAAATGCACCCTATAGGACTCATCATTGCAAACTGTATAGCCTAACTGGATGGTCCTCACTTACTATGCGTAGGATGCAGCACTGGTATTTATTATTGTATAAAGCCATTTTAGGTAAGCTTCCACTGTACATTTGTGCCAGATTTGCTCCAGTTTGTGACTCTTACAACCTCAGAACCAGTGCCTGGATACGGATCCAGGTTCCTGCTGTGCGGACTGAGGCTGGAAAAAGGAGTCTTTTTTATTATGCTCCTTGGTCTTGGAATGACCTTCAATCAAGCCTCAAACTGAGGACACTTGTCTCTATATCATGTTTTAAATTGAAGTTGTCTGAAGTTCAAAGGTTTGGTGAGGTTGTTGTTAAATAACATAATGATAATGATCTGTAATGTCCAGGAACGGAGATTTATAACTACTGAATTGATTAGCATGACATTTAGTTGATAATTCTGGGTCCAGAGGATAGGTTTTTGTGAGACTGTCTAGTGTCTACTGTCTACTTGAACATCTCTTAGTACAGTTGCGATACAAATATTGTGATATGAACATTGATGGTTGCAAGACACTGATCTCATATATTTGTTTTGTGCCTGACTTAAGGCCACATTAACATTTTTGGTTTAGAGTTGGTTTAATTGCTTTGAAATTTGGTATTCAGTCAAATGCAAAAAAACAACAACATAAAATCACTCAGTTTGTGGTCAGAATTACATTTCTGCCTTCTTACAATCAGAATTGTAAGTACATTATTGGTGTGTACAATGTGTTGTGGCAGCTTAGAAATATTTGCAGGCGAGATGCAGGTGTTAAAAACAGCTCTCCCCCTCCTCCCCTCACACCCCTCATCATTTCACAAAGTGTCCGTCAAAGCGAAGGTAGAGGAGGTATTCCAGCTATGTGATCTCTGTTCTCCTGTGCAGCAGAGAAACAGCAAGTCAACACCAGTCAACCATCAAGTCAAGGGCAACGTGTGGCCCCTTATGTGTGGCCCCTAATAACAGACATTGGCAACTAGAATGCCCCATCACAATTCATCAGTAATATATTAAGGTCTTTAAATAAGGGGTAAATAGATATTAGGGCATTTATAACTCCTTATAAATCCTAATCTTCCTACAAAAAGTAATGTATACTTATTTGTATAAATTGCTTTTAAATAAGACTATACAAGTTTTAATTACAGGATCATAAACACATGTATGGTTTATTGTTATAAGGCCTTTTTAAACACTTGCAATAAACTAGTTCATATTTTATATACTCCTTAACAGTTTAAAAAGGCTTGTGTTTATAATAGTTACAAACTCATTTACAAAGTTTAACTAACTCATCTAGTCTGTTATTGTTAAACCTTTACTATCCATTTTTCTCCTTTTTTTAGGTTAATAAAACCTTTCATAATGCACCTATTAACATGTGCATTCTGCAGCTGCTGGATATAAAATGAGGACAATGCCTAAAGTTTATATAAAAAGGACATGGATATAAAACATTACCCATAATTCGTCTCTCAGTCAAACATGAGACATACTGGTATCCATCACTGCCTCTCTGCTGTTGCTGTATGGGACCAATTAATGACAAAGGCTGGTCTGTTCCTGAGCAATATGCACTCTGTGGAGCCGACCTGCAGGCTAACAGCTCACAGACATGTCAGAGCCGTGATCCAGGCCTGTTTGGATTGGCCCGGCTCCAGCAGTGCCGGCGAAGTTCTGTATTTCTCAAGTAAAAAAACTCACCACTCTGGCAGCTATAGACAAATACCTCTCTCCCTTCCACTTTGTTCATAAACGTGGATACACACAAAGAGACACACACTGAATTATAATCACTTCAACAGTACAGCTGTCACATCAGTCACCAGGCAGCTTATTTGTATAGATTAGAGGTGTGTGAATTATTCATGCACTGATATAATCCAAATGTAAAAGCATAGCCCCCCTTTTAATTTAGACAGAAATGTCTGCCTGCACCCACTCGGGAAACAGAAAAAGCACTTCAATGGTCCAAAACTCAAGCTCAAGATGCTATCTCCTTATATATGTATGTGCACAGCGTAGGTTGTTAGGGTCTTCACATCATAAATTGGAATCATGTCCACAAGTCATTCCTACATGACTGATGCCGAGGACAGTTTTTCATGCACACGTCTGTAACTGATTTGTCTCATCTGGGTAAGCTGTCCCTTCTGATGGCATCAAAAGTTTGTTCAGCACTTTTTTTAATTATAATTTAATATCTCTGTGGGGTCACCCTGCTCTCATGCAACTGGAAACTTGTCATTGGCTTACTGATGAACAGTTCTGCCCAGACACTATTTATCAATATTACAGTTTTTTTCAGTTGCTAACACACTACAATCTCACATAAAGCAGAATTATGTAAACTCACACTCAAAGAGCAAAACCTCAGCTCAAATCTCCAAAACTCTTACATGAAAATTAGACCTGGAGTACGTTCAAGAACAATAATCTGGTTCTGGCCACGGCTGCAAAGTCAAAAAAGCTGATTTAAGGGAGTCTACTGAAAGCAAGTCTCTGGTATATTTAGGGAGATCGACTACCAAATATATGATGTGTTATATGATGTGATGTCTGTAATTTGAAAGATCAAAAACAGTTCAATGACTCATATGATAGTCGTTGATTTATGAACCATATTTTGTACAATACTCAAGTTAACTAGATGACCCATCATTTGTGTTTATAGGAAAGGCTCTAAAGAAGAAACAGTTTACTTTTCGAGGAATTCAACACCAGTGTTATCCATTAAAAGTATTTCATTTAAAGTAAGGCCACATTTGAGTCATTTGTTTCTGGAGCCATCTAAGATTTAGACTGAGAGTTCCTCAAGTGGTCCACTAAAGGTTATAATAAGTATAATACGACATTAGCGGTCTTTTGTAAGCCATTCAAAAGTTAAAAGCCTCCTACTCAAAGCCCCATAATTACATCAATGGCATGGTACTTCGTTGTGTCTTTATTCGTCCCAGCATTGTGTACACACCATGTGCTTTTTGTATATTGTCTGGCCATGCAATTACTGGCTCGACGATGGCGTCTTTTCTGAGTGTTTCTCATTGTATTAATCAGACATCAAAAAAGAAGAACGATGAAAGCTTTATGTTCTGTTCAAGACCGTTTCTAATGCATTTACATTTGATTTGACACGGTGCAGGCCTCACATCTTCTATCAGGAAATGTCTAGGAAATAAATGGCAGCTGGATATTAAAACTGAACAGCTGTCTCTTTCTCTATCTTGAAACAATTACAATACAAAAAGAAATTATCAAATGTATATATATATTCACTTTTTTTGCATTTGCCTCCAGACTCCCTGACTAGATTAAAAGATTGATACCACCCAGGTTTTTACAATAAATACTAAACTACCATCAGCAGATGATTAGCTTAGCACTTGAACTGGTAACATGTCTTAAGGTCACAAGACCACCACCCAACAGCTAGAGCTCACTGACACGTTTTATATTGTTTGTTAATGAAAGTGTAACATTAATATATTGCCATTTTACAGGGGATTATACGCCAGACTATTTATTGGGCAGTACCAGTCTCTTGAAGCCTCCCTTCCAGATCCTGACCTCTTGAAGTGTGATGTGTTTAATTTAAAAGGACAATACAAGTATTTAGTTAGATAAAGCATGTGTGACTCCATCATAATCAATCATTTGTTCTCAAATACTGTTTACAAAATGTTACAATTGATTCCAGTAAAGATTTCAAAGGCCAACAGCTGTCTTTAAGTTTTAATGGGAGTGTTTCACCAGCTGTAGGTACATAGCGTAATGAGAGTAACATATGAACATGTACATTATTTGACCTTTGAAGTAATACTGGTTAGTTGTGAAGACATTGTTTATTGCACTGATAACAGCATTAGCTAATGGTACAAAATATACATGTAGGTCGTCACGTCAGACATCTACCGCCTAAAATCAGACAAGGTTCTTGTTGAAACATAAAGAAAGTGCTTCAACACGCTAATAGATAAACAGTTTCCTGAGAGGCGTTTGCAATCAATCACAAAGCCACAGCTGCTTTCTCCACATGACCAAACATGGTCAAGTATGAAAAAGACCCTGACCAGGATACAAATTCCACAGTTTACAAGCCACAGCATACTGTAGTGGTGACCTTTTCAGCAGCTCATTAAAATGTTTGTGTACAGTTTGGTTGAAAAAGAGGGTGTGTTGTTTTGTGGTCCATGACCAATTGACTGGAAAAGTGGAGATTTGGAAGCACGTTATCGTCTCTATGCAGAGATAACAGGACTCACTGTGCAGCTCAGCTTTGTATTAGGAAGCAACCAGTCCATCAACAGCTGACAGTTGTACCTTGCTTGCTTTATTTTGTCAATTAGACCAACTTAAGAGTCTGGTCTGAAATCAAGTGTAGTGCCATAGGGGGCTAAAATTAATCCAATTTCAAAGCTAAGTCTAAGTTATCCTCTACTGGGGACTCAATGGAAATAGATGCAGCTATGTGCACTCCCTGTTCTGCATCCCATCAGCTGAGATGGTGTACTCGGCCTCCTTTTAAGGAAGTACACAGGCAGTGTTAGTTGTAGTGTCCCTGCTTGGCAAGGTGCGAGGCCACGGACAGTGAGCATGGTTTACTCTAGGAAATACCTGCTGCTAAACAAAGTGGTAATCCAAGAATAACTTGTTTCCATTGTGATTTCTAATAATCATCTTTCCATTATGCTACTGGGAGACAGAAAGAACCATACTGTCGATATAAGGAAAGTGACTATGGCTTTTGTATTTTGTATTAGAATAGGGTTTGCACAGTAGAATAGGAACTGCTTGGCATTTAAACAAATAAACACAACTTCTAAATCATTCAAGTTGATGTAAGGAATGTTGTTTCTCCTGACATCGATGTAGATTTGATGACAGACTGATGAATGCCTCCATTAATGTCAGAGCCACTAACACTCACCTCCTGTAATTTACTCTTGGGAAAAACTATTTCCTCTCTTATTGAGATTGTCCCACCTGTAAAACTAAAGAGCTGACAGCCCCCCTCTTTATCAAATCACAACGCTTTTAAGCCACAAAGACTCAATTGTACTCAGACTAAAAACATTATAGCAGCCAAATCTATGTTTATTTGTTCCTCTTCTGGACAGTTTTAACAAATACATTTGAACTCCAACTGTTTCAAAAGCAGACATTAGTGTGTGCAAGATGCAGCCGTTTAATAAATTGGGAACATAACTTATCCACAGTCAAATAATCAGTACTGTTGTTGTAAGGCTGTGTGTTACTATGTACACTTGAAATCTCTATTTCACTGTACATTTACAGCTGTTTTCACTCTCAGGGCACAAACAATTATCTTGATTCCATGTACCCAAAAAGGGCAGAGGATGCTCTGGAAACCCAAACACATTTCCAGTCCCCAAAGAGTCTGCGGTCATAAACTCACACACTGAGGTTGAGGCCTTTATCTTCAATACCATCTAAGGAATAGGAGTCTGACTTGGCATGTCTTCCACCACGCCAAACAGCTTTCCACAACCAGAGGTCTGCTCAATGTTTGAGCAACAGAAAACTGGAGATCAGAAGGTCAAATTATAGTATTTACTGCTGTGTTGGATACAGATACAAGTGCTGAGCCTCAAGGATACAGATTGCAGAGGCATATGCCAACAAAATGCATGAAACTATTTCAGTTTACACAGTCCTCCAATTCTGATCTCTCTTCAGAGATATACTCACTGATGCTAGCTTTATATTTTCCAAGAATCTCTTGACGAGGGAGCTGAACGCCACTCCATTTATTTCTATTATTGCAATCAATCAAGTTTGGCATTTTATGCACCAGACTGTGAATGTTTGGATAAAAGAGTTCAATCCAAAGAACAGTTGCTTCTCATGAGACAGTATTTTTGGTAAACTATACAGGAAAACAACTATTCTTTGTCTTCAGTGTTTATAGCTATTTTCAGCAAACAAACATTTTCATGCCATGATGCCAGCTGTTTCTATGACTGATGGTGACGTTTCTCAAGCCAGTGCACACATTTGAATAAAGGAGACATTTCAACATTGTCTTTAGTCCTCTAACATCCGTAATGTGGTCTGGTTTTCTCCAATACATATATGTACAATATGTAGATTTTATGAATTATTTACTTACTGCTTAGGTCAACTTGAGTTTCCTTTGAATCAAGCTTAAATCCCATATCAAATATGTTTCCCAGTGGTTCCCTTCCTTATTGTCAGGTTTATTCAGAGCAGCTGTAGCTTTAAAAGTTGTTAACAAGCCATGCACCTCCCTCGTCAAGATTTTAGTCACAACAATTATCTGCACAATTCTCATCACATATCTCTGATTCGTTAGGCACTCAAAGTAAACAAAATGAACTCTCTTTTTCTGCATCACACATTATCAGCACACATTACCATCATCACACTTACCAGGTTGATCGACCGAAGGGACTGTTCTCGCTGGAAATCAGCTGAGGGAGAGCAGCCAGAGGTTTATAAGCACAGCATGCAGCTCCGCCTGCTGCAGCTGCACCGGGGGCTGATGTGGGTGTGTGTGTGTGCGTGTGTGCGTGTGTGTGTGTGTGTGTGTGTGTGTGTGTGTGTGTGTGTGTGTGTGTGTGTGTGTACATGTACACAGTTTCATTTAAGGGATGTCTTTCAAATGTAATGATAATGATTCCTCTCATTTATACACAATTGACTGAATCTGATGATTTGATCTTAGTCTTTTTGACATAATTATAAACGTGTGTTTGGGGGTTTATTTTCTACATTTGACTCTTATATTTATGTGGTTTTATAATATACAGTCTTTGGGTTTTATGATGTGCATGTCTGTGGGGGCCTTTTGTCGTATACTTCTTGCCCTGCGTTGTTGTTTCTCTTGCTACTGCTGACAAATTGCCAGAGACAAATAAAGATTGGACATAAACATCTGCAGCACTAAATAACTGCATATAACTCACAGGTTTTCAGAATCATTAACAACATTGTCCTTAATATATAAAATCCTTATCAATGTCAAAGCTATTCATTAGCCCTCCTTGCTGGTGTGTATGCAGGTTTGCTAAGAAATGTGAATACAACATTTAATGTCCATCGGGATACATCATCGCCTCAACATACAGTACTGTAGATGGAACTTTATTTATTGCCTTGGGGAAATTCAGGAAAGATGGGAATGAGAATCATGGTGATCTCGGTGTTCATCCAAGAACTTTTCCATCCAATTAGAGGGTTTCTGCCTGGCTCATCAATATTGGTTTGGCCAAATGATAGAAATGGTTAAGAAATAAGGAGCCACTCCTCAGACTCAGCTGTTTATTGTTTCCAGTGGGCACAAGGCGACCACAATCCAAATTGCAGGCATATCTGTATCTTCCCAAACAGCATAGTTGTTTGTTTTCTAATTTATTTTATTGCTCCTAACACAATTTACTGTATATGTCAGTGTAACATTTAACACACCTTCCTGGTGAGTAAGGAAGCGAAAACCATCTGATACAAATTAAGCTTATAAATGAGACAATAATCTTTTTAGGAGAATTGGAATTCCCTTTTATTTCAATTTCACATGGTAAGGTGTGAACAGCAAGGAAGCAATACATTGTCTTACATGAAATTACAAATATAACAGTGTTTTATCCTTTTAGTATCTACAAATGTATGTTCGTATCTCTTCTCCCATGTTGACCTTACAAAAAATAACAGGAAAACAAAAACAGAAGTGATGCACAGTGCATTTCACATACAGACACGAGACACGATACAAAACAAGGAAGTAGCATCGTAACATGAGATGACAAAAATGATATTATGTTATAAGACACAATGTGCAGACACAAGAGGGGTTTGTAACGTTTTTTCACATGTTAACATCACATTAAAACATCAATGTATTATAATAAGTTATAATTGAAAGTTAAAACCAAAATAGTGCCTGTATATAACAATTATAAATCTTTAAATGTATCCAAACAAATGCTACTCACCATTCACATTTGTTGCATTTAATCTGGAAGGGGATTCATTTAAGAAAATTTAAAAAGCCTAAAGCATAATCCAGTTTTCACACCAAATATAGCACCAGTGATTTCAACTCAGCCTATTTTCTGTACTTTATAAACCCTCAAAGTAAAACAACTTGAGCTGGGTAGCTTAAATTGACTGTGTAGGCAAGTTAAAAATATAAGTAACTCATATGCGGGGGACAGTAATGGATTTCAGTGGTTTTGCATATTTTCAGCATTTCTGTGGCTCACTTTAACCAAAATCTTTGAAATAAGATACTGGCTTTCAATTTCTATGAGGTCATATCTGGTAACAGAGTGCTTTAAATCTTATATCAATAGAAGACCTGTATGATCCCCTTATTAAAAGAAGTTGTGTCGAACAATAGCTGATTCTTAGCATTACATTAATACTGAAGGCGAATGTTTTAATGCAAGTCAATGTCCCTAAAGCTTATCAATGTAACAGAAAGGCATTTTTTAGAAAGTCATTTTCTGGATATGATATAGTTCAAGTTTCTTTCAGCTTCACCAAATTACTATTAATCTTTATGGTAAGATCAATAAGCAAATAAATAAATAACCTCTTCAGGGACAATATACAGGCATAGGAACATCTAGCTTAAATTCAGTGTGTACACAAAATACAACTCAGCCTAGCATCAAAGCATTTACAGTACACAGTACAGCACTTCCTCCTGCTCCTGTTGTACCTGTCTGACCTGTGACACATTTCCTGTACCCAGATCAGGCCACTATTACACGTACAGCATTTTCACACCTATCCTTTGAAAGTTGTTTTTGTTATTGTCTGATGTTATATTATTATTATTTTAGTCTTTTCACAGTACCTGTTGACCTAATAAGAGTGCACAGAGGCGAGCAGAACAGAGCTGCAGCCAGTTCAGTGCATTCAAGTTGACGGTATAGCTTTCCCCTGGTCCTCTACCTTTTTAATTGCCGCCTGAATCTTCACTTGATCTCCCAGCAGCTGTCGAGGTTTCACAGGCTTCAGGTTTTCATCCAGCTCGAGCAGCACAGGTATACCAGTAGGTAAAGTCACGCTGGCAATATCTTTATCTGATATACCTGTTGAAGTAAGAAGAAGAATATTAATATCACACTAGAAAAACAAGTCAAAACTTTGGATGGTATGATCAATTCAAATCAATTGTTGTGATTTTCCATTGTCAGATAATCCAGAATATCAAAATGACTGCAAAAGATCTCTAAAAAGCTATAATTGAAGCGTAAAAAACGTGTTAAAAATTGAATATAATTTAAGAAATACAAAAATGTTCATGTAAGAAAGAACAGATTTACAACATGTTGCTATTAATTCAATGTATTTATACTTTAAATGCATAGGGACCCTATACTTTATGATTACCTTATATAAACAATGTCTCACATGTGTAATGCAATAAGAAATATTTGTTTCTTAACTAAATCTAAGGTAAAGGTATTTGATTGTATTTTAGTGCCAAATAAAAGTTTTTAATAATTTGATGATCAAGGGGATGATTGTGAAATGTAATTATTTTCGGCCAGATAACTGTGAAATTACATTTTTATATTGTCCCATGCCTGGCCAATAATGAATTAAAGCCGTAATAAAACCATGTTACCAGATTACGAAAGAAAGCACAATTCCAGCCTGTATACATATCCTGTACTAAATACAAGTAAGTAAAAGTCAATGTGAGTAAAGTAAGGAGTGTACTGTGGCCTCAGCGGCTTATGGGTGTGGTGAAAGGTCAGCATGGACTTAATAGCCACAGCCAAATGTAACATAAACTCACTGGCCTTTTTACACAAGTTCAACTTTCCATTTGGGGATTTGAAGTCCCTTCACAATTCAATGAGCGACAACTAAAAAAAGGCAGCCTGTAGAGTCCAGAAACTGTTGTGGAATTCAACTAAATGCATTCACTCAACACAAACACTGAGAGAGCATTGTTTATAATAGCAGCATACCTTCCAGGTGTTTCAGCAGAGCCCTGCAGCTGTTTCCATGAGCAGAAATGAGCACAGTCCTGCCTTGCTTTATCTCTGGCACCACAGTGCTGTCCCAGTATGGAAGCAGCCGGTCCAACACCTCCTTCAGGCTCTCTGCCCTGGGAAGGTTCTCCTTTGGCACGTCACAAGTGGTGTATCTGCGGTCATTGTAGATTTCCAGGAAGTAAGGGTGGGATTCCTCAATTGGAGGTGGAGTGATGTTGTAGCTTCTTCTCCATACCTTCACCTGTTCCTCTCCATGTTCTTTAGCCATCTCCGCCCGGTTCAGGCCAATGAGGGAACCATAGTGCCGCTCATTCAGTCTCCAGGACTTGATCACAGGAACCCACTCCTGACCCATAGCCTCCAGAACAAGCCATGCTGTCTGGATGGAGCGGCTGAGTAGGGAGGTGAATACTAAGTCGAACTTGTAGCCCTGTTCCTTCAGCAGCCTGCCACAGTCCTGGGCCTCCTTCAGCCCATCCTCGCTCAGCTTCTGGTCAACCCAGCTGCAGAACCGGTTCTCTTTGTTCCAGGCCCCCTCCCCATGCCTCAGCAGAAACAGTTTGTATTTGGACATCCGAAGCACCTCCAGCAGAAGCCTGCACATATTCAGTAAAACATTATCAAAACAGTTTTGCAGTTGGTGATAACACAAGTGAAAATATATGAATATAATACATCAAATCTCCAGCTAACCTCACATAAAGTCACAGGTCTGTGTATATGAAACCAGCAGAAGGTACTTTAGAGGCATTGCCAGCAAAAGGTTAGAGGTTGTCTTAAAAGGGTAACAGGCTAAAGGCAGATAGCTAACCTTACAGTAGCTATCCCTGGCTTTATTGAAAGGCTGTACACAAGATAATGATAAATAAATGAATGAATGATAACGTTAGCTCACTACTGTATGCACATATTGCATTGGATTCTGCAAAGCTTATTAGCAAGCCTGAAAGGATGGATGGACGTGTTGCTAATACAGTATTTCATGGTCGCTCAGTCCGCGTTAGGGACAAGACAAACATGTAAGGAACAAAACTACTTAATGTGACGTCTCGAACGATCATAATATTGTGAAAATGTAATCTTACCCTGTGTGGGCTTCAAATCCGTCCTAAAAGTGTCTCGTTCAGTTGTTGACAGTGTTTGGCCGGCCATGTACAGCATTTGTTCCAGTGGATGATTGATATTCCTCTCCTCCAATCAAAATGGCACAGATCAAAAATGGGTGGTACTTTTGTCAAATGCTATGCCCATATTAGGAGTGGCGGCAATAACGGCCAAGCACGTCGTTGAGGAAGGAGGGAAATAAGGGGGAGTGACCGTTAAACATGGGTGAATTGATGAGGTACTGTTTTGTTGATGTTTTGTTGTTTGGTTCGAAGTTAGGAGAGGATTTATGGTGTTTGTAAGAGAAAGGCAGTAGTTTAAATTAACTTTGTTTCAGCCAGAGCTTATACCCGCCTAAAATGATACAGGTGTGTGGACAAACATTGTAGACTTTTGTTTTACTTGTTTAACGACTATTTTGGGTAAATAGTCAAACTGCCACTGTTGTTCACTCAAACAAGAACCTTATACACCGTTCTGTTTCCTTGACAGTTACGCACTTGAGGCCATATTTTCCTATTATTTAAAGGCTACTAATATTCATTTTTCTCAGTGATTTGTTTGTGACTCTAAACAATGTACGGTGGCTGAGAAGTGCAATCGACAATTACAGAGTGTGAAACACTTTAACAAAGCTTGAGACAAATTAACATTTTATAAAACAAATTTACATTTTCTAAAACAAAATTACTTTAGCGAAACACTTTTACCAAAGAAAAAACTATTTAACATTAACAAAAACAAATTAACAAGATGCGAAACACTTTTACAAAGCGAGAACAAATTTACATTTTATAAAAACAAAATTACATTTTATAAAACAAATGTACAAGTGTCGAAACACATTTCCCGAAACACTTTAACATTTCCCGAAACACTTTAACATTTGCCGAAACACTTTAACAAACTAGAGAATCAAACCGGAAAGGGAATGCCCATCATACCAGAAGTGACGTGCAAGTGATTGACACAAACTTAAGTTTGTTTTGGCTGATAGACCGCCGGTACCTATGGACGGTACGAGTGTGTTTATGGTCGTTAAACATGTTTGTTTATGGTCGGTAAACATGTTTTGTCCGTTCTGTGGAAACCACCTGGGCCAAGTGACATGGTTTTGCTCATCACGATATTACAGGTTCGCCAAGTAGGAAGTGGAGCTGTGCCTTTTACACACAGCGTTTACCTTCATTCGACAGCTAAAGAGCGACTGCAGGCTGCTTCGTTTTAACCACGCACAACTCTATACACACACACACACACACACGCACACACACACACACACACACACACACACACACACACACACACACACCTATACACACACATCGAACTGCCCAATTATTACGCCTTATTATTATTCGTCTTATGAAGGAGATGTCCGGTCACCAGGGCGGGCGTGTGTGTGTGTGTGTGTGTGTGACACTCGCATTTATTTTCAGAAGATATTAAGATACTGTCGTCCGTAATGCGGTCAACTCAGCCGTCTCTCGCGTTTGCGCAATTAATCGTGCCTTTACGGTAATCGCCGAGAAGCGGCACTGACGCTAGTACAAGAATAAAATAATGCATGTTTTTTCTGCTTGATTTGCGATACAAATAATTTGTACCATAAGTTCTTAATAAAACTGACACTGTTTGACTCAGTCCTAGTTTGACTACCAACAATGAAATGAAGTACTTTTACTGTGTACCTTTTGGGTAATACTCTCTCAAAGTCCCCTCCTGAGAACAAAATCATGCCACTTCTGCTATATTTGATGAGAGATAAAATGATCTTTAGCCATAAGTTTTTAATAAAATAAAAATAAAAAGTTCTACATGAAATTGATGTTGGACTCAGTACTACTTGGACTAGCTACTAGCACAAGTACAATCAAGTATTTTTACTGTATACTTTTTGATTAATACTCGGTCAAACTCCTACAATAATTCCTGTATTGTATATAAACTATGAATTATTGTACTCAGGACAGGAGTTTAACCAAGTATTACTCAAAAAGTACAGAGTAAAAATACTTGATTATACTTGTGCTAGTAGTCTAACAAGTACTGAGTCCAACAGTATCAATTTCATGTAGAACTTATGGTAACAAATAATTTTATCCCTCCACAAATATAGCAAAATACATGAATGATTGTACTCAGGAGGGGAGTTTGACAGAGTATTACTCAAAAAGTACACAGTAAAAGTACTTCATTGTATTTTGGTAGTAGTCTAACAAGTACTGAGTCCAACAGTACCAATTTTATTAAGAACTTAGGGCTAAAAATCATTTTTATCGCAAATATAGCACAAAAACATGCATTATTTTACTCTTGTACTCAGTCAGTGCCGCTTCTCGGCCAATTACCGTAAAGGCGCTATTAATCGCGCACTCAAAAATGAAGAGCTGCTGATTTGACCAATCAAACGCGAGAGACGGCTGAGTTGACCGCAGTGTTCCCCTGCACTCCGACAGCACTGAGCACTACATCGAGATTAAACACATTTATTTCATTTGGGAACACACACATATACCTATGGAGTTGGCCAGATGTGTGTAAATTACTGTTCATGGTAATTTGAAAACAAATGCCGGTGTCGGACATTCACAAACACACCGAACACACACACACAGAGCGGAGCTGAGCAGAGCACAAACACACACGTCATGCGCCTTGTGGACCGGACATTTCCTTCATAAAACGAGTAATAGGGGGAATAATCGGGCAGTTCGATGTGTGTAGAGGTGTGTGTGTGTGTGTGTGTAGAGGTGTGTGTGTGTTTAAAACAAAGTAGCCTGCAGTTGATCTTTAGCTGTATAATGAAGGTAAACACATCGAAGGCTGTGTGTAAAAGGCACAGCTCCACTTCCTACTTGGCGAACCTGTAACTTTCTTGTGTGCACGAGAACGTATCTCGTGCGCACGAGAAAGTATATCGTGATGAGCAAAACCGTGTCACGTGGCCCAGGTGGTTTCCACAGAACGGACAAAACATGTTTAACGACCATAAACACACTCGTGCCGTCCATAGGTACCGGCGGTCTATCAGCCAAAACAAACTTAAGTTTGTCAATCACTTGCACGTCGCTTCTGGTATGATGGACATTCCCTTTCCGGTTTGATTCTCTAGTTTGTTAAAGTGTTTCGGCAAATGTTAAAGTGTTTCGACACTTGTTATTTTGTTTTTGTTAATGTTAAATTGTTTTTTCTTTGGTAAAAGTGTTTCGCTAATGTAATTTTGTTTTCGAAAATGTAAATTTGTTTTAGAAAATGTAAATTTGTCTCAAGCTTTGTTAAAGTGTTTCACACTTTGTAATTGTCGATTGCACTTCTCAGCCACCGTACAATGTCCCATAATACAGAATTGGGTTACAGGGATGAACTCCCATATAACAGCAGAAGTAGTTTCCCAACTGTATTTCTGATTAAATCTAATACGTTTTGTGTAAACCAGCACCTGTTATGTTAATAGGTCATTTAACCACATGGGAAAATTCTAAATCTAATTTGCTAAAATCATATACAGTTTACCATCAGACCCTTAAATGATTCATACAACTACAAGTGTGAGCATACTTAAACATATTGCCAGTTTAAGACAAAGATGACTTTTCTCATTAGAGCAATCTCATTTAGATTTTATTACTTGATATACAATTCACATGTCTTCTCTTCAATATGTCTTAGTTTAATGCCATATTCATTTCCCACGATGCTTACTTTATCTAACTCCATGAACCAAAAACTGCCCCCATCATTAAATTCAAGCAAATGTGTTTATGTTGTCATCTAAAGCCATGATTTAAAAGACACATATTATTTAGCAGACTATTTAGGCCTGTTTATTGTTGAATATAACAGAGGTCAATAAACAAGCCAGTCACATCACTACAGGAGAACTGAACAGCCAAAAGTTATGATATGTTCATGGCCTGTGCCAAAACCTACTTGTCAACCTGATCTTTAATGTACGTAATTCACTGTCGTTATAAAGTAAACGATAGTCACAGGGCTCCATCCATTTTAGAGCAGCAAACATTTTCATAAAGAAATTCGCCACAGAATCTACTGCCCGGCGTTAAACATCTTCTTCCTGCCGTCCATACCAGACATGGCGTCCACGTTCTTACGCCAGTCAGTCACCTCCTCTTTCTGTGGGGTGAAAAAATGATGATTTGAAAGTGATTAAAACATAAGTATTTGCAACCACATTGTACAACACAAATACACACACCGTGTTGGAGAATACATTTGCTTGTAAATATAAGAATAATAAATAAATTCCTGCACTAAACACTGCAACAGATTATTTACACATGCTTTAAAAACGTTGTCACTCTTTCTAATTCTGACCTTTTTTAAGCAAGTTTCACAACTCCATCTTTATATATATATATATATATATATTATATAATTGGTGTTAATTTGATTTTGATTTTTTATCAAATGTGTCGTTTCTAAAGTTAAAATAAAACCTACAGCCTGGACTACAATCGATGTGTAATGATGAAGTATTATTTCATAGCTTCCTTGCTAAAATAACAGAAAATAATATTTGTTATATAATATGTGATGTGTTTTAACAGGACAAAAAAACCGAGCCCTGACAGAGTGGACTATTCTCAGTGAAGAGAAAATATAACTTTATTAAGCCCTGAATAAATTAATTAGCCAGATATTGCTCAATAATGACAAAAACATAAGGATAAAAACACAAAAGTGTGAACTTAAAGTGTATAAGAAGTAACACTACCAGTGCATAACAGAATAACAGTACAAGTTAGATACATTAAGTAAGATAGAAACTAATCATTTTATAGTAATATTGACTATAATAATGAAACAGCAGCCCTTACCTTCTCCTCCTCTTTCTTCACAGTCTTCAGGGCGGCCTTGAAGTCCACGGACTCTTTGACCCTAGCGCCCAGCAGAGCCCCCAGCATGGCGTCAGCTGAGACCCTCACCCTCTTCAGGGCCGGCCTCTTCATCTTGCCCTTCAACTCAAAGATCTTCTGAGACAGGTCCTGTATCTTTTTCCCAAAACAAATGACAGACACACCCTCAAATATTGGGGACAAACAATATGTGTGTCTGATACGCTTGTGAAAAAGGATAGAACTCAAGCAGTAATTCACAAAGATGACTTACCTCAATACTACATTTCGACACTTTAGAATTAACGTCGTACCGCTCTTCATCAACCACATCAGTCTTCTGGTGCAGCTCTTTACAAAAATTCTGTTGATAGAAACTTATAAAGTATTACACTCATTTAAGTAACAATTCCCTGAATGTATAAGTACAACTTGCCCGTATGACTTGATAGCAACACTGATACAGTAACAATGCAAACACAAAGACAGGGCTGCATGTGTATGGGCAGGGATTTGTTCTAAGCATATCACAATAAAAACACATCGCAAAACACTTCTCCAGTACACCACACTTTATTTAGTTCTGCAATATGCAAATGCTCTCAAAATTATTTATAAAATATGCCATAATAATTTATATAAATTGTTGTAGAATGTTTATTTATACATTTATAATTTATCTGAGGACTTGGCTGTGGAAAGCTTTCATGGAAGTATTTTCTAATCGTCCCTTAAAGTGTTGAAGATTATTCTGAAAAAAAAACATTGTTCTTGGCAGGTGGCATTGCTGTTGAGGTTTTTTTAAATATAAGTTGAAATGCTTTGAGCTCCAAAAACGTAATAACATTCACCTTGATTGTAATTGGGCACCTGCTTGCGGGTAGATAACATTAGAAGGCGATGTGGAAAAAGCGATCTGCTCAAAGTGTTCAGACAGTAATTTACTGTTGACTTAGAACCAAAACCCCCCAAATATATGTAATTATATGGAGTGAAATGACTCAATGATAAATGTAGGCTACCTGTAGATCCTGCAGAGACAGGCCGGACAGCTGCAGTTGTGGGACTCTCTCAGAGAGGACTCTCTCTCGTTCCTCTTTCTTCATTTGTATGTCGTTTTCCAGCAAAGTCATGGCCTTCTTTAGCAGCTTGGTCTGGTGTACATACATGTAAAGAATTACACTTCAGTCAACCAGAGAATATGTTGAAGCCTTGCTTTCACACTATTTGCCATAAGTTACCTTCAAGAACAGTCTGCGAGATGCACTGATCTTTGGCTTTGGTTTCTGGAAAAAAAGACGTCATTCATATCAAATCTCTGGAAAACATTTCAATATAAAGCAGCACACAGTTTCTATGTACATGCAGGTTTTGCACATTAGTCTCTTTACAATTCAACAACCAACACAATGACACTTTGTGCAATTCTGACTACAGCCTGAGTTGAATTTGACTTTACCCTTCATATTTAAACGTTTCATTATATTGTATTTTTACAGTATTTCCTTATTATACAAGTGTTAAGTCAATCAATTCCACAAATAGTCAAGGTACATGACTTTTTCATAGTAAAATCAACTTACCGCACCCCTTATCCAATTAAGAAGGTGATGTATTTCAAGAAGAGAAAGAGAAAAGGTGCAGTTTGTTACACTCGTTGAACTTCTTTTAATATCATTTGAGTGATGGTGCGGTGAAAGTAAATAAGATATAGCTTACCCTTCAGACATGGTTGCAGTTGTATGTTTACCCTTGTTAATTTTATCTAGAGAAGAAAGGAATAAGACTATTTTACACACATGAAGCTCAACTAATGAACTTTAACAGAAGCAAAGCAACATTCAACACATTGGATTAAGACATCCTACTGTATAGGTTGCAGTTGTATAGGAGAGGACACAAACAATGTATGACATTGTCAAGAGGTCAAACTGACACCTTCAAAAATACTCTCTCAAACATTGCCAAAAATATAATTACCAGACAAATCATCAATCAAGACCATAATGGTTGGTGGTATAAGTGGCCTGATGCATGTTGTTTTTATTTAATATCTTATATCCCTGTATTGTAACAGCAAACACATTCTTAAATGTACAGCTCAATACCACAAAATGACAAAATAATAATCAATGTGACAAGGTTGCAATGACATACATAAATATAATAAATCCACACTGTGATTAGTTTTAAATTTAAACCAACTGATTTTTTTATCTAAGCAAAAAAGACTCTTGAGTGTAAGAGGAATTGTTTGTAAAGTGAGATAGTTTTAGAAAGAAAACAGTCAGTTGTAAGGAAGTATAGGTGGACAAACAAACAAGCTGTTTGAGTTGAAAAATTACACTTTCTTTTCTCATTTCTAATATGATTTTGTGTTGCAATAAAAAGCCTACGTTAGCTGTTCAATCCCTTCATGTTCTGTAATACTTCAAAACAAAACCTCTTACCTTAGCAGGAGACAGATACTCAAAGGCGTCTTTTTCTGAGAGGAGAAGCGCAGAAAGAGGGTAGATATATAGATTCCAGCGGCCATGTGAGTGGCTTACTAAAATAGACCCTCTGTCCGCACCATTCTTGCACTGCGTCCCTCACATCTCACATGTATGAGGTGTGAATCTTTCTTGGGAATGTCCTCCTGTGATGCTTTCTTAATGTCCCCGTCTCCTCGTTAAGGAAGACCGGGTGGTGGAGTTCAAAGGAGCCAGAGATAGGTTTGAGAAATTGAAGTTGTTCCGAAATACATTTAAATCGGTTACACAGATGAGAAAAACAATTGCAGGATTGATATATTTTTATTTATTGCTGGTTTCATGTTTGTATCAAGTACATCAACCAACATTAAGATCACATATGCCCACTCCAAAAACATGACACAGACTGCAATCATGCTGTTTAATCTTTAGCATTTAATAGGCAATACATTTTGAACGTCTGACAAGCTTGATCTACATGTATCTCAGCAGATAACAAACTAGCAGTTGTTTATTACAAACAATGTCTCTCCACAGTCAATATATTATCCTGAAGCTCTACAAGTGTCTGAGAGATGGTTTAAAGAGTTCTGCTGCCATCACATGGCCGCAGAGGAGAACTACAGTTCTACAGTTTCTACCTCAGGCCACCAAGCCTATAGTCTTAAGTGATATACTCATTCAATTATTTTACTTATATGCGTTTTTTTTTAATTCCCTTTATATCTTTTCACGCCATTCTTCTTAACTATTTATTCCCCCCTGTTCGATTTTTTACGTCAATCTGTCCTACTGGCGTGTTTTTATTGTTTGTCTGCACTTGGGACAGCGTTGTACTACAAATCTCGTTTTTTGTACAATGACAATAAAGGCTTTCTATTCTATATACTCTCCTCTATACTCTATTCTACAGGCCCAACTCTAATACAAAGCTGTAAGTGACTAAGAAATCAGTTTTACTATTCCCTAAATCCTCAACTTAAAATATGCTTTAGATAAACAGTTGCTCTCCTTTATAACTATAATATTAAAACGAGCAAGTCTATCCTGGTTTTAAGGGTAGTTGTCCAACTTTTAATTCCTCAATCAATATAATAAAGGTAAGACAGTCAGCAAAGTTAAGCAATTATTCAAACAAAAAGGGCTGTAATGATCCATCAATCCATTGAATGATCATGATCCAATATTGATACAGAATCTACTGCCCGGCGTTAAACATCTTCTTCCTGCCGTCCATACCAGACATGGCGTCCACGTTCTTACGCCAGTCAGTCACCTCCTCTTTCTGTGGGGTGAACAAATGATGATTTGAAAGTGATTGAAACATAAGTATTTGCAACCATATTGTACAACACAAATACACACACCGTGTTGGAGAATACATTTGCTTGTAAATATAAGAATAATAAATAAATTCCTGCACCAAACACTGCAACAGATTATTTACACATGCTTCTGTTGGAATGAAACACAGGCAAGAGGAAACAGATCATTTGAATCCAATGGGCTGTAACCTGAAGGTTTCCATGACCCTGAAGCAAAAGCCAGGCGTACCTTTTCCTCTTCCTTCTTGACCGTTTTGAGGCTGGCCTTGAAGTCGATGGTCTCCTTGTGTTTGGAGCCCAGCAGAACGCTCAGCATGGCTTCAGCTGAGATCTTCACTCTCCTCAGGGTCGGCTTCTTGAACTTACTCTGGATCTCAGTGATCTTCAGTTTCATGTTTTCAATCTGTTCAGGGGATCAATTCAGAAAAAGTCACGTGCTGATGCCATTCCACCACTGTGAGTCAAGAATGAACCCAAACTACTACAGTATTGATTCATTTACATGAAACCAAAGGGAAGTTATTTTCGACCTGATCACTTCTTCACATCCATATATGGATTTATAAACACTGAGAGTTATCAATATGTCTATTTGTTATTTATCCAAAATTGAGAGCTGGAAGCAGCCTTGAAATGTATTTAGACAAATCTCAAACCATCAAACAACTCTTGCAGACTTCCACCGGCGATACAGTTGAATAAGATTAAACAAGTTGTGGTCAAAAGCTTATACGTGGATCTTGAGTTTCTAGGGTCCTAAACTATTCAGATTTTGTTTGTATATGTTTGTTCAAATAATCAATTAATAACTCAGATCGCTCAATACCACATATTTGATAAAAAGCTAATCTTTCTGCAGATGATCTAACCCTTATTTATATACTGTATGTTGAATGCTAAGAGTGCATCAGGCTTTAAGCATTAGTTTCTGTTATGTCTCTGTGCTGCCACTCGGAGGCAGTGTCTATTCACTTAAAGGTGGGGTAGGTAATTCACTTCAGAAACACTTGTTATATTCCATGGAATACTCTTAACATCCCGATAGCAATGAATATATGAAATGCTTTGACAATAAATACATACAAATGTCATCTGTGGAAGCCGTGGCGCTGTAAAAGCACGACCAATCATTTTAGCCGGCCCGGCTAAAATAACTGGATGGCCTACCTGCCTGTCAGCCTTCCATCTGTGCACAAACTTATCTCGTGCCCTCATTGGCCATGTGCGCGTTTGTGTGTGTTGGAGGAGGGCAGGGTTCATACACTTTTTCACCAATGATTTTCAATGACTTCTCCATGACCTTTACCTAATTTTCCATGAGCAAACAAATTACTCTTTCTCAGCGATACCACTGAAAATGGTTTATTTTAACTTTTTAACTTACTAGCTTCTACAGGCTAAAGCAACTAAAATCTCTCACCAGCAAAATACCTCGTCAGTTAAATGCCATTTTACGTTTCATTACTATACGATACAGTATTTATAACTTATTATCATTATAGTATTACTATTTTGGCGATTAGATAAAATATAAATTATATTTGATGCAACATTTCCATGACTTTTCCAAAACGTTGGGAAAAATATTGTTTTCCATAACTTTTCCAGGGCCTGGAATTAGCATTTTGTATTTCCATGACTTTTCCAGGTTTTTAATGACCGTAAGAACCCTGGGAGGGGCTCTGTAAGGAAGTCTGAAGGAAGGGGCAGATTTTTTTTCAGCTGCGTAGTTTCAAATTCTAGCGCACTCGAGCTGGTTTCTCCATTCTTACCTACCCTACCTTTAAAGCTCTTTTATGGTGTGACCCTGTGTTCATAGTAGAGTTACTGGATGAATAAACTATACATACATGTCCACTTGTATCACTTTATCTTTCTATTTATTCTTGAGATGCTCACCTCTTTCTCATTTTTGGACACCTTGAGACTGATATCGTACCACTCCTCATCCACAACATCGATCTTGTGGTTCAAGTCTTTGCAAAAATCCTGTAAGAAAAGGAGAAACACACCCTCTAGTGGTGTCAGAATATCATGATAGACTTAAATGGAAAGAATTGGATAAGTGAGAGAGAGTGTTTGTGTTGGACGATGTGAATACAGGTAAATACCTGAAGCTCTTGCAGAGACAGACCAGACATGCTAAGAGGAGGAACTCTTTCTGTCAGAGCCGCTTCTTTCTCCTTCAGCTTCTGCTCCGTCTCGTCCTGCAGCATCTGAGCTGCCACTGTCAGCAGTCTGATCTACAGAACAAAACATCAACATAAGGAAATCACTTTTAGCTTTTATTGGGATCTCTTGACCGAGTAAAACAAAAGTCCTCAATATCCAACGTTTTTGTAACTTTATGTTAAAATTGACAACGAGTTAAGTACATTTAAAAAAAAAAAATAGGTTATATTACTATTGTTCTTAAAGGTAGGGTAGGTAAGTTTGAGAAACCGGCTCGAGATACACTTTTTGTTATATTCCATGGAATGCTCTTAACATCCCGATAGCAATGAATATCTTAAGTGCTTTGACAAAAAATCCATAAAAAATGTCATCTGTGGAAGCCGTAGTACTGTAAAAAGCACGACCAATCATTTTAGCCGGCCCCCGGCTACAATAACTGGATGGCCTACCTTTAAAGGTAGGGTAGGTAAGTTTGAGAAACCAGCTCGAGTGCGCTAGAATTTGAAAATACTAGGGCTGTCAAGTTAACGCGTTAATAACGCGTTAACGCAAAAAAAAATTAACGCCACTAATTATTTTAACGCGATTAACGCATGTGTATTTTTTGTCCTCGGCCGCCGTAGTTTCAGAGCGCATCGTGTGTAAAATACCATCGACAAGCTGATGCTGACAGCCCCGCTCCTGCCGCCCGCTTGTGGCAGACCACACTTCCACGCTCACTGGCAGGCCCGGACTGGCCATCGGGAGGACCGGGAGGGAGTGTGTATGTGTGGCGCGACTCGCGCGAGCGAGGCACACCTTACGTGTTGTTGTTGTTAGCATCTGGTGCTAGCTAGCTGCGCTAACGGATATAAGGAGCTGTTTCAATGACATTTCGCCGACAACTGCGCCGAGCACTTGACTTTATGCAGGTAGCCAGACAGTGTGACATTGTACGAAAAGTCAGCACACTCAGCACGGATAGTACGCGCAACATTATTGCAGCGTCCAGGCAGCTCCCATTCGAGCATATATGCCTTGAGCTGCACATAGCTCAACGATCCATCACAGTGTCTCCACACACACACACACACACACACACACACACACACACACACACACACACACACACCACACACACACACACACACACACACACACACACACACACACACACACACACACACACACACACACACACACACACACACACACACACACACAGTATTGTATGAGAGAGGTTCTAGGTTGAATTGAGGCGAATATTTGTAATGTTCAGAGGTTGTTGTGTTTAATATTCATGAGAATATTTGTCATTGTTCAAATGATAATAAACAAACATATAAAGCATATTTGTCCACTCATATGTTGATAAGAGTATTAAAAACTTGAAAGATATCCCTCTAAGGTACATTTAGAACAGATAAAAAATGTGCGATTAATTTGCGATTAATCGCGATTAACTATGGACAATCATGCGATTAATCGCGATTAAATATTTTAATCGACTGACAGCCCTAGAAAATACACAACCGGAGAAAATCTGCCACTTCCTTACAGAGCCCCTCCTCCAACACACACGAACGCGCACATGACCAATGAGGGCACGAGATAAGTTTGTGCACAGATGGAAGGCTGACAGGCAGGTAGGCCATCCAGTTATTTTAGCCGGGCCGGCTAAAATGATTGGTCGTACTTTTTACAGTACTACGGCTTCCACAGATGACATTTCTTTATGGATTTTTTGTCAAAGCACTTAAGATATTCATTGCTATCGGGATGTTAAGAGCATTCCATGGAATATAACAAAAAGTGTATCTCGAGCCGGTTTCTCAAACTTACCTACCCTACCTTTAAAGTGCATACAAAGTAATGCACTCCAATGTCTCAAGTCAATTTCATCATAATTAATAAAGCATCTAACATAAACTGTATATTACATCTCAAATAAAGACAAACGTACCTTCAACCCCAGCCTTCGAGAGGAGGAGATCTTTGATTTGTGTTTCTATAATTCAGACATAAGAAACACTCCATATAAATATACATACAGCAAATTGCATATGATCTTTTTTAAATTGCATTTATAGATAAATAGAAAAACAAAAAATAGGGATTGAAGGAAAGAGATTGCATACTCACTCTGTTGAAGCATTCACAAAGAGAGAGAAAAAGATGCCAACTTAGTTACATATCCAAACATAGTTTACATTATACGAAGGTTATAAATGAACACAATCAAATAAACCAGAAGCAATTATACTCACTCAGACATGATTGTCCCGCACTAGAATAGGGAAAAGAAAATAAGTATTTTTGCAGAACGTGAAAACGGTGACTTTGATAACATTAAACCATCATGCATTTAATGCTTACAGAGTGAAGTCAAAGCTTTTAAATTCAGCTGTTTTCTAAAGATTGATGATTGTTTTAACCTCCCTTGTCAAAGTGTGTCACCCACCCCAAACATTCACTGGCCCATTAAGCCTGCAAAGAGTTATTTACTGTTGCCCCAGCGCTGGTTTACGATTGTTGTGCTTTTTAAACTAAACTAAACTTAACCTACCAAAGTACTTCTGTCATAATTTACATTTAGCTTTCTAAGTAATAACCCAGAATAATATACTTCATTCAAATAAAGAGAATCACAAGGATGAAATGATTATTGTTCCAAATGTAAAAACATTAGGGTGGTCCTTAAAATTGAAAGTCGGAAAGTCTAAGCTCCAACCTCCAGAATTCATTCTATTAGTCAAGAAAACTCTCCTGGTGAATGTTTTCCTCATTCTGACAACATGTACCCCCCCCCCCCCTCATCGACCTGGGCTGCCACACCAGCAGCCACGGTGCTGCAACTGAGGCTAAACTTCAAGGTTGATGAGGGAGGGGTAAATGTTGTCAGATTAAGGAACAAATTCACCAGGAGAGTTGTCTTGACTAATAGAATGAATTCTGGGGGTTGGAGCTTAGACTTTCCGACTTTCAATTTTAAGGACCACCCTACGTGAGGCTAAACTTCAAGGTTGATGAGGGAGGGGTAAATGTTGTTGGAATTTGAATAAAATTCACCAGGAGAGTTTTCTTGACTATCATAACAAATGTCGCTGGTTGGAGCTTAAAATAAATGAATTCGAAAATGTACATGGCACTACGGACCACCCTAAAAAACATGTTACAACTAAATGTAATTATAAGTCCAGTGCAGATTTAGTATGCATCGGTTTAGGATACATCTTCCAAAAATGTAAAAGCATTTGTGTCACATTCACAAGTGTGTGCCGGGTCAGTAGACGTGCATAACTCACAAGAGTCTCTGCATAGGTGGCAAAAAAGGTGAATGTCCAGATAATCCACAGGCGTGCAAACTGACAATGTTATAATTGACATTAATACAGAATTCCAATAATACAACAAAGTCAAGTCAAGCAATAATCTGAATAAAAGATTTTCCTTATTACAAGTTAATTGTTTTAACTCGCAGCATGCTGAGAAATTACTCCCAATTCCCAGATTATGTCCACATGCCTACCAAGTTTATTCTAAAACATACAAGCAACTCTGTACCTTAGTGAAGCTGAAACAACTCCTTAGGCCTCCACACTGAAGAAAAGTGTGTGTGAGGGAGGCAGCAATGGACTCCTAGACTACCAGAAATCAGATTTATAGTGTCATTGCCTAGTGTGAATGGCCCACAAAAATAGACTCCTCTCTGTCCACCAACAGTGGTATTTAGTGTCGCACATAGCATCCCCACAATATCACACAGGAAAGGAGGTGATAAAACTCAAACACTTGAGTATCCTGTGTAAATTAAAAACACCTGTTGAGGGAAGTGACAGTGAGAATTTAAAGAGACATTACCCGCGGACCCTCTGAGTGCATGCTGGGTCAGCGTCACCCATTCACATTTGACCGGGGCTAGTTTTTGGACATTTGGATAACATTGTTAAGGAGTCAAACAGAAGGAAGAAATCAGCGTAGAGTTTCAGCATTAAGTGGTTGTGATAATTTATTAATAGAACAAACAGCTCTGTCCAAGTGTGATCTTGACCGCCTCAAGATGTCCATCTATAGGCATCCTAACTGAGACTGTTTTAAAGACCATATCACATATCTGTTTTTCAAGCGGCCGAAATCATAACTATGATATTGCTTTGTTCATTTCCAATTTGCAACTGAATCAACAAAATGGAGATCTAAATATTGCAAATGAATGAGATACTGTTACTTGTCCCCTTGCACCAATTGAAATGGAGCTATTTTCTTACTTTGACCACAGCATCCAATAAGTAAGTTTAAGTAAGTAACTGCGGTATTTAAAAAAAACACGAACGATATATTGTAAATAATACAGCCATAATAAATCTGTGCCTCTTTATCTTAGTGTAATTTTAGTTTTTGTCCAGTTATGGTTACACTTGTATTTTAAATGTAAATTATACTGTAAGCCAAAAAAGAGACAAAACAAACAATAAACTAAGTTGACTTTGACTGATAGCATTATTTTTCAATAGATATCTCGTTGATAATCCTGCAGATAAAACAGATATTGTGACAGCGTTTCTGATAACACATTAAAGGACCACCTTGGAGGTAAAAACAAAGCCAAAAATCAGTCATGTTTTATTTAGTCGAGCAGAGGAACACAGACAGGTGCTGGTCAGGACTTGATGGTTTGTAAACTGAGCTGCCCATGGTTCAATCTGCGTCATTGTTGGAACAGGGAGTCACATGGTTCAAAGGGCTGCAACTTATGCCCTCACGTAAGGACATATTGGCACAGAACGATTAAACAAAAATAGTTCTAACCTGGGGTCAAATACTATTCTAAAATAAAACCTTGAAGTACTTGAGTTTTCAAGTCATTTAATATTGCACCTCCGCACAAAGGGAAAATTAGATGAAGAATGGTCAGGTCTGATGGGTCAAAGCCTACATTTCCCATAATGCATCAATCAGCATCCACTAGTTTATGCTGCATTCACACAATACCCGCAAAATCTCCTGTCCTTCTAACTTAAGTTGTAATGCTTTATGACCTTCACTGCTAGCCCATTAAAAATACTGCCTTTTATTTAGAGACATTTGCAGGCCATTTTGTTTTTATGCAAACAATGACCAATTGGTGAAACAAATGTCAGAGTTTGTCTACAGAGAGTTTATTGTTATAACTATAAAGTATTTCAACAAATTATCTATAGTTTTCCAGAAATAATGGTCATGATTCTAACATTTGATCCATTGTGCCTAAGTTAACTTTATTTCGTTTTTTCAAGTAATTTACGTTTATTTGTGAAAGAGTGAGAAAATGTAATGTTTGAACAATGCAGTGACAAACAGTGACTTAATGGCTTGAAATTGCATGTGATGTGAGTCCCAAATCCGAAGATAGGTGCTTGGTAGTTGTCAACAGTAGCAGCTGAGAACAAAGTTGTTAAACCATCTTTGTAAATCAAAGCAGCCGTAACATTTGCATTTTGAAACTGTAAACGTCTAAAATAAAAGAGGTCGCAGGTTCAGGGCCGCAATAAACTCCTCAGTAGAGTAAACACGGAGCAGCTAAAGTTCAGTTCACTGCACCGAGCAACACGACTGCTAAAAATAATGATTAAAACTGAAACAATAAGTTGACCCTTTCAATGAAATCATCGTCTAAAAGTTTAAAAAATGTTCAGCAAAGAACACAAAAGAATCAGTTCCAGATTTTTTCTTTTTCTTTGTCCAATCAATCAATTGGATAATAAAGCAGATATTTAAAAGTTAAAGTCAGGCACCAGTTTTCTTTGTTGATCAGAAGCATTTAGTTTTAGCACATAAACTGGTATTTTTCATTTCAACTACATGATGACAGAATGCTACTAACTTATCTCCAAAATATACAACTTCCTGTAGTCTATGCTGTACACACACACTTCCTCTGAAGCCTATACTGCACACACACTCAAACATACACTGTTGACCTATGTTAAGTAGTAAATAACCTAATATCCTAAACTGTGCATCTTTTTAAAATCTAAATATACTGTCCAGCGTCAAACAGCTTCTTCCTGCCCTCCATACCAGACATGGCCTCCACGTTCTTACGCCAGTCAGTGACCTCCTCTTTCTGTTCATAAGAAGAAAATATGTCTCAGTGAAGCTGTGCTCTTTAAGAATAGCCCCAATAAATTAAGAAATACCAAAGCATTGTGTTATAATTCAAACCTAATCTAAACCTAGGAGTCAACCCAGCCTTGAAACAATCGGATGTTTAAGATTCCACACTTACCTTCTCCTCCTCTTTCTTCACGGTCTTCAGGTTGGCCTTAAAGTCCACGGACTCTTTGACCTTAGCGCCCAGCAGAGCTCCAAGCAGAGCTCCCAGCAGAGCGCCCAGCATGGCGTCAGCTGAGACCTTCACCCTCTTGAGAGCAGGTCGCTTCATGTCACCCTTCAGCTCAATAATGTTCATGGAAAGATGTTCAACCTGCAATAAACAATGACAAATGTAAGTGAAAGGTACACAAAAATGAACACCTTCAAAAATCCAATCAGTCCCAATGAAAATACATTCATCAATAGATCATAATAATATCTAAATATCTAATAATAATAAATGCTGCAGCTTGTTCATTTGTAAGAACGGTTTCATTTGTTAACACATCCATGAAGCAAGGATTAAATCAACATGTAAGTCCAATGAAAATAATAAATATGTACCTCCTTAGTATTTTTGACCACTTTGGCATCAACGTCATAACTCTCTTCATCTACCACGTCAATCTCTTGGTGCAGATCTTTGCACAGAGCCTGCAGACAGAGAGAGAATCAGATTGTGTGTGTTGAACCTTTAATGACGAGCATTCAATGGCTTTGCATGTTGCGCAGTTGCAAATGTCAAAGTTTAAAACTGTGTTGATGCAACACAAAGTCATTTATGAAACATCAAACCAAGAGTATGGTGTCTTTTATTACTAGTGTGGTGATTGTTACAGTCATGGTTGTATTTAAAATGTATCCATTCCTTGTCTTAGATCATATGTATTCTATTAATATGATTTATTAAATGTTTCTCTAAAAAAAGAATGTCAGCTACATGCAGACAATGTAAAATGTAGACAGTGAGGCACCTCTCTTCTAATGCGCGTACTGCATATGAACATACTGTATGCATGTTACCTATAAACATCAGAGCAATGCATGCATATGGAACAATTCCCTGATGTGGACTCACTGTAGAATGATTGACCGGCAGTGACCTTCACATACCAGAAGGTCCTGGACGGACAAACCCGACAGCTGGAGTGGAGGGACTCTCTCAGCCAGAGTGGCTTCCCTCGCCTGCTTCTTTTCCTCCTTCTTCTTCTCCAACATCTCAGCTGCCATTTTCAGCAGCTTGGTCTAAATTGGATAAAATAAATCAGGTTGATTAACTATATGGCATGGATCAGACTTATATAGATGTTATCATAAAGACATAATACCTTGAGAGCCAGTCTGTGAGATGCAGAGATCTTTGATTTTTTCTGCTACAAAAAATTAAGCAGAAAATATTTATGTAACAATTAGCAGTTATGTACACAATGTAATGTATGTAAGTGTATATTTGTTTTTTCATAAGATACAATCATTATATAGATAACTTACCTGTCTGTGGTAGACATTATGATGTTGGAAGGAAAAGAAACGAGAGATAGCATCATAACATTGTAAACAATTACTTGAATTTTACAAATACAAATACAAATACAAACAGTACATAGTAAAGAAAGCATAACTTACATGATTGCTGTTTGTCTGAAAGAATGAAAGAATTCAAAGTCAGAAACATTAAATGCAAGGACAGTATCGGTTGCAGTATATTACTACATACATGCTGTTAAGCAGTAACGCTGTAATAATTATTATTTTGTGATTCATGCACCAGAATCTGATACTTAATAGAAAACAGACTGTTTATTCACATCTGGTTGACTGGGCCGACTCATCCAGACCTCGGTTTGTCAACATACCAACATTAAGCCCTTCAATTAGTAACGCTGCATGTGTAAATGCTGCAAACAAATGTAATCCCAGAGTTGATCCATTGTTCAAGGCAGCAAGAACCAACCTTAGCTTTTGCAAAATAAAACAAAAAAAAGTACTAAAATATAGGTGGATTAATTTCCCTAATGCATCTTTAAGTAAGTAAGTAATATTATAGTGTTGTGTTGGTCTCTTAAAGATCAAACTGTATCAAATATTTTACAGTAAACCAGCATGTATTTTCACCAATTGGCTTAATACAGTTCCTGCTGTTCTTTAAATCATTCAAAAATAAATGCAACAGTCTTACTTATTCTTAAGCCACATTTTTGTCATTATAAAAATGAACATACCTTTGTATCTCTGCAGAAAACCTGTTGAGGTAAAAAGTGGCTGTCTTTAAGTGACAAGACTTTTCCTCAAGAGAAAAACTTGCGCCAAATGTAATGGTTGAGTGGTCAACTAAAATAGCCTCCTCTGACCTGACATACTGTATATCACTTCACCTCTACATGGCATCCCCCCCCCACACCAGGTTAACCACCCATTTTGTATACTCCCATTACTCAACACCAAGAGTAGAGGCTTTAAGGACAGCCAGTGAAAAACATCCATGAACACATCATCATCAAAACTGGAAAATCTAACAAACCAAAGAAAAACCAAGCATTAAAGTCTTTATGGTCTTTTAATAAGCATCACATGTTTTACAGACCAGTGGCAGCGCCTTCATCTGTATAATACAAATACTTCACTTCAAATGACAAACTCACAAAGCTACTCTGCATTTTCTTTAACACAATTTCAATGCAAAGGGTACGCTATTCATACAATGTTTATGATTACACCATAAAGTGGTATTTTGTACATACATGTTTACATTAAATCAAGAAAAAACAATTTATTTCAACGTCATTATACACTCTTTCTTTAAGTCCGCATCTCTGCAGACTTTCCAGACGGAGGTGCCCATAGACTTGGCTTGTTTCTCTAATGGTGATGAGTTGTTGCAAGCGTGTCACGATGGTGTCTTGTTCATCCTTTTTATACCATTATGAGTCCTCATGAACTCACACACTCAAGCATTACAGCTGCACACACAGGTGATGCCAATTAAGCCAGTGAGGGTTTAGTGCTTAGGCCTTAGGGTGTATGTTGGGATTGGGCCGATGTATTACTAACAGCACTGTCTATTGTCCTGCGTTAAACATCTTCTTCCTGCCGTCCATACCAGACATGGCCTCCACGTTCTTACGCCAATCAGTCACTTCTTCCTTCTGCAAAGATACAAAAAAAAGTTATTTAAATGTACTTTTAAAGGTGGGGTAGGTAAGTTTGAGAAACCGGCTCAAGATCGCTAGAATTTGAAAATACACAACCGGAGAAAATCTGCCACTTCCTTACAGAGCCCCTCCTCCAACACACACGAACGCGCACATGACCAATGAGGGCACGAGATAAGTTTGTGCACAGATGGAAGGCTGACAGGCAGGTAGGCCATCCAGTTATTTTAGCCGGGCCGGCTAAAATGATTGGTCGTACTTTTTACAGTATTACGGCTTCCACAGATGACATTTCTTTATGGATTTTTTGTCAAATCACTTAAGATATTCATTGTTATCGAGATGTTAAGAGCATTCCATGGAATATAACAAAAAGTGTATCTCGAGCCGGTTTCTCAAACTTACCTACCCCACCTTTAAATATAGTTTATTTTTCTTGATGGATGATTGTTTCCAACCAAACGTTACCTTTTCTTCCTCCTTCTTCACTGTCTTGAGTTTGGCCTTGAAATCAGGCTTTATGAGTTTGGAGGGGTCGTTGTCGTCCGTGGTTTTCTTCACCCTCTTCAAGTTAGGCCTCTTCGTCCCCTTCAGCCCAAAGATCTTCTCCTTCAGTGACTGGACCTGTGCAACAAACACACCCTTCAACATCCTTATAGGTCAGTAAATATACAAATGAATTTGTGATGTACCTTAAAAACTTCCACTGTACCTCTGTTTCATTTTTGACTACCTTAACTTCTGTATCATAACGAACTTCATCTACAACATCAATCTTACGATGTAGTTCTTTGCAAAGATCCTGCAAAGAGAAAAAGAAAACATGTCAAACTGATTGAGTTATAATTGTTGTTGTTTCCTTGTCTTAAGGTCAATCGTTTTTGTTTGCTAACAAGTGGCTCAAAGAGAAAGAGGTTGTAGAGGACATGAAAGTCATTACGCTGAACAAGAGGAAACTCATTACTCAGCCGTGGTGATGTTGAAGTCATGCCAACGTGTAGTTAGTTTATCTATTTACATCTGGCGATTGTATTTAGGCCTCAAAATCTATTTTAATCGGTCCATTTGTGACGAACACGGCTTAGTATAATAACATTTTGTTTGCCAAAGATCAACATTTCTGCAACATGCAATTTGCTTTTTGTGAAGGCAACCGTTAATTCTTAGGTTGGCTTACAACAGGGGTGTCCAAACTTTTTTTACCGTGAGCCACATACAGAAAAATATACGAAGGGCTGGGCCACTCACTAGAGGTATACATAATTTCAGTTATAAGTTAGCAAAATCAATCAAATGTAGGTAAATGATGCTTGTGAGTGTTGGCAGCTCATCCCTTAAAGCAGAAGCCTCAGATTGATTATAATAAGGAGAAATAGAAAGGGTGTATTTCAAGCTTGTTATGTAAATAAGTCATTGGGCTTTTTTCTTATCAACTAAGATATGTTAGAAAATGTTTCCAACTTTTATTGACAGAATTGATTTGAAAAGTGTTCTTATTAACACATGAATACTACTGTGTAATGTATTTTTACATTTATATTTAATAAGTACAACATAAGACAAGCACAAGTTTCATTTGTGGGCCATATTCCATTATACTTTTTGAATTTGCTGAGGGCCGATTCAAAATGGTCCGCGGGCCACATTTGGCCACCGGGCCGTAGTTTGGACACCCCTGGCTTACAAAAACATGTCATCCTTGCAGTACTCTGAAATGCCTGAATCAGCATGGTTTTCTGTGTCAGTACCTGGAGCTCCTGGACTGACAGACCTGGCAGGTTCAGGGGAGGGAAACAATCTTTCACAACTCGCTCCTTCTCTTGTTTCTTCTGTTCAATTTCAGCCACCAGCATAGACGCTGCTTTCTTCAGCAGTTTAGACTGTAATACAGGGAGGCGTTACTATGTCTGCATACAAACATTAAAGCAGTCTAGGAGCATATTATGGCATTTTTAGTGTATGGTATGTTAGTGGTCTAAAAGGTCTGCAGGACCTACCTTCAAAAGCAGTCTGCGTGTTGCTGAATACTTTGTCTTTTTCTGTGAAGAAGAAAATAATGCTTTACATGTCATATAAAGCAATTAATACAGTTTCAAATGTTACATTTTAAAGCACAAAATACATGATTAATTAATGCATGTTTAGGAAAACATTTTTGGACTCACCGGTCTTCATCAAGATGTGACAAGACAAGTAAACAAAAGAAATAGAGAGTTGTTTTTATTTATTATACAAATAGTGTAGAGAATTGTGGCTCTCTTTTAGAGGTCAATACTTACCCTTCAGACATATCTGCAGTTTACGGTATCCTTTGGAGCAAAAACAAAGTTTGTTTACTCTTTTGAAATGCATTGCATGCATTTTCAACACTTCTTTAGATCGTTTTACAGACTAGACTTATTATTAATACATTTAATGAGTATTTGTTAAAGTCTTACTCATGTTTTCTACAGTAAATGTGATTAATCCAACTCCTGTAGTTCACAGTTCAATAGAATGAAGTGGTCTCATTGACCTCAGTGGCTCTCAGAATCATTTTAATTTTTTTTCCAAGATCAGATAATCCTTCCCATTGTTATAAGAGCTGACAAGGAGCCAGTCGCTATATTTAGCCACATTGCCACCATACTTTTCTGTCCCCCAGCAGCTGCCTTGTCCTTTATGGTGCCAGAGAAAAAGTTTGGCAGGCAAGAGACCAACTTTAATTAAATCTCTCAAAGACTGTGAGAGTTATGAAAAACAATTCTCAATCCACAACACTACTTCATTTTTATTCTGCTGCATGTTAAATGCACATGTCTTTTGTTCGAGCAGACATTTTCAGATTAGGGCTGAAGTGAAAATGAGCTGTCAACAAACCCTATCTCCTCTGTCTCTCTCACTTTCTCTGACCTTCTCATTCTAGCGTTAGCTTTACAACCACATACCTAAAATGCAATGTAACCATGCCATTATATATTAGCAAAAGTAGGTGTTAGAGACTGATGAAAGCCTGTCAATGCCTCTGATACAACACAGTAATATTACCAATTTAAATTAATCCAGCCTGACAGGGGGCTAAATTCAAGGTAAAGTATCCCAGCCTGCAGCCTTGCCCCTCAACCGAGGAGGTTGCCAGTTCATATGAGCGAGCCATCATCACTTATCACAGCAGCTTTTAGGACAAACGACGGGTCAGGCCTGCTGTTACCAGCCGACAATACCTTTTCAGGCAGTTCAAGCCTCGGGTTACATTTCTTCACTTACAGGATCAAGATATCATCAAGACGTATTTAAGACCTTGACAAAAGTGGCAACATAGCAGAGATGCACTCACATAAATACCAGTCCCAGTAAATGTGTCAGTGCATGCTGTAATGCAGTCTTCGTCATTAAAGCCTTTGATAGCTTCTCTCACATCAAGAAGTGAAATAGCAATGCTACGTTAAACAGTCTCCTTCAATGTCTAATCTGATTGACTTTGAGTTTATTGTGAGATATACCATAGGTTGATTATATGAAACCTACCTTGAAAAGTGAGAGGAAATCAGAGCAGGCAGCAGCAGTTGTAAGTCTGGAAAATAAAAAGCACTTGACGATTATTAGTGAAAGATTTATGTATTCAAAGTCTCACGTGAATGGCTCGCTAAAATAGACCCCCTGTCCACCTGACAATTTCTGCATCACAGTGCAACCCCTTTTTGATTTGCCCTCTACCCATGACCCATTTATCCCATGTGATTGCATTGCACAACGGCCCACCTCACACGCTCCTCACCTCACTGACAGCTGACTTATCGACTCTGCGGATATCTGGCGCCCTGACCTTGTTTGCTTTCTCACTATGTGTCATGGGGTGGACAGGCCAAGGTTTTAAAGGTGCCTTCTAAAGTTAGTTTAAAAAATGAAAGTATTGGAGCAATTAAAAATACATTTTTTCTTATTATTGACCTGACAAACAAAAACAAAAACAGTCTGTAATGTAGTTGTAAGCAAATACAAAGTAAGAATGACATGATTTTTTGTTATACATTTGTCAACCATTTCAACTCACATTGTATTGTATTTGACATTAGTAAAAATGGTCATTGGGGGGATTTCTAAACCATTAACGTACATCTGTAACCTGTCATTCCAAACCGGTACTTGTCCAAACAAAATGAAAATAGCTAAAGTCATACCTGTATACAAAACTGGGAACAAGCACCACTTCACAAACTACAGACCTATCTCTTCACTTCCCCAATTTTCAAAAATACTAGAAAAAGTATTCAACAACAGACTGGACGCATTCATAGAAAAGCACAAATTAATCACGGACAGTCAATACGGATTCAGATCAAACAGATCAACATCACTGGCAATTATGGAATCAATTGAGGATATCACAGATGCCCTTGAACACAACAAATATGCAGTCGGGATTTTTATAGATGTTAAAAAAGCTTTTGACACAATCAACCATGACATCCTAGTATATAAATTAGAAAGGTATGGTATCAGGGGTATAGTTTTAGACTGGATTAAAAGCTATTTAAGCAATAGACAGCAGTATGTGAAGTTGGGAAATGACTGTTCTTCATGTTTGGACATTGCTTGTGGTGTCCCCCAGGGGTCAGTGTTGGGTCCTAAATTGTTTATACTGTACATCAATGACATCTGTAGAGTATCCAATGTACTGAGGCTAGTTGTGTTTGCTGATGATACAAATATATTCTGTTCTGGGGAGAATTTAGAACAGCTAGTGGAGAACATAGAAAATGAAATGCATAAATTAAAAACATGGTTTGACAAAAATAAACTATCATTAAACTTGAGTAAAACAAAAATGAATGCTGTTCGGTAAACATAGAACAAAAACACAAATGCAAATAAAAATAGATGGGATTGAAATTGAAAGAGTCCATGAAATTAAATTTCTTGGGGTAATAATTGATGACACAATAAGTTGGAAATTACACATAAA
This sequence comes from Trematomus bernacchii, assembly GCF_902827165.1. NCBI lineage: Eukaryota > Metazoa > Chordata > Actinopteri > Perciformes > Nototheniidae > Trematomus > Trematomus bernacchii. The sequence goes on along the minus strand of NW_022987735.1, from coordinate 1,147,965 downwards.
ACATATACAATCAAATCTGTCAAGAAGCATTTCCATACTAAACAAAGTTCTAGATCAGATTTCACTTCGCATTCTCTACTGTTCACTAGTCTTACCATATCTGACTTACTGTGCTGAAATCTGGGGCAATAACTACAAAAGTTATATACATGCAGTATCTATTCTACAAAAAAAAGCCATACGAATCATTCACAATGCCAAATATCTTGATCACACTAACGAATTATTCCTGCAGTCAAAATTGTTAAAATGTACAGACCTGGTAGAATTCCAAACGGCACAAATCATGTTTAAGGCAAATAATAACGTTTTACCAGGAAACATCCAAAAAGTATTCACTCAATTCGAAATTCATAGGGTCCGTACAACCAGAAGAACTTTTTGTATCTCAGCCTGTGGAGTGAGACTATGGAACAGTGTGAATGTGGAGCTAAAGCGATGTCCAGACATTAACCAGGTCAAGAGGAAATACAGAGAAATTATTTTCTCGAGGTACAGGGATGGGGAAGGTATTTGACTATGTGTATGTGTCTATGTGTATATGTGTGAGTATGTAGGGGTGTATATGTATATGTGCATATATGTATATATGTGTATGTGTATGTATGTGTGTATGTATATATGTCAATCAACAGGTAAAGCAGATTAATAATAATAATAATAACAATAATAATTAATAATAATGATAATTATTGCAGATTATAGATTATAAATAAATCATTTAGGGACAAGGGAGATTAAATAAATGATGCTTCTTCTCACTCCTTTTCGAACACTAGATGTGGGACTGTTTATGTTGCTAATGCTGTTGTTGTTGTTGTTGTTGTAAATGTAATTTTTTGATTTCTCTTACATGACTATGCACTGCAACATTTGTTTTGTTTTGTAATTATTTATTTTACTGGTTCGAAATAAAATGTATCAATCAATCAATCAAAATGTAATATCCGAGAATTAAAAAAAGTGGCCAACAATATTTTAGCTGACCAATGTCAGAAAGTATCAAAGTTTAAGTGCATTTATCAATCTAAAGATCCAATTCACAAGGTAAACTTAACATACTGTACCTCTTACGTTTGCTTCTTAATTCTGATGGCCTCAGGAATAAAAATGACCTTTATTTAACCTTTATTAACTCGGTAGAAAGTTAACCTAAAATAACTTCAACATGTGTTTTAGATTGCATTAAAGCATGCACTGGTGCTTCATAGGAAGAGTTTTAACTGTCAACAAAAACACAAGTACATACAAAACAAATTCTTATATCTGACAACAACAACAACAACACTATATAATGTTATAATGTGTTATAAATTATTCATTAAGTTTTTATCTGCTACTTACAAATTGTACATTCTGAACACAGTACATCACAACAGACGGCAGCTGCACTGAATAAAAGTAACGTGTTCTATTTAGATCGAGGTGCCACCATGGCAACTGAATCACAATTGCCCTGATACTGCTCTCACAGCAAAAACAATCTGCAGTCTATTCTTGTCAGATTTAGGCAGCACATGTCTGTCTTTCTTAGTGTTATGTAAAATGATCCTCTTGGGCTAAATGCTGTGTATGAGACAAAGTAACACTGCAACAGGAATTAACACATAACCACGGACACATTTTGTCCTATACATTATAATCCCTTGTAACTAAACAGTGAATAGCTGCAGGTTCTCTGGTATTAATCCTGGCCCTCAGGTGTTGATCCTTTAGAGCGATATGTTCTGGTATCTTTTTATTAGGGTTATGGTCCCTGGTGGTTATGCGGGGTCAGGCTGGGTGTTAAGAGGTGTTTAAAGGGACAGTTCACCTCAAAACACAAATATACCTCCTTTCGTCTTAGCTAAAGTGCAGTTACTCAATATAGATTGTTTCGTTAGTTGTTTATTGTTGAAGATGTTGACAGGTCTGCCTTCTTTTGATAATAATGTAACTACAAGGCACTTGGCTGAGGATATTTCACAGACCTTGTTTCTGAGTAATCTCATGTAGGATCTTTTTACATTTCTACCAAAAAAGCGGCAAGCCACCCACAAACAATTGAGCACTAGTCCTCTTCTCTGAGTAAATGAATGTTTTCTCCCGCACCCTGATAGTAAAAAAGAGTTCCCACATGAAGAAGCTCACAACAAGGTCTGTAGATTATTTCAAGAAACAAGGCCATGATTTCTGAAAAGACAAATTGCTAATAAGACCTTCAAATTCAATTTATTTTGCGCTTTGAGCATTACAGGGATATTAAAGGGACACTCGCGCTAAAACTGTCTAGCTCAAAATAAGCACTACAGGTAAGAGGAAAAGTATATATGTGTTATATTGTTGGGAACTGTCCCTTTAAAGAGGCGGCCTCTAGACAAGAGGTTTAAGACTCTGATTGCATAATCACAACATCCCAGGTTGAAATGCAGCCTAAGCACTGTGTCTCTCTCTCTCTCCCCTCATTTTCTATTGAATTTCTGCTGTTAAAGTCAAGCTTAACATTTCCCCCAAAAAGTATGCAATTCAATGTTTTTAATAGGCTCCACGCTCTCCAAATATAATGTTTAAAATTATTGGACATAACTTAACTTATTTTTATAAATATTTTTTAGATACCAAAATGCAATTTAAACGGTTGAAACCAGAACTTTAGATATTATACATTTGGTAACTGCTGACCCCTAGTGACTGTTGACATATTAGTTTACAGTTGGCCTAAATCTACAGTGTTCATGCACAGAGAAGGAAGAAAAAAACATCTATTTCTGACATAATTCTGTAGAAGTTTAGGTAAACATTTTCAGCCCATGTTCTTCATTCGAATAGAAACTACAAACCACATTTGATAAGAGCGTCCTTCCTGTTCCTGTAATAAGATGGCAGCGTCTGATAAACCTGAAACTTGAACACTTGTTGAGATTGGATCACATCGAATCTTCTCTGTCTTCGTTCAAGGAAACTATTGAAACATCTTCAAAATGAAGTGTATTATTGTTGTTATTTACTCAATTGTTTTAAAAGCTTTTCTTCATGTGTTGTGGAGCTTCACCAGAGTGATCCACGTTCCTTTTTTCTGCTTTTGTTTGACTGCTGGACTCACGGTGGACAACTCCTCTTCCATCAGGATCCTGGACAAGCGTCAAGACTGCAATCAACTGGTGAGGATTCAATCTATTAAACTATAAGTACAATCAATCTCATAAAAGTCCACTTGTTGTTTTTAATTCATCAATTATGTTGTGTTTTTTTCCCAGGGTCTTAAGAACTGCCAAATTAGTAAGTATCCTATTCAGCAAATTAGTCGCAAAAAGTTCAAATGCTTGTGTACTGTATAGACATCAAGAATATGTTGAGTGGCATTATTTTGTGAAACAGTCTATATAATATATATTATATATATATACATTTGGTGTTATTATAAGCTTGGATGAATGATTTGTGCAGAAAAATGTTATTTTAATTAGACACTTAGGCATTTATGTGATTCACAAACAGTAAGTATATTCACAGCATTATAATTGACACACTGTTCCTTATATCTCAGAAAACTGCTCAGACGAGCTCATTGTCATACCTCGACAACATGCTCCTAACAGACCAGAAATGGGTTCCCATATTTTGGGTGTCTGGATGGACGAACGCGGACCTGTTTCTGTTGTGAATGTGTCATGGACAATAAAGTCAGATGGTAAGTAATGCTAAAATCTGTACTTAATGTTCAAAATACACTTTGTTTATTGTAGCTCACATGTAAAAATGCATCAAATACAAGTTGTGAACCAACCGGTATTTCTTTATAGGTGAAAATAATAATACAAATTAAATGTATAGTAAAATATACACTTTCTTCTATTCACAGGAAATGTAAAAGTCCTTCGGGGATCACAGATAGATTTTCTGGATGAAAGTACAAATCAAAGTTTGTGTGTGCGGTTTGTTTTCATCCTCAGCCAACAGCTAAATCCAAACCATAGTAAGGTGAGATTTGAACATACTTGCTTAATTATCTATGAGTATCAAAAGTAGTATGGATGTTACAGATATGTTTTTCTTTATTAGTGGAAATTTTCCTTGGATGGACTCGTGGTAGAGCCTCACCATTCGTACAGACTGTCAATTCTTAATCTGCCAGAGCCTGCAGATGACCCCGAGAGGCTTAGAATGAACATTAACATCCCAGGTGAGTGAGTGACTGAAAAAACATTTATGAGTTAGAAGTTTGTTTGTACAGCAGACTAAAATGTATTCTGTGTTTTGTGTAACTACATTGTGTGATCATAACAGAAAATATGGTGTGTATTATGACCCATGTTAAAAAAAAAAAGCAATGTAAAAAATATCCGCTCTTGAGTCAGACAGTAGTAACAACTTAATCCCTCCCAAATAAATATCCCTTTAATACATATAGTGACAATGGCTCTTGAATCAAATCGGTGTCTAATCTTCTTCATGTAACTTGTTCCCTCATGGCCAGGATGTGATGACACGAGAATCCAAGAGGCCAAAATGTGTCTGGAAAATGGTAACTGTAAATTAATTACATCTTACAGATTTTAAATGGACCACTGTTAACGATCCTGGACCATTTTAACATTATCCTCTGCATGTTTCGTTATTTCAGGTAGTCTTTGGAATCCTCACATTAATCATTCGGTGGATCTTACTAAAGGAAAGTTTTCCATCGATGTGCATTTTGAAGCAGCACAATATTCAGAGAGATACCAAGTGTCCATCCACAGTAAAGGTTTCAATTCCTCAAAGAGTGTCTCAAAGGTGATTACACTGAATTTCTATCTTATATTACCAATGATGACAAAAATGACTATAACTATGATCCTGATGTACTCCTTGTTTTGGAAACATTATATCATTATGGTTTTCTCTATCTACAGGAAAACAAAACATCGCTGACTGTGACATTTGAGTTTGGGTGGGGGCAGCTTCCACAGTGTAAAATGGAGTTATTGGTAAGTTTCATTTAAATGTAAGGTCCCATCCATACCAGTTAATAAAGTAATCTTATATGAATTCATACAACATTATAAGCTAAACTGACTCTGCTTATTTTTAAGATTCAGCCGTTTTTTGTTGGATGCAAGAATGACTGTTGGCGTCCCAAGAAAGATATAGATTTATGCCAGTGTAAGTAGGATAAGTAAACTATATTTACCACTCAGTGGTTCCTAACCGTATTGGCTTGAGATCTCTAACACTAAAGCAGCGATTACTTGCTTCCCCTTGTTGAAGGTCTATCAGCTTTTAGACCTTTACATTTATCAGATTGTCAAAGAATAGATAAAATACAAAAGAAACTATACTTATTAATTCCTATCCCTTTAATCATCCTGAAAGCCACTCAGATGTCACACAGGAGGTTTGATTAATCTAATCACATTTGTTTGTTTTTCTTTAGATTATCCACCCCGGACTTTAATTATAAAGGCATGCTTGGCACTGCTTGTCTTTGGTGGTTTTCTTGCCTTTGTACTGTGGAGAGCTTTCCAGAAAGGTTTGCTTCTTACAAATGCACAGTAATGAATAGAAAACGCATCTTGAATTGATAATTAACCAACAGATTTCCCCCTTTTCTCAGATCCTGTGAACTCATCTTTATCTGCTGCCAAACAACAACCAGAAGGTTTTCAAGTTCGAGAGAGAAGAAGACTCCTCGTCATTTACTCCCTGGACCACCCTTTATACAAAAACATTGTCCTCAAGCTTAGTGCATTTCTGGCAACCAAATGTGGTACTGAAGTGTTCTTGGATCTGCTGGACTCCACAAGGCTGGGAGTGTTGGGAAGCATTCAGTGGCTGGACTGGCACAGGGAACAAATTGAAAACTCTAAAGATAAGATACTAATCCTGTGCTCAAGAGGAGTTAAAGCCAAATGGAAAGCCATGTGTGGAGACAAACAGGTATTTCTGAGAGAGGACGCCCGCTCAGTTATGGGTGACATGCTCAGTCCAGCCCTCAGCCTCCTGGTACCCCATTTTATCAGATCTGCGTCATTTGAAAAATACATAGTGGCTTACTTTGATGATGTTTGTTCTGAAGATGATGTTCCTTCACCTTTCAACATTACATTGAGATACAAGCTGATGAAACAGTTTGAGGAGCTCTTTTTCAGGATCCTGGACACTGAGATGCACGAGCCCGGCATAGTGAATCACATTGATGGGCTTTCAGAGGAAAAGTACCACCAGTGTGCCTCCGGTAGAGCCCTGAGGGACGCCATAGAGGCTTTTCATGCATACCAGCTGGAGCATCCCCAGTGGTTTGAAGAGGAATTACTGGAGAGCTCAAAGACCTCATCTGAAATCTGTGATGATGCAAAATCAACCATAAACCTCATGACATATCGTGAACCTGACTCAGCTCAAGTCACCAGTCATTTAAATACACAAGAAACTGATTTCACTGTCAACACATCGGGACTTTACGTGGCTGAAGAGCTTCAAATGTGCACTTCTGTGGAGTTTAACCAACTTATATCTGAGAACATGCAGCATGTTTGATTAAATTGTGGCAATGTTTTGGGACGATCTTCTCCACTGTTGGTGGAAACTTTGAAACATTCATCATGGGCAACACATTTTTTGTCTCTGGAAATGGCCTTTGTGGAGTCCTGCAATTTCTGAGTGACTTTCTAGTTTTACCAAGTTTATGCTTCCCTTCATATCAGTGCTGCAGTTATTTTTTTGTATGCTGCATTAATGTTAATATAACTTGCTTTCACTCAGGAGACAGATCCAAAGTAGCTATAGCACAGAGATCTGCGGTTGATGCTTTTGGTCTGTGTCAACAACGTTTTGGTCAAAGTTCAGCCTACTGGGCAAAGTTTCTATCATTTCTGTTACACTGAAGAAGGTAAGACTAGTCTTGATTTGTGACACTGTTTTGTATTATAATTAACTGATTTAATCTAATGTGCTATGGACTTTTTTATACTGTAAAGCATGGACATGTGTATTGTATTATCACAGGTAAAAGGTGTCCCTGCTGCATTAAAGCATGTGACCAGAAATAAGTAAATGTTGATACTCCTTTGTATGATGTACATCTGATCTGTTCATTATAATTCCAAGTGTTTGTTGGTGTGTTTCTGATCCTCTCAGTGTTGTTGATGAGATATTAAAGACTGTTACATTTTAAATCTGGCACAAATCAGATGTAAAGTATTTACTCAGTACATTTCAGCCAACTCACACCAAGTGCATACATGCAGTGGTAGAAAGAGATAGCAAACAGACCCTAACTCTAGAAGTGGGTTTCTGAGAGTGGCCCCAAAAAAGGGGGAAGGTTGTGGGAATTTGTCCCAACTAACTGGAGCAAAGAAATCCTCACAATGGCTGAGTTGGACTTCTGCCTTGCAGTGACAGAGAACACACTGCAGGGTGTGATGCAACTGGATTACATTTTTCTTTCAAGAAGCTGAGGTAATGATGTACATAGGTTTTATTTTGGCAAGCACATTGTTTGATACTTGCAGTTCTTTGTTTGAATTGGTTTATACGTTATATTAGATAGACATGCTGTTTATTATGAATTGTTTTAATCAAAGAAAGGAGTCTAAATAAGTCAAACTTATGGGAAATATATATAATGAAATCGTTTTTTAATGCGTTAATGTTTGCGATTCATTCTGAAGCTCTGATTGACGTTATCTTTCCAATATTGTCCGATGCTAAGTTTTAAAGTGGACCTATCATGCTATATTTGAATAATATAGTGTAGGACCATACCTATATAAGGCATATTTATACTTTTTTTTTTTCAAAATACCAAACAGATCATGCATTTTAGCCATGCCTCATTTTGCTCAATTTGACCATTTCTAGCTCTGTTTTTGCAAGGGCAGATTCAGTGAGAACAGCACCACCTACAGGCCTGGCATATGTACTACAGCGTCTCCAGCGCTTTCGAACGGCAATGGCCGTGGCTGTCTCCTCCTGATTGGTGGAGTTGGCCCAATAGCCGTAGCGTCACTGTCCTGACGTCAGGACAGTGTTCAAATCTGGATCAGTTTTTATCAGATCCGTTGCAGCCCCTTTTTTTAGAGATTTGGGTATGGAGGAAAATAGAGAGGGTTGTGTTTTCTGACACTTGGTGAGTTCCCTGGAACACCGGGGACACATATTCATGTATAAAAGACGTACAAAAGTGCATTTTGCATGATAGGTCCCCTTTAATGTATGTTGGAAAGAAGACATTTGGATTACAGCAAAAGTAAGAACATTTTCCATTCTGTTGAATTCTGACTCTCAAACTGAAATGACCTCCGAGTGCCCAAAGAGAGGAGGCGCTAAGATGAGGCTTAGCCTTTGGAACATCAGTCTGAAACGTTCAGCTGACAGTTTCTTTTTCTAAAAACGTCCTGTTTTCAAGGTTTCTCTCAAAATCTGAACAGAATGAGGATGCTGAAGAGAGCTTCTGCACTCCTCCTGAGAAGAGGAATCACAACTTATCAAAGCAGATTGTGCAGAAATGGTAAATGCATCCTTTAATCATATCTATATTAAAAACTGTATAACGTATAAAAGAGGGATGATAATAATGATAATTTAATTGCACATCTTCTCTTAGACAGCCTCTTCAGAGTTCATTCATCTGTGTCTGAGGCGCTGGCAGAAAACAAGCCAGTGGTTGCTCTGGAGAGTACTATTATCACACATGGCATGCCCTATCCACACAACCTGAGGTACCCTGTTTAAAGAGTCAGTCAACTCTGATAGCAGCAGCTAAAAGTTGCATAAATCATTGAAAATGAGTGCTACCAATGTTTTAATGCAGCACAGCGAAGGAGGTGGAGGACATTGTGCGATCTGAAGGAGCCACTCCAGCCACGGTTGGAGTGATCGATGGTGTCGTCCATGTTGGTTTGTCGTCAGAGGAGCTCGACCACCTGGCCCGCTGCAAGAGCTCCATGAAGGTGTCCCGCCGTGATCTGCCCTACGTCGTCAGCAAAGTGAGACCACAACACAATCACTTATTTAAAAAAAGAATCACATTCTAAAACCTGAAAGCCGACCTGGTCGCATCAACTTATTCTAGTTTAATCTATTTACTTGTACACTAATATAACATAAACACATCATATGGAAAGTAATGCAACTGCAGGAGAGGAAAAACAATACTAAAATACTTATTCAGAGTTCTCGCCTATCTATACAAATAATAAATAACATTATTATTAGCATTAGACGGGGGGGAAAAAAGCAAACAGTAGGAAAAGACAGAAAAAAAACAACAAAACAGACCTAAAATAAGTATATATGTACAACCAACAAAACTATCTTGCAAAAAATGTCATGAAGAAATTAGAAATATCTTAAATTGAGTCCTAAAAGCTGACAAGGAAGTTAACAATTTCAGTGTCATATTCTGTGAACTTTGAATATCTTTTCACTATTGCTGTCCTGTGTGATATGTTCTCAGGGGCTCTCTGGGGGAACAACAGTGTCGGCCACGATGATAGCTGCACATCGAGCTGGCATCCCTGTGTTTGTCACAGGGGGCATAGGAGGAGTTCACAGAGACGGAGAGAACAGTAAGCAGGTTTATAAGTACTAAAATAAAAAGTGAAAACAGACTCACTGACTGGATTTTTTGGCATCTTTTCACATAGAGATTCAACAATGTGTCATAAGGTGCTATTTTATGTTAAACTGGATTTATTTATAACGACGATGAACAATTATGAGTTAACATTATTCTTTGGAGGTCAAATAAATGCCTTGTGATGGGATAGTTCACCCTGAGTTAGGTCTCCATGAGCACCCCAATAGACACCACAACTTTCAGAACATTACTGTAAATTCGTCTGTTTGTACATAATAAGATAGTATAATTTTACTTTTTATGTGAAGACTTACCATTGGTCATGATTATTCCTCCAGGTCTGGACATCAGTGCAGATCTGACAGAGCTCGGCAGGACTCCCATTGCAGTCGTCTCTGCTGGTGTCAAATCTATTCTGGACATCGGTCGCACCCTGGAGTACCTTGTGAGATATGAGATAAACAAATATATAAAATCAATTAAATATAAGAAAGATATTGGGCTGTATTATATTCCTGTTATTGTATCTTTTTTCAGGAGACACAGGGTGTCTGTGTAGCCACCTATGGAGCGTCTAAGAACTTCCCAGCCTTCTTCTCTCCACAAAGCGGATTCACTTCTCCTTTCCATGTCTTCAACCCTGAGGAGGCTGCCAAACTTATTGGTATACTATGAATTAATATCCTTAAAGCACAGATTCAATGTCTACTATTTATTTTAAACTATTGTGAATTTGTTTTTTGTGTCGTTCAGCGAGCACTCTGTCACTGGGTCTCCAAAGTGGCGTCCTGTTAGCCGTGCCCATCCCAGAGGAGCATGCAGCCGCCGGCCAGCTGATAGAGGAGGCCGTACAGGCTGCAGTCACAGAGGCAAGGTACAGAGAGTCGCTGTGGCTTATAATCTGTTGAACTTTTGTTTAATCAACACTTCAAAACGAGTTCAGAAACGTAACGTTCTGTCTGGATCTCTGGACTTTCTGTATTTGTTTTGTTTTTCAGTGTTAAAGGTATAACAGGAAGAGATGTGACGCCGTTTATTCTTCAAAAGGTCAACGAGCTGACTGAAGGAAAGTCCCTTCAGGCCAGTATCCTTCTGAAAATCTGAATTATTCAGACCTCAAGCAGAGACCAGGATCATATCAAATCATTTTGAAAGGAAAAGGCACAGTGAAGTCTGATAACGTTTTTTCTCGAAGGCCAGACAATGTTTCCATGCTCTATAAACACGTAAAAAATCCTTAACTTGTTTTGCTCTCAGACATTGCTCTCATTCATAACAATGCTAAAGTTGGCAGTCAGATAGCCTGCGCACTGTCGCGACAAATGACTGAGAGAAAGTGCAGAGGAAACACCAATCGTCATGGAAAACACTCAGACTCAGATATAGTGAGTATAAAAAATGTACAATGGAAGATTTAGTCAAATACTGTCACACTACAGTACCCACAGTGCTGTTCTCTTACAGGTTGTCATTGGAGGAATAAATGTTGATTTTATTGCAAAAGGAAAAGCAGAAACACTTATTGTAAGTTACATTAATTCAATCTACTGCAGATCATGTAAAGCCAGATTACTGTAGGTTACTTCTGAGAAATAATGTGTTATCTCTTTCAGTTCGGACAGACAAACCCAGGGAGTGTGTGTCAATCATTTGGTGGTGTAGGACGGAACATCGCTGGTGTGTTTTTATCTGATTATGTACATGCACATTCATTTCATTTCATACGCACTGTGAAACCGATTGTCCCACTCATTTTCCTTCCAGACTCTCTGAGTCGATTAGGCCGCAGCCCTCTGTTTATCTCAGCTACTGGAGCTGATTCACACAGCGAGGCAGTGCTACACTATTGTAAACATATGGTATGTAAACATCAACAGTTGTTTATCACCAAGCAAATTATATTAAAGACTGAAACTTGAAATACTGATTTTGAAAGCCAGTTAAAGGATTTGGTTGTGAATTTTGTTTACATTATCTGCCTTTTTCATTTCCTTGTAATACATACACCAAGGATATTTCAAAAAGCACTCAGACTGTACTCAGGTCTCACTTGAAATGAAATGTCAAAGTGACTTGCTGATTAAATACAATATATAATTTGTTTTGCTTATACTGTATATGTTAACCTGACTTTTGGTCCTTATCTCTGTAAGAACACAAGTGGTGTGGCCAGGTTAGAAGAGCAGAGCACGGCTACGTACTGTGCTGTCATCACTGCTAGTGGAGAACTGAGTCTCGGATTGGGAGACATGGACATTCATCAACAGATCACAGCGCAGTATGTAAGTATAACAAGCCTCTATTTTAGCAAGGCTACAGACAAGGATTTGTGATCAAATACCATATAAATGCAGGTAATTCTCTCCAATTCGCTCCAACACTGTCCAACATACAGTAATTTTCCAGTTTCCAGTTCTGAATGTGTATATTTATTGGGTTTTTTTACACTTCCAAAGATTTTGAACTGATTATTTTTAGGGTTGCACAACAAAATAAGATAAAACAAATTGCAATCCAAGTTTGTTTTATATATATCTATATTATTTTTTTGACGCACCTCTTGTTCTGAAATGTGCTATGGAAATGAAGTTTATTGACTTAATATCTGTTTGTAGGTGTCACAGTTTGAGAAGCAGCTTTCATCAGCCACCCTCGTGTGTCTGGATGGAAACATCCCTGTCTCCACCATCGACTATGTTTGCTCCATTGCCAAAAAACACAATATCAATGGTAAGCATGGAGAGATGTTCACTATGAATGATCATGGTCAGAAGCTTTCATTGACTCTAATACAACACAACCAATGTGTGTCACAGTTTGGTATGAGCCGACAGATTCAGATAAAGCCTGTAAGCCTTTCCTGTCCGACGCCTGGAAGTCTCTTTCCTATTCATCCCCAAACCTGGCCGAGCTGCGCACCATGAACAAAACTCTGGGCCTCCCCACACCTGAAGGTAAAGTGTATTTATTGAATATGTCATGGTTTAACCCTTAATGTACTTCTTTATCCTGGCAAACACATAACCCAACATACCTTGGCCAGACTCAGGGACAGTTTTATCACACAGGCCATAAGACTTCTAAACTCCTGAGCCTGCACTATTTTCATGGTTTTTTAATGTGTTTTTTAAGGTCACCTATTATGCAAAGTCCACTTTTTCATGTATTTTATACATAAAGATGTGTCCCCTCTGTGTAGAGAGATTCTGAAAGTTTCAGGAAAAAAGATTCGCTCACTTTTTGTCCTGATCCATTTATATAAAAGCCTGTCTGAAAATGAGCTGATCAGATTTTGGCCACAGGATGTCAATAACCAACCATGGTAACCCCCCCCCCCCACCTTATCACCTGAATCTCCTCCGAGAGCACCATTGTGTTCTTTTTAACCAAATATCTCACCAAACACTTCAGAGACATGTTTTGTATATCTCTGAGACCTATAATATATTGATGAAAAACAGTATAATCGGGGATCTTTAAAGCCCTTTGAACCTTTCAACAGTGTGTGAAGTTAGTGTTCTTGTGAAGTAGTGTCATTGAGGATGTGGTTTTATTTTGTCTTGTGGGTTGAAGTGTTGCCTAGCTCTGTGGAGGAGGTGCTGAGTGTTGCTATGGCTCTCTCACGCCCCCTCCTGGACCATCTCCACTGTCTGGTGGTGACTCTGGGGGAGAGTGGGGTGCTGGTGTGTGGAGAGCATGAAGCAGGCTCTGTCAACCTGCAGCCAAGGAAACATAAAAAGGTAATGGCAACGTATATTCAACCCTTAACTTTGGCTTTTTTTGTTAATGTACATACATTTGTAAGCTGTTTTTTTTCCTGAATTTTAGAAGATCAACTCAAAAATTAAGCTGTGTAACCAAAATACAGTCACTAAGGGCCTTTAAGGACAAAGCCCCCATAGAACCCCATTTTAACCACAATTTGTGATTCTACTACCATTACAGCATATAATCATGCGTTTTATAACATTGGGCTTTCAATCTAGGTCCATGGCTTCAACATGGTAGTTTAGAACAAAATGTGTGTTATTTTCCTCAAAATAATAGTTAAAATGCAGCCAAATCAAAGCTGTTGCTAATCAAACACTAATTGCATACTGACGTGAAAAATAAAAAAAGTGGAAAAAAAATGTAATATATGATTTTTATGAGAATTTCTTGACATGGACATTGCTGTTCTCTAACAAAATCAGAGGAACTTTTGTTACAGTAGGTGAAGCATTAGCTTTAAACTGGTGATAATTACGTTGAGGATGATGATAATTCAGATGATGATGATGACAACAGTGAAAGTGACAGTTTACTGAACTATACGTTTGCAGAAGAGGAAGCTCTGTGCTGTCCACTACCCGGCACTGACTGTGACGGCAGACGAGACCATGAATGTGTCAGGAGCAGGAGACAGGTGCTGAACATTTAGTTGACCTACTTTCTCGTACCCGTTCTTTTTAAAATGTCCAACTTTCTTTCTTCTTGAGTTTCATCCACTTATTTCTTATGAACTTTTTCTCTCACTTACAAAATGATTGTAACTCAACAACATTCAAAACAAAACAACACTTATCCCTTCCCTGTCTGCAGTCTCGCAGGTGCTTTGATGGCTGGGATCCTCCATCAGCGAGACACAGACAGCTGTGTTCGGATGGGGCTCCTGGCTGCTCGTCTCTCTCTGGCGTCACCACATCCTATCGCCCCAACGCTCACCTTCGACTCTGTGGATCCCAACAAAGTCAAGACTCAAGAATGGCCAAAACCCAGCTTCATGTGGATTGATTAAAAATGTTAAACACCATTTTAAAACCTAACTGGGGAAAAGTAGAAAAGTGGGTCTAATATGCATTAGTTTTTCAAATATTTTTGTCAGTTTGATAATTTTAGGCCTTTTAGTGTGTGATTGGATTGTGAAGCGTGATGTATAAAGATTCTACATTAAACCATTTAATACACATTTTATATGATATTTGATATTGGTCTAAAGACAAATAACTTAAACACTCTTTATTGATTACAAATCCTTGTGAATAAATTATAAAATGGTATAAGGTAGCCTGATGTGGTGGTTTATTTCTTAAAATAAATAAAGATACATATTTAACAGGAAAGATAGAGAAAATACTATAGTCATTTTCTTGTGTTTTTCCTGTTTTCTTGTTGTGTAATTTATTAACTTAACTAAAATCATTAGTCCAATGTTTTCTGTCAAAAAAACGTACCTATTATCAAAAGAAAAAGAATGGACACCCTTCAAAAAAGGAAGAAAAACAAGAAAAAAATGTATTAGCATAATTCATTGACAAAAAAAAGTAACAGTAGCCTACTAATAAAACCATAATAATATTACAAGTAAAACTTTACCTGCAAATGTTCTTTCCTACATATTAAAGAAAAACACAATACTTCAGTTCTTATCCATAACCAGCATCACACTCCCTTTATCTATCTGGAATATTATTTTTAAATGCACCCTCCAGTCCCACCCTGGCCCCACTTTAGCCGAAAACGTCATTTCCCACAAAGCATCTGTCCTTCTGCGCAGACTCAGTTGCTATGAACACTTGCCCCACTCCCTCCTCCCTACTTTAATGCTAGCTAAGATGGTGGTTTGAGCGTAAATTGTCTCCACTATACCAAGAAAAGAAAGGGGCGAAACATCTCTATAGCCTTTTAATCACAACAGAACAACATAACTACGGTTATCTTAAGTGACCGGTTATAGGAATTTTGACATTTCAGACACATTGGCTAGCAGTCCCCGCCCAATTTGGTTTGACTCCCTTTGGAGAGGAATCCTAAGCTAAATACGGACAGGGTAAGTAACGCTAGCCGAGATGCTAGTTGGGCTAGCCAGCTTCCATCCTGCCATAATAAATAAAGGACAGTTGTGTGTATGTCACTATTTTACACACGGATACTGGAGTATTCTCTGCCCAGTGTCCAGGTAATCTGAATGTCGTGAGAGCCATGTCAGTTGTTTATAGTGCCAACAACTTGTTCCCAGGTTAGCATTAGCTTTTGTAGGCCTCGTCGTAAACTCTGATGAGAATGTAGCATGCTAGCTATGCCGATGCTAGCGGTTAGCTTTAAGCAAGCTGTCAGTTAATATGTGAGAGAAGGCGTATCGTTGTGGCAGAGGTATTTTAAAATGTCAGTATGGAGTAAATAATGACCTCTGTGTTTTGGTTTTGTGATTAAACTCACAACTGCTCCTAAATACTTGCTATTAGTTAGACCGGCTTCTTTCACCAATTCGCGGCTAATGTTAGCTTAGCCTAATGTTAGTCAAATAACATCTGTCATAATGTACGATCCAGTAGAGAGAGAAGCTAAAGTTACCCGCTAGGTACTCAGGCTTCATACACGACTTTACCAATCAGCTGGTTTCTGTTAGGGAAGCAGGAGAACTGTGACACTCCTGTACGTGTTCATGTGTCAGAGAAATGTTGGCACATATTTGAAAATGTTGGCATTTCCCTGTTATCGTTTAACTCAGCTGTACACTGTCAGGTTTGATCAATCTGGGTTTATCATGAGCTGGCCTAGTGGCTGCAGTGTTGTCGTGTTGAAACCGGTGTGTAAATGCTAAAAGAACAAGGTCTCAACTGTAAAATAAATGCAGTTGTTTCCCTTTTAACGTGTATCATGACGATGTGTCATATACTGTCAACCCTTGGAAGATGCCACAACATCCGCATTATCCCTTAAACATGATGACAGCTGTTTTGACTTGTTTTCTAAGATATACAGGCTGTGGTCTTTTATTAGGGTAGTCTGCATTACACGTATACAGTATGTCACAAAGCCCTGTAATGATTAAACCTTTGTGGAGGTTAACATTTTCAGGATATGTTTGAAATGTTTCAAATTAATGTTTATTTAACTCAAATTCTAGAGGCTGTTGCTTTGCAACCTATCAGAGCCCAAGTCTATTTTCTAAATTTCTTATTTTGTTTGATAAGTCGATTTTCAGAATACTTTTAATGTCAGGCTTGACTAATTGTTTCAGCTGAAATCTACTGAGAGCCATTTCCAATATTTGTGCTACACTCTGTGGTAGAAATGAATGAGACGAAACATTAGAAACACAATGCAGTTAACCGCCAGTACAATGTTTGTTGTAGTTTGTCGAACCACAGCCTATAAATCAACCATGCAGTTGAATCAACTCATCTCTTCAAAGTTTCATCAAAATTGTGTCAGTAGATTAACTAGTTGATTGTGGTGTTTCCTTTGCTGATAAAAAGTTAAATGCATTTTGGTGTGCTCTGTCTGATATTGTGACCTTGGTGGTCAAATCGTCGGTTTCAGAGGCTTTACTATCCAGCCATGTGTCAGGACGACAAGTTCAGCTGATATTATGTTGAATCGTGTCATGATGGAGCTTTTAAACTTTGTTTGTTTTTTCAGCCTTGTGCTCTGTGACCAGCTTTGACGCTCACCATCGCCGTGCCATAGGATGTCCCACAGCCCTGAGATGAAGGACGACCTCATGGAGTGCCCTCTGTGTATGGAGCCGCTGGAGATTGATGACGTCAACTTCTTCCCCTGCACCTGCGGCTATCAGATCTGCCGCTTCTGTTGGCATCGCATTCGCACAGACGAGAACGGCCTCTGCCCCGCCTGCAGAAAGGTGAGGAGATGATGAGATGGATATGAAGTCAGAGGAACTCATCACGACTGACAGGGGATTTTTCTTTAGTGACAACAGAAGGGATGATGATGCCAAGTGTCCACATATTAATCTGGGGGAAAGATACACTTTGGTTTTGCCCTCTAAAGCAGCCTGTTAGTTCAAACATTAGCTCATAGTCATTTACAGTTTACAGCCTCGACAGATTTGATTTTAATTGCACACGAATAAGACAGAATAAAATAAAGAAATATGTCTGGAGCGGTCAAGAAGCCATTGACTTAAAAAACAGACCTCCCTTCCACGTTAGGATAAAAAAACTAACAAGAAAAGGAAAATCAAAATGTAATCATCATTTTGATAATATTCTGCAAGACAACATGAAGCACAAAAACTAACCAATTATATAAAAACAAATAAATAGTTTTTAAATAATACTAAAGAAAATAAAACATACTGTTTATACATATCAAAAATGTGAATAAATCACTATACTAATAAATCATTTACTGACATGATGTTCAGCTTGGCTAGTAATGCCTGTTGGACTACTATGTTGACAACCAAAGGCCTCAGTTACTCACTAACCTTTACGAAACAACTCGAATAGTATAATTGTTTCATATGTTTGATATCTCTAACATATTTCTCCTCTTTTGTGTAGCCTTATCCAGAGGACCCCGCTGTGTACAAGCCCCTGTCACAGGAGGAGATCCAAAGGATAAAGAACGAAAAGAAGCAGAAACAGAGCGAGAAGAAGCAGAAGGTGACAGAAAACCGAAAGCACCTGGCCAGTGTCCGAGTGGTGCAGAGAAACCTGGTGTTCGTGGTCGGGCTCTCGCAGCGACTCGCCGACCCAGAGGTGAGTTCAGGGGCTCCAGAAGCTCAGTGGTTTATGCTAGATGTGACTTAATAGTGTTGAAACTGTTTTAGCTTGATGTGAATACGGCTGTGACAAACTGAAGTAAACAGCTGCTAGATTTATTTTGGATTATTCGGACAAAGTCATTCTCATAAATACATTAGAATTGGTATCTTTAATGCATATTTTAAAGGCCTTTCAGTGACAAGCTCCCTCTGAAGCCTTACGTTTCATTATTTGATGTAATTGTTTTTAAGAGTTCACACTGCACCAGAAACTTTGTGATAAGTGATATATATTTTTTTTTTTCATTGTGCTCACAGGTCCTAAAACGACCAGAGTATTTTGGGAGGTTTGGGAAAATCCATAAAGTGGTCATCAACAATAGCACATCATATGCAGGGTCACAGGTAAGAGGTTCAATGCCATCTACAATATGTATCCAAAATGTCTGTTTCTGAATAGGACCAGCACATAATCAATTAAATGTTTCTCTTTTAACAGACACATGTTAACCCCTTTGTTGTAAACACATTATTTCTGTCTTTTTAGTCATTTTAATTGCATATTATGTCGTTTTTCCCCCTTTTTTCTTTAGCATATATTTTCTTACCTGTCATTATTGCAATGTGAGGAATCAATGTTAGAAATTCGTATTCATCGCTTTCCTGGAATACCTCTGTAAACAGAGTTATTCCGCTTCAACGGATGTGTTTGCCTTGTATGTTTACTTACATTTTCTGTTTTTACAGGGGCCGAGTGCCAGCGCTTATGTCACTTACATCCGCTCTGAAGACGCGTTAAGAGCAATACAGTGTGTAAACAACGTGGTCGTTGATGGGAGAACACTCAAGGTGAGACGTTAAAAACTGCTTTTCTCATATGTGACTATGATAAGAAGTTTTATTTGTAAAAGCCATGTGATAACTTTATTCTATATTTATTTCTCTGTAAAATGTAAACATCCTTTAACCCTTATCTTGTGTTCGGGTGACCCGTTTCAAGTTTAAATTCTATAATAACTACGCTCTAGTTTTTTGTATCGGAACAAGGCTTCATGATATCCTCCACAACAGCTATATTAACACTACAAAACTGATTTTGACAATTTTTGCCAAGTCTGAAAGTCTCTAAAAAAAAAAAGTGTATCATTTGGTGTTGGGGTCTGGGGAGACCCAGCAGCATTGTTTTGGGTGACTCGAGGTCAAATTTGGCCCAATCAAGATTCACCTTTGACTTTAGACACCCCTCCCCCACCCCCTTCATCCACTGTAACAATACTTTTTCGCAACATGCACCTGGTCTCCCATCCCTCTGCCCCCCTCCCCCCATGGGAACTCGACCTTTCTCAAAGAATATGCACACTAACACTTGAACCTGAACTCACACATGCACGTGTGCAATATGTGGTGTAATGTGTTTTGGGCCATAACATTAAATTACAACAGGATTGTACGGTTATGAATGCATTATAAGTTAGTTATGATGTAGTTAAAATAATATTGGATGATAGTCATTTTTTTATTGTGTTTTGGACTGAAATAAATCATGGGTCAAAATGTACCCGTGAACACCATGAACGGTAACAGCTTTCGAACACAACACAAGGGTTAAACAACCCGCTTTGTGAAATAGTAGGATTAAACCAAAAGTCCTTGAAAGAAAAGTCCATAGGCTTGATTGACAAGTGTGTAATTGTCTACTCTTTTTGTCTCTGCGACAGGCTTCTTTAGGCACAACAAAGTACTGCAGTTACTTTCTTAAAAGTATGCAGTGTCCAAAACCTGATTGTATGTATCTACATGAGCTGGGGGATGAAGCAGCTAGCTTTACAAAAGAGGAAATGCAGGTAAATAGTTGTTTCTTTTTGTGTAATGTGAAATAAATTGTCACTCTTTGCTGTGACCATGGTTTATGCTCTTTATATTAAGGAAAGGATTCATGTTGACCAATAGTGTATCTATTTGTTTTTAGGCGGGAAAACATCAAGAGTATGAGCAGAAACTCCTCCAAGACCTCTATAAAATTAACCCTAGCTTTCTACAACCTCCAGGATGTGGAACAGAGAAGTCAAAGAGTAAATCCAACTCCACACAGAGGTTGGTTTTGTATTGATTTCTTCCTCTTATTGCTTCCCCTGGTGCAACGCCTCACTTCTCTGCTGCTCTCTTTGTGACAGAAGCAACAGTAGCAACGGTAAAGATGGCTGGCCGACGCTGTCAGGACACAACAAACTGTCCAATGGGCTTTCAGAGGACCGCAAGTCTCCTCCGCTGCTAGACTTTCTAGACCAAGAAGGTATCACTTCAGACGGGCTAGACACAGACATGGGTTCTGCTCAGTGTTCCGCGCTGTCCCCCTTCTCCTCTAACTGCGACAGTAACAGGTAATGCACACTACTACGTTTTCAGTTAATTTGTATCCAAACATGTCTCTCGTCTGTCAGACTACAGGGATGTTCTCACAAATGTTATTTTTCAGTGTTATAACAGCAACTCCTTAACTTAAATTTCTCTTAACTAAGAAATTGTTTATTGATTTTGGGTGTAACACGATGCAGCCATAGATTACATTCATTTAATAATGTATCTACTTTTCAACACGTTTCCTCCTTGATGTTAGGGCTGTGCAATTAATCGTATTTTAATCTCGTTTACGATTTTGGCTTGCAACGATTACGAAAAACAACGTAATCGAAATAAAACGATTATTTTTATTAAAAAAAATTAAAAAATGTAATTTTTTTTTTTTTTTTTTTTATTGGGTTTTTCAGTTGAATTATACTTAAAGTTCAGGGTAATCAACTGTTAAAAACATACTGCTCACATTATTTTTTTCAAAAAACTGATGTCAATAATCGTGATATCAATTATTGACCAAAATAATCGTGATTATGATTTTTGCCATAATCGCACAGCCCTCCTTGATGTATTGGTTTGTTATTATGTTTATCTGTGTAAAAACGCTAGTAACTAATAAAGTTGTCTGTAATTTGAATTTGCAGTCCCAGTGATAAACCAGAGTCGATCGGTATGATGAACGGAGAAACTTTCCAACAGGTAGAAACAATAACAATCATTTGTATCATGCCTTTACTCTCAGTTTTGTTTCTGTTACATGATTTAAAAATGAAGGAGAACCAGGTCTAGCAAGGACGATCTCACAAGCCCCTTTTTCCTCCCTCTTTCTCCAGATGGCCTGCAGTAACTCCCCCTCTCCCCCCCCGGGTCTATCAAAGCCCAGCCTGGTAGTGCCCATCAGCATGTCAGACCTCAGCGCGCGCTCACCCTTCGAAGGAGCGGCAGCCGAGTCCCAGTCGCTCTTTTCAGACAACAGCAACTTCAGACATCCTAACCCTCTCCCCGCTGGCCTCCCCCCCTTCCCCAGCTCCCCCCGCAGCAACTCGGACTGGCCCATGACCCCCGAACCACAGAGCCTTTTCACGTCAGGTACAGTGGAGATTTAAACATTTAGTTTGTCTGTAGTGTTTCATCGGTGGTGTTTTTGGTCTGGTTTCAAACAGTGAGTTGACCTGTTATCAGTGTTTTCATAAAACTGTGGCCATTGGCATTAAACATCATAACATTGACTGGAATAGTAGTGTCTCCGTCATTTAGGTATTTTCTGCTTCTTAATTTCCCTAGATTATAAAAATGGTGGAGACTTGGCCATCTTAATAATATAATAAAAATATACATTTTATGGGAAATTAGCGAAAAAAGGCATCAATTAATTGTACCTGTTGGGTGTATCCCTGTACTAAATACTAAACTAAATAATCTTAGTCATTTAAAATGATCCTCGTGCTTGATGGCATGGAGAAGGCAATAATATAGGAAACAGTGTTTATTTGTGACACAGTTTTGAATGGTGCCTTTTAGTAAGCAATTATTTAGTCCTTATCAACACTTGTATCACACTTGCAATGTATATATCTTCATATTTGCATGTTTTTAGAGTTTGTTATCATAAATGTCTTAAAGAAGAGATAAATATCGAGTATAAATAACAAGTGGACATCCTTTTTACAAAACAAGAGGGTTGGCTTTAACCCGCAGTAATCCTCATTGAGCGGGATGTTGTGTGTTTGCAAACTGTGACCGAAAATGTCTATTCTTTGTGCCTGTGACATAGTTACAAAGTTCTTCACAGGGAAAACAAACAAAACAATTAGAAATAGAAATGTAAAACCATAAGAAAAATACAAAGTGTTTGGAAATGTTTTAAATAGTAGAAAGTCACAGAAGTAGCCTGTCTGGTGTTAAAGGCTAAGCATCCCAAAGTCTGGAGGTTCGAGGCTAATCATCAATTAGCTGAAGAATTCCCACGTACTTTCTCACATGAAGAACGGCTCCATAACGTGTCTCTCCTCCCTCCTCTCTCCTCTCTCCTCACAGACACAATACCAGTGTCTTCTTCCACAGACTGGCAGGCGGCCTTTGGCTTCGGCTCGTCCAGCAAACAGCAGGACGACGACCTGGGCTTCGATCCATTCGACGTCACCCGTAAAGCCCTGGCCGACCTGATCGAGAAGGAGCTGTCGGTGCAGGATCAGTGCCCCTTGTCCCCGGGGCTCCTCTCCCACAGCACTCACAGTCACGGCCTGCCCCCCATGAACCCGAACGCCTCGCACCACTTCCCCAGCGGCCTGCCTCGCCTCCCCCAGCTCCACCACAGAGCCATCTACAGCTCCTTCAGTTTCCCCGGCAGTCAGCACAGCCAGCACAGCCAGCACAGCCAGGCCAGCCAGCAGCAGCTGTCCTCCAGACACCCCTGGATGGGCGTCCCCACACGAAATAACCTCACACACTTGAACCACTCAGCCAGTGCTGCCTCACACAGTAATTACCTGGACCTGAATCTGCCGCCTCAGCACAACACAGGGCTGGGCGGGATCCCCATCTCAGGTACTGGACGCCTTTCTGCATGTTAACACTGAGCGTTACGTGTTCGAAATGTTATTTAATATCACAATTGATGTACACTGCGGCCTTGTAAAGTCAAAAGTCAAAGTCAGCTTTATTGTCAATAATTCTACATGTTGTACATCCAGAAATATCATTTCCCGCAGTCCTACAGTGTGACATATATACATCAAACAAAAAACAAAAAGGGCCTATATAAACATGGTATACATTAAACAAAACAAAGGGCCTAGATAACCGGGGTATACAGTTCATCAGTGATGGACAGTAACTGAGTAAATATACTCAAGTACTTAAGAAGAATGTTGAGGGAACTTTTACTTTACATTTGACATGTTTTGCTATGTTATACTTCTACTCCACTTTATCTAAGAGGGGAACAGTATACCGTTTACTCCACATTCATCGCACAGCTGAACTTACTAGTTATTTTACAGCTTAAGATTTTACAAAGAAATGTATATCAAACATTTACAAAAACATATCCTGTGTTTTTTAATTAACCGGTATGTAAAGCTCCTCTAGCAATAGCAGTACAAGTATGCTTACATGTTAAAGCACCAGTGATTGTAATCCAATTATCTGATTTGTATAATAATATATATTTAACATAATAATTGACTTTCTGAAAGGAGCCATTCTGCCTGAAAACTTCAGGTATTTATTTCTCGGACGTTTACTTGTAAATTGGTATTTCCTTCGTTAAGTAAATGATTTGAGTTCTCGCTCCTCCCATTGATTGTGATACTTGTTTCTATTAGTGTTTATTGACCTCACAGAGGGCATGCTGGTAGATGCAGTTCTGCAGCTGACCACTAGTTGGCAGAAAGTGACTGATTCTCCTCCTCTCCTGCAGAGAACAGTGGCTCTATAGACGGCTTAAATGTGAAAGAGTGGCAGGACGGCCTCAGAGCTCTGCTGCCCAACATCAACATCAACTTCGGGGGCCTCCCAAACTCCTCTTCCTCTTCATCCTCCTCATCCTCCAACAGTGTTAACCACATCGGGGGCCCGATGGGGCCGGCAGGTCTCTCACACAGCCTGAGCTGGGAAAGCCCAGCCAGCTGGATGGACCCTGCCATCATCACAGGTACACACTGTCCCTTTTAAGGCAATTGGTTAGGAGACACAGTTTCTCACGGCACATCAAAGCTGGACATCAGTTTACTAAAATACGAGACAAAGAAACTCATTCCCACAATAAAGAGGCTGGAATCCAAAAATGTGACACATATGAGGAATGAAGTAATTTATTTAATGTAATTTAATAATTAATATAGTTCTTGTTTTGGACTTGATCAGACAAAATAAAGGATTATAAAATGTCATGTTGGCCTTTGGATCATTTTGAATATTTTCTGACTATTCGAAATAAATGTATAAAACAACAAATACAATAAAAAAAATAAACAGCATAAGACTCATTCCTGGAAATAAGTAGTTGGTAGTTTGCCGCCTCATTTACATAACACAACTTTATTAGATCATACAGATATAAGTGAATGAGTTGACATGGTCTCTGATGTCATAGAAACGATCAGAATCCCTTCAAATCCCTGTGACACAAGATTTTCCTCGGCATAACTGTAGCTATGTTCGTATGACTAAATAAAGAACCTTGAAAAGATAAACAACAACACCAAAGCCCTCCTAAGAATATAAAAACAACAGAAATGAACTTCAAAACTTTGTCCTGGTACCCTCATTTTCTAAGCAATATATGTATTCTTGTCAGATCCCAAAACTATGAAAAAACACTTCAATCGAAGCAATAAAATCATTCACAAAAAACTAAACAAAAATACATGAAGTTTAAAAACAACCCTCAAAGTGTTTCTGTACCTCACCTTGTGTTTATCATCTCTCACCTGCCCCCCCCCCCCCCCCCCCCCCCCCCAGGTATCCCGGCATCAGCGGGGAACAGTATAGACTGTCTCCAGGACGACAACCCCCCCCACTGGCTCAAGTCTCTGCAGGCTCTCACAGAGATGGACGGTCCGGCCTGCTCTGCGATGCCCGCCCCCCCCCAGCCCCTCCACAGCAGCCTCCTGGACGCCCACATCCCCCTCCACCACAGAGCCGCCAGCAGCTGGGCTCCCTACATGCACCCCCCCAACCCTGCCAGCCAGTTCCACTCTCCCCCCCCCCCGGCTTCCAGACCGCCTTCAGACCCCCCGGACAGCCGGCCACAGAGCTGCTACAGAGTGCCGCTGTGGACCGCCACTGAACACAGACTACACCCCCCCCCCCCCCCCACACTTTATACCCACTCATCCTGTACCCCTCCCCTCAATGCAATACACACCAATCTGCGGAGTATGAAAAATGATTAACAAAGTAACAAACATGCTTTCTTCTTTTTCTCTTCCTCATTCCTTTTCGTCGACTCCCAGGGCCATTTGTTTTTGTTTGTGGCGCACAAGTCATCGGTCCTCTTTCCATGCGACCATCATCACTCCTTAGACCTAGTTCTGGGCGTCACATGGCATTCATGATGTAGCTCGCTGCTAACGGAGAGCACAGGAGACAGTTTAGCACCGAGCGCCCAGCGGTGACACCAGAGCTAACTCCACAGAGAATCAAATGAGCTGAAGGGAGGTGTTTTCAAAAAAAGTAACTAATGATTAAGCATGAGCAACATTTGTGTTTCTGAAAGGTGATGTCACGATTCGTTTTCTCGAGGAATTAAGCAAGCTGTGAATCTGCTCTTGAAGCTTTGCCCCAAAGACCCTCATCCTCCCCACTTTAACTGGGTCAACCATAACAGCCAAGTTGTGAATACGAGGTGAGAGAGCGAGAGAGAGAGAGAGAGAGAGAGAGAGAAAAGGGGTTGGCGCTTAGCTTTTTTCTGAGAGTGGTTTTTCAAAGAAAAGCTGAGTTTTGGTTGTTGGAGTGAATGCAGATGACAGGGGAGTTGAGGGCACAGGCTATGCATGGACTCCCTGTTCGGTGGGGACACAGAAGGCCGGCCTGAGAGGCCACTTGGCCCACTTTCCCTTTAGTGGAGGACTCCCACTGGCCCTGTCCTGCTGCAGGGAGAATGCTGCTGAACCTCTGTATCAGAGGATAGAGCACAGGGCAGCAGGGAGAGGGTGGCACACATCCTAAACTCTAGGGTTAGACTCTTACTCACAGTGCCACTGTGTGGTGCCTACAGTAGCTATCCCTAACATGGACAGCCACCACAAAGATAAGACAAAATGGATGAGGATATGTCAAAGATACTAAAGAGGGTAGCAACAGGGTTAGCAGGTCCCTTTGTTGGACCCACGAAGGGCTTAACCGAGGCCTTAAAACAGACAGATGAGAGAAAGGAGCTTGAGTGATTGGAGGGGGAGTCTAGCGTCAAGGATTGCTGAAAAATATGCAATATTGTATGACTTCAGCAGCTGTATGTGAGGGTCCCAAAGGAAGGGGCTGCAAGACCATTCCAAGTACTGTAGCAGTGATTTAAAAAGCTCTCATCCTTTCTAGGATTTGAGACCGACCTCTCCGACCACCGCCTTTTTTCTTTTTTGAAGTCTTAATTCTGATCCATGTTCGCTCTGTCTCTTTCTCTCTCTCTTACCCTCCACTCCCACCCCTCCTGCTGTTCCCTATTTAACAGTATTTCACAAAAATGAACAAAATCATCCAGGAGAATCCAACACAGTCATACAGTGGGTTTTAACATGATGTTGCGCATTAAAAAAAACAAAAGTGAGGCGCTAAAAGGAAGTGAACTGTCCTCTGCAGGTCTGGCAAAATGAACCTTAAATAAAACTGAAAACTCAGAGCTGGTGTTTGTCTACTGTTGTGTTCTCAGCGACCCCGATTCAAACATGTAGACTTATTAATATTTAAACTTTAAAGTATTCACCGCCATACTGTGTATAACTCCCGAGGATGGTCACTATAAATCACTCCTGCTTGTTGTTCCAATGTCTTCCACTAGAGGGCAGGTGGCTTTCTGTCAGTGATGAAGCTCTGCAGTCAAACTTCAGTCGAGCACACACTAGATTACACAGAATGATACCACACTTTCTCAAATACACCATGTTTAATCACACTAAATAACAATTACAAGTAGTTACTATGTACATTAAATAATACACACAACTATAATGTAGATATTATTTGTTCTCTCATTAGTCAGGGCTATATGTGTGTGTTTTCAGAGGGAGCAGAGCATGTGTGCATATGGCAGCGCTTCAGTCTGCAGCTCTGCTCTCTCCCGGCCAATGCAGCAGTAGAAACCTGCAGAGAGACTCCTGTCCTGTCGCTCTGCTGACAGACACAGGGAGGAGCCAGTCCATACAGGGGCTTCAGTAGATATCTGCATCAGGTGACTCGATACTCACATTTTACATTTCAATATTGCTTTGCAGTCTCTGCAGTGGGCAGAAGGACAATCCAAAGTTGTTACTGGTTTGGGGCTGCAATTTAATAATGATTTCCTTATTGATTCATGCGTTAGGACAATGATTTGACGAGACAGTTTTGGTCTGTAATAATGCATTAAAAGCATTTACTAGCAGGATCTGTTTTATGTAATAATTGATTTATAAGGCACTAATGTCGTTCTAAGCAGATATAAAGACAGATATTTAAGTGTCCATAATGTTCAGGTTTGACAACAAGTATAACTTCTTAAACAGGTTTTATTGTATTATTACAAGTGTGTTATAACAGGATTATATATGTATATACATACAGTATGTGTGTCTCTTAGCCTCTTCAGACCCTCTGGTTCCTGCCCCTCTAGCTTTGACCCCTTTGGTTTCAGACCCTTTAGTTTCAAGAAAATCTAGGGGTTACCTAGTTGTAACCACTCTGTTTCAGCCCCTCTTGTTGTCACCCCTCTGGTTTCAGCCCCTCTGGTTACAGACCCCTCTGGTTTCAGGCCCTCTGGTTACAGACCCCTCTGGTTTCAGGCCCTCTGGTTACAGACCCCTCTGGTTACAGACCTCTCTGGTTTCAGACCCCTCTGGTTTCAGCCCCTCTTGTTGTCACCCCTCTGGTTTCAGAGCCTCTGGTTACAGACCTCTCTGGTTTCAGCCCCTCTGGTTTCAGCCCCTCTTGTTGCCACCCCTCTGGTTTCAGCCCCTCTGGTTTCAGGCCCCTCTGGTTTCAGACTCTCTGGTTTCAGGCCCCTCTGCTTTCAGGCCCCTCTGGTTACAGACCCCTCTGGTTTCAGCCCTCTCTGGTTACAGACCCCTCTGGTTTCAGCCCCTCTGGTTCCAGACCTCTCTGGTTTCAGCCCCTCTGGTTTCAGACCCCTCTGGTTTCAGCCCCTCTGGTTACATACCTCTCTGGTTACAGACCCCTCTGGTTTCAGCCCCTCTGGTTTCAGCCCCCTCTGGTTTCAGCCCCTCTGGTTTCAGCCCCTCTGGTTCCAGACCTCTCTGGTTTCAGCCCCTCTGGTTTCAGCCCCTCTTGTTGTCACCTCTCTGGTTTCAGAGCCTCTGGTTTCAGACCCCTCTGGTTATAGCCCCTCTGGTTACAGACCCCTCTGGTTACAGACCCTCTGGTTATAACCCCTCTGGTTACAGACCCCTCTAGTTTCAGCCCCTCTGGTTTCAGCCCCTCTGGTTCCAGCCCCTCTGGTTCCAGGCTCCAGGTGCTGAGGAGGCTTTGGCAGAGGAAGGTGAGTGTGTGAATAATGCAGGCAGGCAGCAGATTCAGGAGCTGTGACAATGAGTCAGCAGCAACACAGATGAGGGGGTTAGCTCTGCTGAGAGTGTTCCCGGACCAACACACACTCATGCAGACACTGCTCTGAAACATAATGGAGGGATCTTTGTGATGATGCATACCTGACAAGAATAGCATCTGTTTATGTTCCACAGCTACAGAAAATAACTCCAGTGTTTGGTCCTTTTTCTGCTCGAGTGGAAAAATACTACAGAATGTTCCTAAAATCATGCCTGACTTAATTATTAAGTGCTCTGTGAAGGACGGTGTTGCCGAATGATTAGCTTATTGATTTGCTTGCTTTGCTGAAACTGCATATTCATGCTCATTATTATAAGAGGAAGGGGCGGACTTGAAGATGAAGGATGAAGTCAAAGAGGTTGGAGGTTATTCATTATTTGTATTTCAAAGCATAAGAATTGGGAATTTTCCAGCATTTGAACTTCCAATTCCCTCCAGTGAATGTTGGACTGAAGTATGCTGACTAGCAAATAAATGTCCACAAACCGCATTTATCTATGTCCAGGTGTTTCATCAGGACAGGCAAAAAAGCCCTGATGTTTCACTCTGTCCTCTGCAGGGGTTCAGCCTGTTAAACTGCTGAAATCTTGCTTTCCTTGAGGACTGCAGCTATGAGGGCATGTGGAGAGGGCACAGTAGCTGCAGTGTGCTGAGAGGCAACCATGGATTATGAAACAGTATACAATAACGCATCGTCTGAAGTGAGTGACATTTTGCAGGTGAATCAGAAAGTGCTGCAGTATTTTGTTCCCACTGGGGATACAGATTGTTTGTTTTAAACCTCATTCCTTCCACACTGGCAGTCCTCTACACAGTACTATACTCAATTCTGCAGCACACTGTACAAAATAATGTTAGAAACCAGCAAGGAAATCCTGAGTTGCAGTTTATTCTTAAGGGACTGTGTTGAAATTAATGGTTTGGGGAGGAGGGGGAAAGGAGCAAGCCTTATTAATATTTTCTTTGGCCCCTCCCTTTCACTTAAAAAAAAAAAAACTGCAACACAGCATTGTCGATATCCTCATAAATAACTTAAATTCATTTGACAAGTAGTGACCTTGTGTGCATCCTAACCCTGAATTTGATTTGTTTGTTTAGGATATGCTGACTGTTTAAGGATTAATATAGACAAGGTTGCTGTGTAAGACTGTATGTACGCACAGCAGGTCTTTGAGCTAAACGCTAACATCAACATGCTAACATGCTCAGAATGGCAATATCTACATGCTAATGTTAAGCACATATTCATGCTTTCCCGCTCAAATGAACATATATGCATGCTAACATTTGCTAATATCCGCCAGACACCAGAGTATAGCTGAGAAGGTCACGGCTGGAAAATCTGTCCACAGCGAGATGCAATTGCCAGAGCAAGTAAAACATGAGCTTGCAAATTTGTCTGGTTCCCTGCCAACCAAAGTGTTAGACCGACCGACAAACGGACAGTTCATCTTTGGAGCAGGGGCACGGGCACAGGGGGCCCCTGACCTCTTGGGCCCCTGGACCTGTGCTTGTTCAGAAGTTCATTCGTTACGATCTGTACACTTATTTTTCTTTATCTTACCAACACTGACCAAACTCTTTTTATGCAAGTCAGCAATTCAGTTTGACTGCGGACCTTAATGTGTGTCACTGAGGAGGACAACCTTAACATACATTTTGAGGTTATGTGGTTTTCGCATGTCAACATTATCATAGTTGATGATATATATGTAATTTCCGGGCCCTGGTTTGCTGCCTGCATGCGAAACCTGCAGGGACGCCTCTCAGCAGAAAGCACTCTCTCCATTTGTCAGCCTTTGACAGGCTCTCTCACCAGTGGGGCGGCCCGCACTGCAAGAAATGACCATTCTGGCAGGTTATGTAGTTTTATATTAGGCTATGAAAACTAGAGCTGAAATGATTAGTCAATTAATCAATTGACAAAAAATGAATAAAGAATCATTATTGAGATTTTTCATCACTTAAAAAAAGCTTTTATTTTCTAATGTAAACCAAATTATCAATTGATAATTGAGAAATTACAAATAAATAATAAAAATAGGTTATTCAAGTTAGTTGTAGCCCTTAATTAAATCTTTCAAAGTATTTTGTTAAATGCTACAAATAATGTCCCTTCTCTGTAGGGTTGTACATTAGCATGTGTTTTTGTGACAAGAGAAAAATAAGAAATAAATAATCTGTGTCTGTAATTGAATTGAAGTTAATTGCCACTCAAAATGCATTAAAGTGTTTCCCCTTATATGCAGAAAGTATCTGAGATTGAATGACTCAATAAGGTGGATATTTTTTACAGTGTGCACACAAGCCTTTACTGTAAACTCCACCAGCAGTACAGTTAATGTGTCCTGGCCAGGAAAACTGACATGCTGCTCGATCATCCTACAATATATAATGGCTCTTCTGTATGGGCTCTGCATGTGGAGCAACATATGCAGTGGTTTATAACTGTGTCTCTGTGTGTCTGGTGTATCACTGGGGAAGAGACATATCCAATGCATGTTTGTTTTCCTCTTTTGACTTTTTTTCTAGATGACACGACAGCCATTTAAGTCTCTTACATATTTAAGCTACTGTAAACATCAAAATGACATAATTATCTGTTTTCAAAAGAGTTTTTCCTGAAGAAGTTAAAGATGTGATAACAATTCAAAAACAGTAAAGTAACGTGTTGCAGGAGATGAATGACTGTCAGGCTGTTGGGGAGATTTTGGCAAATAGGTTTTCTTGCTGAGAGTAAGAACATCCATAAAGGTTAGGTGAGGTTAAAGTATGGAAACCAGTGGAGACAGTTAGTCTGTTTTAGATAAACAAACCAGGCAACCAGCACCTCTACAGGCACACCGGGGGGGCAACATAGACATATTTCTCTATTTTATCGTGTATCTTTTTAACAAAATGTTAACAAGTACATTTGAGATCCCTCTATCTGATCAGCAGTTACGTAGTGTGTATGTCCAGGTCTTTAATTGTGAAAGTTCAAAACAAAATGAGTCCGTCTAGTACAGGCTGCTTTTGCCAAGGTTGAAATAAGTGATACAATTTGCCATCCGTTTTTGGACTACGAGGCTACGTGTTGCTGTTTTCTAATCCTCCTTAGTAACCATATAACCACATATTGTGCTGTGCTAAAACGTAGGAAAAAACACCAGTTCGAAAACAAATATAATGGAATTCAAAAACACCATTTGGTAAAAGCTTTGAAGTAAAAAATTATTGTATAGTAGATTTTAGAAAGAGCAAGGCTGTGTTAGCTATATGCTAAGCTAACAGACTGCTAACTTTAGTTTCACATTGAACGTACAGACAGGAAAGCTATCAATATATATATTTAAATTATCATTTCTGTCTTCTCCTAAAATGTTGAACCATTCCTTCAAAGATCATCATTAAAATAATCCTTTTCCAGCTCCACAGTGACCTTTGTTGTTGCTGCTTCAGACTTCAGCTTCCTGGTGATATCTTTTTGTGGTTTTGTGTTTGCCAGCCTCCTTGAGCGCTGTGCGATGATGTAATTGAAGCGGGAAGGTCACAGCGATGGTTTTTCGTTGATGTTAAGTTTTGAATTTTCTCCCCCAGACAAGCCCGCTGACACTGCACACTAAGCAGAGCAGCATGTAAACTGAGATCCTCCTCGCTGATACCACAAGGACACATCCAGACCGGAGTATCGATAACAGATCCTACCAGGGCTGAGGGAGGGTTAGTAGAAAATGTCTATTTACAAGTTATTGGGTATCAGTAGTGTTGGAGCAGAACACCTCTGCTACGCGCCGTTCGTTGGATGAGGCTGGATCTCTATTAAATTAAGAAAGGAATTGAAAACACCGGAATCAAAGTTATAACAAATTATCTGAGTTTACTTCTAGTAGGAAACCAAACACATATACAAGTTCTACAGAGTACTCGAGCACTCCGGGCTTCAGGCCTGTGATGCGGTTTTACAGGTAGACAGACCAGCTTTCAGAAAACGAGAAGTATGGACTCCAGGTTTGTGATGTGGTTTACCGTCTTCTAGCACCAGCTTTCAACAGACCAGAAGCATTTTACACTCAAAAACATCAGTATTTCTATCTATTTTTGGGGCGGAGATGGGTCATCTCTTCCTTCCCACTTTTCTCCCAAGCGAATCAGAGAACCCCTGGGGAGGAGCTGTTTAAACTGCTCACCTCCCCCAAGTGTCCTGATTGGCTGGATTCACTTCTGGTCGAGGTCAATCAGAGTTCCGAACAGAGAGTGAGATCCTAAATTTCACCAGGTCAAAAGTCAACGTTTATCTCCACCTTATCTACACCACATTCCCTTTCTATGGGGGTTTTTTACATAAAGTATCCCTTTTCAGACATT
Organism: Trematomus bernacchii; assembly: GCF_902827165.1. NCBI lineage: Eukaryota > Metazoa > Chordata > Actinopteri > Perciformes > Nototheniidae > Trematomus > Trematomus bernacchii. The sequence continues at coordinate 1,114,969 of NW_022987735.1, read as the reverse complement.
TAAACTTTTCCTCACCTATTTAACGATGTCTTTAACGACTTAAAAACAGCATCTGGCTTTTAGGGATGATAAGAAGCTATGTAATGTTGTCTTTAATGACCTTAATGACGACATCTGCTTTTAGGGGTAAAACAGGCAAGGTTGCTGGGTTGGAACACAGAATCTCTGGATCAGTGAGTTTGAAAGTAAGAATAACATTCCTATTCTATATATAATTACCCAAAACCGTTGTGATTACATAAAACAGTTCAAACAATACATGTTCACTAAAATACAGTGTAGAATCATATCTTTTTACTTCAGTAGTTACATCTTCAATTTGAATAACTGAACAAATCTACCATTTATGAAGATGTTTCTGCTTTTTTAGATGTGCAAGTGGCTTTGGTCTAGAGATTTGGGCCCATCAATCCATAATCTGCTATATTGTTATTGCATCAAATTGAAAAAAAACTAAAATGTTCATGGTTCCCAGAGGATGCATCCTTCTGACTTTTTGATCCTCGGTTTTTTCCTGAGGGCCACCATGTGGTTAACATTTGTGATGTTGAGTGTGTCTTAACAACTGTTGTAAAGTGGTTGAAACATCTACATTTCTCTCAGGGTAACGTGTGATAACTTTGTTCATTACTAACCCTTTAGTCTAGCCCTATCACCAGGTCAAACTTTATAATATGTCCGAAACTTTGTTTTAGGACCAGAAACCATCCAAACAAATGACATATTCAACAACCTCAGTGGTACTTTGTTTAGTGCTTATTAGCAAATGTTAGCGTCCTTACACACTTAAAGTGAAACAATAAACATGCAGTGCTTTCTGATGCCTCCATATGCCAGAAAAATATTTAGTGTTTCCTAATATTTTCTATGTATGCTTTTCTTACTGCATTCGGTTGCATTTCGCATCATGCAAACCGTGGCTATTTTGACCGAGACAGTGCACCTGACGATATGTCATATTGTTCACACCACTGAGAGTGCACAGACAGATTGAGGCCTGATGACAGCTCATCCAAACGTCACATTATGGAGTGATGAATGTATACAAAAATATATATACAAATATTTAATATATAAAAGTATGCAATGTTGAATGCAAGCACAGTAAACATAGGAGGTATTTAAGCTGTCACAGGAAAAGCCCAGGTGTAAATCATAAAATCAATAATGGCTGAATCCCATTTAGCTGCTTTGATTTAAGGTTGTATTGTGCATGTGGACATACTTGAGTTGCTACCGCAGCGTCAGTTCATATCTGACGAGTGGCCCCTTGCTGCATATCTTTCCTCCTTATCCACTCGCTATAAAGCTGTGCAAGTCATAAAGTCCAAGAAGAAAGGAAAATCAGTGGCTCAACCCGTGCTATTGTTAGTGTGATTAGTCAAATCTGTGCTTTTTTCTACTATGACTTGTCAAAATGTGTGTTGTGACCAAGGCCTGCTAAACTTGTTAGCATTGTGATAACGAGACATAGCGCCTCACAGAGCTACTAGCACGACTGCAGACTGCACTGTTTCTCTTCATGGATCAGTGCATGAATAGATGGACTCATCAGTTTATAGATTGATTATTTTATGGGCACATGGAGACACGGTGGACAATCAAACATATCGATGCCGGTTTTATAGTTAATGCACTCCGTCATACATTATTCCAAAACACGGCGTGATGGCAGACACTCCACCACAGGATGTGTGAGTGTGTCTACGTCAATGGAAATTGAATAAACGGATACAAATATGTGCTGGGTAATTCATGATGAGCCCTTTGCTTCTGATGGCCCCAGCTCCACCTCCACTGGACTGTATCTCTACAGTGATGTAGGGCTGTCAGTGGCCTGGGGTAAAGAGGTGCATTTAACTGGCCAGAGTTTCACAGAGACCATTTGTGGACTTCCACAAGGATGAGGAAATTATGGACGTGCCCTTAATTATTAAACAAGTGTGTCAGCAGCCCGGCCTGATGGAGGTAATGCAAAGAGGAAGTGGGCCAGAGAGAGGGCCTGGGGATCGGGGGGGGGGGGATAAGAGAGAGGCTGGTGGGCTCGGACCTGGGGGTTTGGGGGGTAGTGTTAGGCCCAAGGGCTTTAGCTTTAGCATGGGAGATCCAATAATGCTGTCAAAGCTATTTTCCACATTGTTAACATTCAGAAGCTACTGTACGGTATATGAGGCTAATGGTGGTTTGGCTTTTCACCGCCAGAGGACAGTTGTGATATAATGATACGATACTCTGCATGCACAGCTGACTGGACCACAATGACAAGGCCCCTGAGAAACTTTTTGGATGACGTCAACAGGAATGGCTTGGCATCTTTGTACAAGAGATATGGGATGAGTGTCTGTCTTAAGAGAAATCAATCGGGGGAATATCAAGTGAGCCGGAGGCCTGACTCAGGATAACCGGCCATCCTTTGGGTGTTCCTGAGAGTGTGTGAGAAACACAATAAAAACAGCAGTGTAGGAATAAGCACATCCAGCCACAGTACATGTGCACACAGGCATGACTCTGATTCATTCCTCAATATGGACGTATTTTTCTAACAGCTGACATTGTGTTCAGGCAGTTGTAAGATAGAGCGATGAGGAGGAGGAGGAGGAGGAGGAGGAGGAAGAGGAGGAGGAGGAGGAGGGGACGTTAAGCTAGATGGAGGCGCGCTGCACCACTGACCGACAGCACCTCAATTAGTCCAACATGCTGATCAGGGATTACCAAGACAGTGGCTTAAACCAGAGTTTCAATTACATGCTTCTCATCTGCATGTAGAGGCCAACACCTGTTAACGTCCAACAAACATCCAGCAGGTGTGCGAAGTCAACACTCTAGGGGATAAGTCTAGTGATATTCTATTTGTTTCATGGTGTCAAGGAATCTAGGTTGTTGGGTGTTATTTTGGCCACCTGGGTGAAGTGGAGCAAGCTGTAAACATTACATTACATATTATGGAAAATGACTCAACATGGTAAATCAAGTCCAATATGTTATCTCCTTTTAACTCTGTTTTGGTCTCCGATAACTCCAGAATATCTGGGTTTTAAGCTAGTCCAACATGTTCTCCAGGTAGATGATAACTGCGTCTGCTGTTGGTGGTGCTATGCAGGTAGTGTATTTACATCCAAGCTGCTGAAAACAGCTGCCAGCTGCAGATAGCTTTGGTGCTTTAGTCCATCTGACGTACACAGTTATTTTTGGAAAACAGGGTTTTTCCTCCTTTGTTCTGATAAAAGAAAACCTGTCCACACAAGCACTATTTAAAAAGGTCTCTGTCCACATGAAAACACTATTGAACTGCTGTCAAGGCCAGTGGGCAGGTCGGGCCATACACACACACACACACACACACACACACACACACACACACACACACACACACACACACACACACACAGAGGTCTCGTCCAAAATCGGTGTGTTAGATAATGTGTCAGTGACCTCTAACATGTGCTTTAAAGCTGCTGTTTCTCAATGTAACTGAAGAGTTACTTTACATGTCAGAAGTGTCGTTAAAAAGGTTCTGCCTGTGTTAAATGGAGGTAGCACGAAATGTAGCCTCATTTGGGATGCCTCCTAAGTGAGATAACGGCGCACACTTTGACGTTAGAGGCGAAATACTATGTGTTTTGCGTTTACACGTCAACACTGAGAACTGAGTCATGAAAAGGAGTCTTTCAAAAGGTCAGTTTGTATGTCGAGAAAATGCTAAAATGTATCAAAAAGGCTGTCTTTTACAAAATGTGGACTAGGCCTTAAACCAAACAGTACATTTTAAACCAAATCAATGAGCTAAAAGACGGTCCAATGCTTCTTAGAACTAAGTTGGGTGGTTATCTGTTGGTTTGTCTCTCATAGTCTGTTATTCAGTTGCTGAAATAAAATAATTGATAAGTGCATCTATATCAAATACTATTAGAGGGCATGCACGTAGACTCGATTGCTTGAACTCCTCTGTGTGTTAGTGAAAAGTTAAATAACAACAACAGAGAGAAGAAACTAATTAAGCAGGTGTGATATCCTCTGCTATGACTGAGTCTCCTCTGTTGTACGATGCTCGGTGCTATTACAGTCCAGTGGAGCTTCACAGCACTAAAGAGAGGGAGAGAGTGGGACCGGCGCCAGCTCACCCCACCCTTACTGCTGCTGCCTGCAGAGTGAGGAGTGCTGCATTTCCTGAGGGCAATGCAGAGGACAAGGAAGAAGAAGAAGAAGAAGAGGCTCACTTCTGTTAAGGTCACCATAGAGCGAATCATAGCGGCGGTGTGCAAACCACAGAGAGCCTGCGGCGGACAGAGACACTGAGAGGGACACAGAGAGACAGATGGACACGATAGAGAAAGAGACAGATGAGCTGCAGCATTCAGTGTGATGCGTCTACTGTCCAATGTTCTCCAGCTTCACGCCATCACAGGACAGCAGTGGGAATGAATCATTTTCACACCCAGAAAAATTGCGCCCACTTCTTTCAGTCACATGGCTTGACTGTTCTGGGGGACGTGTTTGTTTGTTCGCTGTTTTAGGGTTACTGCCCTCGACAGCTGAGGGGTTTTAATATGAAATACAGCCTTATGATGAAGCTTTATGCAACATGTTGTCTAGTTCACACTCTTAGAAACAAGATGCTTTAGAGTATGTTTTTAAAGATTATATTTTAAGGAAATGGATGGCAAAAATTTAACTCAATATCTCCTGCATTTTTTTTTATTGAATTTGAAGGCAGAAATACTTAAAATGTTCTAAGTACCAGTTTCTCAAATGTAATTGCAACTTTTTTAGACAAAATCATCAGTTTGAAGAAGTCACCTTGGGATTTATAATAATGCGATGGGGATACTTTTTTTATAAATACAATTACAATATCTTTTTGTCGCAGCTCTAATAACTTCATAATCCCACACTTAGCGAATGCACAAAACCTCAGAAGTCACGATCTGATGGATTTGAGCGTGAGGAAGCAGGGGAGCTCTTCAGGCCCTGGAGGTATGTAACCACTCGCAGGGAATGACAGAGGTAAGCAGGCCTCCCCTGGGACAAGAGGATTAGTGTGTAACCATTACCTTATATTAGCCCTGTGAATCACTGCTAATGGCTTCAGTGAGAGGGTACTGTAGCACAAAGGTGGGACGCGCTTAAATTGAGACCTCGAGGTCTGGGGAAATGCACATCAGGATATTTCTGCAGATGCTTTGATTAATGGAGGTTTTTGTGCAGGCAGATACAATCCCCCACCCCGAGCCGAAATGAGCATACACCAGCAGATCCTTAAAAATTTATTGAAGTTAATGTAAGAGGAAATCATAAGTGATATAAGAAAAAGAAAAACAAATAACCCTTGCATAGATCACAGACCATGCCTTTGTCATCATGTGACAAACTGAACACATTGTAGCATAATCCTTGGTAAAACACAACATGACAATGACGGCTGGATTAGATAACACAATCAGAGTTTGGTTTGCTTGTGGATGAAAAGAAGAGCAGAAGAGTCCTTTTTGAGATTTGCTCCAAAAAAAACGTCCCTACAAGCGAAGTTTAAATGTGCATTCTTGACAGGAAAGACAAACTCATAGCCTTTACACTTCTAACACAAACAAGATCTTCTCATCAATACACAACATCCCAACATTTGATCCTGTTCCTCCTCAGCAGGCAGAAAGCAGTCCGACACCTTCAGCACAAAGAAGGCCTTAAAACCAATGTAGTACAGAGGAGGGTGTGTGGCACAGGCCCTGTTTAGACATGATGGGCACGCTTCCAACAATGCAGTATCACTACAGTCTAGACTGAGATAAGAACGGGCAAAATGTCACTTGAAAGAGCGTTTCAGTCCTAGAATAGAGATAGTTTGAGAAACTAGCTCACATTCAGAGCCCAACCTGAAAATCACACAAGAGACGCGGAGCACGGCTCGGACACCCAACGCCATCTGAGTGATGAGGTCAGCGCTAAGGTGCTTTTTAAGAAATCCCGCAGAGGACACGTTTCATGACAAACTTCTGAACAGGGCCTTACAAGAAGCCTTGGTGCAGATGAAAGCAAGGGTCTCTTTTTTTCTTTTTTTAAATGATGCAACCGTGTTATAGTTGATCCACAGTTTGAAAGGCAAAACTCATGCAGTCCTTCATCGACCATGCAGTTTTTTGCGATTAGTAGGTTTCTGTAGAGATACATCATAGCAGTAGGTTCGGCGGTGGAAAAATGTCAACATGGTGTTTGAATGAATCCTGTTGTTTTTTTTCTTAAAACCAAAAAGACAAACCATAAGATTTTTTTTAATAATAGTACACTTTTTGAGCATATCATTTAGTGTATAGCAATTGATCATAATACAGTAGTTTCATTATCATGGCTTGCCCGAGGAACAAATTGTCTTTGATATTCCAGGATATGGCATGTTCTTCCTAAATCATTTTACAGTGCCACCGAAAAGAAAAGGAAAATAAAAACACACAGTAAAATTGTTTTTCATACGTATTTGCAGGTTATAGTGGTTACTTTTCTCTATCTTATTGTAGCTAAATTGCATTTTGTTCTCGTGACATTTCATGTTTTTTTTCTTATAGTTTGATTAGGTTAATGTCGTCATTTTTTTTTAGATCTTCTCACTCGTGTTTGTTTGCAGAAGCATTAGCATCTAACGTTAAGCTAGACAAATGAATATGTAAAACAATTTAGGCACCTTCTCTGACTTTCTCTCACACAGCTGATCAGTCCAGTGAACTGATGATAGATCCTCTCTAAGTGCATTATGGGCTTTTCCTTTGGGACTGTGTTCTAGGTTCGAATGAACCCGTCAGCAGCCTTTGTTCCTGACTGAAAAACAACTCCAGTCCGACCTCGGTGTTTAATGGGGACTGCCTCTCTTTCAAAGCCTATATTTAACAAGCATTTCTCCCAATAAAATGTCATCCTCTACATTCGACCCTACTGACCTTACAAAATCACAGAACAGAGGACAATCGGTTGGAACATAAACAGCCCTGTTGTGAGTTGTCTGTCACGTGATCGCAGTTTCTCCGACATTCAAAATAGATTTGTTTTCCTATATTTTTTGTTACAAAAAGCATCTAAGAAACAGGTTATCTGATATTCTATTGCTGTTAAGAATGCATGTTTCTGTTGGGTATTTGAATGCATAGCACCATCCATACATGCCTCACAGCACTGCTAACGTGAGGAGCTTATTTTTATTTTCTTTACCTCACTTTTAGCTGTTTCCTGTAGGACATGTTACACACATCACTACCTTCAAGTATCAGTCGTACAAGAAACTCGCAAACAATTTCCTGATAGCTGCATTAACGAGACTACTATAATTTCCGTGAATCTATACATAGCAATATAACATATGGTACTGGGGATTAGTAATGTCCTTCTGTATGAGAAACCCTACACAAATTGAAGATCCCTGACACAAATGTGTATCTTATTTTGCTCTCATGATAAGTTACTGACATCTAGCAAGGCTCTTGAATTTTAACCTCAACCTGAGGCAGACACTCTTCAGCAGTACAGCAAAAGAAATCATCAAAGAAAATGAACAAAGCGGACCAACCAGCATACAAAAACCAAACAGGGACAAGAATGGAAAAGTACAGTAGTCCTGTACTAGCACCACAAAGAATAGCAGAAACAAATATATGACATTCAAGTAGCATTGCAGCGGAGATTTTCTTTTACAGGACATTGTCAAGAGAGTGCTTAATACAAATAAAAAGAGGGTACAGTACGTTATAAAATCTTACTATTATTTGGGTCAATTCATCTCAATGCTGAGTGAAGATCGATGTACAGTAGCTGGAGATTTTCAAGTAGTCATAACTTATCCTAATCTATCTGCAGTTAGTCTGGAACAATATGCTAGGAAACAATGCACTACATATGAGCAAGCACAGGGAAATAATAAAAAAATAAATGTTTGCGCTAGAAAACAAAATGATTGTGCAAAAAGGCGGGCTGCACATCACTGTGCATAATAATGCCCATAACAAACCGTCTTAAAAACACATTGAGGTGACGAAACAGTAACTTCAGATACCATTGTTTCAAAGAAAGCAACATATAAAACAGTCAATCTCCTCCCGTAAAGAGAGTCAAGCAGTCTCTACATACTCTCTCCATATGAATGTTCTGATTGTGCGTAGCGTTAAGTGAACAAAAGGAGCGGGATCGTGATACACTATTTGTCCTAAGTGCTTGTGTAAAGGCTATGCTTTGGGACTCTCACATTCAATGTTGCATGACTGCAGTTTACACTTAAGGTTCCATTTTGCATTATGGTAAAGGAAGCCCTGCATTGAAGCTTGCAGCTCTGCAGCAAGTTTGCAATGACCTCACTGAGGTAGAGACCCTGAAAGGATGCATGGTGCACGGAAAAGAAAGAAAAACAACAGACATAAATCAAATATGTTAAAAACCCTATGGAAATTCCCTTTTGAATTGGATTGGTAAACATGCAGAGTACAATACATTGCTGCTTAAGGGCATAATTAAGTGCGTGACAGCATGAAAACCGGGTTGTGCATAACAGCCATGGATCATCTTTTGTTTTTGACCACAATCACCTGCTGTTTCAACCTTGCTCATCTGGCATCGTTTACATCGTAACCAACAACAACACTCGAACAGAAGGTAAACCAGCTGTGCTCAACCTCACAAATCCCATTGTACACAGAGGCACTTTCACTGGTCCTGGTGGTGAAAGGGATAAAGGCACTAGCAACTAATGTCAGAATAATTCTCTGTAATATGAAGTGAAATTTGGTCTTGATCCTTTTTTCAGTGGATTCCTAACCAATGTGTACTCAAATTTGATGTGGAAATGGAAGCATGACTAATGATATGTTAACTTTTCTTGTTCAAAGAAAGTCCATGCACTGCACTATTGAAGTAATACTGTAATTGGTGCTTATTATAATTATATGCATTTTTGATAATACTTATTCAGTTTCTTTGACTACCTTTAAATGAGAAACTCTGCATCCTCAAGGTGGGTTTGGATATATTTGATCGCAATTCGGAAAACATCCAGAATTTGATTTCCTTAGCTTCCCTGACAATAGGGCACTGCAGAGTGCCTGAATTGCAACAAGCTGAATACTCATGTCATGCATTAAATATACCAGGATACAAAAGTACCTTAGTCAATAGACCATAATGCAGGTAACTTTTATCATGCTATGATCTCATTTATGTACTGTTTCCTTAAGATTTAACATTCAATTTCTATACTTCTAAATGATTAGCATTTCAAATTAATAACTCATCCAGTGCACTCGGTATGAAAACAGATGAGAAGAGGGGGATGGAGGCAGGTATCCAAAAGAACATCCTTTCCATTATGTGAGATATGTCTCGTGCATGCCGATATCAAAATGGAAAGTCTCTAATCATGCTCGTGTGAAGCTCACTTTAACATTGTGCTGTGTTGCATCTAAAGGGCATGGCATTGAATCACTTGGTGATATCACAATTACAGCATCTGCTGGAAAACAGCAGCATTGCGGATGTCCGTGAAGCGAGCAGATCACCATCTGTTTACATCCAAACAAGAGAGATCAGTCTTCCTCCTATAAGGTGCTTTGCTGAATAGTAGATATCCTTTGTAGGGAGAGAGGAGGGAGGAAGGAGGAGGGACGGGGGTCACCTAACTTCTTGGCGCTTACCACTTGGCTGCAGGTGCTTGCATGTCTCTGCAGACTTTTCTGGTGCATTGTGCAACTTGCTGAAATGTTTTCTGTACTCCATGCATAAGATTTTAGTATCACGCCGTCATTGGATGAGACAGTGTGCGCTCTGCGTCCTCCAGGGAGCCGTGTATATGCGTAATATTCGATGTTTTCTTTTTGATGTACCTATATATTTGTAGGATCAGAAGAATTAATTATTCTATCTACCTGTCATTCACTCTAAGAGCTTTGATTTTTCTTTCCTTTCTATATAGCTTAGCATAGTTGTAGGCCTAATGCCATAGAGCGCTTTGAGGAGGTAAATGAAGCATTCTTAACTGATGGTCTACTCCACATATGACAGTCCCATAGAGATCCTCTAAGTTCCTAGCTAGTTTCTAAACATCTGTAAGCAGCTTGCTTTTATTTACACAGTTTTGGTTGGCTATAGTGCAATTGCCAGTTCTGAGGTTTGCCTCCCTAAAGTTGTCGATGCTATTGTTTATGTCTCCATCGATCTCCATGTACTCTGACTTGCTGACGGTGGATGAACTACGGCGGCTGGAGTTGGTTTCAGAGGGGAGGTTGGTATTGCTGACGTTGAGCAGCTGGGCCTGCTCTTCTCCCTCGGTCTCCCTGTGGTAGAAGTAGTTGAAGTTGGACACAATGACAGGCACTGGGAGCGCAATTGTCAACACTCCGGCGATGGCACACAGAGATCCTACAATCTTGCCTCCTATAGTGACCGGCACCATGTCCCCATAGCCCACAGTTGTCATAGACACAACAGCCCACCAAAAGGCGTCCGGGATGCTGCCAAAGTGGGATCCGTCCTCCTCTGCCTCGGCGAAGTAGACAGCACTGGAGAACAAGATGACTCCAATGAACAGAAAGAAGATCAGCAATCCCAGCTCTCGCATGCTGGCCTTGAGCGTCTGCCCCAAAATCTGCAGTCCTTTGGAGTGTCGAGACAGCTTGAAGATCCTGAACACTCTGACCAGACGGATCACCCTGAGTATGGCCAGAGATGTTGCCTGCTCCCCCACTCCCTCTTTCTCTGGGTCTTCGGCCAGCTCTGTGCCGAGTGTGATGAAGTAAGGGATGATAGCCACTATGTCGATCATGTTCATCATGTTCTTGAAGAAGGCCGGTTTGCTCGGGCACGCCAGAAAGCGTACAATCAGCTCAAAGGAGAACCAGATGATACAGAGTGTCTCAATGACGAAGAAGGGGTCAGTGAGGAGATTTGGCTTATAATAAATAGTAGTGTTCCCAAATGGGATCATTCGACCCCTGGGGTCCTCTTTCAGCTGTGGTAAAGTCTCTAAACAAAATATGACAATTGAAATCAGGATTACCATCACAGACACAATGGCGATCACTCTCGCAGGGCCTGAGCTCTCCGGGTGCTCGAAGAGGAGCCAAATCTGACGCTGGAACTCATTTTCGGGTAAAGGACGCTCCTCCTCCCTGATGAAACCCTCGTCTTCACGAAACTTCTCCATGGCATCCGCCCCCAGCTCGTAAAATTTGATTTCTTCTGAGAACATTTCCAAAGGGACGTTCACTGGTCTCCTCAGCCGGCCCCCTGACTGATAGTAATAGAGGATGGCATCGAAGCTGGGGCGGTTTCTGTCGAAGAAGTACTCGTTTCTCAGAGGGTCAAAGTACCGCATCCTCTTCTTGGGGTTGCCGAGCAATGTCTCTGGAAACTGGGAGAGGGTTTTCAACTGTGTCTCGAACCGGAGCCCGGCTATGTTGATGACCACCCTCTCGCAGCATTCGTGGTCATTGTGGTCCGGGGGATAGGTGTCCTGAGGGTGTCCCGGGACAGCCGAGGTGTCGTCCATGTTATCTCCTGCTACCACGGTCATTTTGGAAGGAGGAGGAGGGGGAGGAGGAGGAGGAGTTGTGTAGGGATCCCGGTTAGTCTGACTGAGCAGGCATTCAGGTTCGGGGCAAATTTTCCACTCCTCAGCTTCCCACACCCCTTAAATTGTTGAAGACGTCCCCAGACACGAGGGGGCTACTGGCTGCTTTGCCTCAGTGCGGCTCCAATGCGGTTCTCGCTGACTTGACCATTGCTGCTCTCCTGTGCATCTGCTGCTGTTGTTACTGCTGCCTCTGTCACACAGAGAGAGAGGGAGGGAGGGAGGAAGAGGGAGAGGGAGAGGGAGAGGGAAAGAGAGAGAGAGAAGGAGGAAGAAATAATGGGATCAAACAGCCAAGATATTTGCTGGCTCAGCATTTTTTGCAGTTGCTTTATTTATTTATTTAGTTCTCTCAACCTGCAATAAGTGCAGTTATCTGGTAGTAAAGGTTGAAAACACCCTAAAGAGGTGCAATTCTATAATATGAATATGTAACATCTTACTGTAGCGGTGATAATATGATGATTTTAATATTCCTATAGATGATTTTATGGGCAGTTTTACCCTGTTTCTCTGATACAGTCATATGCTGTTTCTGTAAGGGTGTTCACTTTAGTTTTACATATAAATGATGTGGTTTATGTCTTAAAGGAGCATGACCATCATTTATCCTACGGCACTCTAAACCATCCTGAATTATGATGTGACGCATAGCATCTGATACAGATACTACACCAACTGATGTTTCTACATGCAAACAGCCTAAAGGCTTTCCGCGGGGCAAAGAATATGTAAAACCCATTTACGAGATAGTAAAACAATGCAGTAGTTGTCTAAGCTAACCATTAAAACAACAGCAGCTGTGGAGGAGAAAACAATCTAACCGATATGATTATTGCATAAGTCAGCAGTTTCGGGGCTTACCGTTGGCTGTTCTTGAAAGGTCCTGAATGCGTCTTATCCTCGAGTAAAATCATCCAACGGCAGGGCAGCAGAGGGTGTCATGTGGCAACTTTACATTGCACCTTCCTCAAAAAAAAGAAGCCTACAGCCTCTCTGTGCTCTTCGCCATCCTCAAAGTGCCCCCAAATGTCTTAGGAAGGTGAAGCCAAGTAGAAAAAACAAGATGTGAAATCAGGTGAGTGTAATGAGGAAAGCCTGGGATGGAAAAGGAACAGAAAGAGAGCCGCAGCGTCGGGAGTTGCTCGCTCCGCGGCACGGTGGTGTGAACAGCTCACAGCATACCGCAGGAGAAAATCTTGCGCTGCAATTCAGGGGGGGAGACACATTAAGGGGCAATAAGCGAGCCCTTGACATTTCCAGACATCTCTGCATCAGCAGAAATCTGCCGCTTTTTGCGAGTGGACGAGATGACAGGCACAATGTGTTTTCAGCGCGGCTCGGAGGGCAGGATAAAAGACACGGATAGTGGAGAGTGCAGCAGCGAGGTCCAAATGTTTTCTCCACAATGTCAAGCAAGTTTTGCTGTGCATTTTACATGCAAGTGCAGGGGGAGGTGAGGGGGGAAGAGGGGAGAGGAGAGGAGAGGGGAGGGAGAGCAGCAGGAGAAGCAGGAGGAGGAGGAGTTGGAGGGTTTCGACGCAATGCAGACCGGCTCTACTAAAGCACGCCGGTAGAAGTTCTCCACACACCACAAAAACAAGAGCACTTGTGTGCCAGCACTGGCGCAATCTCACTGCAAAGAGGGACAGTTGGTAACAAAACCTCTAAACCCACACTGGGTGACATTTGAGATGTTTAATAATTTAGAAAAACGAGTCAGAAATTGCTTAGATTATAATACCCATCTACCCCCTAAATATGTTATTTTAATGTGTAAGTGCCCAAATTAGATTGTGTAACTTTCATCAGTTTTCTAGTGAGCAATAAGACAGATAAAGTCCTGCACACAGTGTTTGCACCCTTCATAGTTATGAAACTTGCATTCAGGATGTGCACTATATACTCACACCAAATATCTTATACCTTGTGATACTAAGTTATAACATCCCACCAACCTTCACTCATTGCTGCATATGGATCTGAAAGTCAGACAGTTTTGAAAGAAACGCAGGAATGTTGGCACTGCAGAGGCCACAGGATCAGTTTCAGCACCACGGACAGCGCAGTGATTAATTCACCTCACAGAAAACTACAAATCCCAAAATAATCCAGAATGTACTAAAGTCATTACTGTACAGCAGCATAGCACATATATGTCTCCATTGACTTTGAGTGTATAGGCATGAGGCCTAAACACAGTGAGAGTCAGAGCTGAACTGACTCTAAACAGCTGTCTGCTGACTTTTTAAAAACGAGACATTCAACAAAAAGAGCAGGTCATCAGGTCTAATTTGTTAAATGTGCCTCCAGCCAATTAACCCTCCCCAACATTAATCACTTTGACATTTTATTAAGTTAATTGGTTTTGTGGCAAGACAACACAATATCTGCTTCTGCGCCCTTGTTTTCAAACATTTAGCAGCAAAAGTGATAAAAGATATTGAACCAATTTAAGGGCATTGATTTGTATTACCATATTTATTTGACACAAGTGACTCTCTGTTTGCCTTCTTTGAATACTGAGGGAAGAATGACGAGCGATAAATGTTCTGATTCATAATTTATTCATAAAAAAAGGATTAAGTTAAGTTCACATACATGTTTGAATTAGAAAAATAAATATTTTATTACATTTAAAATTCACAATGCATTCGTGTCATGCAGACATTGCATTGTAATGTCTATGTGGGCTATGTTCTCATGTAGCTGCAATGCAATCCGAATGATTGTAACAACACAGAGACAAGTTGCCATTGCAAGTTTGCATTAAAACTGCATAAGAAAAGGGAAGATTCAGAATTACAAAAAAACGCAGTATACATAGGGCTTTTTATACACAGAAAGCGTGGTCATTAATAAAGCCTACACAAAAGAATGTTGTTTTTTCTACTGTTGATAAACACAATGTCCATTATCGCAGACTGAATCTTTCCAAAGCGTTTCCTCCATCTCTGTATATACAACACTGGCAATGCAAGAATATCGGTGAGAAAAGTATCCACTACTTTGGAGAAGAAAATAATCCCACGCTTGTGTTTTGTTGCGACTCTGAAACACGCTTCACAAACTCGTCTGCCTCCTGCAAGTAAGCAGAAAATAAAACTCTATTAAAGTGGACCTATCATGCTATATTATAATAATATAGTGTAGGACCATACCTATATAAGGCATATTTATACTTTTTTTTTTTCAAAATACCAAACAGATCATGCATTTTAGCCATGCCTCATTTCGCTTAATTTGCACTTTTTTAGCCCTGTTTTGCAAGGGCTGATTCTGTGAGAACAGCACCACCTACAGGCCTGGTATATGTACTACAGCGTCTCCAGCGCTTTCGAACGGCAATGGCCGTTGCTGTCTCCTCCTGATTGGTGGAGTTGGCCCAATAGCCGTAGCGCCACTGTCCTGACGTCAGGACAGTGTTCAAATCTGGATCAGTTTTTATCAGATCCGTTGCAGCCCCTTTTTTAGAGATTTGGGTATGGAGGAAAAGAGAGAGGGTTGTGTTTTCTGACACTTGGTGAGTTCCCTGGAACACCGGGGACACATATTCATGTATAAAAGACGTACAAAAGTGCATTTTGCATGATAGGTCCCCTTTAAGTAAACAGTAATAGAGAGCAGTCAGGCTTCTGCTGAGCTTAGTTAACCATCACAAGCATCCATAGAGTCAAAGAGCATGATCTCAGGGGCTTATGCCTTAATCAGTCAATGTCAGGTGCAACAGTGCAGAGATACACAAGCTGACGTTTTCATTTTACACAGCATTCTGAGCAGGGATGAGTTTCATCCACAGAGGGGCGCTCACAGCTCACTTTCCTGATCAGATTGAATAAAGGTATGTTGCAAGCTCCGAATAAACAAAGTCTGGGATGGCTCCTAAAGTGAGGTTTGTTTTTTTAGAAGAAAAGTATAGAAAGCGATGCTGTCATTAAGAGATATGTATATTTTAACTATGGATAACTGATCTCGTTATTATGTAAAACATGTACACTTTTGACAATAGTACCCTGAGGGATTAAGCCAACAATTCACAGTCCAAACAGACGTAAGAAAGCTCTAATGTTCCAAAAGGGACAGCAGTTATGAGTCATCAAAGCGAAATGCAAACCCATTTCCTTCTAACTCTTGCGTAACTCGTTTGGGAATTGGCTACGTGATAGTATCAAAGTTTGGTTCGTGCGTAAACACCAGTTAAGGGGCTTTTTACAAAAAATGTTTTGACTGAACTGAGAAATTAAAGATACGAACACATTGTTGTCAATGATCCTCTATTGACTGCTCAGTTTGTTAGCATGGCTCAATTACGGCTAGTGGTATTTCAGCTATGCGCTGTGTGCCCCAGGGGTTCCCAAATGTTTGCATGTCAGGGCTATGGTATAGCTTTACTGCACAGTTCCCCATGTATTGACTGTTGCTCCGCTCCTTTGCCACATTTTAATACATCACGGTACATTTAAGCCAGTTCTCACTTTGGTGGGGGCTCCTGTAGCATAAACATATGAGGCTCCACTTTTAGAAAAACACTTTAAAACAGATTGCGTAAAAGCAACTGCAGCCCCCAGAGGAGCTTTAATGATATGTCCACTGGAAGACAACTCACCAGAAATAAAAACTCCTTCCAACGTTTTATACCTCTGTCAGTCTCACTGTGTATGTCTCCACTGGGATTACTTTTGGATGTGTCAAAGTTTCCAAGTCGTCGCTCTCCTGGAAGGACACAGTTTTGGAGAGCGACTGGTTGCTTTTGTTTGAATCACTTTCACTTAAGGAGGGCTGCTGCTGCTGCCCGCATTTGACGTGCACATACACAACATTTTCCTCATCGTCGTTCTCTCTGTGGTAGAAATAATTGAAATTTGACACTATGACAGGGACAGGTAAAGCTATGGTTAGCACTCCTGCAATGGCGCACAACGATCCAACGAATTTGCCCCCAATGGTGGAGGGGCACATGTCTCCATATCCAACTGTGGTCATTGTCACCACTGCCCACCAAAACGCATCGGGTATACTTGTAAATCCAGAATCTGGGTCTTCTGCTTCTGCGAAATAAACCGAACTGGAGAATAAAACAACTCCAATGATCAGGAAGAAGATGAGCAGTCCCAGCTCCCTGAGGCTGGCGTGAAGCGTCTGGCCCAGGATCTGGAGACCTTTGGAGTGCCTGGAAAGTTTAAAGATCCTGAAGACTCGGACCAGACGGATGACCCTGAGGATGGCCAGAGACGCTGCCTGCTGACTGCTGCCCTGATGCTCCGCCAGGTCAAGGCCCAGGGTGATAAAATATGGAGCTATTGCCACAACATCGATTATGTTCATGATGTTTTTAAAGAAAGCTGCTTTACTGGGGCACGACAGAAACCTCATGGTGAACTCAAAGGAGAACCACACGATGCAAAGTGTCTCCACCATGAAAAACGGATCTGTGAACGGACTGGCCTCAAAGGCGATGATACTCCCATTGGGATGAGTTTTTGGCACCAGTGGGACCTCTCTAAACTCGGGTAAAGTCTCCATGCAGAATATGATAATGGATATTAAAATAACCACAACAGACACAATGGCGCTTATCCGTGCAGGTCCTGAGCTTTCTGGATATTCAAAAAGGAGCCATAACTGGCGTTGGTATATGTTGGTTGGCAGAGGGCGATCCTCCTCCCTCGATAAACCCTCATCGTCTTTGAAAAGTTCAATGGTCTCCTCCTCAAATTCATAAAACTTTAACTCCTCCAGGAAAATATCCACAGGTACACTGACGGGCCTCCGGAGCCTCCCTCCTGACTGGTAATAGTAGAGGACGCCGTCAAAGCTCGGCCTGTTCCTGTCAAAGAAGTATTCATTCCTCAGAGGGTCAAAGAAACGCATCCGTTTACGCGGATCTCCCAAAAGCGTGCTGGGGAAGCGCGAGAGGGTCTTTAGCTGCGTCTCGAAGCGCAGACCCGAGATGTTGATGACCACGCGCTCGCTGAACTCCGTGTCGGCTGCTTCCAAGTCAGCAGCATCTTGCAACAAAGGAGTTACGACCACAGTGTCGTCGTGGTTCTCCTGGGACACCACGGTCATCTTTTTTACCCCTCCGAGGGTAAACCCGTCACTCACCTCCTCTGGGTTCTCCTCTGTTACCCGTGCGTCCTCACAAGTCTCCGTCTCATGCAGCCGCTCACACTCAGAAAAACACTCCCCACCTGTTTAGTTTTTTTGCTCCCCAACTGTTTTTGTTTGTTGATATCGAAAATTGTTCGTCCAGTTGTTGATTTATACCGTCCCTTTGTCAGATTAGTGCCTCTGAACTGTCAACTTTCAATGGTGCAGACAGATCTCCACTTGCATAAGCTATCCCGATGGCCATGGCTATCATATTCACACCATTTTAAACTCCAAAGCCCTCCCCAAGTTGGAAGACCAGATGACACTTGCTGCTGCTGCTGTCCCTCTCACACTCACCTCACTGTAGCACTGCACTGATTTACAAGTACCGGGATAGCCTTACAAATGTAGTCTTTTTTATTGTTGTTTATTTGTTGCACTTTTACATGTATCTTAAAAACAATAATACAAAGTTTGGTTAAAGTTGGAACATTTTGTACAGGAGGGGGGGGGGGGGGGGGAAGTCCCCTATATTAGATATCAATAGTCATAGGAAATGAAGTGTGAGATAAAAACAAATCATACTTAATTAATCAAAATTTTAAGAGTAGGCAGTATTACTAAAATGGATAGAAATCTACTCCTTTCCAAGTTGAGATAAATCATGTCATAATTGAAGTGCTATAAATCTACATTTATCTTTCTAAAAATATCCCACATTAAATTCCTCAGTCTACTCTATATCCCTGTTCAGAGAAAGGTCCATAACTTTACTGGATCCAGAGGCTACTGAGAAACTGATTCTCTCAACCTGCAGGTCCCTCATTCATGAAATCATGTGGCTATTCTTGTCACAAGGGAACCTCCAGCACCCGGCCGGTGTCTACTTTGGGTCACAGCCCACCGTTTTAGAAACCAGGAGTGTTGACAAATAGATCCAGCATGTTAACAGTATTGAGGGTTTCTTTTCTGCAGCTACATAACTTGAAATAAATGACATGAAACAACCCGAATGCTCTGAAGCGCAGGGCCTTGTAGAGCCAGGAGCCCTGCTGGACCCGGCCAGTGGAAAGTGCTGGCTGTACTGACACTTGAGTAGACCGGGGAGGATAGCATCTTCAGAAAGTCACGGCCGAAATAACACCCACCTTTTATAGCACTTAAAAGGCTCAATTGTACAGCTTGGAACACGGCGGACCCTCAGAAGACAAGTGACCTGGCTATGGGGTCACTGAAATATGAAGGTGTTAAAAAGAAAATCGGCCACCTTCAGTCTTATCAGTTCCCTATTAGACCTTGTGTATCCAGCAATAGTTCAGGTTTCAATTTCTTACATGTTAAAGATTAATAAATCTATTGGAGTTTGGTTGAGACTTGGCCCGAGTGTACAGAGTGAATTGATATGTGTACCGCAGCATTGTGATCTAATTATAGCCTGTTTTTTTCCACTTTCATTGCCTTCATGAAGCTGCATCAGGTATGTCAGTCAGTGCAGTTGTGGACGCAGCAATAATGGCTCAAGGGCGATAATCAGTGTTACTAAAACCAACCTGAACGCTTTGCATTATTACCTTGATGGGGGCAATCTTTGTTGGGGGCAACATGCCACCACACATTTTTACGAGAGAGAGGTTGTATATCTTTTTCATGGTCAGGTTAACAAGCACAGCCCCCCCTAAAGGAGCACAGGGTTTTTTTTGCCTTTCCATTAGTGAACAAAGGGGTTGGATGTCAGAGTCAAATGTCAGTGTCAGGACACGGAGCCGCCTGCTGCTAATGTGTTAGCATATAGCGTTCAGCAAATGACTATGGGTCACGCCGAGGTGTCAGGCGTTGAATGTAACCAAGGAAACAAACAATAATAAACAAGCTGAGGAATGGAGACACAACTCTAAATCGGTCAGTCCAAAAAATACTCACAGTATTAGAGTTTCCTCGATCTGGAAAGATCACAGTAACCTCCCCTTGTCAGCTACATTGGTATTTTTCTCCATATTCATTTGTGGATCAAAAATAGTTTTTAGACTCAATATTATTATTTTGAACAATATATTTTTTTATTATTTATTAGGATTATTTATTGTCCTTTCATGTTAAACCCAATAACATATATCTAAAATGTACATAGCCATTATATATACTACACATGCATGGTATATACAATTATAAAAAACATGTATTATTATATATTTAAATACAGTATAACAACATATTCTCCATGCATGTTTGTGGTGGGGCTTTCCGTAGGGCCTTTCTATAGAAACACATACCTTTAGATATGCAGAGAGACATGCATTTACGTGCATACTTTACAGTGACTGCAATGAGACGTAGCCTGGGAGACACATGCCATAAAGCCTGCAGGGTGAATGCTGACAGCGGGGAACCTCCCTTCGTTATTAATGGCTCGACCCATGAATGCAGGAGACCCCCATGGAAACAGGATACTGTGGATTCTCTCACACTGAGAAAAAGAAAATGTGCTTTCTTATCATTCTGCAGAGGATTACATTTGTTTGAATGTTTGAGAAAATCAGTGATCTCTACTGGCATTTATAGCATCATGATTTCATATTGTGTTAATGAAGATTAAACCATATTTATTTCAAAAATAGCACGATGGAAAAACATTAATTATTACTAATTGACTATTAATTATATCAACATCATTAACTTTGAATGAAAAACGCTTACTGATGTTCTGAAAAAACAATAAATATGTTTCTTTTTAGAGTTTGTGTTTATGAGCATGTTGATTGATGACACTTGTTCCTCTGACTCTTGTCTTTGTCTAAAAATAGACAGAATGAGGCTCCTTGCTAACACTTTACAGACGTGAGGTAATCACAGCAGCCTCTTGCGTCACTGACTCCTCTTGGCGTTCCTCTTTCCAAACCCCAGGCCAAGTATTTACAAAGTGTGTGTGTGTATTTCTGTAAGTGTGTATCCATCATTAGTACGATTGTGAATTAACTCACGTGTATATAAAGTGTGTGTGTTTGTGTCTGTTATACATTTAAATGGGAGTTTTTAGAAGGTCAGACGTGCTAGTCAACAGCTCCAGATCACTTCGCTTCACTTTCAACTAATCCGCTCAAAGTGAAATAGGGCTGAAGGGCTGGTGATGACAACGTCTCAGGAATGACACAGGCATTAGTTTATGAAGGTGGAGCTATATCTGGGATCCTCTGATTCAAGCTGCTTTAAAATAACTCCAAACAGCTACAATTTCCTTACCAGTATCCAAGGGTTTGCACTGACCTAGGGACAGAAAGGCTTCTCCTACTTTTCGCCATTGACTTCATAACCTATATATAATCTAGTGCCCTTGAAGAAATGATAAAGCCATGTGAAAAGCTCATGATACCCAGCGATGCAACAGATGCATTTTATTTGATTGACTATTTTCCGTGTCTGTTGGTTCTTTTTCTTTTTGAACTGTAACTAGTGTGCTAGATTTTCACCTCAAGGGACTTCCTAGATAAACACATTTTCAATTAATATATTTTAATAAAGGATCACTACTTATTATTCAAAACAACAACTTACCTAAAGCAAGTAAGGTCAATGACTTCTATACAGCTGTAGGTTAAAAAATAGGGTTGCACAATATGACGTTATATGTCATGAGGGGATATGATCGGTCTATAGCTGTCACACAAATCTCTCTGAGTCTATCAGTACTGTGTGTGTGTGTGTGTGTGTGTGTGTGTGTGTGTGTGTGTGTGTGTGGGTGGGTGTGGGTGTGGTGCAAGTTACTGAGGCTGATTTATGAGAATATTTTGTTATCACTGTATTCAAATGTGCTAATAATAGAGTGAAAATTAATATATTGTATCATAAATCTTGAGCTGCAGCTGTCTATTATTTTAGTTTTAATATTCTAAAAACATTTCAAATGATGAATTGGATAAGAAATAATTTAGCTTTATTGAAGAGCAATTGTAGTATGAAAAATAAAAAATAAAAACAGGCCTCTTAAAATTAACTAATAATTTTCCTTTTTATGTTAAATCAACATTTTAAAAAAAAGTTATCAAAACATAACCCCTTTCATTGCATTTAAGTGCCATTCTACATTCTAGGTTTTAAAAACAACTACCAATGTTGTGGGGGAAACTTCTGAAGCAATTGGAAACAGGACTCAGAGAGACACGAGGAGAGCTGGAACATTGATGGCAAACACTGGTGGTTTATTTGGAGCTTCGGCCGAAGAATTCACAAGACATGTCATGCGCCACGAGTTGACACAAACGATGCCAAACCAATTCTGAAGATCTCTAGCTGGTTCTGAGAGAATAGTCAACATGCTGCATAACAAGATAAAACAGGCAAAGCACAATAACACCTCTATCAGCTGACGCCTACAGGCAGGAACAGGGAGACAAAACACTGAGAGCACAGCCGCCAAGGCTACAGGTGCGTGAGCTCAGTGAGGGCAGTACAAACTGATAAACTGGGTCAAAGTTATGGGCCTTGGAAAATATTTCCCCAACACATGTAATGAAAAAAATATATATATATATATAAATCACTTGAAAAAAGGGATACACATCATGGCATCTAGCTCAGTGCTCATGTTTTGATTTGATTTGACCCTACATACAGTACATCTTCAAATCACACTGTGAACTTTATATGGATTACAGCATACATTTAAGTCTTCACTCATCAGCCGGTGCATATGGCTAAGTTGTGAGGAGCGTGTGCAGCTGCATCTAATTAATGGTGTGAAAGTTTTAGCCTAATAGAGCCTAAGCTGTGTTTAAGCTGTGCCCATTACCCACTGTACAAGAGAGTGGACCGAGCCTCCTCACACCGAGGTGTCTGAACCCAGGGCTTCCACAGAGCTCTTTGCCAGTTCCTTGGTTTTGATATCCACCAATTTTAGCCTGCTGTCATCTAAAGTTGACGTTCATGTTTTTGCTGATAGGTAACGCGCCATTCAGCAGCGAGAGATGAAACTGGATACCTCAGATCCGGAGGGCAGGGTTCCTTGGAAGTACGTCTGCAATGCATGTCTTGTTCCATGCGTACCTCGGATTATCATTTCACTCCTTGATCGAGCCTTTCCCTTTTTTAGGAGACAGTGTCGTCCAAAATCCAGGCCGCGGGGCAACTGCAGGGGGATCAGTTCACAGGAGAAACACAGCTGGGTAATTAATCAGGGATGACTTCAAAGGTCTCAAAAGTTTCATCTTTATTTGTAACTTTATGTTTATGATCCTACTACCAGACTCTACTCTCTCTTGGCTTTTGATCGCACCCTTAATGTGCGGCTAATGTTCTGAGCCTCAACCAGAATACACCAGGATTTATAAATACATATACCCTTTACATTCATATATTCCATACTATAGCTGAAACACTTAATCAATTAACAAATTGGGTGATCTATACAGAAATGGTATCATTCATCAGGCATTGATCTAGTTCCATTTTCACTAGTGTGAGGATTCGCAGTTTTTCTATTTTCTCTGTATTA
This sequence comes from Trematomus bernacchii, assembly GCF_902827165.1. Classification (NCBI taxonomy): domain Eukaryota; kingdom Metazoa; phylum Chordata; class Actinopteri; order Perciformes; family Nototheniidae; genus Trematomus; species Trematomus bernacchii. The sequence continues at coordinate 1,091,798 of NW_022987735.1, read as the reverse complement.
AAAGGACCCATGTCATGGCCATTTCTACTGATCATAATTCCATTGTTGAGGTCTACTAGAATAGATTTAAATTGTGCAATTTTCCAAATTCACATTGGTTTCTCATGTCTCACAGCATCTCTGTAAACTACGTGTATTCACTGAATTTCACTCTCTGTCCTAAACGGCTTGTTGGAGCTCCTGCCGCCCCCCCTCCCTGTGAGCCCAGTGTGCTCTGATTGGTCGGGACGTTGCGAGGCTCGCTGCTGCGAGGAGCGGACAGGTTTCCGGGTCGGCGATACAGCGGGATAGCGCGAAACTCATCCTGAGCACACACAAACACTCAAAGTAAAAACAATAAGTGTGGCTTGATATTGAGTAAGAAAAAGGTTTATAACGCTGTGAGAATGGGTCTGCGGAGAGCATTTCTCCGCGATCCCAACTCGTCTATTACCAGCGTTCAGGGAGCTCTATGCAAGTCAATGGGGCAGTGGTGGTTCTAGACCAATTTGAGTGGGGGGGGCCAGGCTGGGGCCAGTTATTTTCTGAGGGGGGCACAATAAATGCAGGACGAAAAAGACAAAGACAGTATGAAGTAATTGCGCATAAGAAAAACAATGCAATACAGTTATTGGTATTTGTTTCAGTACACATTATTATATGCTTACCTTTAACCTTTGTGTGCTGTTTGGGTCTGTGGGACCCGTTTTCAGTGTTTACTAAAAGAAAATGTATGCAATTTAATTATTTTAACCTGCTTTATTTGGGGGTGGAACTCACATCCTCTAGAGGGGTCCGGGGGCATGCTCCCCAGGGAAGATTTTTTTTTAAATATTGAAGTTAATTGCATCAATCTGGTGCACTTTGAGCACAAAATGAATTTATGGAAACAGCTCTCAACACTCAAAGGGAGCTGTATACTTTTCAAACATCTTTAGAATATGATCACAACCAATAACAAATCATTTAAACTTATTTATTCTTATCTTGTGTTACCTATAGTTAGCATTCTTTCTTTCTATTTATGCATATTTGACTAATCACTCCCCTTTTAAACTGATTTTTTTTTTTTTTTACTGTCTGGAATGTACTGGAATGATTTCTTACAACTATATTAAATAGATAAAGGTGTGCTCTCCCTAGCTCTCTCTCTCTCTGTCTCGCTCGCTCACAGAGGCTGTGTGCTCCTCCGTAGCGATGACGGCTTGCGTTAAAAAAATAAAAATAAACATCAGCCAAGAAATCGTTTAATCATAAATGGTCTCCCCCCCCTAGAACCGCCCGTGCAATGGGGACTCCCTGTTAGTTAGCCAAGGGATCCTGGAGTGTGAGGTGCTCCGCGGATTGGTCCATTTGGGCCAATCCGGTCATTTGTTGTTGATTTGGGTATTCACACGTCACAGAACCCAGGAAGAAAACAATGGAAAATGAGAAATGTCCAACGAGGCGTTCTGGGGCAGCATAGACAGGTCTTTTCTGTGTTAGAGTTTTACTCGCTACAGGGTATACTTTGAGGGTTTTTGACTCTGCAGACCGTTTACATGCATAAAAACCTTCATAACACACAAGGGGACGGGTAATAACCGGAAAAGCATGACATGGGCCCTTTAAATCATCTTTTGATTAATTTCCAATCAGCTAAGTGTGTCAATGTTTCGATAAAAACACCCTTAATAACTTCCTACTGCATCTGTGTTCACATTAACAATGTTTGTCCAGCTGGGTGAAAACCCATCAAGACCAAAGCAGCCTGCTGACGTTGGCGACTTTTACACCAGCTGAGAAGGTTTGATTTCTGCTATGATACATCAGATACAGTAACACCTCTTCTATTGATAGATCAAATATATTTCCATTCTCTACTATACTTTCTTTTTTTCTTGGCAAGCTGCTGAATTCTCTACAGTCAAATTATCTAGAAACATTCTGCCTGTACAAATAATTTCATTTGAAGTAAGAGCAGGTTTTCCTTTTTCTGATTATTTTCTTTATAGGAAGAACCGTATTTACACTGGCACTTACAAGGCCTCACTTGTTCAGAAGCTCAGAGGTGAACTCAGTGTTAATTCAAACATTTTCCTGTTTTGTGCCTCGCCTGCCATGTCCTTACATGTCACAGTGAGCTTTACAACGTAAACAGACGGCTGAACTGCGATATTAGGTCAGAGTGAGGCTGGTGCTGCTGACCATCTGGACTGCAGGTTGTTGTCATGTCTCCGATTGCATTTCTCAACTCGTGGATTCCTTGAAACACTTCAACTTCTGCCTGTCATTACGTGCTCTCAAACAGCGACTGAGGACTTACTCATTAAGTGTTGTAGTCCCAAGGTGTATCTAGCATAACATTTGAACATGTAGTGTAGGAAAGGTTACTTTGGAAATGTAATAGGTCACAGATTACTAGTTATCCTTAAATTAGTAGTAAGTTATGTAACAATGTCAATGACCTCATGGAATTAATGTAAATTAGCTTTAGGGTTTCTAAGAAATATTTTAAAATGGGCAAAAAGCTGAAAGTACTAAAAAAACTTAAACCAGGCAGTGTAAACATCACAACAGTATCAACACTAATCACTATGGAACTTTTAAGTTAATCAATATAACCTATATTTAAATAAGAACCGAGCGAACAGAATGAATGTTAAAAGCTTTTAACTTAAATTAATTTATCCGGATTTGTTATCACCAACTTTTCAATTATTTACTTTAGCTTAAAACGAGCCTAAAACATGTTTTCTTTATAACTGTAGCTGATTACAAATACATTTACTTTACAATAAAATGACATCAATCTTACATAACATGCAACCAGCTTCTCCACAACACTGACTGTGGCTTTGAGCACAGAGGACTTGTGGGTTCTTCAGGCAGCCACTAACTGGTTTGGGATGATGACAGCACATGCTGGGCTGGACTTATATAGGATGGTGTTGTTGCTGTTATGGTATTATGGTATCATACATTCCTTTTCTACATCCACAATAGCTATTTTGAAGTGCCTTACACTCCAGTCAGCATATCAAACAAATAAATAAGAAGCCTCCATTTCAATATTTGAAATATCGCCTTAATGTTTTCAATTCTACATCCTGTATTTCCCGGGGGAGAAAGAAACATCACCATCTTGTGCTTCGACAACTGAACATACAGCACAACAAAGTAGGCCCTTGGATACATATTAAGAATTTATACTCATGTTTGTGTCTGTATAGATGCTGCATTTTCAGCTTTCAACAGAGCTGAAATTGAATCCGGCTCAAAGAGCAACCCTCTGCTGTGGAACCTTAGAGACTCCTATAAATAAACAGGCAACACTCCTTCAACACTTTCCTATATGGCACATGGAATGATTAGCTCATGGCAACAGCGCTCTGATCTTACAGTGTAGCCACTACTATTTTCTGTTAGCTATGTGCATTGCTTAACTCCAAGAGTGTGTCAAAAATGTGGTCTCCTGGGAATTCACAAAATGTAGCCAACGCTGTGCATTAGCCTTTACAGTATGTAATAATGAATGTTGCTGTAAAAGGTTGTTGTTGCTTACAGGGTAATTTGTATTAAAAAAACAACTGTATGTAAAGAGGAACATGTAGGCAGGTCAATATGGATGCAATATTGTTATTAAATATGTTGCACAAATGATCCTTTGTTGTTACCAATATCAGAGCTTGGGTCAACCAGGGATAATGGTGTACTTAAGGCCTTAAAGAAATAAAGAGGGCACAATTATTTTATTATCATTATTATTATCTTATCAAACAATAAATAATGTATCATCTCTTATTGAAATGCACATGTTTTCCTTTAGTCTTAGGGTTTGTTTTAATGTTTGAAAGGATTGCAAATACATTTCTATAGGTTCACCTATATGAACTTTTTACTTTTAGCCTTCATTAATATCCGACCACTAGGAGGCAGGCATTGGACACACAGCACTGATATACTGTACATACACACAAGCAAAAATCTTTGGGGTCTGCTATTAAATGTGAAATGTCTAATAATAATAAATAATAAAATAATTTTGTAGCCTTACATTTTGGAAATGTATATAATATACATTCATTAATATTTATATAAAATCTATTTAAGGCCATACCATTCTTCTGTAAATCAAAACAAAAAAGGAATAGCATGAAGACAACCTACAAACACAGTTTCAAGCTAGCTAACAACTGCTTATCTAAACAGAAGAAAGCAACATGAGCATCCCAGTAGATTAATATTCACTCACCTTATAACTCTGGATTTTCTTCCCAACAGCAACTTTTCTGTTTGCACAAAAGTGTTACATACACTTAAACTATCTTGAGTTCACGGCTATGGCTATTTAACCCTTCTCTTCTTCATCCATGATTTAACTTGACACGCCAGACGGTTTGTTTACAATGTGATTCTCGCGTGATTTTGTGTTATCGCGGGAGTCCAGCTACATTTGAGATTACCGCAATTTTAACATTAAAATGTCATGGTAACGGACAGCAGTGGACCCTAAAAACTGAGATTACCTTTCATAATTTAGCTTTACTACTTTAATATGATACATTTCCTGATTTCTGTGTCAACAACCGGGAGTATTACGACGCTAATCATGTCAACCGTACCACCAAGTGGCCAGGTGAAGGTGGCATCTATTGATTAATTAATCACCGTGTTTTCGTAAATCTAACGTTGCTAACGCTAACCATTATCACTAAACTGTCACTTATGAGAGAACATTGCTGCAAAAAAACGTTAGAAAGGAGGCTTAGCTACTTCAAAATGGACATGCAGAAACAGGACGTTTGTTGGCGGATATGTGAGAGTTTTATAATGTTGGTGGAGTCGCCTGTACTTTGAGACATCTGGGTATATCTGATGTGATGACTCCGCCACCATAATGGGACAGCGGTCTTCTTCAGTTTTTGGTATGTGAAGCAAACCCTTTCTCGTCTATCTTCTCCATCTGACTTGGTTGCATACTGTCTGACCTGTATGATTATCTATGCAATTGCTAATGTGGATATGTTGTTTATAATAACCCAATGAGTATGCCTGAATGGAACTGCTGAAGTTATCATAATGGTCAGGGCTTTCAAAGGTGCTGGACAAATGTGTCAGTCACCTTTTTAAGTGGCTTTAAAATCTGAGACTGTGGCGAAATAGCTACCCCTGACCCTCCACAGTTAAATTCCCTTCAATTCCTGGATGAAATCATGTTCATGTTATTGGATCCCATAGATAGCGACTCAAAAATTAAGCCACAATAGCCTAATATTGCTGCTACACCAAATACAGGATTTGTTTTATGTGTATTGAATCAATAGCAATGCCATGTATGTGATTTATAGACTGATACAGTATATTTTCCAGATCAGCACACTTATTATGCTTTGATCTGAGAAGTCTTCACTGATAATAAAGTCTTATTATGGTTCTCCAATACTATGATAAGATGCTTGAAAACGGACACATGTCCTTATCTTTGCAGCATCAAACCCCAGTGTCTCATTCCCTACTTCCAAAGTATGAAGTGGTCCTTAAACCAATCTGACAGTACTGATAAAGTTGGTATTGCAGGTGTTTCCAAACTTTCATAATGTGAATTAAATACCAAAGAAAAATATTGACATTTGTGAAATTCAATCAATAATAGGATGAACATGAATATTTGGTGACTATAAAAAACAATGGAACAAACATAAAGCCAGGGGGCATTTCACAGAGGAATTTTAAAGCAGTTTTTGCGACAATTTCCTTGATTTAAAGGTGGCAGAACACTCTGTACACTCAGAGGTGTGTTCAATAGGTTAACTTGTAGAACACTGAGCACATGTTCTTTATTGCTAAACCATGTCCGAAATGCTGATGAACCACAGATGACGATCAGTACGAGTCAGGCCAGCTGCCCCTGCTGTACGCTGAAGAGAAGGCCAAAAGTCAGGGGGCAAACTCAGGGAGGGGCAGGTGGTCTCCTATTACTGCAACGGCCGCTTGAAAGCAGCCAGACTGGTTTCTCAGCCCTTTCCCCATATCTTGGCTGTCTACTGTATATAACAACAGCTGTTACATAGCCCTCTACTTGCTCTTCTCCCACTACAAGTTGTAGGCCTTTAGCTGCCCGAGAGAAAGCAGGAAGTCAGGTGTGTGCTTTCATCTGATTTGTTTGTGTGTGTGCTGCTAGTGAGCAAAGACTGGCACCCTAAAGCTGGTGGTGTTAGTTTTGATCCACCCAGGGGACAGCCAACAGGTCCTCAGGGATTAAGCTCATTTAAAAAGAAGCAGTCATCCCTGAAACACTTACTGTTGTTTATTGCTTTCCAACTGTGTTTTCTTCTAATGTTTGATTGTTCAATAAGCCCCACATCAATACTTGCCTGAAAGTTATTATGTTATGTAACATAAAGTAAAGCCAAAATATCTGTGATTCATTTTATTTTTTAATTAAATGACATTCTGCTCTAAAGAACTGCACCTGCAGTTAGAAATAAATTAAAAAAAGGAATAATACCTGTACTTACAAGAGCATTTAAGATACATATACTTGATCTGAATTGCACTTTTGGTTCCTGATTACATTCCACATTAAAGTTCCTGCATCACAATTGTTAATTTCTGATAGTCCCTCACCCTCTCTTTACTTTACAATTAGATAGAAGCATTTATTGTCATTATCTTGCATTATGTTCACAATAAAACTGATCAAATGATTATCCACTTTAGTAATTAGTATTTAGCAAGGTAAATAAAACATACATCTTTTAATAATACAGCCCAACATGCACTGAAACAGTTGTAATCACAATTTGGCAATTAGAATTGAGTTTTTCTGTCCAGCGTGGTTGAATGGTCACTTCTGATGGCTCAATGAAGTTGTATGGAGTCTGAGAAGCTGCAGTTTACCCTGCGGTTGGTCTTAGTTAGGAGTAATACTTGTGGATCATATAGCTCATATTTAATGGCAGTGACTCTGCCAAGGTAGCGAAGGTTACTGATGATTTCTTGCTTCTTTGAAGAATAACTGTGCTGTAAAAGTGTATTTGTCATGTTGCATTTTAATGTGTTTTTAAGAGATTGTTTTTCAAATATGATGAAACATTGCAACACGATAAGGAGCAGCTATGCCTTTTTAAATGTACTCTTGGCATTAAATAGAAGTGAAGGAAATTGAGACCAAGTTTGCTCTGGAGTAGGAACATGCCAGTATACCCACATCTTTATTGCAGTATAGCACAGCATCAGATAGACCTGCTATCCTGTCCCTTAGAGTAAATGTCCAGGATTTTGTCTTGTTTGCACGTGAAGAGACAAACATACTAAAAACATAGAGACCAGAACTCACATACTTAGTAACTGGAGATCCACAAAAGGGAAAAGACAAGATATAGCCCTGAAACGACTCCAGCATTGCTATCTTTTACAAAGCAAACATCTGTATTCCTGTAATAGTGGTTTCTCACCACAGGGGTCCCCATAATCAATATGAAATGAATCTTCCTTTAGATCTTTAAGACAGCTGTTTGGATAGTTCAGACAAAAGGAAAATACTTACGGATTTGTTGTACCAACATGTTAAACAAAAGAAAAGTAGGCCAAATGAGGGTGAGAAACATTTGGGGCAACAAAAAATAAAATGTGTAAGACAAGACTTAATATTGGGAATAAGATAATGACAAAGTTTCCTTAAAAAAAGATTTGACACAGATACATTTTGACAATATTAAATATTTTAAAATTATTATCCAAACTATAATTTCTCTCATCTTCTTATTTGTACATTTATACTTCAAATATGGCAAGGATAACAGGTAATAATCACAAAAAGCATCCATCTTATTTTGAAACACGCAATTGATTTGTACAAACAGCAACTATAAAAAAGTGTCCAACCAACTTATTGCTCCACCAGCTGAATTTAAAAGCTGTCTGTGGTGACGCTGATGACCTGAGGCTGCACTCGGTTCTTGTTACAGCTGAAGAGCCAGGCTGCCCTCCTGTGGCGGTAGCGCTTTGACAGCAGCACATAGAGCACAGGGTTTATACAGGGGTGCAGATACTGCAGCACAGTGCAGATGAAGTAAAACAGCTCCCAGGCCTGTCCATGGCGATACAGGTCCAGGTACACACACAGCTCCAGCACATAACCAGGCAGCCAGCACACTGAGAAGGTAGCAGCAGCCAAGAACACCATGACAGAGGCGCGGCGGGTGTTCCTGGCACTGGACACCGACATTACAGGGCTCTTGTGGAGAAAATGAGCCAGTCGGACATAGTTGAAGGCAATGACTAGCATTGGAATAAAGTAGTAAAGTACAAACTGGCTCAGCACCACTTGGTAATGGTGCTCATGAATTGTTGGAAGGCAGAAGGTGAAGTTAGCTAGGCTTGGGCCCAGGCTCTCTTTGGTGGCAAACATTCGCAGCGGCAGACTTATGAAGAAGCTGAGGGCCCAGACCAGGACAAACAGGAGGATGACCAGGTCCATGGTGGGCGGCTGGTACGGGTTGGTGATGATCATGGCGCGGGTCATGGACACGGCGCAGAGCGAGTATGTGCTGGCCGCAAGGCTGAAGGCCAGCAGGAACTGGTAGACCTTGCAGGATGTATCCCCCAGAGGCCAGGAGTAGCTGACGGCGGAGTGCAGGGTGAAGGGGATGAGCAGCAGGGTGAGGAAGTCGGCTAGAGTCATGCTGAGGAGGAGGATGTCGAGGCGGTTCTTACGCAGCGTGTTGTACTTGGCAAACAGAGAGAAGACCAGCAGGTTGGCACAGAGCCCGATGCCCAGGATCACTCCACAGGTACAGGCAAAAATCAACACATAGGTATTGGGATGAGCCATATTATCACCGGCTTGACATCACCTTTCAAATAAAAACCAATATGTATTCATCATTTAGGTTAGGATTATTATTTTGTGTTAGGGATGAACAATGTATATGTCACATTTTGTATTACTAGTATTCACATGAAATTATAGCTGATGAATAGAGAGAATAATAGGAAGCCAAATAGACTTTAATTGACTCAAAAAGCACTATACCTGCACACTCCGATACTGAAATGCAGTATGCATGTTTTTGCAACCCGCCAATTAACTCAGACAAGAACAAACTCTGAGAGCCAACCACATGGTCGATGGTGTGTATGTTCTTCACAATTTCAGTAGGAGACAACACAATTAACTTTGCAATGCAAGTTTACATGCACTTGAAAAATGTATTAGGTTATGTCTACTTCCCTAGCCAAAATGCATGTTTGTAGTTAATCAAATAGCATCATGTGTATATCCATAGTTATAGGAAGTATGCTTTATCTGTCATAACGTTATCTAAAAACATATGGTGTAAGACCACCAAAACAAAAATACAAGGTTTTTGTAATAGCAACAGTAGTATGGTTGTCTGCTTACAGACAGCTTTTTAAAGCTACTTTTAATTGCTGTATATTTTACCTGTGGTGTAATTAACTTAAACCGGTAGTGTTTGTCCACTCAGTGGTCAATACATTTTAAAATAGTGCCAGAAGTCAAAAATCGTTATAATTTGGATGTACTCACCGTCGTCGTTCCTCAAAGCAGTATTTTAGTCTCATGTTTGCGAGGGAGCTATCCTCATAATGTAGATTTCTATTTCATTGGTGTCCATCTTGTTAAACTGGACTGACGGAGGGGAAGGTGGCAGCCTCTCAGGACTCATTACAAAGTGTGACAGCTGAACGTGGAAGAAAGGCAAACATCACTCTGGTCAAATTGATTCTGGTTGACTTGGTTTAAAGAGAAACGGGCTCAGACCAGCTGCTCGGGGAACAGTCACCTACTATGCCTGTTTTTGTTATTGCTAATAGAAGATGTATGTGTACCTTTACTCTCTTCAGTGACATTTTAAGTAGTATACACTTGACCTTGTGAACCTTTGTTGAATTATATTGATCATTTTGGTACCCTAAAATACCTAAATGTGTGGGACTGTGTTGCTGTGTCATTGACATTAGTTAAAGCCTCCCTATCTTGAGACTGACATACTTTTTGGTATTTAATATGTACTGTATGAATATGGCTTTATTTTCTGTTTAAATGAGCACTCTCAATAGTAAAAGAGACCAGTCGATTAATCACGTTCTCCGTTCCTCCCCTTCTCTGGAGATATTAATGTCTCTCTCCATGGTTTGATTGATTTCTTCGGTGTGAGCTGCAGGCTCCTGACGGTGCCTTTATCAGGCTTTCCACAGTATTTATGACTCTGTGTCAGCTAATGGTCTTCGGTGTACATTGCTGCTCTTAGCACAGGATATAGCTGATGCTGATGCATTTGCTAACTCCTCCATTACCAGAGTGCGTGCCACTCAGTCAGTGGCTGTTAAAAAAGCCACATGTTCTCAAGTGGGACATTAACAGCTTCATTGCCTTCTGTCCATGCCCAAAAGTCAACACAAATACGTTTTTCAACTCTCTAAGGGGAATAAAAAATAAAAAGATTTGGCCTAAATCTTTTTATTTATTATTTTCTCTTTGCCTCTTTAGCAAGGTTGAAGGTCATGATGAAATGTATATGTATCAAAACCTTTTTTTTTTATTAATTGAGCCGCTGATTATTCATGAGGTGCTTCTTATCAATGGAACATTTGGGGACAATAGGGGTAACCAACCATGCATATCTGCTTTGCAACGATAGTTTTTGTATAATCTTGTAGTTTATCGTTCATATAGTTTCATAGACAATCAAGCTAAAGTTATTACTTGACATATCAATCAATTGCTTTAAATTAAAGGGAAATTAACTGTAAACTACTTTGATCATATATTTTAAATCAATTTTTTAAATCACATTTCAAGCAAAAATGCCAAACCATTTTGCAGGATCCGGATTTTTGGATACTCAATATATTTGGGGTGTGAACTCGAACTAACAACATATTTGAAAAGGTCACCAGGGCTCGATAACATTGTAAAAGGAATGTTCTACTATTTTCATCAGCCAAATTCTGCACTGTATAGCCCTCAGGTTTTAAAAGTAGAATTAAAATAATTGAGAATAGGTAATTGACTTTTTTTCTTTACGTTTTATTTTTATCATCAATTAATCTGACAATCATTTTTTCGCAATGAATTGTTTTATTAATAATTTGGTCTTTGAAATGTCAGAATAATGTGAAAAGGCCACAGTGATGTCCTCAAATGTGTTGTTCCAAAAATCCAAATATATAAATATCACTAAAGACAATTTAAAAGCAGAAAATCAAGACGTTTGTGCTTAAAGAATTGCACTTAAAATAAATAATCAAAATAGTTGCAGATGGATCTTCTGTCTATTAACGTATCAGTTACTTACTTACTACTACTAATCATTTAAGTTCTACCTGTCATAAATGATAAATTGCACATTTGAGCTGGTGAACATTTGAGCTGGTGAACAAAGACACCATGAATCAAAAACATTTCTAATGGCTACACTTTTAATATTTGATTAACTGGAAACATGTACAGTATGCCCTCAGTGCAAGTGAAGAACATTAAATGCATCCGGCAGGCCCTGACTTGGACTTGTTAAAAAAAAAAATTGTAATGTTGAAAGTAGATTAGATTAAACATCCAATAAGTTACAAGTCCATTAAGGATCTAAGTTGGGAAAGGAAAGCAGGACCATCAACAGAAAATTCTAAATAATAAACCACAAAAGAACATGTACATGATTTAACTAAAGTGCATTATGGAATTTAGTCAGCAGCACTGTGATACATTCACAAAATAAATACACACTTTCAAAGAAATAAATTATGGCAAAACAGTTTGAACAGATGTTCTCAGTGAACAGTTTGTATGTAAGTTTATAACTGTAAGCTTACAACAGTCAACAGAGTAGACCATTCAGCTTCCCAATTTTGTGAAGTTACATTATTTTTCAGGCAATAAATAGTTCCTCTTATGATCTACTCATGCTTACGACTGGTTAGACATGACAGCATATGGCTTTGTTTTGAAGTCAACAATTTTACAGAGGCCGACAGATTTCCCAAATAAATATGGACAGAAGATGTTATTATGATAGTTCATGAAACTTCAGGAAGTATAAGATTTAAAATACAAACACAGCAAAATATTATCATACTGTACAAGCACAACCCCATGGTTGTAATATGAAGTGACTGAGTCAGCCATTGGCAGAGTCTGTCAGATCCCAGTCTAGTGTCTTAGTGCAGCACCAAAAAGCTCTACGGAGTCTCTTAGCCACGGCACTGCGTCCTTCACGGCTCCTTTGTTGAAACAGACCGTGCTCGCCTCCGCTTCTTGTCGCTCTCTCTTCGTCGGCCTAGCCTCACCTTTTTTTTCCTCTTGGTGGCCACTTTAAGTGGCTGGTCCTTATAAGCCAGAGCCTTGTTGGTCTCCTGGGGCAGGTCTCTGTCCAGCTTGAACCTCTCAGGGAGGTTCTTGGTGGCCCCTGAGGGCTTCTCGTGCAGAGCGTTCCCACTGAAGGTCTGGCTCTGGGTTTTGCTCTGCTCAGGTGGAGCTCGCTCATCGGCGGTGTGCACCTCTTCCAGCAGCTCCTGCAGCCACGTGCGGCGCTTATACTCCTGCAAGGAGCGACCCTTGTCATGCATCAGCTGGGCGTGGCTCACTGACCTCCTCCTTAAAGCATGACATTAGACAGACAGTCAGATCAATGAAAGTTGAGAGTTTAATTAATTAATTAGTTGATTAAAAAAATCATTTTCCTGCACCATGCAAGTTCACCTTTCTCTGACTGCCAAACATCTTTTCTTGGCTTTTTCAGATTTATTTTAAATTTCCAGTGAGACAATTAAAGTAAAATTCCTTATTGATGAGTTTGTGAGCATTAACAAAAAGTCACAGTTTTGTTGTTCTTTTCATGGTTCACCACAGCTGACATGTTAGGCAAAGCACCAGTAAACCTCAGTGCAGTAGGTGGCAGCATAAACAAGTTTGTGAGAACCATCTCAAATCTGAGCTCTAGACCTCAAAGAGCCAGAGTTAAAACAGAGAAATCCTCCTTTACCATAATGGAATCTAAGTAATCAAATGAAGTTGTGTTTACTTAATCCAAAAACATGACATTAAAAAAATAATAATATTGAATTACTTTTCTTTGGTTATCAAAATTCATATAATTTACTCACGTTCTGCTACTAAGTGCATCAACTGGTCTCCCATCAAGAGTCACCGGGGAGCACAGCAAGAACACAGCCAGACTCCACTGATGAAGTATGACTATAGAGCACATCCTTAAGCTTAAGATCTGAAGAACACAAGAAATATTACATCAGTCACCTCAATGAGGAAAGTTAAACTTAGTTTTATGAACTAAACTGTTTGTCTACTATGCAAAAGATTGTCAGTAGCAGTGTAGGCAGCTGAAAATGACATCGTTCTTGACTACGTGAGATTTCCCAGGGAGCATTACTTGTGCCAATAAAAAGTGTATTAAAGTAGAGAAGAAACCTTAGACTTACATGGTGTGGATCCTTACAGTAAAAATCCACAAAGTGTTCAGGCTGCAAGCTCTTAAGAGATTATCTTGTAAAAAAAAAAAGAAAAAAAGTTATTCGGCAAAACACATTTTGGCCAGATAAAAATGTGTGTCCAGATCCATTGGTGTGAAGGCAGCCTGGGGAAATCCCCCGTCACTCTGCTCCATTCATTTGCCTCCCAACAGTGTGTGTCAAGCTATTTATTTCTCCCCAGCGTCCCAATTGAAAGAGGGATAAGATAGAAAGAGCCGCAGCAGCAGCCCATCAGCTGCAGAGCTGCCACTCCACCCAGTGTTGCAGTAATCTCATGAAAAGTAAGCGTGAAGCATCTTCTCTGGTGGCCGCAGCCGGAGAGCTTTTTACAGTCCAGCACTGTGTGAGGCTGTCCGAGAGAGGCACAGTGAGAAAGTCAAACTCCTCTTTGGGTGAAGATGCAGGCACTACCTTAGACCCTTCCCAATAAGTGCAGTCCTAACACCCTCCCCTCCCTCCCCTCTCTACCTCCCCCCAGCCCTTCACACACACCTGCTGTGACAAGAAGGAGGCGCCCGCACAACGTCTAAACCACCACACAACAAAGAGTATACTTAACACAACACATTTTTTAATCAATTCCAAATTATTTCAGCTGCAGTTTTTTAAATGAAGTCTCCTAATTCTTTCATTATATGTAGGTCAGAAATGACAGGTGTACACCAATGGAGGTAATCCTGTGTTACCAAGCAGAGTGTATAAGGGGAGGGGCAGGGTTACTCCAAAGTAAACAGCCAGGCCTAACCACTTTCCCAGGGGAGAATGACCATAACCTCAGAGAAACCCAACCCACAGCCTCTCACTGCAGACCATTCAATTCACCTCCACTCTGCCTCAGCAAACCAGCTCACCACCAAATGGTTACAGTGGGCACTGAGGTATCTCTCATATCCAGCTAATAAGGAAAGTGGAGAGCTTTGCATTGAGGCAGCCATATACAATCCACGGTTCACTGCTAATGCGATGAAACCAGTCTAAAGCATCCAGCCACATTCGTCATTTTTGTGAAAACGTAATGAGGTCAGTAGTTTGACGTAAGAGTTAGCGTTGTCTAAAAGTGAATTTATTTTTAGTACCACAATGATTGACAGCACTACATGCTGAAGTGCAGTAGTAGATGCACAGGAGGATTTCTTTTGAATGCACTACAGTTGAAAATGCATTTTTAAGAGGGAGAATGTAAGTCTTGACATTGAAGGGAGCACTACAATTATTACAATTAATCTTGAGGGCAATTTTTTATTTCTTTAACCATTTTTTATTTCTTTAACAAATGTCATGGGAATCTGTTCACTAGTCATCATGATACCCTCAAACTTGAACATCATGTTGGTGACAGATGAGAAGTCTGATAAAAGAGGATACCGAAAATGAAGGATTCATCCTCTTGGGAACATGAATGTCTGTACAAAATGTCACGAAGTTCTGCACAATACACAGTACCATCCCAGCCAAGGTCCCAAGCGAGCTGAGGTGATACTAAATCGTGGATTTGAAAACAACTGGTAATAAGGAGGTATCACTTGTCATCAACAATTCAAAACTAAATTCAGATTACTCCAGCTAACAAATATTGGGTATTCCCAGAATACATTTTTTTTTTTAGAAATAATAACTTCTCAGTTTGTTTATTTATTTAATATTGTTTACATTACTTTTCTTTTTTTTTTTCCTTCTTATTTCTTTTCATCGTTATGCGGTTGAATTATTATTTCAGCCCTGGAAATTGCCTTGTAATATTTGTATTGGTGAGTGCATTTGTGTACTTATACACCTGAACATATGGTGCTTATGTATATTTTGTGTATGTGTGAACATATGAATGTAAAAAAAGTAACTTGAAAATAAGTGTTCACAATGTTTATATGCATATATTATTATTATCATTTATGTAATACATGTGTACATATATATATTTTTATATATAGTATTTTCCTTTTCAAAAAAGATAGTCAACTGCTATTGACATGTGCAGAAAATGACCTATCTAGTTTTCTTATATGCATTTCTTTTTTTTTCTTGCCCTAACTTTTATTTATTTTTTCCCCAGTTTTCTTTATTTCTTTGTACTCCTTAATTTGTATACGTTTTTGACGCAATAATGCCAATGTTATATTAGGATGATTCACGGGAGGGCTACTTCCCATAAGCTATGCTTCAGCCCTCCAGCTTCTACTAATTTTGTTTATCTTTGTGTGTATGAATTATACTTTTTTTATTTTTTGGATGAATTAGTAGAATAAATAAATAAAAAATAAAAAAGGTACTATCTCCAGTGGGAACCAAGCTCTAATGGCGCGTCTCCACTACAGCGCGGAGCACGGTTTAAGAGGGCTGTGACGTCAGCGGCCCGTTTTTGGTTGCGTTTCCACTTGGCCTAGTACCGGCCGGCGGGTCCTAATTCACAGTTTTTCTGGCCTCATAAAATCGTGGTTCTAGGGCCAGAGACAACGAGGCTGAGTCGGGCTGAGTATGCTAAACTAGAGAGAGAATCGCTGGCAAGGGGGCTACAACTACAACAAGATGGACATATTTGACCGTGATTTAATTGTAATACACGTTTCAAAATGATGCCGAAGTAACAACATACTGATACCGGTTAGTAAAAACCATGAATTAATGCTTTGTCAAGTCTGCAGACAGACGGCAGGCGAAAAACCTTTTAAAATGCGTGTTTTCTAAATGGAGATTGGCTAAGCTAACGCAGTATATGCTCCGACCGTCCACACTCACAACAACGGCCTATACAGACATAAATAAAGCAGCGACTGTATTCGCCATGACACAGGCAGTCTGTGGTGTGTACTTGTTTAACTTTTGTCTAGTTTCTGAACATATATGAGGAGCTGTGAGCTCTGAGGGCTAACAGCTAACGGCTGTGTTGTTTTTCTGGGGTTCTCATTGAAGATGACGTCACGGCTCCGCCTACACTGCGTTACTATAGATACTACCCCAGTTCCTAAACTGTAATGGAAATGCGCCATAAAGTGAGCCAGTCCTAACGAGGCCTAGCCATACCGAGCGAGGCAGAGCGAGGCCGTGTAGTGGAAATGCGCCAAAAGTGAGTTGAGTAGAGTAAGGCCACACCAGGCAGTGGAAACGCTCTCCTATGCCAAAACATTTGCCGTCTGTAATGTTTGATCTTACACAATGTCATTGAGCTGAGGACCGTAAACTCTGCAACTTCTGATCTTGAATTTCACAGTGGGCTAATTAGTTTCGCAAAATTCTTGTTTGGTACAATAAGAACATGGTGTTCTTGAGTTTGATGAAAGTGATCTCTCCGTAAAATGTTATTGGACTCAAATGAAAGATAAGAACATGAACATAGTTGTACAGCTATGTTTGTAAGAGAGTCCCTCAGTTGTAGTTAAAGTTAGTTTTGTTCTGGCAGCAGATTCTTCTCTGATTTATTTCTTGGTCATGACCCATTTGTTGAAGAACAATAGTACAGCCTGTGCTAACACATTAAGAACATTTATAAGGACATTCTGCCTCTGTGCAAACTACCAATGTTCTCGTTTATTATACTCAACATCATTTTGTTGGCCTTGTTAGTGGTGTGTCTTGTTGATAGCAGACCAGTCCTGTCCCCCTCTTTGGACCAAACTCAAAATATCTTAAGTATTTGATGAATTGCCATGAAAATGTGTACAGACGTTCATTGTCCCCAGCAGTTAAACCCTACTGATTCGTTGATCGCCTGATTTGTTTTAATAGTGCTGCAAGCAGGCTAACATATTAACTTTGATCAATATCACAAATAATTGATGATTTTCATTTCTTACACACATTCGTGGTCCCGAAAGGATGAATCCTAATAACTTTTAAGATCCCTTTTCTTGTTACGTTTATTTATCCATGAAAAATGTGGTAAAAATATCCCTGATGCTAAGACGATGTACCACTACAAAGTTGACTTTGGTGATTCTTACACACTCCCACCACACATTTCTTATACTTTAGTTACAAACCTAAGAGCATTACCATCAGCCTCAACTTGACTTTGTTTATAGCTTTAACTGTAAATGTTGCTTGGTAACAAACTAAGATGGTGAAGATTGTTAACATTAAAGATTCTATAAACACAATTCAGAGCATGAACCGTGGCGTTGTTGCAAAGTATAATTAACTATTTTCGTTGTACGTCTTCCCTACACTACAACACTTACTATGTTAACCTACATACAATATAAATACACTGCAATTTGGCTGTTTTTAGTGATCCATAGTTAAAATCGTTTGTGAGGTGACTAAAATGAATACAGTCCATTCAAAAATCCTGAGTCATTTATGTGGTCTCTGCACCTACTTGCACTGTTTTACTGGATGGAATAACTTGCATTTCTCCGCATGAATAAGACTCATAAATTATTTCTGTGTGCAGTGATGATTAGTAGAATCACTTCAGGCTAGACTGTAGACCAGTCGGTGGTAAATTACTTAATAGAGGGCTCAGTATTTTACAAGCAGTCATGATTCAATTCAGCAAGAGGTCCAGAAGGGGTTTGGGGCTGGGACAAATATATGGCAGACCCCCCCTGCTGTCTCCAAAACTCAGCTTTATTCTGTTTCCAGCTAGTCTGCCTCAAACTTCCAACACTTTAACGTTCGGTAGGGAAAAAATACCTCATTTGATTCCATTCTGCAAAGACTTTACCTGCAAAAAAATATGAAAAAAATCCCATTTCCTGGCAGGCGGCAGCGTAGGGAACGGGAGCCAGGAAAGCTGCTTTTGATTCATGCTAAATTGCACTCTCAACACAGAACAGTATTCCTGTTCGTTTTTCATCCTTTTCACACTGCACCTACTTCAAATCCACACATAGAAAACATACACACACACGCACACACACACACACACACACACACCCACTATCCTGTTCCAAGCATCCAGCTCACACACACTCTGCAACCAGAGAAACACCCCTCATTTCAGAGTTCAGCTTCTATTTTTGGATGTGTTGTACCCATTGCCTATTATTGGCCCACCCTATTATGTCATCAATCCTGGCGTTAGTTGCTGCAACAGTTCCTGCTTTTGTTTTGGAGTTACGTTCAGAGTCACCCTTTGCATTAGTCAGTGTTAATTCCCACGCAAATCACACTTCGAGCTGTCAGCATTCTCTGTATTTTATTACTGTTTTACAGCACCACTCCCCTTTTAACTCTGAACACTATCCCTGCTTTAGGTTCAACTGAGTAAGTAATTCAGTGCAGTTCCTGTTAAACATTCAAATAAAAGCGTAGATATAACACTTTAACGTTATACTGTTACCATATATTTAGCCTCAAAGAACAGAATCAGGGGTTTTACAGCGTGTTTGATAAAGGTCCCATTATGATGCAGACATGACTTTAATCGCTTGGCCGTTTGCTCACATGAGAACTTCAGGTTTTCTTTAATGGGAAACCTCCTTTGAAAAATGACTTTTGCAGATTTGCTTTCCCTCGTAATGGTTTTTTAACGGTGAGTTACTGTACAGGCCGTTTCGCTCATTTTGTTTGAGGCATACTTTACACTGTCGTATTGCGGGAAGAGTTTTTGTCTAATCATTCACACCTCCCAATCATAACTGTCATCCCAGGAATGCTCTTTATTCCTCCTGACCTTCTTCCGCTTCAGCTATTTTCAACAGCTCTGCCACTGGCACTGTGGGGTATTAATAAAAGTTCAGGAAAGTTGATGCACCCGGTTTTCTTTTCAGTTGGTGGTTTATTGGTGCTTAAAATATGGCCCTCCAAATCTGGACGCTCTACAAGGACATGAAAGCTGCAGTTAGAGAAGGGATGAGATGTGGTTTAAAACTTCTCCAAAGGCTAGTTAGTATATCTTTGTTCAGATTTTTTGGCCCAACAACATATTTTCCTTTTACTAATATAACTGTTCTGGAACAAATGCAAATACTTAAATGGTAAGCAAGACATGAATTCTTATTTCACGGTTGTATTGTAACTATGAAGGTATTTACAACTTACAGCATATACTATTACAAAACATTCCATGAGTGTACTGTGGTTGGTTACAAATCCAAATAAATGTAGCATCAAGAAATATGTATTGAAGGAGTTTTTACCTCCATCAAACAATGGATATGTGTTAGCCATAGCTGTTATTGAATAAATAGTGATTTAGGATTAAGGGCTATGTGTAGCCTAACTATTGTTTTCAACAATTAACTCGTGATTTTGTTTTTAAAAGTCTTCAGATTGCATGATTTTTCTGAACAACAGTTTAACATCAAAAGTGTTTAGCTGACTTTAATAAAAGTGAAATAACTGCAGTTAATCATCACATTTGTCCAGTTGGCTCTACTAAATGTTTGGCATTTTGCTCGATAAAGCATTCAAATGAATCATTGATAATTAATACATTTAATATTTCAATAAATGGTCTCTAAATATATATGATTTTTGACTGGGCTTCTCAACTAACCAATGTATTGTTCTCACTTTCTTGTGTTTAAATAATTCATACAGAATCTGGATTCCACTGACACTGCTGATGTAGCTCAGAGCTGGTGAAAGAACACATTTCTTACATTTGAAACTATTTAAATATTTAGATGTCTGAGTTTATTTTGTTTTGAAACACTATTGCTGCTATGGCAAAAATCATAATCTCGATTATTTGGGTCAATAATTGATATCACGATTATTAAAAACGATTATCCATTTACTTTGAAAACATCCATTTATTGAAAAAGAATGTTTGAACAGTATGTTTTTAACAGTTGATTACCCTGAACTTTGAGTATAATTCAACTGAAAAACCAATTTTAAAAAAAATTAATAAAATAAAAAAAATAATCGTTTTATTTCAATTATGTTGTTTTCATAATCGTTGCAAGCCAAATCGTAATTGCGATTAAAATACGATGAATTGAGCAGCCCTACTTTTAACATAGCATTTTACATATTCACATCCATTGTATTGCACAGATTTACGGGTTATGAGTCAATGTTTAAAACAGCAAAAGCAGACTTTTAGGTTTTGGGCCACAAAGCACAATGGACAGTTTAGTCAGGATGTAGGAGAAGGGTCACTTCGCCACACTTTAAGAGCCATACATCCCGAACATTACCTTTTTCCTGCTCAGGGTTACCCAAACATGCCCTCCTCCGTCACGCATTTACTTGATCTGAAAGGAGCTGCAAGATTTGTCTGTTTCTGTTTCTGCTGCCTGATATATGATAATCCTCCTCAGGTAGCACTTTGGGGCATATTTCTTATTTACAACTAGATTCTTTTGAACGTTAACCATAAATGTCAAGCTCATGGAGACAGTGAGTCGGGGAGGTCCAACTTGGACAAAAGCACTGTGTCCAGACTCAGTCTACAGCACAGGTATATTAAATCATTATTTTTCAGACAGGAAATATCTGCCACTGGACATTTTGCCTGTAAAATGTATTTCTAAGATGAAATGATTCCTGCCTGGCACAGCTCTACTCTCATCTGAACTGGAGCTGTTTTTACTCTCATCTATTCAACGTTAGAGCTTCTTAGTGGAAACCATGTTGTTCATCTTATGATTAAACCATGCCAAAGATGTGATTCAGTGTGATGAAAAACAAGTCCAGAGTCTTTGACCTGGCCTTATGACTTGCCCGCCACATTAGCATTTCTCTCCTGGCAGATGTTGGTGGTGGGGTGTCTGACTGTGGCTGGCCTCTCTCTGCAGTGGCCCTATGCTTCAGGCTCTGGGGATGGGAGAGGGGGCTTCTTACTCCTTACTCTCCCCCCAAACCTAAACCACAAGCTGCCCCATGTCTGATGCCCCCCTCTCTCGTTCCTGACCTCAGAGGCAGACCCCAGGCCAGCTGGACTCAGCCTGAAACCCCACACAGTCACCACACAGCCGCCACCAATGGCCACCACCCTCCTGCCCCTGACCTATCACCCAAAACATTACCATAAACTTCTGCCTGGCTGCCAAACAACACACACAGCAGAGCGCACAGTCCATGTAAAGATAGCTCTGTCTGAAAGCGCTCTCGGTTATAATGGCATTTTACACGCAACATAAAACCCACTTTGGTGTTTTATGTTTTGTGGTTTGTGGTGATGCCTGTGGAACAGACTCCCGCCCGCTGCAAAGACTACTGTGCAGTATTTGAGGCTGATGAAAAATGTGTCCGCCAGTGTGTAAACCGCTTTTGAAACATGCCACAAGTCTGCATGCCACACGTCTTTCACACGCTTGACAAATCGTGCCGTTTCGCGTTGCCTTAACCCGGGCGAAAATTGAAGAATCAATAGAGGTCTGATTGAGAAGACCACACACACATGGTGTTACGGTAATGACGGCCTGAGTCTGTTTGTTTGCATAAGTGAAGAGCAGGCTCAAATCGTTAATGAGTGCTTTGCGTCCAGCGTGCAACCACAGCTAAGCCAGTGGGTCAACAAGGTTGGCCAGACTAACCACTGTGTGTGAGCGTGTGTGTGTGTGTGTGTGTGTGTGTATGAGAGAGAGAGAGACAGACAGAGAGAGAGAGAGACACACTATGTGTACATGTCTCTGCATGTCCTTGAAAAGTCAAAGAAAAGTTTACGTGCAGAAACTGAAGTAGTATTATCAGAATGGGTCAGACTCCCCTTTTTTCCCTCGCGTGTGTTAACTTGCTCTTACATCATGTTTAAGCACTCTGTAATGTTTCTATATTTAACATCATTCTATATTTACTTGTGCTCTGACACACAGATACCGTTTTGTTTTGCAGTGAGCCATTTCAGTGAATATTTAAACAGTGAAAAAAAAGGCTTCACCTGAAATTTCCAAATCGTTATAATGCACGGTGTGAGCCAAGTGCACTTCACCGACTCAAAGCTGATCCATTTACTGTAAATGAGCTTGTCTCTGTTGGTTTCCTGACCAATTACTGTACAGTGAACTTAGGTCCCGTATTTATTTATCCATATGTTATTTTAAATGGACTGCACTCAATGTAGAGTCCTTGTTGAGCGGTCTTGTCCTCCCTGCCTGCCCTGGGACGTACTCGCAGTGTTGGCAGACAGACACGGATGCTGAAGGCGGCCCCTGGACAGCTTTATTCCACGCCGAGCGGGGCCACCCGCCTCGCGCTCACCAGGGCACAGGGACTGGCACGCCGTTCCCTCAGTTTTTACCTCTCAATTTTCTGCTTCTCCAAGAGAACTGGAGAACACTGTGCAATGTTTAAAGCTGTGTCACCATGAAAGGATATCAAGGCCAACCAGAGAACTTAGTAGAAATCACTATTAAGCAAAAAGAGCTTTAAAAACTGTATGAGGGCGCACACCGAAATG
Source organism: Trematomus bernacchii (assembly GCF_902827165.1). Classification (NCBI taxonomy): domain Eukaryota; kingdom Metazoa; phylum Chordata; class Actinopteri; order Perciformes; family Nototheniidae; genus Trematomus; species Trematomus bernacchii. The sequence continues at coordinate 1,069,036 of NW_022987735.1, read as the reverse complement.
AAGAGGGCGCAGCGCCCCTGTAACCCGGTTAAGACAAAACCCTGCAGCATGAGTTAAGATCACTTCATTTATAGGCTGAAAAGCAGAAATTATATTTATTAGAGGTTAAATATGTTTTAGCCTCCTCATTAAAGGTGGGGTAGGTAAGTTTGAGAAACCGGCTCGAGATACCCTTTATGTTATATTCCATGGAATGCTCTTAACATCCCGATAGCAATGAATATCTTAAGTGCTTTGACAAAAAATCCATAAAAAAATGTCATCTGTGGAAGCCGTAGTACTGTAAAAAGCACGACCAATCATTTTAGCCGGCCCGGCTAAAATAACTGGATGGCCTACCTGCCTGTCAGCCTTCCATCTGTGCACAAACTTATCTCGTGCCCTCATTGGTCATGTGCGCGTTCGTGTGTGTTGGAGGAGGGGCTCTGTAAGGAAGTGGCAGATTTGTTCCGGCTGTATATTTTCAAATTCTAGAGCACTCAAGCTGGTTTCTCCAAAATGACCTACCCCACCTTTAAGCTGACATAATGAGTTGATTAATAGATAAGCTGATACACAGAAAAGTCAATATAAACAGTCATTTGAATATTGTGATTATTTGTTTAAATCATTTTTCAGGGAAATATCTTCTCGTTCCAGTCTTTCTGATGCTCTTCTTTGTCTTACAGTATATGATACAGAACTGATTTTCCCATCAGTCTTGGGCTTGTTGGGCATATAGGGAAAACCATTTGAACTATTTACTGAACAAAAGACTAATCAAAGATATACTTAGATTATTAATTATGATATTTATAATATGTTGTTAGTTTCAGCTTGAATAAAGGCGTTGTGTATGTGACATAAAACATGTTTTTCTTATAGGTGACTCCTGAAGACAAGAATATAAATAAGTAGAAACTGGTTCACTGCAGCAGCAAATGGGATATACAAGGACACATACAGCACACATTCACTTTTTATGGCTGTAGCAAAACAAGTTTCATAGGGAGCCACTTCATTGTTAGACTCTCTGGTGCCCAATAGAGAAGGGATAGGTCATGTCTGATGAGTTATTATGAATTGCTATAGTTCAGTGTGTGGTCTCGTTTAGCAACGTGTCTTTGTAAAAGGAACTGGTAATTCTGCAATATTCACAGATATTTATTAAAGATGTGTTCAAGTTGTTTTTTAAAGCTCAATTAGTCATATGTGGTGAAAAGTGACATCATGCTTTTTTACAGGATGCCACATCTTTCAGATTCCAGCAAACACAGACAGACAGACTTTTATAGTTGGGTGAGACAGAATAAATGTGAGACGCAATAAAAAAAAAGAGACCCAATCAGAGAGGATACTGTCCGTGGATTCATTATGTATGTCTCTTCAGGTCTACACTAGTAATCAACAGACTCTGTGAACAAGCGTTTTCCTTTGGATACTAAAAGCTATATCTGAAAATAAATGCAGTAAAATATTTAGACACAAATATTAAGTCATAACTAATCAAAATCAGAATGCTAAAATCATGACAGAAAACTCAATATACGTATACAAAACCGAACCATTTTAACGGTGAGATATAACTGCGCAGGCCCAAGAACAAGTACAGTAAATGCACACATTTAGGTCGAATGCCACGTTCTGTCAGTGGCTGAGAAAAGTCGAGTTTAATGATTAATTTGGGACTTTAGTAATACAACAGAGGCCACAGAGTCACCATTTTTGATTGGTCCTTTTAAAATTGACATTATGTTCCCTTTAAATCTTTACGAGCCAGTCTTTAGAGGTGTTCTGGTCTGGCGTTGAGCTTTTAGTTAATAAAAGTAGTTCTGTTATTCTATATTTTTCAGAATGGGTTCACGCAGAGAAAAGATATACCCACCCTCTGAGCAAAAAACTTTAAAATAACTTTTTCTTTCACAAATTGAAAACACGTGCTGGGCTTGAATGATGTAAATGTTCAAAAGTGTTAATTCACTAATGAACAGTGAGTCCATTAGACATTCGATTACATACTCCGGGCAGCAGATAAATCAACACCGAGTGTAATTCAAACATGGACTCTGGCCAGGCGGCTTGTTTTCTGTCCGACTGTGGTTTTCCAACAGTCTAAATCCATGAAGCGGATTTGCTCACAACAGCCAACATATTTCTTCAATCTGCATCCCCTTGTAAAGTAAAGGAAGGAAGGCAGCGCTCACAACTGTTGGTTTTGTGCTGCCCACGCTCTCAAAACCTTGTAACATAAGGCCGTGCTTTCATTGCTCGCTCCACTGCATGAGTAAAAGGGAATTAGCTTTTTAAAGTTTGTTTTGTAAGAGTTGTAAATAAAGTGGCCCTGATTCAAACTAAGATCCCCTTTCTCTCAGATGGGGTATGGCTTATGTGGGTGGCTTTTGGAAATACTGAGGCATGCTCAATATGTTTATATTACACTGTCCCCAGGGAGCGTTGAGCTTTGTGGTGCAGATGGATTACAGGGGGAAAAGAGCTGTTGTAGACCTTTTAAAGTTCAGTGTTAATGGTGGGAGTGAAGTGGCTGTGTAGGTGTGATGTGTTCCTTTCACAGGTCGCTGGTATTTATGTTCACGACGATGAAGGGTCAGGGGGATTCCCACACCAGCTCAAATGATGGTTGTAGTTGAACTTATCACATGACATAATTGTATGGAAAAGGGGTCCTGATTTGCAGTTCAGCGTACCTTTACAGAACCTTTTTGCATGTTTTTGCTAGTTTTTGGGGGTTTTGGCCCACAACTACGAGTTAGAAAAAAACCTCTTATCTTTGGTATAAATATCCCGATACCACTAGCAGCTCTGAAGATAAGTTGTTTCCTCTGCTAAGGTGATGTTTTCAGTTTGGTTTGTCTGTTTGTCAGCTGGATAATGGAACAGCCCATTTTTCACGACACTTGTTGGAAGTGTGTAACATGGGCCAGAAAGATCCTCATTTAATATTGGAGCTGACCCAAATCAGAGAGGCAGATCGGAATCATAAAAACGCAATATGTTTTACTTATTAAAGCAGCCTTTGCAAAAGGTCTGCGCTCTTTCGGGGCCGTTCCACAGTTGTTTACTTGTTTTTTTGTCTGTTGTTATCAGGATTACGGAAAAACAACTGGCCTCATTTGCATGAAACTTGTTTGAAAGGTGAAACGAGGCGAAAACCCATGCATTTTGGAGGGGATAACATGGCAGATTCATGCATACGGTTTTTTACTTGGAAACAGCCTTGAAAGAGGTCTGCGCTTTCCAAGTGCCCCTCTACTAACACTTAACACTTGTAAAACGTATTTGTTTACTGTCTGGCTTAAAGCCACCGGAATAACAAAAACGAGAATTTAATATTTAATTAGCATTAGAGGTTCTGGTTGTGGTATTCTTTGTATCTTTGGGCAAATCCAATAAGCTGTTTCCCCATTACCACACAACTTAGCTATATGTAGCTTCATACTGTACAGACTCGCATGAATGTGGCATCAGTATTCTTATATTGATATTGTACAATATGAGAAGTTCTTGTCCCAATTGTTCCATCCAAAATAATTGTGATTCTTTATTTTATACCAATAATTATGAGTAAATGCTTAAAACTCTTAAATGACACTTGGAAAAAAAGGAATGACTTCATATTCTCTGAAATGTTAGAGGTCAGCTGTGACCGAGGTTGAGTCCACCAATTGGATCCAGGTGTTCTTGGGCAGGATACTGGACCCCAAATTGCTCCCAATGGCATGGCCAACAGTGTGTGAGTGTTTGAATGTTTATTTCTCCTGATGATGTAGCCATTGCCTCTCTATGAACGTATGTGAATGGGTAACATGACATGTGTTGTAAAAGCGCTTCAACGGGTTGTAGAAGACTAAAAAAAAGTTATATAATTTGCAGTCTATTTATCATTTTCTTAAAAGGAGCTGGTGGAGAGAGACCAAAACAGAGCTTAATAAAACGTGACTCCTAATGGATGCTAATATAGCTCCGCTGGACGTGTGTAAAACAATAAAAGATATTGAAAGATTTATTCTAATGCCTCCACAGATGTAGATTTCTGTTCCCAATCAGGACTTTTTGTGTAAGAGCACACCAGCTCTCTTCTACAGTAATGAACCACAGCGAGAGCAGTCCTGTGCTGTTTAGAAGTGTGTGTATGTGCGTGTGTGTGTGTGTGTGTGTGTGGGCGGGCATACCTGAGGTTGCTGAGCCTCGGCCTTCTCCTCAACATTAATAAGGACTTCCTTCCTACCAGACAGAGTCAAACACCTGATCACTTACCAAGTAGGACATGCCCACGCATCCCTCAGAGCTGGCAGCCTTCAGCCGCTAATAAGGATCGGCCTGTGTTCTTTAGCTGCCCATCAATCAAAATGTTCACATGCCGGACATCCATACACAAATCATGTTTTCTCTTCGTACTCCACCCCTAATGTGTGAGAGTGTGTTTATGTGTAAGCTTAGCGTTACATATCATGGGTGGCGACTATATCCAGGGAGACAGAGCAAGAAATAATCCCACTTATACACACACCACTTTAAAAAAAAGAAATACATATTTTTCTCCAATAGCAATAAAGTTTGGCTTCTTTTTAAAAGATGTTGAGCCAAGACACACCATGTGAAATGTGCATTTTCATGATGTGCATAACTTCTTATTTTTCCTCCAAATATCAGGTTTTTGAAATGTTTTTTTCTGTAATTGAATTAGAGTGCCTAGTCAAAACTGACTCAAAAACACATAATCAGCCCAGATGCTGTCAAAGTATCACCTGGCCAAAGCAACAGAACAGAAAATTGTCTTATTCACAGAGTTTAAGCTTGACACTATAATCAGAATTACTCTAAAGAGTCTCTCAACTATACAAGGATACGATTATCACTTTTCTCGAGATATTAGATTAGGGATATGTGATATCTCGAATGTGTGGGCCAGACACGCTGGCTGTCATGAATCGGGTGTGTTCAGATTAGTGTTACATGGCTCATATTCGCTCGACACGCCACACAAGAACGTTATGTTTCAGCAAGAAGAGCTACTTTAATCCGTTTTTGCTCAGCAAAGCTAACGGGGAACCAAATCTCCTTCAAACTAAATAAAAACCTACTTCACTCCTTCAGCCAGGGAGTTGAATCTCAACATAAATGATTGGCTCCGATATAGTTATTACAGACCTTTTTTTATTAATATTTTAGTGTCATCTGGTTTTCATGTTCTGAACACATCAGAAAAACATCAATAAATGCAGTTATTTTGTTTTATTTTTGTGATGTGATGAGAACATTTATGTTATGGTTGGACATATAAAGCATACAATTATTTAGCCTCCTAATATCTCATTTTGATGTTGACGTAACTGTTGTTGCATAACAGAAGGGTGGTGTACATTTAGCCACTTATTTTAAGGTAACAGTACATTAAGTTAACCATTGTACTAAGATTCCTTTTTTCTCTGTGATAATGTTGTTGGCACGGTCATTGCTGTTACTAATGTTTGAGTTGTTGCTTAATATTCAGTTTTTCTTGTATTTATTTCACATACTTCTATTTGAAACACTGTTTTATACCACAAATCTACTGTTTTGTATTCTCTGTTTTTTACGGTTAAAAAAAATTCTCTTTTATATACAGTAAGCAAGCAGCTGTGTGGCAAACATGGAATTATCACATGACAATGTAAAGGAGTACATCCCCCCCATTTCCAGCATTGGGGTTAGTGCAGCTCAGGAAGTAGAGCTCAGTTATAGTAAGGTGGGTGTTTTGCATCTGCATGGTCAAGGTCATTGAGACAAGATCAAAAATAGCTGTTTTGGACAAAGTGAATAATTATGATAATTATTTGTTATTATATTGTTATATAATGTTGACACACTTTATCTGACGTTTGGTTTGCATTGTGGAAAAACTTCCTTACAATAAAAGTAACCATCTTCTTCACCTATGTGCTTTGAGCAATCAAATCCTACAGCAAAAGAGAAACTTTATTAACTTTCTCCAGCGAGGAACCTCCCTGTCCGGAGAGACCTGGGCATGTCGTCACTTTGGAAAGCATTACAGACGACAAATATGTCACATCATTTCTGAGGAATGGATTTAAAATCATTTCCTTAAGCTGCCTGAACTTTCCTTTTTGCCCCACAGGCTCGGTACATGCTCCTTTTACGTTCAATCTAAAACCACAAAACTCACTATCAAAGTATACCAAAACAAATCTTTTTTTCCATAATGCACTTGAATATCCCTCTGTGTGGGTTTTCCACAGTACAAGTATGAACAAATTCAGGCCCGGCTGTTGTACGGGGCTAAGGTCCTCAGCTCTGTTTGATTAGGGCTACACACAGGAGGTCCACTGCACGCTGTTTTCTTTACCTGGGCCCATAACTCTTAAAAACACACAAACACTTGGGTTGTAAATGACCTGTTCATCACACAGTGACAGGAGAGGTGATTCTGGACTCTTGGTGGGCCAGGTGTGCAGATCAGGACAGCCCTGCCGTGCCAAGACCTGTTGGCATGGCGACGCGGGACCGTGGAAAGTTCTGGGATCTGTCGCTGCTGGCAGGCCCCAGCTCCTGAACGGGACTGGTGTTGGCTTTGCCTCCAGCTGTTTCTTTACAGACATGCTCAACGCCAGCAACAGCCGGGGGCCAAGATCAGCCCAGCGAGTCTGGCCACACACAGGCCACTCACACACACACACGCACACACACGCACATATACACATGCACATACACCCCCAGAGTTATACAAGCCTACACAAACAAACACACAAGCATTTTCTGAAATAAGCTTGTCTCTGCCAGAGCAACAAGATGCAACAGACCTTTTCACACATTTCATATTCCCCTATCATTATTATTTAATGTACTTTTGATGTACAACATATACTAGTTGTTTATCCATTCTTTAATAAGTCATATGTTTGTATTGCTAATAATCCTAATAATTACACTTTTTAGTGTCTTCCAGATTTGACATTCCTTTTTCTAAAATACATTTTATTATCACATCTTTCTGCAGATTGTGTTTTTGTTCTTCAATAGAATTTCATAGTTTAGATTAAGTATTCATTGTTATTGTATCAACTTTTTTTTGTAGTTTAAACGCACCTCATAACTTGGTACTAAGTGCTTTTTAATCACAGTTCGACTGACGTACTTTTTCCTGTTTAGTTTGTTTTTTCTTGCTGTGGGGTGTTTGCTAGTAATCAGACTAAATTGACATTTATTTGCACTGAATCACTGAAATAATCTTGGCCAGCGATTCAAAGTTGTTGAACCAGCTGAACTGTGTGCTGCTGTGAAAATATAATCTTATCTATGATTACATAATGAACAAAAAGCTTCTTTGTGTACAACTGCTTTAAAAAAGACCGACTATCATAAACACATTAGTAGCTTGGAATGATACATTTAAACAGCGTGCCAATCAGCTTGCCAACAGCACTGAAACCTTTCTTGGACAAACACTTTACAGGTGTTACTTTTTCCTGTGAAAAAATATACAAAACATACCCTTCCAGTTCTTAGCTAATTATAATGTGACAATGTAATACACAGTGCAGGAATGTTCCCGCTGCAGCTCAGTACTATCAATGGTGCTTGAAAGTTTTGATTGAGGAACCTTTGAAGGTGGTGTCAGTGAATAATCGCTCCGTTGAAACGGCCCCACCACAGAAAAATAAACTTGCCATCTTTTGTTTTCTTTGTGCGGTGGAAGGTTATTCATTGAGTAAAGAGAAATGGGGGAGAATTCTTTCATGGCTTTTGTTCGGTAATTCATTATGTTCAGGAACGGGAAAGTGGCTGCGGAAATTAAAATGTATTGAAATCTATTTCAGTGGTAAAGTTGGCCATGCTTCGCAGAGAGTCTGGCTCTTTTTTTTACCTTGCACAGTGAGTTTTGGTCAATGAGGAGGTGAGCTGCTTTTGTGGCTTTCATTGGAGGGCGAACGTGTAGGGTTGTGGCCGGTAGAAACCTGCAGTTAGAGGAACTAGGAAAGTTATAGACTGACCATTCATGTTTAAAATGAAAACATTGTGATCTTTATTCCTGTGGATAAGTGGCCAAATAATGTCCAGCAGGGCATCACATTGACTGCCAATTTGACTGGATCATGGAGTTTGACAGCACACAATGTGTCGATTAAAGGCATCAGTAATACAGCATGAAGAGCTGGGGGGAACAATGTAGCTATAAATCCTTTATAAAGGAATAAGATATTCTGTGTTTCACTAACAGCCACAATAGTGCCCATAATGCATTGCAGCTACTGTTTTTTGTTTTGAGTGAGTGACCCAAAATGCTTCTTACTTACGAGGCGCTGGATTATTTACAGGATATTATCAACAGGAATCGTATCATATTGCATGAATTATCATCATGATGTCACTATTTTTTTGTACTTGTCAATTGAGGTATATTGTGAAACCCCTAATTGCACCCTTAATTGTCAGTTCTGACACAAGGAATCTAATCAATGTGGTTTTCGGTCCACCCCGAAACCGCCTTTTCTACAAGCCCTTAACTTAAACAGTATCATCAACTCAAACTGCAGTTTTAAGAGTTATTCCTGCAAGTTGATTTACAACAACCTGTATGGTTGCATTAATGTCATTCACGCTTGTTACCATGTTCATGGAAACTTTTCTGTCCCTTTTTCTTCTGGCTCTGACATAGGAAGGTGACGTGGCCACTTTGAAACCCACCTGCAAAGCTTTTTTTGGCCCAGAGCCGTGGATCAACCAGACCTTCTTAGTTCTCTGAAAAAATGTAGACAGCTATTCAGAGGTCTGAAACCGCACTAATTTAGCAGGTTCTAATTTTGGTCAAATACTATGTACTTAAATTAGTTAACAAAAGGAAATGCCTAGCTAAATTGCGGTGACCTCTGCAGGTATTCCTAATGTACAAGTACTTCTTTTCCCCCATGTATTGTGTCACCAGCAGGTTTCAGGAAGTTTACATTAAAGCTCTGTCCAGCAGCTCCATAGCCTGCTGAGATGAAGTACGACCTGACTGACTGAAAGACTTCCTCTCCGCTGTCCCCCTCTCTGGGCACCGAGTGGGTGGATATGGTTAGCAGCAGTCATAACAAGCATTTTTCAAAATGAGTTTCATCTGATGACAACCTCGGACATATTGAATACTCGACAGTGTTTTCCTGTCCAAGTCTCTGAAGATGTTGTCCAACAAAGACTTGGCTCTCCTGTATAGATGGAGGAAATACATGTATATCTTTTTAGGAAATGGAGCAGACATCCAGGACAATAATGTCTTCAGCATCTTGCACACAGCTGGACATGCAAGGCTTCCTCTAGCTGCTACAGAAATGTTCTCTGAATTGACCTCGAGTCATTATGCTGTCACTTCAATTTCAATCTCCACAAGGCGTTATATGTCTTAATGCATGTGGTTACTAAACGTATTGCATTACCAGAGTGTGTCCATCAACTCGCAAAGCTTCTCCAATTAACTAATTTCCATTTACTGTCTACTGCTGATGTTGTTAGTAGCCGTACGTTTTTGCTTTTCATATCCGTGGTGACTGCCAGCACTTATCCAACCCACCCATCTGGTCTCATTTTGACACCCAAGGTTGCCATCTTGTAAGTCAAAAAAAAGTAAGAGCTATAGAGAGGTGACAACAGTTTTCCCTCCTAGCTTACCTCCCTGCACCACACTGAGTCTGACAAGCTGCTGAAAAATAGGACCGGGTCACATTTCAGCCTCTAAAGAATGTGCAGGGGCTGTGAGTAACCCTGTGGTCTGCGTCGGCATGTTTGGTCTGGCTCTTCATAATATCATGTAGTGTGCCATTGAGGGCCGAGGGCATGAACACCAAAGAGAAATGCCCAGGGCGTTCCTACTTTGGACCAAAATGCAGGCCAAATCCTAATAGTAGCACTGTAATCAGTCTTTCCTCTAATATTAGCACCATGGCTTTTTTCTCCGGGGTGGCGGTTGGTGTGATTGGCTCTGTGCATCCTGTGTGACCTTAAATTCAGTCATGTGGCTTTTATAAAGCTCCTCTTGGCATAAACAGCATTGAGCACATTAATAAAGTTCAACATTTACCTGAAGATAATGATACCAATGATTTCAAAAACATCCTTCATTTCAATTCTAAACCTCTTTAACAACAAAGTGGATTACTAAATTGATCCGTTAAGCTTCTCGGCATGTCAGATGTATTAACTTTTGCCACATGGTTTTCTCATTGAAGTCAGGAACTCTCATGGAAATGGCTTCTCCTTTATCAGAACCAGAAGTCTTGGCGATGGTTGACTGAAGCGGGCAGAGTCCAGTTACACAGAAGAAAAAAAGTGCAGGTCCCAAAAGGACTGGACATGAACTTAAAGATAACTTGGTCAATGCACTTCAAATAATGGTTGATATTTAATATCACCCCCACTGGCATTTGTCGCACCACTCGCACTGCAGGGTTTCCTTCTACTATCGCACCTGTGCTGAATCTGCAGGAAATCTCAACCAAAAAGAGAGGAGTTTTTCAATTAAACCAGAAGCCGATATCTGGTCAATCAAGCCACCCAGTATGCGCTCTCACTGTGAATTAAAATTAAAATTGATATCCCCAGCAGGGCCAATATTTTTTGTTCTGCCACTAAATGTCGGCGATTTATCATTCAAACATCCCAGGGTTTTGTGTAGGTACTTTTGGACCTCAGGTTCAGTGGGTTTGATGCTCAGCCAGGTACAATATCGAATCCATGCCAAGAGTCCAAGCTGTGAACGCTTGTCTGAGAGTTACCGTAAATCCTTCTGCTCGCACCGCTAAGAAGCTCAGAAAGCCACAGCCCTGCTATTTGCCACCCCTGTGGTCCTTACAGGTAGCCACTGAGACTCCCCAAATCATGATCTGCGTGTATAGGGGAGCAAAGCAGGAACAGAGCTCAATGGATAAAGGACTACCTGTTGCCCCTTATTTTCCTCAGTGGATAAGGACTGGGCTGTCAGTTTTCCTCTGTGTTGATTAATAAGGCTCTTTATTGGATATGATACTGATGATTAATGGCATATTATCTTGAATGTGTTGCCCTTCTGATACAAATATTGAGATTGCAGATATTTTCAGGTTAAACCTGATATCTGTGGCTGTTAATCCTGTAATACTGTGATTTACACACAATATCTCACTGTAGAAAATAATATTTTATGATTGTTCTAATGTCTAATTTGTTTAATGTAATTTAATTCCATATTATTCATTGTCTTTGAATTTATAAAATCATGCAAAAAATTGCCCACAACATGCATACAACCTTTTTTTAATTCTAACCATGGTAATTTAATTGTAATTCGTATTATATTTTCAACAATTTACTGATAAAGGTCAAATCATATCAATCACAGCCTCATGTGAACCATGGTTATTGAGATTATCCATCCTGATAGATTACACTTGCAAATCAACACGAATTAGCATAGTTCCAGTAAACATGATTATGTTCTCAATTTAGACATCTTTTTTCAGATGGAAAATGGTCCGTCAGAAGGTGAAGTCCAACACTGCCCCCACCAGGAGTTCCCAGCAGGGATCCGGGATCACACATCAAGGTCTGTCGCTGGCCCTCGACCCCTGCAGAGGCCTCTGTGACGGGGAGGAGCCCAGGTTGAGTGGGCCGGAGGAGACAACACACCATAGCTGTGTGCAACTGCACAGTGAGTCCTTTCGCCCGCTGCCATGCTGTAGCTGACCGCAGGATTGCAGTGTTTACTTAAGAGCCGGTGCATAAGAGAAAGACGGACCACCGGCAGTCACCACCCGCCGGGCCCTGGGCAGGACCTGGGGCTCATCTTTGTTGAAAATGGCTCTGGTACCTGCCACCTCCCACCGGGTTGGCCTATATTTAGCAACAAACTGAAAAACCTCTTCATTCTTAAAAAGCTGTTTAGGTTTCCATTGAGTTGGGGGTTCAGAGGAGGACGGGTGGAGATGCTGTGGTCTGAGAGGTGCTTCTCTTTGCCCTGGACTCACCTGTACAACATATTTATGTTAACAACTCACCTAGGATGGACACAGGTCTTTTTTCTTTTCAAGGAAAATGTGGTATAATAAGAAAATGGATCCTGGGAAATCCAACAAGAGACACTGTTATCATTACAGCTAACCAATGGCGTATATATAAACACATGTGAGCACACTGCCTATGCACTCCCTTTCTTAGACTATTTAGTCTAGTTTGTTAAACCTGCTATGGTGCATATTTACGTCATATTTACTCATGCAACAACTCTTAAGTCCAGACTCGCAACACAAACTGACAAAGTAAATATATATAATTATACTTTATTATACTTTATATACTGCATATAGGGTGCAGGTTTATGAATCAAACATTGAAAATAAGTTACATGAAGCAAAACTAACCAATTTAGAAATGAATCATTAGATATAGAGAAATTGTCAATGATCCTACTTTCTTTTTACCATAATATAAGATTTCTGTCCTATTTCCAGAAGGACAGTCTGCTTTCTAGATTTCCTAAAACTCTTTTTTTTACTGGTCTGAATGTTAAATACTTGACTATTTTTCATCATTTGCTAAAGAAATCCTAATGAAAGTGGCAATTTGCTGACTCTGACTTTTTCTGTTTGCGTGCTGTTCTCTTCCCCACTTCTCCACGTCTCATTGAACTCGAGAGGAGGGCAAATCCAAGACAGGACATGCGTATTACATGTTTTCGTTTGCCCTCATATATGCCTGAATAGTGAAACAATCCCTCTTTTCATGCCCATGGTCTCATTCAGTGGGTGGCGAGTGCACCACTATGATTGAGGATGAGGGAGCTGGGTGATTTTTTCCAAGGTGAGCACCTCATGGGAGATGACTGCTCGCTGCCATTAGTTTAAGTGCAGGAGTGTCAGTTAACCCGACACTGGCACCAGCAATACTTAATGCCAGATGGAGGGAGCTGTCCTTGAAGTCGTAACAAGCAGGCGCAGAGAAACAAGCCTTTATTCAGTGTGAGAGAACATAGAAAAAATTGATAACTTAGCAAGGTTACCACAAAGTGTACGTTAAATCCCACATAGGAAAGGGAGGGATAAAGGAGATTGAAGGGGGTGGGGAGGGGCAAAAGTCCAAAGTGGATAAAAACACAGTTTAGATGTTGCTGACTGTAATTTTTGATTGCGTTCAAAATACGCAGGAATATAAAACAAAGCAGCGGTTGTCATGCTAAAGCTGCTTAAGAGGTGTCAAATTATTGTACCTCAGCTGGATACATCGGTGTTGGAAGCCAGGGGGGGAGAAAAGAGCCAAACCCAGCAAACTTTGGCACATTTGTCCTTCACCGCTGGCACGGATGAGCCACGCTGTGAGGCTTCAGAGCATCGATAGACCCCCGGCGTTTTACTACCCAAAACTATGAGCTGCTACACGAGCCGAACCTTCAACGCTACCTCCTGGAAGGACAGTAAACATGACGACAAGTGCTTTTTCCACATTGTGAGCCTCCTCGTCCACTGACCAAATAGTTCTGATGTAGGTCCAGCCTAAGAGCGGTCCATTCAGGCGGGCGAGACACTATAAGGCCTAAAAGTTTCAATTTTCAAGATTGAATAAATAAGATTATATCAGCTTGAAGTACCAGGTTTTTGGGGAATGTATCCTGGCTGCAGTAGAGACGGAGCTGAGAGCTATTACTTAAAATAACTCAACACCAAGACCTCAGAAGGACCAGTAAGGAAATTACAAACACAGTCATGTCAGTCTATGGAAGCACCTCACACAAAGGTCCCCAAAGAGCTTTCTTTTTGTCAGCTTTTATAAAAATCCATTCCCTTTTCTTTTTTGATACCTAATTGAAAATTGAGCTTGAATCCTGCCAACGATTGCAATAAAATGCTGAATGCACTGAGCTGTTGGCACGTCCCCTGACCTGGCACTTTTACCTGAGTGCTGCTGAGTCTCTGTTGATTGTCTGCTTCTGGTTCATTAGGGTACGGTTGATGCTGACGCTCCCTAACAGTGACTCCTCGCTTGAGTGAGGGTCCTGTGAGCTCATGCACCCGACTAAGAGAGGAAACAGTCGAGGGGCATGGCGGTGTCACAATCGACACATCACTGGAGGCTTTTGAGAAGTTGTTGGCTCTTCCCATACTGGTCCGGTACCAGTGTTCAGCCATGCGGACAGAAAAACTAAGCAGAGGCAGGTCTGTTGAGAGCTTCAGCCAAGTTAAGCACGGAAATATTTCTTTCCTGTTAACTCAAGAGTCTGGCAGTCACCTGTGTGAGGTTGCCCTCTCTTATAGTCGCCACTGGCCATTCGGTTCACTCGTGTCAGACACGTTGAAAAAGGCCAACCTGGTGATGAAACATGAGCAGGTTTTTGAAATTGTACAGAGTTTAGCATTTTGACCCTGTGTTGCACTGCGTATCGTTGTGGAAAGTGTTCTGTTTGCAGGTTGTGTTGGCTCAAATAAATTCCCCTTTGTTGTTAAAGTGTAGAGTTACAATGAGTTCCTGAAGGCGCTGTCATGGAGGAGCCAGGTCTGCATTCAAACAGTGGATACATTTCTGTTTGGGCAAGGCTTGTGATTGTGTTTGGCGCACAGTAGCTCAATAGCACAAGCTCTACTTTGAATTGCAAATTGGAAATATTTATTTTTCTTCCACTTGGGGGCAGCAGAAACAAGCTGAAAAAAACATTAACGTCACCTTGTAATGTTTATCTGGGGAACTTGTCAGCTGACATTGGATTGTTTATTTTTCCAGTATGCATTTCTGGACACTTTCTGATGAATTGTGGTGCACTATTCACTCTATTTCTAACTGCTGTGGGAAATATCTGGCTCTTCAGCTGCTCAATGCTCTACTTTGCTAACTTTGATTTGTGTTGTTTGGTGTTAAACAGAAAGGTTTTTTGCACTATGACGGGTAACCCCAAAAAAAAGATGCGAAACACAAGTTTGATCCATTGTGAGTATTAAAATAATTGATGACATCCGCTTTAACTATCCACACAGGGTGAAGGATCTCCTGAAGTGAGAGGTGGATAATGTGTTTTAGTGCATTTGCAGAAGAGGCACTTTCTGTCAGTGCATTACTTTTTTAAGAGATGGATCGCCTACATTAAGTTTTCCCCCCAATGTTCCAACATGGCGTCCCAGTGGTGCCTCACTGTGGAGCCTTAACAGAGATTCCTCATTCACTACCTGAAAGTTCACACACAGTAATTTTTGCCTTAAGTTCAGTGAGGACATGAGCAAGAAAGGCTCTGTACTGTCTCAATGGCCAAATAAAACGGGAAAAGCCCAAATCATAATAGTAATGCAAATATATGGAGGAGTAGGCTACTTATGATACAAACAGGCAAGCGGCCAAATGGGCATCAACAAGGGCCAGAGAGGGAGTCTCATTTTTCCTTCTGACAGAAATGTCTACAACTAAGCTTGTGTCCTTTAGGTAGAGTTTGGATTGTCAACAGATGAAAATATACTGTGTGTGAGCACTACTGGATGGCTGTTTCGAGGCCAGGACACACAAATCTCAGCTCCTTTGATTTACACAGCTCCCACTTCCTGCATCCTACCCTCCCTTTTGTACAGGAAACTGCCCAGGATTTGATCTTAATTAGTTTGGCACTGCGTAATAACATATTCTGAGGATTAGAGATTGTTTTAATAGATTAGTGCAGGAAAACACACCTTTTCTTAGTTTTGGATGGCACAACAAAATACTTTGGTTATGTAAAAACTCTAAATGTAATGAAAATAAATTAAATATACAGCTGAGTGTTTAGTTATAATGTAAATCTGGACCATGCAACAGATGTGTGGCCATTAGATGATCATACGATGTGCTGAAATGTCATAACTAGGTATAACTAAGTACGTGTTTTGTTGTGTCAGTGGAATTGGATCAGACATCCTCTGGGTGGTAAAGGTTGACTTTTCCTAAGCTACTTCTGCGGTTGGCTCAATTGGGATTTAGAAATGTTTGAAATCCAAGATAAACTTTACTAAGGAGTCTGTGTTCAACATTTGTCTAAGTGATCAAGAAACACTTTTAGAACATGGATGTTTTAGTTTGAGATGTGCAGTCTTTTCCAAAAACTTACCATTTAACGGCTCAATCCAACTTCCTTTAAGCAACTGGACTTGAATTTCCCCGTAACTTGCTTTTTGTCTTTCCCCTGCCAGTTGTTTCATTTGTTCCCTAGATTTATTTTACAATCATCCGTCAAGAAATGTCGTTGATTATGCTGACCGGTCAACGTCAGGTAGAGCGGTTCCATTTAAAATGAACTCATTCTGAAAACGTGAATGTTGACGATTAAAGAGTGGGCTTTGATCATTTTTCAGAGGCCATGACTGTTATGCTTAAAGAGGCACTCTCTATGATTCTTGGCCCGTGCCTTATTTTCTGTATAAATTACATACAAAGAAAGCTTAAGAGGTGTTTCTCAAGGGCTCAACATTTTTTATGCTTACACTCCATTGGCAAATACACTATGGAAAAGCTGAACTATACTTGAAGTGCTGTATTTTAGTGTGGTTTGGAGCCGAGGTGGGGATCAATTGCTTGGTTTCTGCAGCAGCATCCCAGAAAGCCCCAGAGAGGCAGGTCTGAAGGACAGGTGGGGAGCCACACAGTGCCACCTCAAACCGCTGTCCCCACGGTGGGAAGGGGGGGCTCCACCGCAGAGTTAGAGGCCTGAGACAGGCAGGAGGTCAAACACTGCCATGTCTGTGTGCGAGTGTGTAGGGCTGCAACTTTAGAATATTTTCATTATTGAATCATCCGTCAATTATGTGCTTCTATTTATCATTTAATCTTTTATTACTGACTAAAGGTATAACGTTTTTCAAATATGTCAAAAAAAGGGACTGGAAGAAAGGGATTATTGTGCGTCTTCTGTTCTTTATTTTACTTTTACTTCTCGTACTGTAACATATGATTGTGTAGGTATCAAGATGCGCCCAGGACAAAGTTGAAAACATATGGTCATCGTGCGGATGCCATTGTGTCTCCTCAACTTTACTACTCTAAAACAAGAAAAAACGTTTTTGAAAAATCCAATAAAACTTGACCCATATTTCTTTTGAAAAGTGTGGCTCATGCTGCCCTCTTCTGTAAAGGGAGGCAAACTTCGTCTAAATAGCTCAACATTGATTCACTACCACATGATGTTATATTTAAAAAGATCCTTGGTTATTATTCATTAACTACTAAAACGTTCATCAGTCTCCTTGGGAATTTTTTCTAATCAACAACAACATTTACAAAACTTTAAGGGCTTTTCTTAAATCAATCTGTAACAGCAGAAATGAATGGATTGTATGCACAATCCAGTTTAAACAGTACAAAGTTACACATAACTGAGTGTAGGAGATGGATTTCAAAAGATTGGACAGGATTGACAGGACTGTTTAACAACACTGCATAACCCACACAAAATATATTTATATATATATATACATAAAATAATAGGAAAAATAATTTGGTAGAACTTTACCTGAAAGCAATTAATCAATTCACAACATATTTTGTCCATGAAATGACTTGGTATACCATGAAGTGATGCCTATTGCTTACATGATTTGAGGGGTAAGGCTTTTGATAATGTGTAAAACAGCAGTACATAATAACATTAATTGAAGGGGCTTGTAATTTGTTTATCTTACAACAGATAGTTGAACATAAACCAACACCTGTTGACTCTTAACACACCCACCCTCCCTACTACACAGTCAAAAGTATGACAAAATGTTTAAGAAGGGAAATAATAAAAGGTTAACAGTCATAATGGACAAAAAACTACACAAGGACTGTCGAAAAATGTTTTTATGATGTGAACAAGTGACTAGATGATGTGGAGTTTAAACACATTTGGTTGAAAATTGCAATTGTAATCTAAGAAATGCACTGAAACCAACTATATAACTCTTGCTACAAACATGCTACACAGGTGGAACTCCTGTTAGCAACCACTACAATCTAACCACTATTAGCATTGTTCTGTCGTCACTCAATGCTACTCAAATAAATAATGTAAATTCGTATTTTTCTACTTCTTAAAAACACTAACGCCAGTGAAGTCAAACACTAGTGTAAATAGCGTATGCGGGATTTAACCATGGATGTATAACGCCCATTGTAAACACACGGCCTGCTGCCGTTTCTTTGTGGCCTTCCCAATCATAGCCAGCCAACCAGAGCGCAGCTTACTGACACCTCTCGTCCAATAGCAGGGCTGGTTGTTGTTGGGGCCCTGTTGAGAACGCGGACAGACAGAGCACAAGTAGACCGGTTTCAAGCTAAGCTAATTCAATCAAATTTGCGCTTTTTTTGTTTTGATAGTTTGCATTTGTCCCGTTTGCGGCACATGCTCGGATCAGATTGAAAAATACCGAAGCTATCTGTTCCTACAACAGCCAGCAGGCTAACACTTAAACCCGGTATTTACTTTGTAAGCCGCTTCTGTGCTAGCGAGCTAAATTGGCGCCAGTCGGGTGTTTGACAACAGCGCGGTTCAGTCACGTTTCCCGGTGTTGTTGTTTGTAGCCGCTAAAGTGAACTGAGCTAGTTTCCGTTTAGGCGCAAACTGCAGAAAAGACAAAAGCGCACCACGATAGCTTAAAATAAAAAAGTTAAGTATGGCTGAATTCCTGGAAGATCCGTCGGTCCTCACGAAGGATAAGCTGAAGAATGAGCTCACAGCCAACAATGTGGCACTTCCCAGCGGAGAGCATAAGAAAGAGGTGTACGTGCAGCTGTATCTGAACAACCTAACGGTGCTCAACGATAAGAAGAGCCCGCCTGTAGACACCTTCTCCAGCGATGAAGAGTTGCCCACTCCCGTGGTGTCCAACAAAAGTCGATCTGGAAGAGTAGGTTTTATTTAATTGTTCTGTTAATTCACGTATTAACTGTGAAGTGGTGCTGAATGATGGGACACGTTTAAGTTATGAGTTGATGAATGATATGCAACTTAAATCTTTCTTGCAGAAAGCTACAAAAAAGACAGACAAGCCTCGCTCAGAGGAAGCAGAGGTGACAGATCTCACAGATGACGATTTAAAACAACAGCTGGCCAAACATGGTGTGGAAACAGGACCCATTGTTGGTGAGTTCATGGAGCCCTTTCTCAGTCTTTTGTGGAACAAAAACGATTCCAATATGGGATAAAGGATTAGGTTTTGGTTTTTTTTAAATACAAAGGCATGAAATAAGTAATATATTTATTATCATTATGTTTTTACCAATTTTGAAATCAAAGTAACATAGCAATTAATTTAAAGTAAACTTAAAATGAGTGCATCTAACTTTGTGTAGACGTGTTTTTAGTCTTAAATCCAGTTACAATCACTCATTTAAGTAAACGCTACATTCATATTTTCACCAACAGATTTTGACTTAAAGCTTTTTCAGACATTTGACCAGCTGTATTCCAAACACGGTTATTAGATCATGTTGAATAGTTTTTGTTTTAACCGTAGATTTTTAAGGCTAGGTATATCCTTGTATATAAAATGTGGGAAATGCTTGATTTTGCAACATTATCTGGTGTCTAATCTACATAATTGTTATGTAAACCATACTATCAGTGTTTATAAGAACAGCTGGCCAAATAAGTGACAACATGCATAGATATCTTTGGGCATAAAGACATTGTTTAAAGTTACATTTTCCACAATTGCATTTGTAGTTAATATTTAGATATGAGGAAAACTGCTTTGAGGCTCTTGGTTTTTAATTTGATTACCTGGAAAAATGCTTGAATTTTACTTTTAAAAAGCTGTACGAACACTTATGCAAGTTATCAGGCTTAATAACTCAATTGAACCAAATTACATAAAATCCATCAATGTATTGCATGTTATTCATCCTTTATTGTCCCCTCCTCCCCTTCATACAGCCACCACCCGTAAGCTGTATGAGAAGAAGCTGCAGAAGGTTTTGGAGCAGCCTCCAGCCGAGCCTGAAGCTCCTGCAGAGGTCACAGAGGTCACAGCTCTCCCCAAGGTGGACAGTAACCAGAACGGAAACACAAACTCTGACCACTACAGTGACAAGGAAGATGGTAAGCTGAGCTCTGACAAAGCTTAACTCATGTTTATTCACTTAAACGTTGTTTGTTTGTTTAAACATTACGTGTGTTTTCAGAGGAGATTGCTGAACCTGAGCCAGAGCCCGTTCCCGTGGTGGAGAAGGCTGTGAGGAGCCGAGGGAAAACTCCAGTTACGTCCAGAACCAGCAGCAGACGACTCGCTAAGGTGAGACATTTAACCATTTCCAATCTTAGAAATAGATATCCAGTTTCTCTTGGATTAAAATCACACTGTACATTTTACATGTATCTATTCAGTTTAATATTTAATATTCCATCTGTCACATACTTATGTATAATACCTTGCTTTATATCTTGTTATTGTTAATTTGTAAATTCAACATGTATATTTTCTACTTTCTTGTTTATTCTTGTCTTTACATTTTTATTGTACAATGCCATGTCTTTTTATGCTGCTGCAACGCAAACATTTCCCAAATGTGGATCAATTAAGTACTTCTTATCTTATCTCTCTCTTATATTGTTCGTTTGATTTAACACTGCCTTTCTAATGGCACTCACAGGTGGTGGTGGTGGAGGAAATTCTTACTGAGGAAACCCCGAAGAAGGCCAGCGAGAGTGTGGTGGAAGATATCCTCGCCAATGAAATAAGCACACCAACAGCCTTGAGGTAACGGACGTGAATCATTTACTGCAAAATATAAGCTGTTGAACATAAAAAATAGAATTGACAACATAAGTTTGGTTATTAAATAATATATTATTTTAAATCATGAATCAAGGTTCACTTAGTTTTTCCAAGAGCTTTCAATTCAATTTCACATCCTTACTTTGTACATTTTAAAAGGCATTTTTCATGGAGAAATGGCAGTTAATGCTTTTTTCAGCAACTCAAATATGAAGACTTGGTGCCTTGCTCTGCTTTTACTCATTAAACTGAGTATGTTTTGGTTTTGATTTCGCAAAACAAGACCTCAACTTGGACTTTTAGAAACAGGGATGGAAGTTTTCCCACAATTTTCTGACATTTTCATATACATTTTCTTTGGCGTATTATTTGATAACGAACCTAGTTCTTGGTCAGGGTGTCCGCGGGGTCTTAAAAAGTATTCAAAGTTGATCAATCAATTTAGCGAAAATGAAGGCTATTAAAAAGTGTTAAACGGCATTTTCCAAGGTATTACATTTTGTAGCTTGTTTTCAATAAGTATATAAATTGTCCAAAGAGGTTGTATTCTACAGTTTGCCTGAATGTAATCATTGCGTAGGTGTGTAGTGTGATTCTGTGTAGTTTTATTTATGGCATCCCGTTGGATTTGACGTCACCTGAACAGGACATCGCACGCTCACTGCTTGATAGCGTGCGAAGGTCCGTTAACGCCGGTTGTTAAACAACATCGTTATGGGGAAATGCACGTTTGCGTCCAAATGGTTGGAAGATAAGGAGGAAGGACAATCTATACTGTATATAGTCAATGTGAGGCCAATGTAACCGGTTAGAACTCGAAGTGGCGATGAGGTCTTAAAATGTATGGAAAGGGTCTTAAAAAAGTTCTTGAAAGGTATTACGTTTTACTTCAGGATTCCTGCACATACCCTGAATTAAAAGCTCCAGATGGTCTACTCTTGTGTCTCGCCTATAAGGCTGATTTTACTTTTTTCCCTGCTCAGTGCGACCTGCAGGCGTCCGATCCGAGGGGCAGCTGGGCGGCCATTGCAGCCCAGTGACTACTGGCTGGATGAGTCCCGTGTGAAGCGCAGCGTCCACTCTGAGACCCGCCCTTTCTCCGAGTCTTTCTCCAGAGGGGGCAGCTCCGTCTCTTCGAGCAAAGCTCCAGCCCAACCAGGCTTCCTCTCCATCTTGTTCAAGCTCCTGCTCCTTGTGGTGGTGGCTGCTTCTCTCTTCTATGTCTACCAGAACCTGGATGCAGATAACATCAACGCCCTCAAAGGTCTCCTGGACAGCGTCGTCGTCCCCCTTCAGGGCGCTGTGAAGAACGCAGCCCGCTACCTGGGCCTCGGCAGCAGCGGCGCCCCCAAGATCGCCGGCAAGTAAAGACGCAGTCTCTCACCCACCACCCCCCCCCCCCCCCCCCCCCCCCCCCCACCGCCACCTCCCTGCCACTTGCCACACACACACAGCACACGCAGTAAACTTGGCTCACCTTCTCTTTACCCACGTGTTTTTGGACAGAGGTTACAGATTGAATTGTAGCCATGAACTTTCTCCTCTCTGGACCGCAGCTTCCCTCACACCACAAGAGGATCACAGTAGCTTCTGGATAACACTGTTTTGTGGCAGTCAGAAGAGACTCATTTAATGTTGTTTTTAATCTGTGAATTCTTTGTGTCTTTGTGCGTATTTAACCCTTGTATGTAGAAGAGCAGGTGCAGGATGGAGAGGCCAGTTTATCCATGCATGGTTGTAGTCTATGAAGGTCATACTGTAGTTTCTAACTCTCTGTGCCAGGCTTTTTTCTGACTGTGAAGTGCCTGGACACTCTTAGCACGTCCCAGTTTAAGCACAAAGCAGTGCTACTCCTTAACCAGAATGTTTTTGTGTTTCCAGATGAATTTCAACACTTTATCTGTAGCTATACAGTTAGGTAGAGAGATTTTTTATTTCAATGGTGCTCAGGTCAATTCAGCTCAACGTTTTATTTTCATTTTGTATGTGGTCCTTGCTGGGAGGAGACTCAGAGTAATCAGGTTCCATCACTGCATGAGGAAAATCTGCCCAAGTCCAGGTTAAGATATACAAAGAGAAGTTATCAGTGGCTGAACACAGCTTTTATCATTGTAAATGGGGCTCTTTTTCATTATGAAAAAAAGTACTTTCTGATCGCTCCGTATTGTTATCATGATTATTTACTTTCATCACAACATTCGTATCAAGTTCTTAATGAAACGGTGTTTGATTATTGATCATGTAATACTTATTTGACATTTCTTCCTGAGGGAAACTGAAGTTGCTGTGTGTGATTTATGATTTGTGAATTTCCAGCCCTGCCAGTGTGCTGATTTGAGTTTACATGCTTTTGGTTTTAGTGCTTTGCTGTGCTTTCTTTCAGATCTTTTTTAGATTTCTGATCCTTCAGTCCTTTACGCAGGACTGGCTGTTGCCGTGCACCACATAGCCCACCTCACTCTGCATGTGTCAAATTATGGCAGATCTGCAGAGAAGACACATGGGACAGTAAATCAATTTACGCTCTTCAGACCTCTTTGACGACTTCTGCCAGAGCAAATACCCACGATGAAGAGACTGTATGTCACCTGCAGAGGGAGGAGGAGGGGGGGGGGGGGGTTTCACTGGAGGTGATGATGGGCGTGGAAAGATTTCCGGGGCATCTTTGTTTCTATTTTGATATTTTTCTAAAATGGCGTGTTGAATTTTTTTTATAGTACATTTTAAGGTAACATTTGAAAGCAATACGAAAAACATGAAAGTGATACTGAATTTTAATTTTGCTGACTTAACACGAGTGATTAATTATCAGGCAGCTCCCACAATGGACTGAAACAACTAGGGTTATGTGGTTAAGGATTTTTAATCATGTATTTATGATATTGTAAGCAGTGTATCATAAAATAAACGTGGCTGTTACCAGATATATTGTTCTTTGTGTTGTTTACCAGTGATTTAAAATGTGTATTGCAAAACATAAACAACGTTACTAAACATTTTCCAAAGCAATCCATACTTTCAGGTAATTTTTTTAATGTTATATTTTAAGTTTACACAAATGTCATGCTACAAATTAAATAGGGGTTATGTAGAAGATGTGTCTTAAAGTGAAAGTAACACATGCCATCTCAATTAAGTTTTAAATCCATGAATTGACCCTTTAGTGGCACAAACTCCCTATGAGTTATGCCGCTGAGAGGCTAAAATGTGCTCTTTGCTGTGACGCGTTCCATATAAGAGTCCGAAGTCATTCATAGTCCATAGTGTTTATGGGCTATGAATGATAAACAATGTACAACTGACACAAACAAACAATGTACAACTGACGGTCAACAGAAAGTATCAGAGCGCCATTCACCCTCTTCGTACACCCTATCCTCCAAACTGGCATCCAACAGGTGACCTAAAGACCAATAAACCACACCCATGTGACCATTGCCGGAAGTGATAAACAATTAAACGTTACATTAAATGTGATGCAAACAGAAATGAAAATAATAGAAGTAATAAGTAATGGCAAAACAAGCATTTTGGCTCCTACAGACCCTTTAAAAAAAAAAAAGCAGGAGAACAGGCATCGTCTTAAACTACTTTATTAATAATACTAATTAAAAGGCATTTAAGATGATTTACCGTAAGTAAGGTTTCAGATCACCTTTCCTTACTGTGCTATATTTTGTTCTATTCTTCTGACCTCCTTCCATTTAAGGATACGATGCGTGACAGCTTGACCGAGCAGATCTCCAGCCTGTACACCCTGTCTGGGGCCGAGAGGCAACGCCAACATTTAACGTATATGTTTATGGTGAATTTAAAGTGGAATTTTCCTAATCCAAACAACAGCTCTAATTGTTTAATCTCTTAGTTTCACACATTTCAGTTTTTCAGTGCACACTAGTGTCTTCAATCCAGTGATTCCTCCAGGTGCTGAGAGAAGAAGACCTGTTCCTTTTCTTAATGTGAATGTGACAGACCCCCATTGTCTCTCCATCGAATACTGATATGAACGTAGCCGTGAGACACTCCGCTGAGGCCTCCTTAGTAAAGTCCTCGATGCTTCAAGGTGACCTTAAACGACCTGGGTCATATAGCATGAATGTTTTTGAGCTAGTCTCTGCATTTATCTTTTGCACTATTAACTATAGCCTTTAAAAGACATACTTAGGTCCTTGGTTACCAAGTTGAGACCCAAATAAATATATGTTATTTGTATGTGTTCGCAGTTTCTGAGTGCAACACATTCAATCATCAACTTCAATTGCCTGAATGATTTTAAATGAGTCCTAAGGAACTTTTCATCTTCTGAGGTTAACAACATGACCGGATTGTCATCAAACACTAATAGCCATTATTTATTCAATGCAAGGTTTGACCACTACCTCAGTGTTGCTGCAGAGTTGATCAGGTGTTTGTTCTACAGTTTTCTCTGCAGTGGTTGTGCTCTAACTTTGATTCTCCCCCTGCTGGCTCAGTGGTGTCTGTGCTTCACTCAGAACTGCAGCCCGGCAGCCAGGGTCCTGGAGGCGCTCAGATTTAAGGGTAAAGAGTAAATGACTGAAACCTTTCATCCCTCCCTAAAATCCATCAGTTCTGGAGGAGATCTTTTTGTGTTTGTTTTTAGGTAAGAACACAATAAATGCACACTCAAGAGAACCTTTGAGTCCTGACATGTTAGTGCAAAAATAATAAGTGATGGCATTTGTCTTAAATTCCAAAGTTGTATGAAATGGGATAAATATTCCCAAAATATTTTCGTTTTTAATAATGTATTGTTTTACAATGCATGATTTAGAGGAATTGAATTACACACAAACACTTGAAAACTAGAAAAGTAATGGCATCCCTTTTTACATTTGATGTTTGAGGCTCCACTGTCTAGACTTTGTTTCGGTATTATTGACATGGATCCTAAATTTCTATATTTTGTTTCCCTGCAGTCCTTTTTATACAGATTGGCGGGGAGCCAGCGAATGAGGAACAATTGGCACATGCTTTCATTTGAAAAGAACAATGGGATTCATCTTTTTAAAACATTTCTGCTGTTAATAACACAGCATGAAAGTAGATTCTCTTAAGAACAAATGTAAGAACGGACTTAAGATAGTACTGGTGAATGCGGCCCAATCAGTATGAAAAAAATAAAGTTTGAAAATGCATAGAGATCCAAATGATGATCAATCTTTTAAAACATTATTTCTTCATTCTATTCAACAGGAAGTATGTGTTGTTTTTGGTGAGCGTTGTACCTAAGGTGACCCTTGGATCTCCAAACTGAGACTTTGTAGAGGATGGAGAGGCTTAGTCAATTAAATCCAGTTGGCTGCAGCCTGATCACAGAACAGGAAGGGGAACAGGCACAGAGTCCCGCATGCCAAGGGTGAGTCGAATTGAAGAAAGGACAAGGACTTGAACCCCAAGGAAGTGGACCCTCAAGACAAAACAGGTAAACAGCCGTGGGTTTCTTAAAAAAAATCAGCAGGACACATTTGAAGTGGATTTAGATGGATTTAGGTATGTTGTGTCTGACTGGGGGGAAAGTTATGATGTGTTATCTTTTCTTTATAAAGTGATAACAGGTACATTTTTAACGCCTCTTCCTGTTTTCCAGGCAGATTTTTTTATCTTTGTAGAATTGCAATGAAATCTATCCACTTTGTATGATTGGATCTACTTACTTTTGTCACTAGGTGTGTACGTTTCCAGTTTGATTGTTTATCTCCACCATCTGAACCATGCAGAAAAATGGGGGAAAGTGTACAAAAAATACGATGTTTTTGGTTGTTTATTCACAAAAAGATAATTATATCTCGTTAGCAGTTGTTTGGGAAATGCATCTTTCTTGTGAGTAATTGGCTTTAAATGTAGTTTATCTGGAACCCTTTTTACTCATCCAATAATTACCTATATAATAAGAAGGGCTGTTTTGACGAAATATTGCTGTCAAAGTTATATACCTGTATGTATTGTCCTTTTTACTATAGTGGTACTAAAATGCTCTGTTTTTGGATTACAGTTCTTAAAGTGCTGTCTGCACCGCGCTGTCTGAGTTCAAGTTTACTTAGGGCACTTAACGTTCTAAGTCACATTTAAACAATCGACAGCTGTCTTGCAAATTCTCTGATGATACTTTGGCTCCTCGATCATTAAGGTACCAACAATGTTTTTACTTTGCCTAATTAAAGGTAATGACACATTCTGCCCCTTTGGTGAACTTCCAGGCTTAAGCCACTTTATTACCTCCTCATGTTTACATGTTTACATGTTTTCAGTCCACAGCGCTTTCTCCTGCTAATCCAGTTTCACTCATGGCTAATTAATGGACACGGCACCTTTAATGGGACTCGTATTCTTTCTCAGAGATGTCAAATAGTTAGAATGAGAGATGGCACATTGCTTCATCACACACACCAAAGTGCCACGAGTGACACACAGCAGCAGAGCCCAGGACAGATGAGTCAGAGCAGCACTCCCCCTCCATCACACACTGACAGCTACAGCTAAATCTGACGGGATTAACAGATGTCCTAACAGATTTCAACCTGTTCTTATTAAACAGTCGCAATATAGCTGTATAAGAGAACATGCACTATACTCCACTTAATTAACATCATTTGTTAAGTACTTCATACACTGTATTTTAAGAAAGTCTTTTGTTATTGTTCTGTATAGACATCCTATTAGAGACAAGTTGCTCATCTATAGTTCAGGTGCAGCAGATGGAGGCAGCGTTAACGGATTACAGTAACTCCTTTAACTGTCTGCAGTCTGCCAGTGAAGTTCAACATGAGATTATAGTGCCTAGTCTTCCATTTGGGGAGTAGGGGGAGGAGAGGAGGGAGGGAGAGGAGTTGGCCCTGAGTCACATGGGCTCTGCTACGCTGCAGCTGACTGGGCTGCACACAGGGAGTGTGGGGGGTGTTGTGGATTCAGACAGTAACACACCTTCAGGTGTCCTGTCACTCTGCCATGCTGATTACTTGCTGGTATTTATACATCTCAGCTCGGAGCATCGCCAAACAATGCAAGTATTGCTGCTGTTTTTGTTA
Organism: Trematomus bernacchii; assembly: GCF_902827165.1. Lineage (NCBI taxonomy): Eukaryota > Metazoa > Chordata > Actinopteri > Perciformes > Nototheniidae > Trematomus > Trematomus bernacchii. The sequence continues at coordinate 1,041,288 of NW_022987735.1, read as the reverse complement.
CTCAGGCTGCTTGTCATTTCGAGGTGAACTTTGCAGAAAGGTGTAAAGGAAATGTGTTTTATTTTTATTGTGAGATGACAGCGAAGTCATGCTTCTATTAGAGCTACTTAGATCAATGTCATGCCTCTACACTCGAGTCATCCTGATTCTAAATGCAGTATTTATGAAATTAGAGCACGCAGCCTGCTTTCTGGATGCAGGACTGTTCTCCTTACTTGTGTCGCTCCTCTGCAGTCCATTCTGCTCTCCCCTTCTATTATTTTACTCTCCGCAGATCTGAACATGGCCTCAATTCTGCAGAAGCTCCTCACCCCTCTGTCCAGCGGGCCTCCTGAGCTCCCCAGGAATAAAGTGACGGTGGTGGGAGTGGGCCAGGTGGGCATGGCCTGTGCTGTCAGCATCCTGCTCAGGGTAAGAGTGTCATCTGTGTAAAGGTATCAAAGAAGCATATGCTGCAGCCTTATAGGAGAACAGGAGAACTTTTTCATTGATGAATGAGTTTACTGTGAGCTGTTGTTCTGAGTTTCCTGGTGTGTTGGTGTGTGTAGGAGCTGACGGATGAACTGGCGCTGGTGGATGTGATGGAGGACAAGCTGAAAGGAGAGATGATGGACCTGCAGCACGGCAGCCTGTTCCTCAAAACCCCCAAAATAGTCGCGGACACAGGCGAGTTTACCCTATGAATTATTTATGAACAAACCCCTCCTTCCTTCCTTCAGAATATAGACACAACTGGAAATGTTACTGTATATAAATACTACTAAAGTGGGGATTTATGACTTTCTCTTTATTAATTGTTTACAATAAGACAATTATTTGTAATACTTTTTCAGAAAACATTTGTCTAAAGATGCAACTGAGGCATTATTTATTGCTAACGTTTGGTGAATTCATTAGAAAAACTCTCAAAATTGACAAGTGCATGAACAAAAATCTATATTTTTGCCTATTAATCTATACATGAAGACACTTAACCATTAAGACGTATGTATTCCTCCTCTCTCCCAGATTACTCTGTGACGGCAAACTCCCGCATCGTGGTGGTGACGGCTGGGGTCCGTCAGCAGGAGGGGGAGAGCCGGCTGAACCTCGTCCAGAGAAACGTCAACATCTTCAAACACATCGTCCCTCTGATCGTCAAATACAGCCCCAACTGCATCATCATCGTGGTTTCCAACCCAGGTGCTGCCAAACACACATTTGACATCCTGCGTTTCCTCTCTCACACAGCAGAGACACAGTGTTCAGACTCTGATAACGCTGACTCTCTTCAACAGTTGATGTGCTGACCTATGTGACCTGGAAGCTGAGTGGCCTTCCTAAGCACCGAGTCATCGGCAGCGGCACGAACTTGGACTCGGCTCGCTTCCGCTTCCTGATGGCGGAAAAACTGGGGATCCATCCCAGCAGCTTCAACGGCTGGATCCTGGGAGAGCACGGAGACACCAGTGGTGAGGAGGCAGGGGATTCGTGATTGGTCAGAATACTTTGATGTCATTGAGAAACATTGAAAGTTAATATGGTTTAGAAATGTCCATTTGTGTTTAATTTGTTAAGTTTAATTAGCTTACAGAGTGTTAGCCAGGGTCTTCTTAGTTTTCGGACATGTATATTGTTTTATGTTTTGAGTTATTTTTCTGTGGGGCCAGGTATGTCTCAGAAGTATGTAGCTACTCATACTGTACATACAAAATACATGGTGAGAGAGCTGTGTATGAACAGCAGTAGTGTTCAAATATTTTAAATTGGGATTTCATTTGAGTACCACCCTCTGAATAGCTTGGTTAAATAATCTCCAATAAAATGTTGGACATTTCTGATTTCACACAACTAGACTTTAAGTGAAAAACACTGGGGATAAACTGTGAAGTTATTGCCTCATAATGTCATCTCCTGGAATATCTCGTCCATTCAGTTTTTGACCAAAATTCATGTCGTCTCCTTTTTTCATAGTAGAGAATTATTATAAGTCAGAAACAATTTAATTTACAATCATGCTGATTTTGCTTTTATTCCTATTCTAACTAGACAATATCCTTTCGGTTGAGTTGAAGTTTTTCTCAAAGGATTCTTTTTCATTTTACGATAATAACAGACTGTGGCTGTGTGAAGCGTGTGGATGGAGGTTGACGGTTTTGTGTGTTTCAGTTCCTGTGTGGAGTGGAACCAACGTGGCCGGAGTAAACCTGCAGACGTTAAACCCGGAGATCGGCACAGAGAATGACGAGGAGAACTGGACGGAAACACACAAGATGGTGGTGGACAGGTCAGTTCACTTGTGTATATTAACTTACGTGGTGGTTTTTGTTTTAAGTATAAGTAGTAGTCGTTAAAAAATAGGACAGTGACAACACCTTAAAGTAAAAGATATTAAAGAGTTAATTATGCATTCAGCACTATCTCTCCCTTGATCTCTTTTTCATCAGGTTAGAGGACTTAGCCGTCCTGAGGGAAATCTGCTTCTTGTGTTTCATCAGCTTATTTTTTAGCACTTCTGGTCTGCTTCATCACCATTAAAAAAACAATTAACTATCATAAATCCAATCTTTAAGCAGTCTGAAAACTCAGCCCCACCTTTCCTGTGTCTGTGTCCTGTGCCCCTCAGCGCCTACGAGGTGATCCGACTGAAGGGTTACACCAACTGGGCCATCGGTCTGAGTGTGGCCGACCTGACGGAGAGCCTCATCAGGAACATGAACCGGATCCACCCGGTCTCCACCATGGTGCAGGTAACGGCGCTCACACACATTCAACTTCCCTGTGTAGCAGCGTCTATATTGCGTTATAGTATTTCAATAGTACCTTTTAGAGCATAAATGTAATATACTTACTATATAACTTAACTATATACTATAACTTTGTTATTGATTTCTTCGTGATCATATCGATGTGTTGAAGTCTAAAGTTCGACTTCTTAAGCAAAATCTGAAGCTGATTAAAATAAAATTGTGATTACCTCCTTTTTAAAAAGTAAATTAAATAGTTTTTTACAATTTCAAGCTCAATTGTCTGAAATCAAGTTCACCGTACCCACAGTCAGCTCCATTGAAATTGATATATATGGCAGACATCAATAAATATATAGTTAATTCAGGTGTGAAGAAACAAATTCAATAATAATCATTTTAGTTTCGTTTTGCATTCATCCTCTGCTTGTAGCTTCCTTTGTAGCTTCCTTTATGCCAAGAGAGCATGATGAGGGAGAAATGTTCACTGTTTTGTTTGACTTATTATGTCAAAATCTTTCCATAATGTGTACATGAATACACAATATAGCAGACGGTGAACATGTGTGTCCTCTGTAATATATAACAAAGCTTTACTGAATATGGGTTCATTTAAGTGCATCTCCCTGGGGAAATATCTAGAAAATCTATTTTCTGTCTCCTATAAGTTCTTTAAAAGCTGGATGGATGAACCCCCCCTTATTTAAATATGAGCTCATGATTTTACATTGTTGTATCCTCTCTCTGTGACTTTGGGCAGACAGACAGTGACGTTGTGTTTTCTTGTCTGCAGGGCATGTATGGCATCAGTGACGCTGTGTATCTGAGTCTGCCCTGCGTGCTGAACGGCGGGGGCGTGGCCAGCGTTGTCAACATGACCCTGACGGAGGACGAGGTGTCCCAGCTGCAGGAGAGTGCCAGCACCCTGTGGGACATCCAGAAGGACCTGCAGGACGTCTAGCTGCACAGCAGGGGGCGACGTAGCTGAGCCCTCCTGTTGTGTTATCACTCTGCATTCACGAGCACAGCTCCACCTTCAAAACACCGCCCTCTGTCGACTCACAGGGAGTTTAATCCCGTCAGATTTAGCTGTAGCTGTCAGTGTGTGATGGAGGAAGTGCTGCTCTGACTCATTTGTCCTCGGCTGTACTGCTGTGTGTCACTCGTGGTGCTTTGGTGTGTGAAAGAGCAAGTTTGTGGTCACTTTAACAGCAAACTGCATGGGTTCAGTTATTCAATAGTGAAGGGAAAACAAAAAGGCTTATGTAAAAGGGTCAAATTTATAATCCTATAACGCTGTGCACATATAACACAAAGCTCCTGAAGGGATTTCACTGAATCACTGCCCAATAATTATTATTTGGATGTATTATCACAGACAGAAATGCTATGCGTCTTTATTTGTATAAACGAGAACAAGAACATTTGGATAATAATATCAGTCATCTTGCTAGCAAGGTAACAACAGCTGTAAAACAGAGTAATGGAAGATCTATGAAAGATTATGGTGCAACTATCTCTGCAGTTATATAGTACATATATAATATCTCTGTACGTCTTTGAATAACTTTAAGGATAGACATGTGCATAATGTCAGCAGGGGAAAGGTGACATTGATCAAATATAGAGACGACACTGGATGGATTATGTGTTTAATGATGGGGTTTTCTTGCACAGATTGTTATGCACACGATGCAAAATAAGGTTGATCTGATATTTCCTCCCACATTTATCAGCTCTGACATGTCTGGTTATGTTCATTATATACAAATAAAATGAAGCTGTTTAAAAAAATTATCTTTTTGTCTTTTTAATGAAAGCCGGGTTCATTCCTGTGTGTCCTGCAGTCAGTTCAGGGATCATGTGGTAAACATCTAGGAGCCATATGCAAATTAAGTTTTATTCAAAAAGATATCAGTCTAAAAAACAGAATAAAACCCTTCTCAGTTTGTGACCTTTGTTTGACTTCAGACGGCCATTTACAATAAACCTAATTGTGCCCCCTCTCTCAGAAGGTGTGATGATGTTTATCGTGGTGTGAGTCTCCTGTGGAGTGTGAATTCATTAGTTGTTGCCCCAAGCTGACACAAATCTGTTTTATAATCAATGGAAAGTGTGTGTGCCTGTAAAAGAGATCCCCTCCATGCGAAACACACACACCTCACAGACAAGGCAAGGGAATTGTATTTATTTCACACGTTGAACTACAAGTGAACTCAAACAGTAGTAACACACAGAACATCCTAATAAAAACTACAAAGTGCAGCAACAAGACAGTAAAATGGAAAATAGTTTTCACAAGTCATTTAGATTCAGCTGTTGTTCATTTGGGTAATTATCTGGATTGCCTGCAGCTGAGGAAGACAAAGAAACACACAAATATAACTTTAAATTGCTCAGATTAAGTGAAGTGATATCTGTCAGGGTTTTACCTTCGTCCACAGCTCGCAGCAGAAGCTCCAGAAACAAGGAGGACAAATTCAAACCCGGTCCATCTCTGTGAGTCACTGCAGGGACAACAGAACCAGATATTTAAGTTAAGAAAAACATGCCCTAGAAAGGAAGATTTTACAAACATACATAGAATCAGCTTTATACTCCCTTATATAAGAATATTACCGTTAAGTCAGAGTATCAAACTGATACATGTGTGTTTTTAGGCACCACTTTCTGGCAAAGTATTATGAATAAAACCTATGTCTACCTATGCTGTAAAATGTATTATCTCTTTGATTTACACACGGCATCTATTGCACGTCTGTCCATCCTGGGAGAGGGATCCCTCCTCTGTTGCTCTCCCTGAGGTTTCTCCCATTTTTCCCTTTAAACTGTGGGTTTTTCTCCGGAGGTTTTTCCTTGTACGATGTGAGGGTCTAAAAGGACAGAGGGTGTCGTTTTCTCATACTGATATTCTGCACAAACTGTGCTGTTGTATTTGCTGTAAAGTGTCTTTACTGTAGGGTATTTTTATTATATGTACAGCACTTTGGCTTGACCAAAAATCGTTTAAAAATGTGCTATATAAATAAAACTTGATTTGATTTGAAAACATGTGGAAGTCCATTTAATAATGGCTCTATTAATTGTTATCAAATCATCTTCAAATACCAATGAGACCAGTTACAGTATTACCCATTAATAGGAGCACATTTTGTGTATCCAGGTTATTAATATATATGTTATTAGCTGCACGCTCACCTGAGTGTAAGGTGTCTCCTTCCTCTCTGCTGGGGCGCTGCAGAACTGAGCGATGTCCTTCTGTAAAACATCAACATCAAACAATGGTTCCTCCTAATTTGAGTCTCAGATAATTGTACAGTTATTCATTCTTACGTGCTCCCGTTAGGTATAAGATGGCCTGAGGAGTCCAGTTTCTCTGCTGCATTTTGATGTAGAAAATGTTTCGTCATAATTATATTCCTTAATATGTTTTTGTCTTTTCAATTTCAGCTTGAATATGAAAGAGAAGGAAATGACTTTGACCCACCTGTGGGGAAGTCCAACACTGAGCAGCCAAAGTCACCACCAGCAGCGTGACAATTAGAGACATGGTAGGACTCTGTAATGACAGAATTACAAATGATAGAATTACTTGAACAGAGGGAAACAACCACATCACCGTTATTACAATATAATGAAGTTATAAGCAGATAACAGGAGGGTGTTTATTAGTGTACAAAATGTGTTAACGTACATTTCTCCTTTAAAGATATATTTAATATTCAAGATGAAGGTATCTTTAAGAGTATTTTACAATATTGTCAGTCATTATATGTTTAAACACAAAATAAATTATAATGGTTACATTCATTAACTATTGTCTTTTAAAATCCAGAGTACATAGTGGTATAAACAGTTTATTATATGCTTATACAAATAAAGGGGCATAAATTCAAGTGTGTAAACTGACTAATGTTCTTACATTTTCTCACAAAAAAGTACAATTATATTTTTTAACTTTAAGATTACAATACAAATCTTTATAAAAAGAACATAAAAGTTATTTTAAATAAAAAGAAAATCTGTTAAATTATAAAATATTAAAATAATAAAACTGTATTATTTAGTATAAGACATAAACAGCAGGAATTGATTATGTAAAAACACTTTTTTTTAAATAACTAAAATGACATTACATTAACAATAATCATACTTATAATACAATAATGATGATAAAATAAGAATAGGCTTACCTTTAATGATTTTCTGGGAAATGGATTGTGTTGTGCTCTCCTGCAGGGTGTGGGATTTCTGCTTCCTCTATCACTTCTGTTACGTTATAAAAACCAAGCGCCTCATTAATATGCAGCGTCACCAATGAGGCTAATTGGTCTCATTACGTCTCACATGACTTTTCCATTGACGAGTGACAGGTGATGAAACTGTCGCTGGTCGTTAATCACAAACACCGGAGATGGAAACTTTTTAAGACTCCCTCGAGCAGCGCAGGGTCCTCCCGGGGTCACGACATGATGACGACACTGATCAGATCTTTATGAAGGAGTGCTGAAGTGATGACAGCGAGTCGTGTGTGTGTGTGTGTGTGTGTGTGTGTGTGTGTGTGTGTGTGTGTGTGTGTGTGTGTGTGTGTGTGTGTGTGTGTGTGTGTGTGTGTGTGTGTGTGTGTGTGTGTGTGTGTGTGTGTGTGTGTGTGTGTGTGTGTGTGTGTGTGTGTGTGCAGTTCATGTCCATGAATTAAAGTGTTGTTGATGCTTGTCATAAAAAGCTGCAGGACATATTGTACAAGTGTGTCTGTCTCTCCTCCAGTGAATGAACAGGGATCTATTTTCATTGACTGAAACTAACAAGTTACAATCTTTTTAGTTTTGCTAATTTGAGCTTTGTTCATTTGTAATAATTATTGGCCCTCTTGTTGCAAATCATATGGGAAGATATAACATCTTCCGCCAGCATTCTTCAACCTCACATATACTTTGTGACCCTATGGTCCTCATCCTCAGGTTCATATATGTACAGTGATACAAGGTTACATTGATGTGTATGTAGTGCCCCCTCTACTGTGACATGTCTCCATGCTTTAATGTTCAAAAAGCTCTTTATTTTTCTCAAACTGCCTGTGCTGCAGCACCTCTTTTCACCCTCTGTCTGAAACCAGAGCCCCAGTCTGCTCTCATTGGTTAGCTGGCCGGCTCTGTTGTGATTGGTCAACCGCTTAGAGTTGTCCCTCTCCATTGTACGAGTAGCCTATCACGTACAATGTTTTGGAGCGTTAGCTAACAGAATTGTGAGTGTTACATAGTGATGTCAATATGGTAGGGTGTGTGGGAAAGAAACTCTGAGGGATCACAGGGATTTTAGCCTTTGCAGACCATTTACATGCACAAAAACCTATAACACACGACAGGAAAGGGAAAACCCCAATAAGCATAATAGGGCCTCTTTAAGTCATATGTGACTCCTCAGATATTTTCAGACAGGAACTGAAATGTTCCTGTCTGAAAATCAACAGCCTCTGTTGGCTGTTGATTGAGAATGTCACTGTTGCCCTTAAGGGGAAAACATACAAACTGATTCCAAGGTTATAAATAAATATAACACAAATGTATAAAAGACACACTTTATTCCAAGTATGCACTTACAAAACGTACAGTAAAACATCTCCAACACAAGCTTCTTAGAGCTTTTCCACAACAGTTCAGGTTTCTTCGCCTGGGTAACATTTATCTCAACATTAGTTTCTTGAATGTACAAAGTTCCAGTAACACGTCATCGAGGGACTCGTAACAAAGCTCTCAGTGTCTGTCGAGGCACGATCTGGAGGAGAGGACCCTCAAAGAGCCCCTGACTCTCCGCAGAGTTCATCCAGTGGTCCCATGTTATCAGTCCATACATATCAGACAGGAATGGTACAAAATAGGAGACCTGCTTCCAGCTTTTGAAATTAAAAAAATCTCTTGGCAGTCAGATACAAAACATTAGATGTCAGTCAAACGTACAGGTTGTTTGGATTCACAGTTCTGGAGTGGCAATGACCAAAATATACAGTCACCATTAGAAGCTATGATAAATACTGAAACTCTCCTCGAAACAAACACGGTCCTCCGTTATACCATGTTGTTGCTCTCCCCAATTTTATCCACCAGCTGGAAGAGAAAAACACAGGAGAGGTTTTTATGAGTTGCATTTTTTACAGATGTAACTGCATCAGACAAAAAAATCACTCTTTTAAAGGGATAGTTTGGATTGTTTCAAACAATACTATCTATCCATTAAAGTATATGGAGAAAAAACTTGGAAGATTTATATTCCAGCTACAACTATAATTTAATTAAAAGATTAGTCAATCAACAGCAAATCAATCAGAAACTATTCTAATAATCAATGTTTTAGCCAAACATTCTGGCGCCAGTTTCAAAATGTATGCTTTTTTGTGAGAAATAACAACATCCTTCTCCAGTGACATTACATTTTGATTGTCCCATGACTACTTGTAGCCGTTCTGTTAGTGACGACAGCCGATTAATACCGTTTTTTGCCAGGATTTAACTTTCAAATATAGTATGAAGTTGCAGCTTTTGATACGAATGAAGACTTTTCAGGCCTCTGGAGCAGGTTTGAAGTGTGCAATAATTTAAAGGGACATTCATTTCATGTTGTGATACTTACTCGACTGATCCCTGGTAAACTGAGCAAAGATCCGAGCACGGGTACTCGTCTGATGAAGCCCACCGCCACGGGGAAGAATCCTCTGTAACAAAAAGGGAGATGAAGATGAAGATAATTCTGATTCTGGATAACGATGACACTGATTTCTTTGTGTTTGAGCTGACCTGAATAAAAGGAAGAAACCGTAGATCTCCAGAACGACTCCAATAATCGGCCAGCCGATCAGGACCACCAGCACCCCCCCCCAGGAAGAAGCTGGTGGCTTTCACTTTGTGTTTCTGGAAGAAGAACCTGAACGTCCGCTCCAGGCCGATGACGAAGGAGAGGCCGGCCACAAACAGGATCTGAACCAGAAGAAGACACACGGTCAGAGCTGAGGGAGATGCTCGACTGTCATGCAGTGATGTTAAAGCATCATTTATCAACTCACATTTCCAATGGCGAGGAGAGCTTTATCAAAAAACAGCACCATCCCAAAGAAGAGGAAAAACACACCGAACCCCGTCAGCCCCATCCCAATTTCTGTAAAAGACAAAAATACATTTAAACAATTTATTGAGGTAAACCAAACTAGTATTTATATATCAAAAATAAATAAGGTATAATCAAATATTGTAAAGAGAAGGACATTTGAAGAAAGTAGATTAGTTGTTACTTCAGTAAATAAGTAGTAATACTGAAATGATAACACTTAAAATAGACACAAATTAAAGGATACAAATCAATGCAATTAACAATATAAATGTAACACTTGAAATTCAACTAAAACTACAAATATAAAGAGACATACATTAAATGATAAGAACAGTCTCCCAGTTTTAATAATACAAATGCTTCATGTACGTGCAGCTAGGTGACGTCATGACGCTCTCAGCCAATGGGGTTTGAGATGCTAACATCATCCATTCAGCTAACAAACCGGGTTTTTACACAGTCACAACAGAGACAGAGAACAGCGGGGAAACATGAACAGCTCTTACTCTGTGAATCCGTGAGGGAAATCATGTTGGCGGCGGCAGGAGAATTTATCAAACAACAAAATTCTCGTAACGATTAAACCTGCGGCTTTCTGCCGTTAGCACACACTGTACAACAGGAGGAGCGGGGTTACGCCACGTCGTCCGGATACACGCAGCACGTATTTCAACAAAGATCGTCTAATGAGAAGATGAACCAGAAACTTTGAAGCATCCAATATTTACTTTTTTTCATAATATTGTATTTTATATTTTTTTCTTTTTTCTTAAAGGTGCAGCTAGTTGTAATGACTTTGTATACTGAAGGGTAGATTGTGAATTTACTCCAGGTGTAATCAAAGTCGTTTAAGTGTTGAATATCATTTCAAAATAATTAATCAACATTTGCAAGTAACTTAAGATATTAAATACATGTAGTGGATTTACACTACATCTGAACGATTTACCTCTGAATTGTAGTTGGGTAAAATTTAAGTTAAGTCCAAGTACCTCTAAATTGTACTTTAGTACAGTACTTGAGTACATGTACTTAGTTACTTTACACCACTGTAGGAGGCTCACAGAACAGCAACATGTTACAACTAGTTTCTGTTACAAGACTGTTCCATTAATAATGAAAAATTAAATTACTCAAAGGGCAGCTCACACAAAACAAACCACCAAACATGACACTTTATAGTACATGGAATTACGTATAAGATTCAAGATTAAAAAGGCTTTATTGTGATATGCACAGTAGGTACAGTGTAGTTATAGGCAATGAACATCTTAAGTCCCAGGCTCCTCCAACAATGCAACATAAATGTATAAAACAACATTTTATTTTTAAACAATAGAAATGGCGCAAGAAGAAACAGAGTAAAAAAAGAGAATGTTTCAGATTGAACTGCAAGTAATGCAGGAGAAGTGAAGTATGGTAAAATAGACAAGCTCAAGTCCATCATTTTTCCATAGACACTGTCCAGTGATATTCCAGATAACTCCAGACAGTTTTTAACACCAAGAGATTCCAGGTGTTTCCTCCACTGCAGGGAAAGATGAGTCCTTCCATCCAGACAGTGTTTTATTTTTTCCAGACTCATACTCATCTGGGATCAATGTTTTCCACATGGAGATAGATGGAGGGTCCTCCCAAACCCACTTACCAGAAGATACAAATATATATTAAGACTGAAAACAATGTTTACCCAAGGACATCTTATAATACACAAAAAAAACTCTAAAAGGTTAAAGATGGCAAAACATGATGAAAACACAAGTAGGGCAGACATAAAAAGAGAAATTCTAATCAAACCAAAAAACGGATAAATTGTAAAATAGTGTATTGCAAGTTTTTATATTTTAAATTTAAGTTTCTTGGCTTTTGCAGCAGGGCTGGTTTTGTAATATAAGAGGTGTAGTGATATTATCCAGAGATTTGAGCGGAGTGAGACCTCCATTTTAAAGAGACAACTGATCTGCGCATGCGTTAGAATGTTTGTGTGCGTCACTGTTGCGCAGTCATTGCGCTGTTAAAGCAAAATGATACTCTTTCAATTCGTTATGTTTCACGTATTTTACCCATATTTACTCTTACTTTTGCTCCCTACACAGTATTTTTATTTATTTCGTAATGTTCCCTGAAATACAGACATTGCGTACCCTTTTCCCCCTAGTTGTGTCAGAAAGGAACTACAACTCCCATGAGCCTATGCAATAAGGAAGTTTCAATCTCAGACGTGTTCAGAGTTTGTGTTGAAGCAGAATATCTCTTGCAAGACACACAATCAGCTGTTTCTTGCAAATATGCACCGATCAGAAATCCGCTTCATTGAGTGACACCTTTTCCACAGAGCTCCTGTCTGCTCTCACCAACATGGGGACTGCTTTCGCGATTGTTCTGGTGTTTGTGGGATGTTGCTGTAACGTGGTGTCTCTGGAGCTGCTTGTAAGGTCAGTGACAAACTTAGACTGTGTATTAACTCCTGTGCACTTTACTAGAAAAAGGTTTCACAGCTGTGTTTGCTTTGAGTGTGTGTCTGAGTGTATCCAATGTGTAGCAACTGTAGAGTCATTTATTATCAATTTGTCAGAGAAAGGCTTCTCGTGTAAGTGCCACTAGGAGCTTATCTTGTACTTGTGTTTAACTTATTATAGATTAAGTGCTCTAAAGTGATTGGTGCTTTTAAGAATAAGATAAGAAATGACTTAATGTATCCCAAAGTTCAACATTTTGTGGCAACATCTCTTGATTATAAAGATAGTATAAATATTCTTTCTTTTAAGAACATATTTATTATATTTTTCATTAATAGAAATTGAACAAGAAATAGTAGAAGAACATGAAGCATATGGAAGTGAATGCCAGAGTTATTTGTATATTTTATTGAATCCTTATGACCTTCTGCCATAGAGGTACCCACTTTTTCTGGGGTGCGTAACACATGCAATTATGTCAATTATTGAGTCTGTGTTTTGCAATTTCATCCTTTAAAACTTAACATCTTGGATATAACACCTGGATATTCTCTGTTGTTGTGTCCTGCAGACAGTTTCCAGGATGTGGAAACATAGTCACCTTCGCTCAGTTCCTCTTCATCGCATTAGAAGGTTTCATCTTTGAAACAAAATTTGGAACAAAGAAACCAGCGATCCCTATCCGGTAATAACTCAACCAGGTGGTCTGAACGTCCTGCTGCAGGAAAATATGTAGAATGGACACTAAAACAAACCTGTTATCTCACATCTCTCTTCCCCAGCAACTATGTGATCATGGTGACCATGTTCTTCACCGTCAGTGTGATCAACAACTACGCTCTCAACTTCAACATCGCCATGCCGCTGCACATGATCTTCAGATCGGTAAGAGCTGCCTATTGTCTTCTTTTAACCTTTTATTATTGAGTTTCTTTAATATGACATTACTTCCATATATCACCTGAGTCTGATGTCTGTCTTGTTTCATTGCAGGGTTCGCTAATCGCTAACATGATCCTGGGAATAATCATCCTGAAGAAAAGGTACACCTTCCTGAAAACAATGATACTTCAGATATGATATAGATAAAGTCATGTCTTCAGGTTGAAAAGCACTCATTTCTGTCTCCCCTTCTTCTCCCCCTGCAGGTATACAGCAAGTAAATATCTGTCTATAGCTTTCATTTCAGCGGGTATCTTCATCTGCACCATCATGTCTGCCAAACAAGTGGTGAGTCCTCTGTTGCCTCTGTTTTTCTAAACTGCCTTTTTTTTAACAGTACAAGACGTCTTCTCTTTCAAAGTGCATGCAACATTGATCTGAAATGTTTCTGAGGCATTTTGTCATTTTGTTTCTGCAGAATGTAGCCACTGAGGGATCAGAAGAGCAAGGCTTTTACCCACTGATCCACTGGCTTATAGGTGAGTTGCACTTTCAATTGACAATTCAAAATGAAAATGAAAAGACCGCAACCATGTCATTACATTGTGAATCATTTAGTCAAGAAAATGACAAGAAAATGTGTACATTACCACAGGCCACAGACATATCTTAAATTACATATTTATTCCAAAACTTAAACATGTTTAATTTACATGCAAATAAAAGAGAGAAAGCAGCTAAGTTTAACAGCGTTTTTGTCATTTTGCTGATAAAACTACAAAAGAAATGTAACAAAATCATATTAATAAACCTTCTGTCGATTGACCTTATTGGAATGAGTGTGATGAAGCCAACCAAGGTCATAATTAGATTTAAAATGAAAAGGTACAATTAATAAAAATGAATAGACGGATTCAGATTTAACATCTCTCCCATTAACATGATCTCCTAAATTGATTTTATTATTTTGTTTTCTTCAGGTATCGCCATGTTGACCTTTGCTCTGCTGATGTCTGCGAGGATGGGCATTTTCCAGGAGACACTGTACAAGCAGTACGGAAAACACTCCAAGGAAGCCCTCTTCTATAATGTGAGTTTTATCCCTGCTCCGACATGATTGGGCTCTTTGGAAATATTCTCTCTGGGGAATCAATTATGGCTTCAACAGCTATTGATCTTTTTATTCCCATCTCTGTGTAGCACTGCCTGCCTCTGCCGGGCTTCCTGCTACTCTGCACCGACATCTACAACCACGCCGTCCACTTCAGTCACAGCAGTGAGTGTTATTAATAAATATCAATAAAGCCCTTTTGTATTGTATTGTATTGTATTATTATTATGTCAGGAGAGCATTGCATCTTTTCTCACAGATGTGAATGAACTTCTCTTTTCTCCTTCTCAGCTCCTACAGTTGTTCCTGTGGTCGGAGTGACGATGCCAATATTGTGGCTCTACCTCCTGATCAACGTCATCACACAGTATCCTGACAAACAAGTTTATATCACTACCTTCTATTTATTTATCCAATTTAAAAGTGATTACACTAATGACCGACCTCCAAAAGAGCCCCCAAATGTATTAAGAAAATAGGAAGAAACAGTATATATTTAAAAAAATACTTTTACTTTATCATTCATTTTGTTTTCTCTCTAATCCGTGCTTTTTTCTTGTAAAATATTGTATAGTTCTGGTGGGTTGCTAGTAGACACACTGTTTGTGTCATAGTTAGCGTTGGCTATCAAACATTTGTCAACCGCTGTTTGTTGGTGGTCTGATAGTTCGAGTATCCAAATTTCGGTAGTGAATTATTTCTCCAACACTGTAAATAAAGTATGCATATTCTGTAAAGTTAAAAAAAATATATATATAGGTTAAACTAATTCAATGGGTACAATAAGATGTAAGTTATTCTGAAATTAAGGAATAACTTTTAATATGCTATTAAAAGATCCTGAAAACGTATCCCTAGCACATTTTAGGTTAAGGATCATTTTTAAAAATAGGCTGGGTGTGCTACACTGGCAGAAACCCAATAACCTGATACGCTGTTCCCAACACTGATCACATCTCCTCTGAAACTCACGCATCATGTTTACACAGGTATCAAAAAATATTGCACAATTAGCTCATAGGTGAAAAGATAAGAAACCACTTTTTATTATTTTCTAAAATAACAAATCATTCTTGTTTTTATCAGCTTGAGTGTACAACATATTTAGTTTGTTTTTAACTATGTGAGGAAATCAACAAACTGTAAATACTTCACTAGAGACAAAACAAGATAGTTACACTGGCTGTCCAATACTTAAGCTGAATTGTAAATCGCATTTATTTAGTATTGTCTCATCCTCTTGTTACAGACTTTAACCAGTGTTTTTCAGGTATGTTTGCATCAGAGGTGTCTTCATCCTGACCACAGAGTGCGCCTCGCTGACCGTCACTCTGGTGGTGACCCTGAGGAAGTTCCTCAGCCTCATCATCTCCATCATGTACTTCCAGAACCCCTTCACCACGTGGCACTGGGTGGGCACGGCGGTCGTCTTCCTCGGCACGCTGCTGTACACCGAGGTGTTGAGCAGTGTGTGGGCGGCTCTGCGTGGACCAGGCGGCAAGGCCAAGAAGGCAGAGTGAAGAAGAGGAAGAAGAAGATGATGATAAGGGACTAATGGTCAGATAGAAACACAGCCAATGTGATGGACTTGGAAGTTGTTTTTGGTCAAAACTACCTGCAGCGATTTTATGCAGTTATGTCATTTTCTTAGACAGTAGTACACACACACACACACACACACACACACACACACACACACACACACACACACACACACACACACACACACACACACACACACACACACACACACACACACACACACACACACACACAGTTTAGACTAGAGGATAAGACTGGTGATACTTTATATGTTCATTATTATCAGCTAATCCCTAGGAGACTCAAATAGGAGAATTTTATTTCAATATATTTGGGCTTTAAACTATTGTTTTCTGATCTTTAATAGACCATAAGATTAATCAATAATTACAAGAATTGTTGCAGCCTTATTGTAGATTCCTGCACCCAAGTATCCAAATTACATTTTTAATTGAAGCTTTTAAAACTGGTCACATATTTTTCAAATGTTAAATCATTTCCCGGAACATAACTCGTCACTGAAGTTTTAGTGAACATAATTCAAACACGACTAAATTGTGAATTTGTTAAGGAGTATTTTTAGCTGTGACTCAATAAACAATAATCGAGGGAACATGTGATGTGTCTCAATTATGTGTTTTTAATAATTTCTGTGAAATAATGGCGCTCTAGAACAGACAGAGAAAGTTGTATTAAGCTTTGGCTACTGGGTCACTTTGGGTCACCGATTTTTTCCTAAATCGGATTATTGATAATAAAATATCACCAGCCCTATTCTTAAATATTAGTACCTCATTCGTTTTATCAGGTGCAAAATGATGATGCAACTTTCTTGTGTCTTTAAAAGTTTTTAATATTTATTTTCTCAATGTGACAGCTAATTTACTCCATATTAGCACTGATACCAACGTTTGTCAGTACAGTGAATGCAATAATGTGATGCTGTTGGATGTAAGACTATTCCTACATTAATGTTTAGGAGCAGCTGGAAACACTGATTGTATAGAGGGATAACTTATGTGGATCATAAGGATGCTGTAATCTTGTTTTCCTCATCTGTCAAACTGTCTCAGGTGTATTTCATCAGTTTTCCTCAACAGGAAACATCTTAAAATAAACCTTTACACTCCCTGCACACTCTCATTAAAATGACAACCTGCTACTAATATACAGAAGATACCAGAGTATCTGTTTTTTGAATTTTGATGTACTTTACATGAGTATTAATAACTGAACCTCCTTCATACTTCTGCTCGTCTACGTCTAAGTTGTCTGTACTCCTCTCACATAAAATATAATTGTTATGATGTATTTTAGATTAAGCAACCCAGCAGTAAAGATCCACGTTTTCCCCCTACAACATTAAAGTTATGCTTACATAAAATGTATCAATCACCATGATACAATGATATAATATACATAATTATGAAATGAGACATTTTGCATTAATAGCGCTTTAACTTTCTGTACTTTAGAAATATATTATGAAGCGTTATTTTTAACGTGTACCTTAAGTACTGCTTGAGTATTTCTACATGCTTACATTGCTACTTTTACGGAAATTATGAGTACTACCACTTCTTTAAAATAAACTTAAAGTAGAAAAAGTATGCAGAAAGCCCCATTTCAGAATAAAGTGTATCATATTTTTGGATTGTAATACATCATTTGACAGATCAATGCATGTATGATCTTAACCTTGCAGTTAGTAAAGGCGAAGACAATTGTACACACGTTAAATCCTGCTGCTGTGTATTGTAATAATAGGCTATATTATATATTATATTATACTTTACATCAATTATTTGAATCTGTCAAGTAAATAGCAATATAGTGGATACTTTACATGTAGCCTACAACATAGGCCTACAATATTTTCTTCTGAATTGTAGAAGAGTAGTCATGAAGTAGCATAAAATGTAAATTCTCAAGCCAAGTACAAGTAATTAAAAATGCACTTTCAGTACTTGTGTAAATGTCAGGCTACTTCAAAACACTGATAAATTGTTAGTTTTATAAGTATTGTTTGCTGGGACACAATGTTCCTTCATGTCTGACACGCTGTAAAGCAAACGGACCAATCAGGAGCCGCGTTGTTCAGCAATATCCAATAGCAGCAGCTCTTGTTGACGCTCGGAGTGGGAAGGGCAGATTGTTGCAGCTGTAGAGTTGATATCACTGAGAGCACATCCACCTTGTGGATTAAATAATATCATAAATACTAAGAGTAGCGAGTATCTGCTGCTGCTGGAGTGTGGATGGGGGGAAACAGCCCGAGTCACCTCCCAGGAGAGGAGGGTGGAGGAGTCACTTTTGTGAAGGGCATTCGGGTGAGTGAAAGCTCAGGGAGAATGCATGGGTCTGAAAGTGGGAGAAAGTATTCAAACAATTACTGCACACTGTTTCAATGCACAGACCCTCAATGCACAGGGCAGGAGTGTTAGGTTGTTTTTGCAAGTCTTGCTGATTTATACTTTTCTGATTTTGAGATATGTAGTATTTTTTTGTATTGATTGAAATGGACCTCATGTTTGTTGTCACTGCAGAAATGTAGGCTTTCACACACTGCTGTGGTGTTAAATATAGCAAGAAAATGGTGGGCTGTAACATGGACTACAAGGAAAATACAAATACTTGTACACCTGCTTGAATAATCTTATTAAGGAGATGATCTAATTTATTAAAAAATAAATCACGTTTTTTTTTAAATAAAACGTGTGTCACAAATATACAATTTAAAAGCCAATTCTAAATTCGTGTTTGAGTATTTAAACAAGCCCCAGAAGTTATTTTTAGGTAGTTATCAAACTGCGACCTTTGTTTATTGACCACTATCGGTGACCTCCTGCAACACCAAGGGAACTTTAAAACTCTAAGGACAGAGCAGCAAAGTAAACATTAAGCTGATACACACATAATTATGTATAACTAATCAACCACAAGGAGTGGAAGGTTAAGCAGGTCCAGATTATGTAATAAGTGTAGTGATTGTAAGAACGTTTTTACATTTTTTACAACTAAAGTTCTGTTCTTGACTAGACTACATACTGAAGCACTCCTAGTGAATTTCCTCTCTAGGGATCGATACGTTTTGACCTTATTTTTAGTATTTAGAGACTTTCTTTGTGATCATGGCCTTCAGATCTCAGATAGGTCTTAAACATTATTTAATTAAATAATGAATTTACTCTTAATCAAAAGAATACAGAAGTATTCATCAGACAGAAGTAAAGTTGCAAAGACATGATTTTCGGACACAATGACAGCTCCATTTCTTTTAATGTAGGCCGGTCACATCTCGCGCTACTAAAGCCAGATAAAGAAAAAGAGGTCAAAAGCACTTGACGAAAAACACTTAACTATAAGAAGAAATCCTTAACAAATCCATGTAATTTAAGTGTTTCTCTTGTTTCTCTCCAGCTGTCAGACAAAGTGATCCATCGGATGAAGGAGTCTAAGGTCGTCGCTCCTCCACCTTCACAGAAACCACGTCCTCCTCCACCTGAAACACAAACACCACCTCCCGTTGCCCCCCCCTCTGTCAAACACGTACTCCCTCTCCTGACACCGCCACTTCCGTTCACCCCACCCCAAACTCTTGAAGCCCCATCCCTTCCTCCATCAGTGGAACTGGCTCCTCCTGTAAAACTCGTACTTCCACCTCCTGTGAAGTTTCACTCCCTGCCAGAAGCTCCACCTCTAACTGACCCTGTTCTCTCCTCTCCACCTCCGCCTACTACACCTCCACAAGTAGAGGCACCTGTGGAGTGTCCTCCTCCACCCGCTGTAGTGGAGCCAGTAGTCCCAACTCCATTTGAATCCTTCATCCGACCTCATGTAGAGCCAGAAACCCTGTCTCCACCTCCAGTAGCAGAACCTGTTGCCATACCTCCACCTGTGGACTTGGCTCTTGCTCCACCTGAACCTTTAGCTTCCCCTCCGCCCTCTGAAACACCTGCTGCTGTAGCTCTGTCTGTTGAACCTCTTCATTCTGCTTTACTGTCTGCTCCACCAGAGGAAACAGTTCAGGCTCCACCCACTGTTGAATTAACCCCAATAACACCACCCTGTCCTGTTGAGGCTGCAGTCCCTCCTGCTGCAGCTTTTGATTTAACGCCTGCATGTGAAACGCTTCCACCTCCATCACCTCAAGAGCTGCTGGAAGCACCCACTCCTCTTTTTGAGTCAGTGGCAGCTCCATCTTCTCCACCAGAGTATGTGGCAGCACCATCTACTCTTTTAGAGTCCATTGCACCACCCTGTTCTCCACCAGAGCCAATGACAGCACCATCTACTCTTTTAGAGTCGCTAGCAGCTCCCTGTCCTCCACTAGAGCTTGTGGCAACACCATCTCCTGCCCCGGAGCCGGTGGCACCACCCACTCCTCTTTTAGAGCCGGTGGCACCACCCACTCCTCTTTTAGAGCCGGTGGCACCACCCACTCCTCTTTTAGAGCCGGTGGCAGCACCATCTACTCTCTTGGAGCTTTTGGCACCACCCACTCCTCTTTTAGAGCCGGTGGCAGCACCATCTACTCCCTTGGAGCTTTTGGCACCACCCACTCCTCTTTTAGAGCCGGTGGCAGCACCATCTACTCCCTTGGAGCTTTTGGCACCACCCGCTTTACCCTTAGAGTCTGTGGCAGCACCCTGTCTTTCACTAGAGCTTGTGGCACCACCATCTCCTGCCCCGGAGCCGGTGGCCCCACCCACCCCTATTTTAGAGCTGGTAACAGCACCACCTACTCCCACTGAGACGGTGGCACTGTCTGCCCCTCTTGTAGAGTCTGTTGCACCACCCGCTCCTCTCCCAGAGCCAGTGACAGCACCAGCGCCTTCCTTAGATTTGGTGGCAGCACCAGCTCCTCTTTTGGAATCTGAGGCGGCACCTTCTCCTCCCCCAGAGATTGTGAAAGCACCTTCTCCTCCCCCAGAGATTGTGGAAGCACCTTCTCCTCCCCCAGAGATTGTGGAAGCACCCTCTACTACTCCAGAGGAGGTGGAAGCACCCTCTCCTCTTTTAGAGTGTGTTGCACCACCCACTCCTCTACCAGAGCCAGTGGCAGCCCCTCTAGAGCTTGTCGCAGCGCCGTCTTCTCCCCTGGAGCCAGAAGCACCACCCTCTCCTCTTTCAGAGATTGTGGCAGCACCCTGTCCACCTTTAGAGTCGGTGATAACACAATCTCCTCCCTTAGAGTTGGTAGCAGCACCATCTCCTCCACAAGAGCTTGTGGCACCACCCTCTCCTCCACTGGAGCCGGAGGCTGCACCTTCTCCTCTTTTAGAGTTGGTTGCTGCACCCTCTTCTCCCCCCGAGACCCTGGCGGCACCTTCGCCTCCCCCAGAGCTCACTTTTGAAGAGCCCTCCCCTCCCTGTCACTGTGTGGAGTTGGCTCTTATACCCTCTGATGCACCTGTAAGCCATTCCTTCGTCGAGTCTCTGGCACCACCTCCACCTCCACCTGCTCCTGCTCCACCTACTGAGGAGCCCACCCTGACGCTGTTTCTGCCCCCTGCCGTTGAGGCTGAAGTTCCTGCTGTAGCCTCAGCAGCTCCACCTGCAGCAGGTGAGCTGATCGCCAAGGAAAAGATTGTAGCAAGATATTTAAATACAAATATAATTTTTTTTTAAAGCTTTTTATTAATGATTGAATGTGTTTACAGCCCCACCTGCTCCTCCTGAGATGGTGGAGGAGAACCTCAGGCAGAAGATCAAAGAGGAGATGCAGATGAGTCTGGAGGAGGAGATCTACCAGAGGAGGCAGGAGCTGCAGCGACAGTAAGGAATCCTGTTTCTGTGACCTGTCCTCTTATGTGGGAAGACTTTTGGGTCCTGTTGTTGTGTGATTAGATTAACTGTATATATGTTGTTTTCCACTTTAATTGAAATAAGATGTCTGATTGATATGTAGCAGTGAGCCATTGAATTGAATATTGGTTTAATTCATCGGTTAAAAGTGTTACATTACATTTCATTTAGCTGACGCTTTTATCCAAAGCGACTTACAATTACAGGGACATTCTCCCTGGAGTAACTAAGGGCTAAGTGCCTTACTCAAGGGCACACTAGTGGTGGTATTCCTGGCGGGATTTGAACTCACAACCTTTCAATCTTCAGCCCACCTCACTATCCATTAGACCACCACTATTACAAATTCACAAACTCTCAACAGAATGAAAGGTCAGAGTGGAAAAAAGTTTGTGTGTGTGTAGGCCTGTAATCAATGGTTATTTTCATTATTAGTTGATTGGCCAATTACTTTTGTAGCTCGAATAATCGGTTTGTGGATGAAATGTCGAATGTTGAAAAATGCACATCATAATTTCCACGATTTCCATCTATGGCCAAAACCGAAAGATACTCAGTGAAGAGTGATACTAAGCAGTAAATGCTCACATTTGAGAAGCTGAAACCAGCTAAAGATTGAACATTTTTGCTTGAAACATTGCATCAAAATTGCAGTTGATGATATTTCTTTCTATCAACTTATTACCTGTTCAATCGCTTTAAACAAATGTGTGAAGGATGAACCAGTGCAAGTAGAACATGTGAACTGTGTGCAGGCTGGAGGAGATAAGGGCTCAGGCTCATGCAGAGGCCCTGTCAGCCGCTCTGACTCAGGTGGAGAAGCAGGTGATGAATACGCTGCAGGCGGAGAAGGCGGCGTACGTGGAGACCCTGACGGAGGCCATCGCGAAGGAGCGAATAAAGACTGGCGATGAGAGGCTGATGGTGCAGCTTTATGTAAGCACACAAACAACACGATCTGTACATCGATAGGATCTCTCGTGACAAAGTGAAAACCCTTCCTCCTCTTACTGTGAATCTCTTTCTTTCTTGCCCTCTTGTGTTGTTTCAGCGGATGGAGGTGAAGGTAAGACGGGAGATCATTTATACGTGCATGACTCACTTTTTCACTTTCATTCTACTCTAATCACACTGAAGCTGTTTATGCTTTGCTGCCCTTCATTTCTTTGATGATGAGATAAGAAAACAAAGTGATATCACATATTGGAATTCTGTTTACTGTCCACAATATATGAAATCATGAACATGTCATTGTGGCGCAAAGATTGATCTATTAACACATTTAAACTCACAGGCTCATCAGCTGGAGGAGCGGGAGAAAGAGTTGAGGAAACGAGACGCTCTCTACAGGGAACACGTCACAAAACTTGAAAAAAAGGTGAACACAATGTCGAGAATCGCCTGAATCTGCAGCTCTTATTGTAGCTTCATAATGAGTATTTGCTCATTGTTTAGCTCTCCACAAATGTACTGTTTAGATTCCAGTTTAGCACTCTCATTGTGTCGTTTACAGCAGCAGCATGCAGGCATTGTCAGAGAACAAGCTCTTTATATTTTAAGTGTTGTAATATTTTACCTTTATGTTCATTCTGTGAGTTTCTTTTCCTGTTTGACAGTGCACTGAGTTTTATAAAGTGACGGCTGAGAGCTTCCAGAAGGGCAAAGAAGACACTCACAACCGTTTTGCGTAAGTTTGGAATCATTTGCATGAATCCAAAAATGATGTCGAAATGTGCCTGTCTTAATAATCTGGTTTTAAAGGGGACCTAGTATGCTCATTTGCAGGTTCATATTGTATTTAGTGCCTCTACTGTGACATGTTTACATGCTTTAATGTTCAAAAAGGTATTTATTTTTCTCATACTGCCTGTTCTGCAGCACCTCTTTTCACCCTCTGTCTGAAACCAGAGCCCAGTCCGCAACATAGTGATGTCACTATGTTTTAGAAGTAAACAAAGGAGTCCAATAGAGGTGTTCCAGGCAGAGGAAGGGAGTGTGTGGGAGAGACACTCCCTCTGGAGGGAACTTTGATTTTAGCGTATATATAAGATATTTCTCTACAGGGTTCTTACGGTCATTAAAAACCTGGAAAAGTCATGGAAATTCAAAATGCTAATTCCAGGCCCTGAAGTTTTGGAAAAGTCATGGAAATGTAACTAAAGTTGCATCAAATATAATTTATATTTTATCTAATCGCCGTAAATAGTAATACTATAATGATAATAAATACTGTATCGTATAGTAATGACACGTCAAATGGCATTTAACTGACGAGGTATTTTGCTGGTGAGAGATTTGAGTTGCTTTAGCGTGTAGAAGCTAGTAAGCCTACTATTTGATTTGTTTTAGATAGGCACAACATGTTTCATATGCAGACCTTATTTTCATGTTCCATGTAAAAATAAACCATTTTCAGTGGTACCGCTGAGAGTAATTTTTTTGGTCATGGAAAATTAGGTAACAGTCATGGAGAAGTCATTGAAAATCATTGGTGAAAAAGTGTATGAACCCTGTCTCTACTTTGCATGTTTCAGAAACCATTATTCTTTATATTTACATGTGTCTCACAGGCGTGTTGATATCCAGCCAGTGTGCAGTGACCTGCAGGGTCAGATTCTGAAATGCTACAGGGAGAACACTGGAAAGACTCTGTCCTGCTCCAGTATCGCCTCGGCCTACATGCAGTGTGTGGACAATGCCAAGAAGGTATGACTCCAATATATATATATATATATAAAAATCTACCACCGTCACTCTTTGATACATGTCAAAGTGATTTATTGTTGGTAACATTTTCACCCCTCCATCTACAGAATAAACTGAGCACAGGAGGGTAATGTGACTTGATGAAGACATCTGACAGATGTAAGAAAACAAAAGAAACTTGATGAAGATAATTCAACAAATGAACGATTTACTGGAAGCACAGGAGTCACAGGAGAATCAACTCCAGCCTTTACACTAGTCTGGAACAAGTGCCAGTCGTTTGAAGATCATCTGAAAGCCTGTTGTGCCACAGCAGTAGCAAATAGATCAAACCTGGTGCTGAAAATAAGGCAAATCACAACAAAGGAGCAAACGATGAAAACTTTAGAAGGTATTTGTATAAGATATAAGGAGTGCTGTTGATCATCATGTATGTGTGCCTTGAAGTTAGGAAAGCTATTATCAGATTGCAGATGCATGAAGGAATTGTTCAATGAGCCGAGTGTGAAGTGACACACACCTATAAGTGTTTGAGGTTATTGTACTGTACATACATTATTTCACGGGTTATTTCTGGTGCATGCACAAAGATATTAAAGACATCTCAATAAACTTTGTTGTGGAATCACAAAACGACTTCTGTTTTTGTTTTGCAGTTTTAGACAATATATGGTACTATACCCTCTAGTGGATGAATCATGTCCTCATCTAAAGTTGAATATATTTTTTACATTTTGATGTCACATGAATATTTCTGAAAACATTCACTTGCAGGGATATTTAAATAAATATATTTTTATATAACATAACATGCAATATTAATTCTTAGGGTATAAAGCCATTTTAGGTAAGCTTCCACTGTACATATGTGCCAGATTTGCTCCAGTTAGTGACTCTTACAGTACAACCTCAGAACCAGTGCCTGGATACGGTTCCAGCTGGGGTCCTGCTGTGCGGACTAAGGCTGGAAAAAGGAGTCTTTTTTTATTATGCTCCTTGGTCTTGGAATGACCTTCAATCAAGCCTCAAACTGATGGCACTTGTCCCAATAGCCTGTTTTCAATTGAAGTTGTCTGAGGTCCTTACCACCAGCTGCTCTTGCAGTAACAAGTATAGTGTACCCAAATGTGCACAATGTAGTGACTGCTTTTAGTCGTCCTTGTTTACTTAGTTGTGTTCTCTGTATTTTACATGTCTGTGTTGTGTGTAAGAACGTGTAACGTTGCTGCCTTCTTGGCCAGGTCAGCATTGTAAATGAGATTTTATCTCAATGCTTTTATCTGGTTAAATAAATAAAAAATGTTACTTATAAAAGTAACAGTAACCTGTTTATTTTGTTATGTTTATAGCATTTCACTGTTTTATTTGCACTTTGTATAAACTGTCAAATAACAAATCAACTGTTCAAACCTTTCAGATGACACAGCTCACTGAGGTTGGTCTGGTTTATTGCAGTTGTTATACACACACAAAAAAACATTTGTTTAAATGATGGTCCCATTGAGATCATAGATCTCTTTTTCAAGGGAGACCTGCAGGCAATGCAATGCACAATGATAAAATGAGCCAAAAAAGAATACCTTACTACTAATCAAACCAACCAACAAATTCAACGTGAGATCTGTACAAGTCTATAATGCTCTATTTTAAAATTACTGACCTGAAACAAATCATTGAAATAAAATGAAAAATGCTTTTAGCAATGTACAATGTACACCAGGGCTACCGCTGATGACTTACTGCGAACAAATATATGGAGACAATAAGTCGTGTACTGTATACAATTAATAGTAAAGAATTTGGGACACTGTGTCTGGCTCACTTGCTCTCAACATACTATTTTTGATTTGTTTTTGTTGCTCTTAAATATAACTCTTACACTCAACATCAGACAAGACACTGATAACACCAGTAGAGGTCCCTCCACCTTCAGACTGCTACTCAAAACATTTCCTTATCCATCCGTTATTGATTAAAGGAAGGATGGCATTCCCTTTTGTTAGTGTCACTTATTAACCATTCTTCAAACAACATGTTGGGTTCATTGACTGTAATTTTACCTGGTTAACATATGCCAGGTTTAGAGAGTTGTTTTAGACAGTTAATATTACTCTATTTTTGTGGTAAAACTAAAGCAATATTAATCTTCAATGTTGAGGGATTCTAAATTAAAGGCTAACTGATTTTGATACACTGTATAATCCCATGTGGTGACACCATTTGCTTCTGATTATAGATGAGCAGAAGCATAGGACAGGATAACAATGGATTTATGTGCAACTGTATTAAAGGGAGGTAGGCTACATTTTAAAGTGGTTTAGTTGCATTTCTTATTAGATCTCGAGTCTTTCTGCTCCTAATTTTGGTGAAACCACAGTGCTGCTGAATCGAGGACTTACGTGCCTGTTAACATGTGTGTGTTCGTCTCATCTAATTTTAGTTACACAATGTGCTGGTTGATTTCAGGAGGAAGTGAGCGTCTACATGCATGTGTGGCTGAAAGAAGTCGCTCACATTCACAGAGATGGTGAATAAAAACTTTTTTGCAATTTAGAGATTATATAAAAGGATCTGCTCTATGCTACATGAGCTTGTGTGATGTGAGGAAGTTCTACAGCCATAAAACTATCTAGAAATAAATGGTTGTTAAGCCAAAGATAAGGTCGCTTCTCTTGGTTTCTTACATTTTGGAAGTACTTGCATGTATTTTACCCTTCTTATTTTCAGTCTTACTGCATTAGTGAACTTTGCTTTGAACTCTGAATTTGATTTGTCAAAACATATTAAAGCTTATTTATTTATTTAATGAGATATTGTTACAACTTCCCTTCATGTTGAAGCCTAAAAGGACTTCCACAAGCAGACATTAAAGTGTTTGTTTACCCTTGCAGCTTACATCCTCATCTACTGGCTGTACAAGAGAAGCCATGAAAGTAAAACCAAGGAGCAGCTGTGCTCTGCAGACCAGATCTGACATGCATTTCTTTCCCACAGAAGAAGCAGCGGCGACAGGCACCAGTGTATCTGTGGCTTTTTGTGTTTATGCACAAGAGTGGTGTGTGTACTAAACATTATGTAATTGCATTTGAGTACACTCATGCAATTTGACAAAGCACTACTCTAGAAGCATCATGTTTTGTGTGTGTACCATCTGTTTTTACTATCAAATGAAGTACAAACATCCAGAGCAATAACATGCAAATGTGAGAAAATGCTCCTCTGGAAAAACTGGCAGAACCACACAGTTTGTTTTTAGTGGTTCTGCCAGTTTTTTTCACTTCACAGGAGTCATTGATTGATCATGTTTGACGTATTGTTAATGCAAACATGAACAGTTTTAAACCTGAACAGTATGACTGCTGATTCACTGGCAAAGGTCATTTAAAGCTGCTGTGACTTTAATAAATATATTTAGCGACACTAGTGTTTGGACATGAATCTCTCAACAACTATTAAATGGATTGCCATCACATTTTGTAAATATAAGATGGTAAATATGACAGCTAAACATGCATTGTCATTGTAAGCATACTAGCATACTGCTGAGGTTAGCATAGCTCATATGCAGCCTTGACTAGCTGCTTTGCCATAGCCTCTTTGTCTTTACTATTCTCGCTCACTCGCTGGTATAATTTTATATTTCCTTTAGGAGTTTGTGAAGCGCAAAACGAAACTACAAGAGATTTCATTAAGAAAATCCTGTAGTCATGGGTGAAAACAGGACTCCAAAAAATGCTAATGTGTCTCTGTGTCTGCGGATGTGTAATTAGGCAACAGTTTGCGAAAAACGTTTACTTTACTTATATGTCAAAGTTGTGCTTACAGTTTGGTCTTGCTGCCCACAAGTGGCCAAAAATAATCACATAAAGCAGTTTCAACAATAACTAAAATAGTGATGTTCTCTGTGTCCTTGTTCAGGGGTCGTCGTTCCCACTTGGGGCTCTGACTGCCATCTCTCTTCACTGCTCGATATTTCCAGGTCCATTTTCAAGGTGCAGATCACAGACATGATCATCTGACCCTCCAAACTGTAGTCAGACACTCTCCATTTGCTCTTACTGTCTGCTGTCTCTGGTGAGTGAACCAAACAGGTGACTCTAACCAACTCCCTCCCCTCAAACTGTATCTTTTTAAAGTGATTCTTCGTGTTAGCCAGCGTCGGTATGTCGATCTGATGAGGGTGGATTTGGGTCAAAAGCAGCGTCATCCTTTTGCTTTCTTCTTCAGCTTGTGCCGATGAGAGTGGGATTATTAAAGTTGTGCTGAACTGGCACACACATACCCTTTCCTTGCACCACATTTGGTTAAAACTCAATTCATCAGTTTTGGGCCCACACTGGAAAGACGGTAAGCAAAGAGCCAACGCTGTTATCTGGCCTTGAGTCAGGGCAGATGGTTCGAGGTTTGACACTTCCATCTTAATGATCCTTCGCTTTGGCCTCACCGAACCTGTTGCCAAAACATAGAAAATCAACTTGCCTTGTATTAATGACGTAACATTACATTTCATTTAGCTGATGCGGTAAACCATGGTGATGCAAACTCAGAATAATAGTTAGCCAAAACCATTGTAAGTGGTGGTGCATTGGCTTCAAATGGGCTAAACCTTGTAAGGGCTGGAAATATAACAAATGTTTTTGTTGGGTCTAAAGGTCGAGACGAAGTGAAGACTTACAGCTCTCCTCATTTCAATGGGGAGCTCGTTCCACACCTTTAGAGCCAGAGTAGCTAACAGGTGTATTTTTGTTGAGCGGTACCTGAATAGTGATCTAATTAGCTGATGCCAATACGTCTTAAAGTGACAATCTTTTTCAAATAATGCTTCACCCAGAGAGTTGGGATTCTATGTGGATAACATACCTGCAGATTCATCCATGTTGTTGGCTGACCTGTAAAAAATGGTCAAAAGTTTTCTTTCGTCCTGTTCAGATGTAAAATGTTCACATAAATCTTCCATTTTACTTAGTTTAAAGAGATCTGAAGAGACCTTTCTTTGCATCTGAGTGAGCACAGTTTTTTGAATCAAAACAATGTTAACATTCTGAATTCTCACAGTCGTTGCTACAATAATAAAATATAGGCCTGATAGTTCTGGCCTCACTGTGTCCGTGTAACTTAGATTTTAATGGAACAATTGTGGATGTAACATTTGAAGTGATAGTGATTAAAATAAGAAAAATATACTATATGTTTTGAGCAAATCTCAGGGGCAAAACAATGATGACACTTGATATGTCTGCCTTTGAAATGCAAGCAGTCTGATATTAGCGCTTCTGCGTTATCTCTCAGCCCATCATGCAGGTAGAAAATGTAGCTTTTAAATATCTATGTAGATTAATGTCTTTGGTTTAGAAGGTGAGGGAATGAATCTTAGCTGGTTAAATGTATTCAAAAGGAAAACATATCAAGTAAATGAGGCCTGTTGGTTCCACAGAGAAAAGCCCATTACTGTTATTGTCACAAGGAGTTTGTATTCTCCTTGTTGTTTCCTGGCATGTCTCCTTTCTGCTCTTTTCCCTCAGGCCATGTACCCTCCCTCACACTACCCAGGTCTGCCATCCTCACACCATCCAGCAGATGCCCTCAGACTCACCTCCCACCTACACACCTGCTATCATTTCCTTCATCCGCTCTGCCTGGCCTTCCCCTCCTACCTCCTCATCTGTGTCTTATTTACTCATCAGCCACTCTGCGGATTTAGCAGACGTCACCTTCCCACCAGAAAACTTCTGCCTGTGTTGGACTTAGTGGCAAAAGTTCAAAACAACACTCTGCATCATGAGTGCCATAAGGGAAAATGTGAGTAAAACAAATGAGAATGTGCTTAAATCAAAGGCAGTTGGACTCAACAGGGATCCTTACACCATACAAAAGAACTAGTTGTCAGTGACGCATGGCCAGAAATCAGGTTTCCTGACATTTATATGTTCCTGATTACGACGCAGGGGAAATCCACAAAGCAAAGCTTGAAGTCTACAAAACCCTTGATGGCTCAACTACTCCAAGGCAGGATTTTTCTGTGATATTAAAGTGACAGGGCATAATTAATATTTCGGTTGTTTTATTACACCTTTTCATTTAAAGAATTGTACACTAGCTTAAATGTAGCCAAAGATTCAACATAGGCCTACCTGACATAAAATTGCATCTGCAAATCCACATTTTGCTGACTGGATCACAGTTGTTTTTGCAGATTTCATTAATCCATTTAAATCAGTTGTCTTTAGCCTTCGACAGTCTATTTGTATAATCGAATGCAGAACAGATATTTCCCTTTTTTGTTAGATGTATTTTTACAACATTCAAACTGAACTGCAATCACTTCCGCATACGGTGAAGTGACTTCATACACTCGATGAATGAGATGTTTTGTTACCTGTTTTTCTAGTCCCTGTCTAACCTTCTTCCTGTTTGAACCTTGGCCACCTGTAAGCTTTAGTTTGTATTATGCCTTCAGTAATCTTGTTCCAACATCGTGTTGTATTTGAATGTGGTTCGGTACAGTAGCAGCCTTGGCCAAGTCACTCTTTATTGATTTTACGTCTCAATGGGATTTCCTGGTAAAATAAATTGCACACATTCTCCTTATGAAGGGTAACTATTCATCTCTTCTGCTGTTAGTGTGGGAGGTGTGTGTATGGCTTTGCTGAAATAATCTTCATTTTGGGTACTGAAACATATATCCAAGCATCCAATTCTTCTCAATATCACCTATGCTGTACTATGTGCTGTATGTGGGTTATATCTGCTGCATTTAGCTGGCATACGAAGGCATCGAGTTTGTCGTTACGCAATCCTGTCCTTTCTTTAGTGGTGCTATAGTGATTGTTACCAAGGACGCGTCTGAAGCCTGCAGACTACATTGGTAGTTTGTTACATAACAATGTTTGTTTTTTCTTTGGTAGATTTCTCTTGTTGCCTGCTGAGCTTGAAGGTGTGTGACATCTTTTGATTTTGCATGACAATGGTGTTATACAAGGTATATATGCAACACACTATATTGCATAGAGACTAATGGTAATCATGCAGCAGTTTCTTTATTGCAACCTGCAATGTTCTCTGGGTAATATAGATATTGCATAAGGGTTCATATTTAGCAGTCAGATGAGAGTGGCATCAATCTTCTCATCTTGCTCTCTGCCAGAAATCAGAAAGCATATTCCCCAACATTTCAAACTATAACTTTAGTTTCACTTTTAAACTTCATGCTTCATGTTCATCACACAGAAGTAACACCCACCCAGGCTGTCTTGATGTCGCTCTAAGCTCAGCGCAGTCGGAGAAGTTAAACTGAGCATTTGACAGTTCAGCAGTCTCGATATAGCTCATGTCTGTTTGCTGGTTGTCAGAGTAACACAAACAGAGAGAAGAAGAAGGTGCAGGGAAGCTCATTACTGCTAGGAAAAGTAAAAAAATAAGTATCTCAAAGTAAGTTTGCCTTCTAGGCCAATTCCAAGTCATTACTTTGAGAAACTATATCATTATTTAAGAAGTTTCTTATTGTCTTGCAAAATGTAGTTAATATTTTAGTAGTCATTTATTATTCTTAAAAGGTTCCAAGTGTTTTGGGATATTTAGTCATTATTTTGACAAAGCTTCCCTTTTTTATTTTCAAGACTTGAAATCATTATTTTGAAAGGTTTTCTCAGTAATTTGCGACATTGCTCCAATATTTTTGGGGTAGTAATGACTTACAAGATCTTTTTTAAAATCTTTAGATCTTTCATATGCATCAGACTGAACAGAGGAGTCGTATTTTCTGTTTCTCTGAGTCTTTTTAGCAGAGATGTCCTGTGGTCAGGATGGTCAGGATGTTGGGCAGCGGGCGGAGGTCAGCTGCAGGACTGACAACATCTGGAATTTAATCCCTTTTTAATGCTGCGGCTGTGGATTCACACACAGCTGGAAGAAAGCATTAGAGTAAAAGAGAAGAAAGTGGGAGGTCCAAGGAGGAGAGAGTGGCAGCAGGTGCACACAGCGCTGCAGGAGGATCAAAGTGTGGATGTTGTTGGAGAGATTATCATGATGAGGAGGAGGAGGCAGGACAGTTTATGTGACTCAGCTCTCAGAGCCACTTCCTTTGGCATCTTCAGGATGGACAGATGAAAGGAGAAGAGAGAGCGACTCATCTTGTGGTCATCTGACTCACCATATAGGAACGGATACTGGGAAAGGAAGCTGGGTGATGGGTGGGGGCGGGGCCTATGTATACATGTATACGAGTGCTCTATGCCTTTGTTGTTTGACAGAGGCTCAATTATTCAATTTCCCGTCACACCAGAGGAATGCAGGGTGAGATTCCTGCTCTGTGAGTCGTGCCCTCTCACCTGCCATTACCATACGGATACTATGTTATCCTTCCCTTTCCCCCCTCGGCCGGGAAATTCCCCAGTTTGTGTGCTTTTACTCATGGAGGAAGTTACAGGGTGTTGTTCTGGCAATCATTGGATACAAGTTGCGGCTTGGTTTAACGATATGTTCCTGTTTTCTCTACACACTTGATTCAGCTCACTTGAAGGAGTTCAGGAGTTTAATCCAGTCATAGAATAACTGGAAACAAGGAAAAATACAGAACATGTGAGGCTGATCGCTTACAAGCATGGAGAAAATAAAGCATGAGGATCATGTGGATGAAGTGGGTAAATGGAGTAAATTGCATGTTTGCGTTGCTGAGAGAGAAAGGATGCTTTGTCATGCTGGGTGTGTTGTGTTTGTGTAAGAGAGATTGTGATTTACTGCAAATTGTATTTTTCCAGTATGGTTAATTATCTTGTGAGAACTGTTTTTATGATCATTACATTTCACTGTTTATAACTATAACAATTGTGTGTGTGTGTGTGTGTGTGTGTGTGTGTGTGTGTGTGTGTGTGTGTGTGTGTGTGTGTGTGTGTGTGTGTGTGTGTGTGTGTGTGTGTGTGTGTGTGTGTGTGTGTGTGTGTGTGTGTGTGTGTGTGTGTGTGTGTGTGTGTGTGTGTGTGTGTGTGTGTACAGAGTTACAATAATGACTCAGAGCATTTGGATGAACAGCTCACACTGACTGTAAAGAGCAGAGAGAGAGAGAGGAGAGGGTGCTGTGCTCTCGCTGGCATCTCCATCTCATAACTCCTCTGACGCTCAGTGTGTTCAGACAGTCACACTCACACAGAAATACACGCAGCCTGAAGACAACCCTGAGGACTACAGCACCTGTACAGTTCCGGATAAAATACTTCAGTCGGAGCAGTGTGTGTGAAAACGTCGCAAGGAGAAAATAATGAATCGTGTGGTAAGTGAAGGATAATTTGCAACAGGTTAGTGTTTGTGTTTATTACTGTGATCATGTGTATGCTCATGTATTTTCTGTGCTTTTACTTACTCTTTTGTTGTTTCACTGTTTGTATTTAATTGTATAAGGTGTGTTACTAAAAGTGACGTAGCATTTTCACTTTCAGTCTATTTTTGAACCACTGTCAGTCACCTGTAGCTATGCAGAGTGACTGCTTTCTGACATGTCTTGAAAACTTGTTTGGCTTTAAATGTATTTTTCTTGAGAACCATTAACTGGAAAACAACTGCCAAAATCTGTGGGAGGGAATTAATCAGCTGGCTTACCAGGAGAAGAAACACCAAGGAGGTTTCTTTCTGGGTAAACGTTTCAATTCAACAACAAAGTATAAGAGTCCTTCTCTCGGTCACACTGTCTGCATTGACAATGTGATGCTAGTACGATGTATTTCCAACGATCAACATCTTTCTTTATACTGAAGTATCTTATGTGCATTCGTACTCCTTTTATTTTGCTCTCATTTGGAAGTATTATATATGTGAGTGCCAGAGCACCTGGATCCTGTCTGACGATAGTTTGGGTGTATGTATGTATATATAGTTACAATACATATTCTCTGCAAACCTCATTCTGTCATTTCAATCCTGCTTGTGATGAAGTGTTTCTTTGCCACTGCTCTCAGGCAAGGCGATAAAGGTCCAGACTAATTAACGGCAGATTGGCAGGCCTCTAAAATCCCCTTGTGGTTACTCATCCTCCAGCATCAAATAAGGTGACATGTTTTTCCATGTTTTTTGACATAAGTGATTCAGTTTTAGCTTTTTTCACACACTTGACTTCATACATAACCATCACCATGCAGAGACTGATATATGATTGAATAAACAGGAGACCGCGGCTGCCTCTTTAAAATGAAAAGCCCAGGAAATATTTTCTATGACTCATCTGTCACAAGGTGAAACACAAGTTTAGGAAGCGGAGCTGTTGTGTTGGCACATGACGCACAAGTCAGTTTATCAAGTGTTGACATCATAGACTGACTTATCTGCCGCGCAGTGTCATAAAGTTAAAGAGAGTTGTGTTGGGTTTCAAAAGCTTTACTGTTGTTTGATCCTGTAGATTCCGTAATCAAGCAACAGAGATTTATGGATGTGTTCTCTGCTTTTTGAGGATTTTATGAGAAGATTGATACCACTGTCTGTTCAATATAAACCCAGTTAGCTTAGCATCAAACTGGAAACGGTTTGAAAAAACTAGCTTGGCCCTGTACAAAAAAAACACAAGACGACACGTCTAAAGTTTACTAAAACCTCAAGTTGTTGGTTTTATATGTTGGTTTCGTAAGCATCAATCAAACTAGATATAAGATGTTCTTTTTTTAAATGGAGCAAGGCTAACCGTTTCCCACTGTTTTCTGTCTTTATAGAAAGCTAAGCCTACTCGATGCTAGCCATACTGTAGTTTCAGAAAGACATATTTTATAGCGGTGTCATATTTCATAGATACAGTATCTCTTTGCAAGACAGAGAATTACTTGAATTGACTGAATGTTGAACTGCTTTTCTAATGGTAATGAACCGTGATGCTAATATGAGCATGCAGAAAGAAAGAAAAAAAAAACATTTCATTGGGAGTAGATAATCATCAGAGCTATCCACCAGTAATCTTTTTGTTTTGTTGCTGTCTTCAATTGTAAATATTTGAGGCACCCAAAGGTGTTGCTGTTTTGCGTTCCCCTCTCCTTCTAAACTTCTGGAACCTCAATGTCAATTCAGCTTTACTCGGGTCAACAAGCCTCCATGTCCATGATGAATAGGAAACCTTTCCTCTAGATTCAATACATCCTCCCCCTTCCTCATCTGTCTTCCTCACGAGCACATGATTGCACATATTCATCGGGTTATACCTTCTGCCATTAAGGATAATTGCTCTGCCTGCCCTGCCCTAAGCGTGAACTCACTTAAGCATGCTGGAGAGCATCAGTGCAATATGAACATCGAGCTGCAACCAGAGACGCACCAAGCCTCCAAGAAGAGCTCCAGTAGAGGAGGCGCAAATGCATATGGGAGAGCTGTATGTAATATTTTTAAAGTAAAGTAAGCCTATATCCATTAAATATTTAGATCCTTTAAATCAATGTAACCCTTCATATACAAAGCTGTGCATTTTTTTTAAAGGAATGGGACAACTAGCCACATGTTTATAGCTAACACATACAATATAAACAGGATTGTCAACTCTACTGATCTATTTCAATTAGATAATTGGTTACATTCACTGTGAAATAAGAAACCAAAGTATACTAGTGACTGATCCTATATAGCTGGAGTGAGGGGCACTTTCATAGCTCATCTGATCTGAGCAATGCAGAAAGGCTGAGTCTTTGCAGCATTGGTTCCTGGTTCAAAACTGACTTCTGGCTCTCTGCATGTCAACCCGTAACTCTCCGTTTCTCTCTATGACTGTTTTATCAATTAAAGACACAAATAATGGCCAATATGCCTCAAGGACATTAAAGGAATTTCTGAAATGATGGATTTTAGTTTTAGTGTGCCAATGAAAAAATATAACGATAAATATCACACATCAAGTCTGCCTCCATGAGACTCCACTAAGTTCAGCTCTTCATATCCAAGTGACTCACTCCTGATCTGAATTCTTGGATGCTTAATGACTGCGGACATACATATTGATGTAATGAGAGATAAATTGATGACTAAAGTCTCGATGGATGCCTACTGGGCTTATTCTCAGTAAGCTGCGGCTCAGTCATCATTCTGGTTTGGTGATGCATAGCATTTACCATCAAACCCAGAGGAGGGTGGAATTTGATTTCCTTTCACTTAACTCCTCCAGGACTGTTTTGTTTGTCTAATGTGGCAAAGATGGCACGGGAACAAACCTTCTCCTTGACTGGAAACAAGATTTATCCTGCATCTTTTTGTCTCTGCCTGTCGTTTTAGATGTATTTAGATGGGATTTGGCCCATGTGGTACAGTAGGAAGGGGAAGCGGAGGTGTGATGAACAGTGTGTCATATAAACCTTCACCCCCTCCAGCTCCTGTTCAAATAAAGCCATCTGGGAACAAACATGAGTCATAGCATTATTTATTAGCCCTGCTGGACCGGATACCTTTATGCTGCACATTTAATGCTAACAATATCTCGATCATAATGCATGTTATTTTTCCCACATGTCTCTTCTTTTCCTGCTGTTGGGTCTTTTGTAATCATGTTTTATTAAAAAGATATTAAGACAGTAGATGATACACCTTTTATTTTAACAGTGTTTACCTAAATGGTGCGTTTGCCCTTGTACGGTCATGATTGAAACACTGCCCTGACATGACAGGTGCGGCATTGAGGTGTCAATCCTGCTTCTCCATTAACCGCATTTTACTTTTATTCAAGCACCTTGTACTTTTAAAGGAATGATTTGACCTTTCGGGAAACGCACTTGTTTCCTAAAATGTCTAGCAGTTTCCTTAAAAACTGTGTTCTCATCCTTATGTACATGTCTCAAACTTGATTGTTTTTACTGCATTGATTGTTTTTGTGTGTGATGAGTTTGGTCTCTTTAGGTGGAGTACTGGAAGACCTTAAATAAATATCCCTTTGAACTTTAATTTACTCTTCCACTGACTTCCTGGTTTGGCTCTGTCTTTCAATGTAACCCCACCCTCTACTGTTCGCTTTAGGCCATCGTGCAGCGAGAGGAGCAAACACAGGACAGCCTCCCTCTTCAAACAACAGCTACTTTTGACCCACATCTGCACCCAGTTACCAGCACAGGTCCATGTTGCACAACATCAGGATCTCTTTTCTGTGTATCCAACATGTCTCAAGAACAAAGCACTGAGTGTCTATACAACCAGAAGACTGCACTCAGAAACTGATTTCATTTGGTGACGTAGATGTTTGTACCCAGTCTCTAGCACCATATGAAATCAGAGTTCTGGGAGGTGGATGATCAGCATGAATAAACTGAAATATGAGATGCCACAAAGTAGGTCATATTTGTATAATTTACTGCTCTGTCCCGCTTCATTCACAAACTGGTCCCAGCTGCTGCTCCGCTTCTTGTTGAATGTTGTGTTCTCTCCGATTGGCTCAAACATACTTTCATCATGAATCCAGTTTCATTGATACATTTTAACCCATAAAATCAGCTATATATATATATATACTATGATTTTGAAGATCAGGATTTGCTTCACACACTGTATGTATAAAATACTGATATTAGCTTGTATTTTGTGCTAATAAATTGTACAATAAGCCTTAATTTCTTTGTTTATTGTGTCTTTAATAAACCTCAAAGCAACTGTCACATACTACCTCAATCCCAATAAATCTTTTCATTGCAGCTATGGTACATTTACACTCATCTGTACTCAATGGAAGGTAACTGCTTTGCTTCTTTATTAGTGCTCAAGGTTTTCTGGCTTCAGCTGAAATCAATTGAAATGACTGAATGGAATCCATTGGCCTCATTTAACCAAACTCAGTCGAAAATATGTTACATGACAAAGGTTGAAAGAGCCCTACCACCCCCCTTTGATGTATTTTAACAAAAAAAATAAGGACATGCAAGTTGAGAGTATAGAAGTTCTTCTTGACATTGAAAAATCTATTTAGTAGCTGCTTTTGATATGAGCTTGCCCATGTCAGAGAATTGTTGAAATCGCTGCACTTTTCTTCTGGTTACAAGGTTAGATTAATTGTATTTGATTAAAATGCTCCAGAACAGCCACTGAATGGCCCTTGTAAGTCTAAACAGACAAGGAGTGCTGGAAAAAATATTTCAAAGAAAGAAGAATGTTGGATACAATTTAAATCTCATAAATAAACCTCAAGGTGAGATTGTTTTGTCAAATATATCCATCTGTTTGTGTTTGATCTCATCCAACTATAAATGCACACTTTTATACATGGTATGGATGCACCCCACCCCTGACTTTATGAAGACACTATGGCAGTGACATCAGGCGTAATATCTCATGTGACTGACAGGTATGTTGATTAAAGTGGAACGGATGGCCGTACTGAAGTGATGATGTTCTCCTGAAGGACAGAGCTGCAGTATCTCACCCTGTCCTGTTGACTGATGGTCGGGTCGTCTATAGGGGACGGTCTAATGGGCTTTCAGAGTATATATAAAATCTA
Source organism: Trematomus bernacchii (assembly GCF_902827165.1). Lineage (NCBI taxonomy): Eukaryota > Metazoa > Chordata > Actinopteri > Perciformes > Nototheniidae > Trematomus > Trematomus bernacchii. The sequence goes on along the minus strand of NW_022987735.1, from coordinate 1,002,522 downwards.
ATCCTGATCATTATATTTTAGTCAGTGATGTCCATTAAGTTCCTTCTTAAAACATACTTATATAGGAGAGCCTTTCCTGATTTTGTTTTAATTAATTTTTAATTCCATGGTTTTTAAAGCTGTTTTATTTTTAAGGGAATATATATTATGCTTTGTTCAGGTTTATGTTTCTATTTTGTGTTATGCATTCCTAATCAAATGTAGATGAAGTTAAACTGAGGTAAACAAACGCAGAATATTAGCTGATACAAGCGAGTATGTACATAAATATATGTATTAAACCACACTTGGACAACCACATAGAGCAGCTATACACAGTTCAAATCGTTACTTACATAAGGTTGTGGTCCGGTTGTTACTGTGTTGCAGACGCCAAGTAATGAAAGCGTGCATGAGAGTGTATGACTACTGGAATACATATTATGAGAAGGCAATAAATGAACCTATATTCAGATGTGGTATGTGCATTAATTGATGTACAGAGTTTATATAGCAAATGATGTGACCTAGGAAGTGTCTTATGCTCTTCCTTAAGAAGTTAATATGTAATATGACACTAAGAATAGAATATATTCAAAAATTAAATGTGAAACTTCCCTGTTTCATGGCCATTAGCACTTCTATTTGTGTGCTTGTTATCGAAATTAGATGGGGCAAGAAAACATGATCAATAAATGTAATTAATTTAAATTGCATTAATCTGATAGTATAGGTTGGAGAGAATGTTTTTTATGCAACATGCTGCGGTGTGTTATTATGATTTAATTAGTATTCATAAATTATACCATGTTTCACGGTTGGTTTGTTTCCCATCATCCCCCGCTGTTAAAAACAAGATTATGCTACATTCAAGGTCCTATTCGTCTCACTGGCCCCTCCCACCATATGGTATCCTAGCAGCCGATCTCTGAGCCCTCTCCTGATTGGTCCGTTTCACCGAATCCGCCATATTCAAACTTCCGCCGTAGTGTGTGTTCTGTTGTCATCGACCCTCCGCTTTCTTTGTACACATCGGGCCAATTTTCATACGTCTAGAATTGTCTTTTTAGTTTGCTTGATCAATAACCACGTCTCGGTATAGGTGACTCCTACAAAATGGAAGAAATTGAAGAAGTTGGTGTGAGGGCGGTGGGAAACAAAAAACCGAAACTTCGCAGGATGTCATCGAGGACTTCAACGACATCAGTTATCAGCGCCGCTTCTCCACACACACTGCGGAGAAACAACTCAAAAAAGTGAGTCAAAAATACGTGATATTATATTAACGTTATGCATTTGTTTTATATTTGAAAGCTCAGTTTGTTCTGTACAACGACTTTAGCACATTTCGAGTTATCTTGTTGGCCTATACGGTGACGGACAGGCTGTTATTGTAACTGGCAAATGCTGCATTCAGGTGCACCTCGGAAGACGTAATGTCGGATTGTGTCACCACGATTTGCCATGCTTGTCTTTTGTGATCTAGTTTGATAAAGGAAAAATATCACAAATGTGTTCTGATGGGTCTGTAGTCTTGAAATATTGTGTGGGCATGATCTGGTTAAGTATCTAACAGTATAGCTTTGATATTTTGAGATCACATGAAAAATCACACTTTTATCAATGGCCAAAGTCAGGATAAAAATATCCAGCATACTATATTATCCTTTTGGCACACAGAACTACTATTTTTTTACGAAACAAATGACTAAATATATAGAAACCTAATATAGTATGATAAGAAACCTTTATATATTGTGAGCTAAATGCACAACAGAAACTCATTAAAGTCATATTGTCATAAACGTCTATTTTGTAGCTTTTATTTTTTTTAAAGATGAAATGATTTAATACAATTCAAAAAAACTAGGAGTCAACAAAAAGGCAATTCATTCTGAATCTGATTGTAATACCAATACTAATAAAGTATTTGAAGTTAAAATTATGAAAAGCCCCAAACCATCCCAATGTAAAAGCTGGAACAAAAATGACAATATTGCCTGATCAATTTAAACAACATATCAGTCACTTCTGTAGAGTGAAAAATGAATTGAATAATATTTTCAGCACTAATTAATGTAAGATGCAGATTAATGTTTTCCAATACTGGATTGTTTCTATAATTCTGATAATGGACACTTTGGAGTCTGTATTTTCAATGTTTCTCTTCAATAGCAACACAGACTGTAAGAGACACTCAAAAGGCATGTCTGAAAAGTTAAACCTGTACTGCACCTGTGTTTGTTTTTTCAAGCTGCAGATAGGGTTGTGAAAGTACTGCAATATTTGTGTTGGCTTCATATCACTGCATTCCTACGGTGTACATATCATTACAAAGGGCCAAAAACTCAAATGTTTTAACTTTATAACCTCACATTTATTATCTTGTTATTAAGGCTCTGTAACACTGACATATTGACATGCTTTTTGCTCCTTACTATTCAAATTAAATGTTGTTATTCCTCATCACTTAGTCTTATTTCACTTACCCTCCACTCATAATTTGGTTATTTCCAACGTGACTTGAAGGCAGGATAACAAAGCAGTGTGTTCAGCTGACATCAACCTCAGGGAGTGTTTGACATAGAAGGACATTGTTTCTCTCTGTAGCTGCAGTGTTTTGTCAGAACATAACTGACTTTTTTTAAGAAGCAAAAAGCGGTTCAGTTCCTTGTATGGTTCAAATATTAACGTCCCGCAGGCGTCATCCACAGTGTTGGACACATTTGAAACATAACAGCCAGTGTAGCAAAAGAGGCATACAAAACGCATCCATCATAAAAACAGAGCTGAAACTGATTCCCTATAAACAATGCTTCTCTTAAGCTGTGTTTGTGTGAGGACTGCAAAATATATATTATTTTTTATCGTCATTGCAATGTAGAATTGTACCATATACACATGGTACAAGACGGCAATATTTCACTAGGGTATTTTTTAGGTTAGTTTAAAGAATATCAGTGAGTATCGGTACAAAACTGCACTTTAAAATGAAACTGTCATCTCTCAACAAGCTATAAGCATTATGACTAAAAGCATCAGAACTCATTCATAGCTATTTATTTATCGTTTTTGTTAGCATGATATTCAAAAACATTATCAAATATGTTCTTGATTGTGCAGCGCTAGTTTGTATACTTTGACTGCTATTAGTGGTGCTTTTTTAGCTGCCAGCGTTTGCACATATGATCAGATTCTGTACATGAGAAGCAGGCAGTCACACTGTAATGTTGATATAAACCTGTTGTCATTGTGCTTGACCGTTGCTTTTTGTCTCCTTTCCTGTAGACCTCCACTGCAGAGAGGAAGCTCCTTCACCTTTCTCACGCCTGGGACCCCGTGGGACTTCAGTCTAGTAAGTTAATTAATTCTTCAACATGTATCACAAATACGTGGAAGTATTTTCAAATGGGATGTGAAAGTAACATATTTGTATTCTTCCTCTGCTGCAGAAGAGAAAACGCAAAGAGAAGGAAGATGACACAGTCAGTCTGTCCAGCTTCGACCTGAAGGTGAGAGTCAGGGCAGCTTCCCGTCTGTCCGCTTGTTGTGAGATCTATGACAATTTCACTCATGCGAAAGAACACAGAGCAGACATGATGTGTATTTGTGGCTGTGACGCTACCGTATGTCCCACTGTGTGCCATCATGGGTAAAACCGCCATGTGACACCCGTGAATAAATGTGTCCTTCAAAAACGGATATGAAACTGGCTTCTGTCATGGCCGGCCAGTTCAGAGGTTTCGTTGCATATTTACACCAAACAACAGCAATGCTTTATCATATACTAAACTGTTTTATAAGTAAGAATAAAGTAAAATTAGGGCTTGTCTTATTTTTCATCAGCATTTCTATCCGGTGTTAAACAATATAAGTTGGTAAAAGTTTTATTCTAAATATTTGAGAGCCTTTTATCAAACAGTATCGTTTTATTCAAGGTAGTGTTACACCACTACAGTCTATACCTCAATACAATCCATTGGAAATAAATACGTTTTTTCCCCCCTTTATTCCCAGGAACCCAGTAACAAGCGAGTCCGACCTCTAGCCAAAGTTTCGTCCCTCGTAAACTTGATTTCTCCTTCAAAGAATGGAGCTGTGCGGCGCTTTGGACAGACCATCCAGGTGAATGCCATACTCTTGTCCCACCCACTCTAACAACATACATTGTAGATTTATAAATAGAAAAAAAAATTGTTTGACTGTAATATACTCTTTCTTTCTTCCCCCCCCCCCCCCCAAAAGTCTATGTCAATGCGTGCTGACAGTAAGTCACCAGGGATGCTCCTCAGAGGCGGCAGCAAGCTGGCAGGTCCGACTCCAACGAAACGCAGGAACAGCACGCTGTGGTCCGAGACGCTCGACGTCCATCAGAAGAGCACGTTCTCCACCAAAGAGATCAAGAGACAGGAGGTTAGGCAGTTCAGGCTTTTTAAAGTTAAATAATAAATACAGAGAGCATAACAATAATATCTTCTCCTGCTGTGTGTGTTTTTTTCTTCAGGCAATTCATGAGCTTTATAGGGGAGAACAGGATCTCATAGAAGATCTCCAACTCGCACGAAAGGTTAGAAAATCTTTATTTAAAACCATACAAAGTAATCAATACATTTATCCTGCAGTTTAAAGAACAAGGTGTGCTGACTGCTGCTTTTTCTCACATCTAGGCATACCATGATCCGATGCTAAAACTCTCCATCATGACATGGGAGGAACTGGCTCAAATATTTGGGGACCTGGACTCATACATCCCCCTACACGAGGGTAAATTACCATTACCCATGCTTTGCTTTGAGTGCTTCAATTGATGCATGGAGTCATTCTTATGTTAGCCATCAAAGCTCAATGCTATGCACATTTAAGAAAATGCATACGAATAGACTAGACCCTAGCAAATGAGAATACACCAGTTCGACGGGAATGCACATCATTTACACAAATCACTGCTTTAAGCTCACAGCATGTTGGAAACTGGTTCCAAGGGACACTAAAAGTTGATAACAGGGCCGTCCTAGTGGTTGCCATGATTTCTGGTTAATGCATTTTTTGACACCGGTTATCCACTGATGTGATTGCATAAAGATTGCAGTAATATCGCTACATTTTGCCATCACAAAGTGAAAATAACATAATAAATCTTAAATGTAACTATTTAAAAAAAAAAAACACTGACAGATAGCTGCCTTTAACAATTTCATGATCCGCAAACGGCAACAACAAGTACTGCGTTTCTCAGCAGTGTGTATCACTTTTATCTTGGATAATAGTTACAGGTGTGTTGTGAACTTCTTGCAGTAGTTGGTTTAGATGATGTGCCTTCTCGTCAAAATATGTTTTGTCTATTAGCATGTGTTTTAATTTGCAGTGCGTCAAGCTCTAGGAGCCACCATAGCCTTTGACTGTGTGTGATTTTTGTATTTTTTTGTATTTGCAGACTTATTGATGAAACTGACTGAGGGAACTGGCTCTGATGGAACAATATCTCAGATTGGACAGATGGTTATAGACTGGGTATGTGTATAGGTTTTTTACACAAATTATCTTCAAATATGACACATTTCAGCGTGTAAAAAGGTTGTAACTGTCACTGTGTTTTCTCAGCTGCCTGGTCTGAATGGTTACAAAGAGTACTGCAGCAACCAGCTGGCAGCCAAAGCCCTGTTGGACCAGAAGAAGCAGGACAGGCGGGTCCAGGACTTCCTGCAGCGCTGCCTGGAGTCGCCTTTCAGCAGGAAGCTGGACCTCTGGAGCTTCCTAGACATCCCGCGCTCACGCCTGGTGAAATACCCACTGCTGCTGCGAGAGATCCTGAAACACACTGCTCCTGATCACCCGGACGTACCCAGTCTGGAGAGAGCTGTACGTTATCCTCATGACAGATAGTGCTGTTGCTTTTATTTAGCTGTTGAATCTAAAATTAATATGGCTTTTATTTCACAAATGATTTAGTTGTGTGTGTTTTTCCATACTAATGAGTCTTTCCTTGATTACCCAGATCACTATTATCCAGGGGATTCTGTCAGATATCAACGTGAGAAAAGGGGAGTCTGAGTGCCAGTACTATATAGACAAACTGGAGTATCTGGATGATAAGCAGCGAGACCCTCTCATAGATAACTGTAAGACCCTGCTCTGTCACGGCGAGCTGCGGAACAAGAGTGGCTCGGTGAGGATTACTTCCCTTATTATTACCATCTGCATACATGTTATTGTCCTGTATTATAATAGGTTTAATGTTTTAATAATGTGTCTCTTCACAGAGGCTGCATGTGTTCCTCTTCTGTGAGCTCCTGATCATGACCCGGCCGGTGACCCGTAACGACCGGAGCTGCTTCCAGGTTTACCGACAGCCCATCCCGGTTCGGGACTTGGCTCTAGAGGACCTGCAGGACGGAGAGATCCGCATGGGGGGGTCCTTCAGAGGGGCTTTCACCAACGGAGAGAAAAGTGAGTTCAGTTTATTTTCACTCCATCTGCTGGCGAAGTGTGGCTGAGGCAATTTTTGTCACCCATTATTTTACCAAAATGATGCTTGATTGTTTAATTTATCCAGAAATGATACTCTTTAATGTTGAAAATGTAATATATTTTTGTGTCTTGGACTGCTGGTCAGAAAGTATTTTGAATACACATCATTTTGGGCTCTGACTTTCGTCTTACTAAATGATGAACATAACAATTATTCATATAAACCCTATTTTGCTTCAAAGTAGGCCATCATCGTTTTCATAAACTCTGTGAATTTTCAGGGTTTTGAAGGGGTGCTTGATACATCCTTAGCCTCTGAACAAGGCACTGCTGGATGGGGCAGGTCTTAGTTTTTCATAGTACAATAAAGCTTCACTTGGATCTTACATAAGCTGAAACATTAGATTTGTTGTTGAACAATAGTTCGGTCTAGAGTTCCACAGTCTGACGCCAACCACAAAAATAAATACTCTATACAATGTCTGTTGTAAGTTATAATAGTCCTGACCTAATACAGAATTTGCTGACTTCTGTGTCCCTCTAGCTAAGAACGTTTTCCGTGTGCGCTCTCTGGATCCCTCCCATGGCCAGTCTCACACTCTGCATGTGAACGACGTCTACCACAAGCAGCAGTGGCTCAACTGTCTGCGCACCGCAATGTCTCAACAACAGGAAATGGCACCTAGAGTTCAGCACACAGAGGTTACCAGGATCAAGCGTCGCTCCTCCACCGTCTCAGCCAGCATCTCTGACGAGGAGACCGACGAGAACTGTCCACCTGTCTCAGGTCCTAAACTCAGGCCTCAGACTCTCTCCAAAACCAGACTGGACCAGAAGTTACAAGGCTCGCTAAAGAGGAAGGAGACTGGAGTGTAGACTTTGAACCCGAAAAAAGGGATCCTCTCAGACAGACACATGTACACCACACTAGTCCTGTTAAGTCACATGTCTGTCGGTGAATTTTCAAACGACCACTGTTTTTATGCTCTTGCTTTTGTCCTTGTCTGTAGATGCACTGAAAAGACCATTTCAATCTTCTCCGTCCAAATGTTTTGTCCAATTCTAGTCGTGCAATTAGTTTACAAAAAAGAGATGTATGTGACTGAGATGTATGTTTACACCTGCTAAATGTGTGTGGAGTTAGGGTTTTATGTGGTTACCTATCTATGTTTAAACAGCTTTATACCACTTTTAGCTCAAGCTTTGTTTAAACATTCATTCCAGTATTTTTCTGCTGCACTCAAAATGCATTTATATTAGGCTATAGGCAATGTGTGTGCAGTTGTCAGTTATTTTGAGTGTTATCTGTGCCAAGAAAAGGAACCAAGATACTGAGAAACTGTGAGACCAGAAATGTTTAAGATTAGATAAAAGATAATGAGAAAATGTTGAGCAACAACACCAACCATGAATATCATAAGGTTATCACATTTCTTGGAAGAAAAAAAATCTAGATTTGTTCAGTGAAATGTAAAATAGCAAATGATAAAACATTTTGTACGTTAAGAGTCCCGAGTGTGGTTGTTTGAGATTGTATGTTATAGCCGGTTACAGCACACCACTCCTCCTGGTTGTACTTTGACCTCCTCAGTCGTTTCCGCTTGCTGTTGACATAGCTGTCCAACAGTCTGTCGCAACATTTCCACCTAGTATGTAGAAATCCTACATACCCTTTTTGTAGTTTTGTTAATTTCTCAGTCCAGAATGGAACAGTTCATTTTTAAGGCCATTTAAGATTAAGACAAAAACATTTAAAACCAATGGAAAGAAAACAATACTTTCCCTTTTTTCAGTTCAGGAGCCCAATTACTGCAGTTTGCTACATTCAGTCCAGTGTTTTTATGCTGCACTCAAAATGCATTTATATTAGGCTATAGGCAATATGTGTGCAGTTGTCAGTTATTATGAGTGTTATCTGTGCCAAGAACAGGGATCAAGATACTGAGAAACTTACTGTAGTTCTTACAATGATGGGTGCTTGGTATATTTGTACATGATTCCCACGAGTAGAAAAACATTTTAAATGAACCTTGATCTGTGTCTCAAAGTTTGCCATGTTATGTCTTTGAATTAGAAGGAATTAGGCCCAAACCAAACAGTCCTTTAGTTTCATGTTAAAGAAAGTGTGGGAACCCTGTATAAATGTAAGTATACTACAGATACATATCTGTGTTAATGCTTGAGTTTGTCCTTGCGGTAAAGCCACGATGACATCAACATTTTCAGTTTCAGTGTGACTTCCTCGTACTTCAGATATGAAAAGGAAATGTACTTTATCAAGCTTGATTTGAGAAGACTTGATAACGCAAAAACTAAAAATACTACATTTATGTCTTAAATTCATACAGACAACAACATAAATAAGAGTTCATTAGGAAATAAAAGCAGTTAAGCTTCTGACTGCTGAGGAGCGACATTTTGAAATAATTCTGTCCTGGCGCTCAAACGGGGTGCGGGTGCTTGGGTCTTAAAGTTAAACCAACAAGTGCTATACTTTATACTTTATACTTTACTCTATATGAACAAGTTGCATGGCCGCTCCCTTTTCCTACTCCCTTTCTCCTGATGCCTGCTAGTACAACCATGACCATAGCTGCAAGCTGTCAGCAGCTGAACCTGCAGTATTTATAGCTCATGGTAAGCCACAAACACTAACTGCTTCTCAACAACCTAGCCGATACCCTCTTCCTCAAAATATTTTTTTCTGCTGAAGAAAGAAGCTGTGGGAGTCTTTATTTTATAGCCGTTACTTCCTGTCAAGTATTAGCTCAATGTTGCTCCAAGATAAATTGGAAAAATCCCCAGCAATCCCTGATACCCTTCTCCAATAAACATTAACACCTGCTTTTCTAGAGGTGATCAGTGAAGACAGCTGACAGAGCCGCTGTGGTTCATGGAGGTTCAAATGACAAGCTCAGGGAAGTGAAAATATTTTAGATTTTCCACACCTTCACCAGCTTTCTTTTTAACCATCAAGCCCTGCCCTTCAACAACATTCCCAACTTGTGTAAACATGTTGACGTTTTTAGCAGGAACTAGTTTTACAGGTTGTTGTAGCCTACAACAACCGATTATTATACATCCATGGGTTAAACAGGAAGTAGCAACAGGCTAGGACTATTAGCTGCAGGCTAGGCTAGAAGCCAAAGACAGGATGGGTATAAGTCTTCCCAAAATGCCCCACCCATTTTAACTTTAAGATAAAGTTTTAAATGTTGTTATGTTTGTTCAGCTGTATGTTTTTGTGTATCTTAATTTCAATAATAGAGCTTGGGCACGTTCACACCGCAGTACTTTTCCCACTTTAGTTCCGATATAGTTCCGAAATGTTGCGTTCACACCAAAAAAATCCGGAACTAAAATTAGTTTATGAGAACCTTTTTACCCCCTTTTCCGTCCCTGCTAGAGAGCAGGGACTTTCGTGGGAGAAAAAGGTTCCTATAGAGAGGCGAAGTCCCGCCCATCTACTTCCGACCCATGGGACCTTATTTCGGAAAAATTATGCATTGAAGTCAATGGGGAGAGAAAGATTATCTTTCGATCCCGTTTGAATTGTGCCACGAATTACACATATGATGTTTGTCAATCTTAAATAATAATTTCCATGTAAAAAAAGTCACAGTTTGTCGTAAAACTGTTGAAATATAAGACTATGAAAAATACGCAAGAATCCCGGTCCCGCATGCTGGCTCTTACGGAACCAACTAACTCCCCTTTTGTGTATGTACAGCTCTCAACATGCCCAGACTTGTAGTGATTTTCACCTCTTTTAATACTTTTCGCCTCATTCTGAAAGAAAGAGGTGAAATGTGCCAACGTGACGGCCGTCTTGGTGTGTGGTGCGAGACGGGAGATGTAGTTCATTGAGCGGTTTCACACAAAAAAAGTGTTACTTCACAGTTTTACGACACATTTTTATTTTTTTTACTTGTAAAATTATCTTTTAAATTGACAAACATCATATGTGTAATTCGTGGCACAATTCAAACGGGATCGAAAGATAATCTTTCTCTCTCCATTGACTTCAATGCATAACTTTTCCGAAATAAGGTCCCATGGAGCTCAACCGGAAGGGGAGGGACTTCGCCTCTCTATTTCTGATTGGCTGGGCGGATTGCAAACCACGCCCCGTAAAACTCCAAGTGTTGTGAAGCCGCCATTTTATTATCCTCGCATTAGCATTATTAGCATTAGCATTAGCCCAGCGCACAAACGCAGAGAGACTAACTTATGGAGGTGTCGGCGTTCTGGCGATTTACTCGGAAGGCTGGGAGTCCCAGCAGCTTCTACTGAAGCCAGTCCCCAACTCCAGGGACTTCCGGCCGGGGACTTCAGGTGGCAGTATACGCCGTGAAGTTGTTTGCGGCCTGCCAGTAAACCCAAAGCAGAAGAAGAAGAAGAAGTGACGTCAGCGGCTTCATTTGCCTAATCCTCCCCCAGGGATTTATTCCGGTGTGAACGCGATCTGTACATGTAGTTCATGAGAACTAAAGAGTTCTCATGAACTAAGTTCTGATGAACCTTTGTGGGAAAAGTACTGCGGTGTGAAAGCGCCTCTTTTCGGAACATCACACTCCTCATCTGCCTGAACACACCAAGCTGACTGAGACTAAAACCATTTTGAAACAGAAATGTTGTATTGTATTTGAGTCAATATCACTATAAAGTAACTTTGGTGTCCCCATCAGAATCACTCAGTCATCATGAAAATGTAGCAGAATAATGAAACTCTGAGGTCTTATTATAAATGGCTAAACATTTACACACATATCAGTACAATGATAAGTCTCTTGAAATGTGTTTCCTTCATTTTATACCGTATTTTTTCATTGGATGTAGGCCTACGTGATTTTGGCATGTCCCACACACTGCTCTGCTAACTACAGTGTGTGTAATAAGTGATTAAATGATACTACATTTTTAAAATAATGATATGGTTTTATTGTCCACAACGGGTTATTTGATAAAAACGAGTCATTTTGATCATGTATATTCTATTTTCATAATAATATTGAACATTTTGCATGTGTCCCTGACATTGCTGTCCACCCTGTCATTATGGGGTAACTGCCCCTATAAAAAAACATCTGATGTTTTCAGTGACATTACTACCACCATTTTGTCTTTCCTCAATGGAGGCTGAGATATTGGCTAGTTGCAGAGTAAATATTTAAACTTATATTAAGTAATTTTAATCATATTATGTGTGTAGTTGGATGTTGTCAAGCTTAACATGTCCACTCTGTCATAGTGAAATGTCAATTCATATAAACACCTTTCAGAAATTCGAAATCTATTTCTTAAACAGTACACAGTCACCTTGCTAACTGAATCATGTTGCTAACTGAAGGTCCACCATGTGCTCATTAAATGCTAATATTAGCCAAAAATGTCCACCCTGTCATTGTCCACCCTGTCAGCAAGCCTTCCATGACAGGGTGGACATGGTGCAAATAGTTTGCCATCATTTCATTATTATCCAAATAATTGTTCCATTAACTGAAATATATTGTTGAGAAAGGGACTAAATAGCTTTCTGAAAATGTACATTTTATAATCACTATGTAATTACAATGTATTTACTCTACTTTGAATTTGTCCCATACAGGGTGGACACATTTTGCTGTTTGCATGTACATTGTCTGCCTGCAATTAATTCTTGACCAACATCCATTTCTAACGGCATAACATATACTTAATACAATGAATATGAAGTTCAATGGAAAATCTCAGCTTTTTTTTTTGTGGAAATGGGGAAGTCTCAAATGCACCGTATGGTGATATTGACTCATTTGTAGAATGGAAACTCCCCCAAGTTGCGTAAACCATTACATTCCCAAAGTATTTCCGCATCAAGAAATATATAATCTATGAGGTCACAGTAACTGTTAAAACACAGTTTCTGTTAATTAAAATAACTGCAGTCATTGTACTGATTCAATGTTAAGTGAATAACCGATTGGGCAATAACAGACCTTACTCAGATTCTGATTCAAAACACTTTACACCTGATTCCTGTCAGCCTCTATAGCAGCGGTGCAAGTTCAGACATGTTTTTTGTTCAGTGAGTGAATACAGTCTGACTAGCGTGTGTGCCACTTATTTCATGTTTCCTCTCTAACTCACCAACCTGATAGCTGCATTGGCGTGACTTTGATAAGGTCTTTTATTTGGTGGTAACTAATCTTTGCCTGCTAACTCTCGGGACAGGATTCTTGTCCAGACAGATATCTACATATATTCACCAGTTTTTACAAACCAAAGGGTTTTGGAGAAGTCAAAGTACATTTACTGTAAAGTTCGAGGCCCTATTTCCTCTATTGACAGTACAGCAGAAACTGGACTGAAGTTACATTGATTTAGTTGCATGCTCTGTACTTTACAAATACAAGAGTATTTAAAACACTTCTGAGTTTTTAAGGTACCTTTTTTGCAGCTTTAAATGCATTTGAGAAGTAGTGAGCATACAACATATTTGTGTATAAATGTGTTTTGATATCGTCTTTGTTTGTTTTTTTCATGTAGGTTGGTTTGGAAATTAAGAATAATTTACCTCACAACAATAATCACAAAATGACAACCCAATTCGTTTTGACAAACAGCCCTTTTGAATAAATATTTCCCCACAAAAATATCTATCAATGTTGATGTTTCTTGTTCAGTTACAAAAGAAAACACAACACTGGAGAATTATTTTTAAAATACTGAAGTGGTCTGTTAACACATTTAATCGAGGTATGTATTATTTACACATTTACATTAAAAATAAATACTTTCATGTTATATACAAATAAATACAGTGATATAACCCTAGTTATAAAACTACTTAATGTTCCCTCTGTGTTTAGTTAAATATTACAGGATCTATAATAAAGTCACACTTACTTGATCATATTGAGCAAGCCAAGTTCACGTTTATATATTTTATATTATATAATCTCCAAAAAGCTATTGATTAGATAAAGCTTCTGGGATTCATTGTTTGGGCCGTACATGCCTGTATGGGAGTGGCTAATCAGGAATGTGCTCAGGGTAAAGGTGGGTTAAGCTCTGCTGGAGGTAATGTAAGGCCATCAGAATCGTTTGAGTAATAAAGATAACAGTTGTTGCCGTAACAAGTGCAAAGGGCTAAGTGGAGAATCTGTGGGTCTGTCAAAAATCATATACTAAAATACTATTCATGCTGATATGATGCAATCATTTGTATATTTATGTTCCAACTGCATCGTTTGTGTATTTTGTTTAAGTGAGAAACACCAGGATGTTTTCTATAATAACAAGAATTTCTGAGTAAGAGAAGTTAGGTTACTTAACTGTTAAGTATAAGAGTATGTTAAGCCTTAACATACTCAACTGACGCACAGTGCATGGCGGCTCCTCGGACGGTACAATGGTGTGGTGCACTGCACAAAAATTAACGGTTACAATAACTAATTATGAATACAGCTGAGTGAAAGCATGGGAACACATAGGTTATCAAATAAGACATATTACTTGAGTTAACTTGAGTGTGAACAGTCTTTTGGTCATGGCCTTATTAATTGTTAATTTAGTAGGCAGTATCGAGTACATACAGATTGACTTTGTGGTATGCAGTAAGTTTGTATATTGTTTCGAACACAGCCCAGGCCTCATCTCTCTTAACCCTTAAAAGCATTTGTTTTTCCTGCAAACAAGATAATGACAAACAGCAGAGTTGAGTTTGAGTAAAGTAATGGCTAGTGGGGAGCCAGAAGATACAACTAGAGTTGAATGCAAGTAAATATTGGACTTAAAATTAATGTGTTTTTTTTAAACATGACTTATTGCTGTGTGTTTGCTGGGTGTGTAACCAGGCAGTTGTTTGATGACAGGTAAGCCAGAACTTCACGATCAGTTTGTGGTACATAAATCAAAGTTGCCTATTTTGCTTTGGTAAACATTCTGATTATTGATGTTGTGAAATCTCTCTGCACCAAGCTATTTTGGCAGTGTTAAGACATTTCATCTGTGCTGCCTTCTGCCAACTTCAACATCCTGTCAGACTTTCTGAGTTCTGCAGAGTCAGCAGACATATTTGGTCTGGATTTTCCTGGAAGCTGAATCTTGGGTGTCTCATTGCTGTCTAGATCTCAATAACTGGAGGTGGCATGTAAGAAAGAAAACGTATGATGCGATCAGGCAGATCCAGCTTGGAAACAACTTCACATGCTCTTATGCCGAGAGCCCCTCTCACAGCCACTCTGCTGATCTGCTGTAGACTGAGAGGGGTATCTATGGAAGAGAAAGCCAAAGAGGTGACATTTTATCTGTGCTCTTAGATCATTTATATTTTTAGCAGTGACAGGAGGCACACTTCAAACTTACTCTCATAGAACTCAAGGGAGAGATACGAGGGAGATCCCAGACTGGTGTAGTGTATGGGCTTTTTTTTCAGATTATCCCTCGCGTACACGTTCCCCCCAAACTCCACAAGTAGATCGATCAAGTCGATGCTCTTAGTTTTGGCTGCGTGATGAAGAGTTGTCTCATGTAAAGTTGCAGCATTCACATTTGCCCCTTTGGGAAAGAAAGACACGCAAAACTGTATGAGAAAGAAAACACTTTTCTTGTCTATACAAACTTTGTATTTACATAATGTATACTGCCATGACGTCCAGTTAGAATATAATAGCCGTAAGCATAACAAACCAATACAAGACACACTATAGGCGAGGTGCACACAGTTTTGTGGTTGCTTATCAACAGACAAGGACATTTTAGAAAAATGTGTAAATCTCAATTAACTTGAGTAAATAAGGTGTTTTACAAAATAAATCCTTATATAAACTGTATCTTACAGAGATATTAATATAGTAACATGATTTATTTATGATAACAAACTTCAGCAATATCGGGATGTAATTGGAAAATTATTCTTAAAGTTGCCTTGAAATACATAATATATTACAAAAGCACAGATAGCAACAATCATTAAAATGGCAAATTGTCTTCATCCAGGTTTTGACTCAGAAATACTGTGACACTGACCCAGCTCTGGTGTGCAGAAGACAGACTCACCTGCAATGAGGAGAACTTTGGCGCAGTCGCAATGTTGCGTTCCACAGGCGACATGAAGCGGTGTCCCATAGTGGCAGTCGTGCGCCTCGATGTCAGCTCGTTGATCAATCATGAGCTGGACACACTCAGAATTACCTATTGTGACAGACAGGAAAAATTATGTCTCAGAATCCCAGAAGGAAGGACATAAGTACATTTGAGAAGTTGATAAAGATACATTGCTCCACACCAAGTATTTTAAGTATATAACAATCAGTTCCCATAGGCTTTAAAGGTGTATGTTCCTTTTGTTTAGTTTCATCCTACACAGGGAACTGAAGCTGTTGCTCAGCATGAATTGATTTTGGCTGGACTCTTCTTCTTGCTGTTTTTAAATCAATACAGCAATCAACTAAATGTGTTCCAGTGCCTAAGAAAGTATAGTCAGTACAGTAATAGTTTACTGGTAATTGTGTAATTTGGTTTCTGCTACATTTTCAAAGGTCTTTAATTAATATTCAAGAGCTTTGGTACTGCGTTCTGCTTCTGGCACTATAGAAGAAGAACACAGAGGAACCTAGTGTATGTTAAAGGTAGGGTAGGTAATTCACTTCAGAAACACTTTTTGTTATATTCCATGGAATGCTCTTAACATCCCAATAGCAATGAATACTTTAAATGCTTTGACAATAAATACATTAAAAAAATTCATCTGTGGAAGCCGTGGCGCTGTAAAAAGCACGACCAATCATCTGAGCCGGCCCGGCTAAAATAACTGGATGGCCTACCTGCCTGTCAGCCTTCCATCTCGTGCACAAACTTATCTCGTGCCCTCATTGGTCATGTGCGTGTTCGTGTGTGTTGGAGGAGGGGCTCTGTAAAGGAAGTCTGAAGGAAGGGGCAGATTTTTTCCGGTTGTGTACTTTCAAATTCTAGCGCACTCGAGCTGGTTTCTCCATTCTTACCTACCCTACCTTTAAAGCCTGCCTATATAATTAAATCATTCACTATTAGTTATTTCACTTTCACCGGCATTTCAACAATGTGGAATCAGGTATGGCAATGCAAGACTGAGGAAACAAAGACATATTAATGGGTAGATAGATACTTGGCTCAACCTGCAGTACATACATTCCTATGTGATGTTGTGTATAACAACACGCACCTCCCATGCAAGCTTCATGAAGCGGTGTGAAGGTAAACATTGGAGGATTAACTGTTGCTCCGTACTCCAACAGCAGCTTGACACATTCAAGGCTGCCGGCTGCACAGGCATCACACAGCGGGGTGCTGCCGTCGATGTTCCGAGCATCTACCTGTAACACAAAGAGCCGTAATGTAGTCAAAGCGAAAGTCAATAATGCTCTGATGAAAGGAGATATCAGCCTCACATATACCATCTCACCTGTGCACCAGCATCCAGCAGCAGTTTAACACATTTGGTGTGTCCCCGTATACATGCCTCATGCAGGGGGGTAATGGAGCTTACTGCCACAATGTTAACGGCTGCCCCCCCCTGGATCAGCTGCTGCAGCTGGAGCGCCCTGCCCTGCGAAGCAGCCTCATGCACGGCTGACCGGTCCGTCCAGAAGCCAAGACCTTGAGCTGCAAATAATGTGAAACCAAAAAAGACTGAACCGTCACACTCAAGTTTTTTTTAAGTATCTGCATGTTGACTCATGATGATTAATAACCGCTTCATTTTTTACTTCCTTCCAACAACTATAACACAAGTTAAACCTTACTTATTGAGTGAAGAGGCCCTGTCGCATATAGTTTTATGCAGTATGCATGCATTATGATATTTCCCCCCTATTTTTAAAATGACCTTATGTTTTTAAGCTTAAAAAGCATACGTTATATGCTGACCACAAGATCATTTAGGTATTAACTGATTAACTGACAGATTTTTTGGTCAATTATCGAATTTGAATGCCTTTGTTCATGGTAAAAAAACATATTATTCTAATTATTTTGTTTATTTACTTATGTATTCATCATAGAACATACAAATACATCGAAAACGACATGAAATATAGGTTATTTATCCTGTAATAAAAGTACTTTACCTTAAAGTTTGGAAGCTTTGCCTGTTTATGACAATTGACGGCAATTTGCACATAAGGAGGCATAATACAATCAGTCATGTAACCTACATCATGATAAACAAAAGTATTAGTTATAGAAAAAGTAGGCTATATTTGTTTGTATTACATTGTAAACTGTGTGTTATTGGGCCAAATGACCTGCACATTCAAACAGTGCACATGTTGTGTTAAATCTTTAAGTATGTCACATTTGCTGCTACAGAGCAAAGCTAGGTGCATGTAGTGCCTGCTGGCCTCACTAACGAGCTTACAGCCTGCTGTCATTATCTTGAACATCCACTTAGAAAATATGCTAGCTAACGTTGACCTAGCTATAACTCTGACCGACACTTAAAAGAGATTAATTAAATGAAATCTGAAGAAAGCTTGACATAGCAGCAACCAGCTTTATCAGGTCAACCTGTTGTCCTGAGTTACTGCTGGTCACCACCGGTTAGCTACTTACCGATTTCTCCATACAAGGACGGTCTGGTCCGAGTCATCTCCATTTCATGATACCGTTTTCTCCTCCGTTAACTGCGTTTATTTAATCAAACCTGTTATCCATCTTAGAAGTAAATGAATAAAGACTGTGCATTACTTCAAAACGCTATGGGGCATCATGCTGCGCATTGAGTGATGGCAGCGGAGGACCAGTCAACATAAACAAAGGCTTGGAATTCTGGGATATGTAGGCGAGGAACCTACCAATCACAGTAGTCACATGTACATTTGTTTCCTACATTCTAGCAGGGGTGGGATGTAACAAAGTACATTAACTCCAGTACTGCACTTAAAGGTGGGGTAGGTAATTTTGGAGAAACCAGCTCGAGTGCGCTAAAATTTGAAAATACACAGCCGGGAAAAATCTGCCACTTCCTTACAGAGCCCCTCCTCCAACACACACGAACGCGCACATGACCAATGAGGGCACGAGATAAGTCTGTGCACAGATGGAAAGCTGACAGGCAGGTAGGCCATCCAGTTATTTTAGCCGGGCCGGCTAAAATGATTGGTCGTGCTTTTTACAGTACTACGGCTTCCACAGATGACATTTTTTTATGGATTCTTTGTCAAAGCACTTAAGATATTCATTGCTATAGAGTGGCGAAGTCCCTCCCACTTACTTCCGGGGTATGGGACCTTATTCCGGAAAAGTTATGCATTGAAGTCAATGGGGAGAGAAAACTTATCTTTCGATCCCGTTTGAATTGTGCCATGAATTACACATATGATGTTTGTCAATCTTAAAAAATCATTTCCATGTCAAAAAAGTCACAGTTTGTCGTAAAACTGTTGAAATATAAGACTATGAAAAATACGTAACTAGAAAGACTACAAATCCCAGAGTCGCGTAAGTGATGTCACAATTGTTTACCTCCACCATTCAGATACCTAAGATCAGCGCAATATAGATATAATCTATCTATATGGCGCTGGCTAAGATAAGATAACTTTAACAAGATGCCTGTGTGCTTAGTACCAGGTTGTTATTATACCAGCAATGGGTCTTGCTCGTTCTTTTGCTTCCCGTCTGATGAAACGACCAGGAGTGGCTTGATCAAGTTAGCTACCTAGCTAGTAGCTAGCACGTTAGTTAGCATTACAGCCTTGTCATTTTTATTAGCCTTAACATGAAGTAACATTAAGTAACCCAAAATGTTAAACAGTAAGAGTAGTAGTCATATTTCGTGAACCCTTTGAATAGTACTGTCACCGGTGTGATCATTCTATAATACACCATTTAATTCCGGGGGAGAAATGCTAACGCTAACGTTAGCATCGGCGATCTTTTCTACTTCATGCTATCTGCACAAATGGTTGACATTAAACATTAAAACGACCAGGCAGTTCAGAGAGAATCAAAGGAAGGCAGGCTTTGCATGACATTCTTCAGGACGTGTTTCATTGTGGTGATAGTCAATCGTTTGTTGACAAGACAGTAGTGACGGCCATCTTGGTGACGTGTGTGGTTGACCAGAGATGTAGTTCATTGAGCCTTTCACACAAACAAATGTGTTACTTCACAGTTTTACGACACATTTTAATTTTTTTGACTTGCAAAATTATCTTTTAAATTGACAAACATCATATGTGTAATTCGTGGCACAATTCAAACGGGATCGAAAGATAATCTTTCTCTCTCCATTGACTTCAATGCATAACTTTTCCGAAATAAGGTCCCATGGGGCTCAACCGGAAGGGGAGGGACTTCGCCACTCTATAGAGTGGCGAAGTCCCTCCCACTTACTTCCGGGGTATGGGACCTTATTTCGGAAAAATTATGCATTGAAGTCAATGGGGAGAGAAAACTTATCTTTCGATCCCGTTTGAATTGTGCCATGAATTACACATATGATGTTTGTCAATCTTAAAAAATCATTTCCATGTCAAAAAAGTCACAGTTTGTCGTAAAACTGTTGAAATATAAGACTATGAAAAATACGCAACTAGAAAGACTACAAATCCCAGAGTCGCGTAAGTGATGTCACAATTGAGACACTACGATATACGTATAATACAGTATATATACGATCAGCGCCATATAGATAGAATCTATCTATATGGCGCTGGCTAAGATGAGATAACTTTCACAAGATGCCTGTGTGCTTAGTACCAGGTTGTTATTATACCAGCAATGGGTCTTGCTCGTTCTTTCGCTTCCCGTCTGATGAAAGAGGAGTGTGTGGATCAAGCTAGCTAGTAGCTAGCACGTTAGTTAGCATTACAGCCTTGTCATTTGTATTAGCCTTAACATGAAGTAACCCAAAATGTTAAACAGTAAGAGTAGTAGTCATATTTCATACTTCATGTTAAGGCTAATAAAAATGACAAGGCTGTAATGCTAACTAACGTGCTAGCTACTAGCTAGGTAGCTAACTTGATCAAGCCACTCCTGGTCCTTTCATCAGACGGGAAGCAAAAGAACGAGCAAGACCCATTGCTGGTATAATAACAACCTGGTACTAAGCACACAGGCATCTTGTTAAAGTTATCTTATCTTAGCCAGCGCCATATAGATAGATTATATCTATATTGCGCTGATCTTAGGTATCTGAATGGTGGAGGAAAACAATTGTGACATCACTTACGCGACTCTGGGATTTGTAGTCTTTCTAGTTACGTATTTTTCATAGTCTTATATTTCAACAGTTTTACGACAAACTGTGACTTTTTTGACATGGAAATTATTTTTTAAGATTGACAAACATCATATGTGTAATTCATGGCACAATTCAAACGGGATCGAAAGATACGTTTTCTCTCCCCATTGACTTCAATACATAATTTTTCCGAAATAAGGTCTCATTACCCGGAAGTAAGTGGGCGTGACTTCGCCACTCTATTGGGATGTTAAGAGCATTCCATGTAATATAACAAAAAGTGTATCTCGAGCCGGTTTCTCAAACTGACCTACCCCACCTTTAAAAGTGGGGTAGGTAATTCACTTCAGAAACACTTTTTGTTATATTCCATGGAATGCTCTTAACATCCCGATAGCAATGAATACATTAAATGCTTTGACAATAAATACATTAAAAAAAATCTGTGGAAGCCGTGGCGCTGTAAAAAGCACGACCAATTATTTTAGCCGGCCCGGCTAAAGGAAGGGGCAGATTTTTTTCGGCTGCGTAGTTTCAAATTCTAGCGCACTCGAGCTGGTTTCTCCATGCTTACCTACAAGTACAATTTTGATGTACTTGTACTTTGCTTGAGTATTTCCATGTAATGCTTCTTGATTCCACTACATTTAAAAGGGAAATAATGTAATTGTAATCCTTTCAACAAACATTAAACTAGTGGATTAACTCTTTAAATCACGAAAGAGTCAAATTATTTAAATATTTTACAAAAAAGTCAATCAGAACTTTGTTGGTCAACTACAGTAATATGCCACTGCAACAATATTATCTAGAAATGTCACATAATATAAATAAATATAGACACATAAAGGCAATTTTTCTGCACAATGATTACTTTTAATTTGTATATTTTCAGTACATTTTACTAATAATACTTTTGTACTTTTACTTAAGGATTTTGACAACAATTTATTGGTACTTTTACTCAAGTGAAGCATCTGAATACTTCTTCCACCACTGCATTCCAGTTATATATTTGACTAAAATAGACAAAAACTAAAAACAAAATAATATATGAAACAAATGTATTTAATCGCTTGTTAACCTGTGCATGATCTCGATCGCTAATGTTAGCAAGCACAATCAGTAGGCCTACTAGCTAACATGGTCACATTTCCCCCTTTAAAAGAAAGCTTTTTAATAAAGCTAAATCAAAATGATACATCCCTATATTGATGACGTTTCCAAGTGCAAAGGTAGGAATCTTTTTTGTGTGCGTGGTTGGACCATACAGTCAATGGGTTAAACTAGCTAACATCGCTAACTCCAGCTAGTGTTACACTAATGCTAATCCTTGATGTGTTGGACTTGGATTTGCTTTTGTTTTACCAAATGCAGCAACTGCATTAATTTTATGTCAAGGAGGTGTAATTATTTACATTTTAAATGTGAATGTGATTTAAATGGGCGAAAAATGTCAACAAACATGGACAGTTAGGCTACTCGTCAAAAAACCTCAATCAGTTGTGCGATCATTTTATGCATGTTTTCAAAACTCTACAGTAAATAAATAATACTTTATAAATATTACTATACAACCTAGATTACTCAATTGCCAGTAGCCTATACTGTAGTATTACAGTATAATCTAACCAACTATCTTTCTTAGATGAGGCAATAGAGTCATAATTAAATAATGAAATACATTTAAAATATTTGTTGGTGTCATTATTTAGAAGGTAGCCTGTAATAAGAGGTCATAGAGCTGGTGAATGAGATACATCATTTTGCATTACCTAGAAGGGCTTGCTGTACGTAAAAATCACCAGAGATGGTCTCAATATGGTGGAAAATAGAAAATAAATACTCTGGGATCGGAAAAGTGATCAAAAATGTCAAAACATTTTTTAATGGATGTCAATGGGGGAATATTTTTCTTCCGGTCCTGAGTGTCTGTATTTTGGCTACAAAGTTGATCAATCGATCAATCAACGTTTATTTATATAGCCCTATAGCCTATCCCACATTTTACATTTTACAAAAGCTCCAAACTTGGACTGAGATAAACATTTTCCAATATTTTTTTTACCAAACTATTATTCTTGAAAATAATAAGAATATTAACTGATTGCATCCCTAGTTTATTTTCATAAATACTTCACATTGAATTATATAACTAGCAAAGATAAAACTGGGAACTAAGGCTTGGTGCTGCTTTCAATGTGAGTGTGTGCTAAACTGTGTAAAAGTGAAATATGTGTTAGCAATGACGCCCAACTTCCGCTGCAGTCTGTAGTTACACTCAACTATGTTCATTGAGCCTCCATGTATTGTAGAAACCACACTATAACCTCCAAACACGGCCAGGTTTATCGTGTTCAGGGTCGAAACGTAGTCCTTTTTCATTGTTAGTACGTTTTACAGTTAGCAATCATTAATGTTTCTCGCGACAAATAGGAACACATATGGGAGGGGTAGGGAGCCGCAAGCGCAGACTGGCTCTAACAACCAGCGCCTCAGTTTGGTCTAGTACAGTTTCAAGATGGATGCTTTCGCCCTCGATAGGTTTCTGTTTCTTTTTCGTGACGAACTCGTTCGGTTCGATCCCCCAGCGTGAATAACTGAAGACCTTTCTAAATAACGCGGATTTACTGATCTACGGAACTGTTAAAAAGTGGATTTGAGAGGATATCTTTGTGTCTACGTGTTCGGACTGTCGCTTATTTTGTAACTTCCTGGTTGTGTCGCATAAAATGTCTATCGGATCTGTGGCGACAGCTCAAGTTACTTCGAAATCTTTACTGCTCACAGGATACACGGGACTTTATATTTCTGTTGATAGGTTTAAAACGAGAGACAATTGTCGTGAACGAAGAGAAAAGGGAGAAAGACAGATTTCATAAGTGCTCAGCAATGGAAAGTGGGAATGGTGGTGCCTCGAGTAAAGGTGACGATCTTCTTCAGTTTTTTCCCCTCGTGTGACTTTCACTTTTAGGATTAACAACATATTTAGATTGGATATTTATTTCCTGATAGACATACACTAATTGTGGATGATTATACCAAAAAAAAGGACGTAGAAAAAGGTCTCATGTCTCACAGTACAAACAGTCATCGAAAACTTTTTTTGTTGTTTTAGAAAAAATAACATTTGGTTTGATTTTTGCATTGTCGCTTGGATTTGATACTCATGGTTGTTTTTCTTCTCACTTCTAGGCCTTTTATTACCTGTCTCAGAAAGTTCTCTCGTCTTTCAAAACAATATTCTGATTCCAATTAAAAGTGCGTACTTGTATGAGGAGTCAAAGCAGTCTTTTAGGTACAAGTCCGCTGCCTTGGTAAAAAATCCACCACTGGAAGAAAAGGTCAGTCAAAATCTTATTTTTCATGTCTCAGCTATAAATGTCATTACATAGTAAACCACACGTAATTCTTAATCTTACATCCGTTTACATTTAGTAAAAGCTGCACAGCTTGTATACTATATCCTTCTATGTAAGAAATATAAGGTCAAAGAATAAAATGAATGCTACCTTTAATAATTACAGGAACCTCAAACATGAAATCTTAATGATTTTGACAACATATTTTGTATTCTCTCACAACAGTATTCTGCCTTCCGAGCAAAGAGAAGAGAAGTAGGATATTCAGAGGAGGAGCTGAAAGAATCCTATGGGTTTTTGCTGTTCGACGATGTCAACAAGGTAATACACTTGAAATGTTTGCACGCCTGAGAAAAACATGCTCCAACAAATCTTCTAGATCTTTCCCGTAACTGATATTTGTATTTATTTAAAGGCTAATGATCTTGGAGAAACTGGCGTGCTCACAGGAAACAGCACATGCACAACTCTGGGAGATCCTTCCAAAGGTAAAATATAATGATTTTTTTATGAGATTTTCCCCTCTCTCATACTGCCACTGTTAACCAGCAGTGAGATCACAGTGACATTTCAGTATGGTCAGCCCAACCAGAACAAACAAACAAACAAGAGGTTGTATTACTAATCAGAAAAGACAGAGTTGAGATTTGTACACAACAATTTCTGTAACATATAACATAGATATACTTACTGGTTATTTGGTAAACATGTAAAGAATTACATAAATCCTTTCTTATTTAGTTAAAGTATATATCCCAAGGTTTTATCTTTCCAGCTTTGCCCATTACATTGCATGTGGCCTATTCAAAGTATTTGTAGTGCAGATCATGCTCCAAGAAAACATATGTGTCGATTGCCTGGTGCTCCCTTGCCTTTTGAAAGTGAAAGCAAGTTAGAACTGTACAAATGTATACAAATGAAAGTGGAAGCATTTCTTTAGTCAAACAGAAACTGTAAGTTAGTGCACAGCTGTACAGGATATGAATAGTTTCTTAAGCAGTTAGACAATGAATTCAGCATTTTAATTTCCTTTTATTCCTGCAATATGGAAATGTTTCCTCTCAGAGATATTGTCTGGTCTGTTAACCTTCCACCCTCTCTTTTCTGTGATAAGTGTGGAAGACAACATGTTTAGATATTGGTCAAAGTCCCAGTTCTTCTGTAAACGTTGCAATGAAACCACACTGTATTGGCACATAAAATCAAGAGCTCCACTGTCTCACATGCCCTTGCATGTAGCAGTGTTGCAAGGGGTCATAATCTGTGTTATACTTCACACCCGTGCGTGTTTCAATCTGTGTAGTTAAGGTTTTCTCACATCAAAACAGACACAAGCATTCCTTAATGGCAGAAAGAGACATTTGGAAAGCTCATGAAGTTAGTCTTTTTCTAATATGTCATAACTTATCTCACTTTTTCTGCACATTGCTGGTGGAGGAGTATAAACCTACCAGACCGGTTATTGGCTCTTTGTTTGGCCCCCTTTGTTCAGAATTTCAAACTGAGAAAAGTTCACTAACTGTCCCTTATTGTCAAGTGTCTTAAGTCTTATAATGTCAGTCCATTGAAATCATTGAATTATATATTTTAATAACATTTTAATACCTTACGTACCTTATTAAAGATAATGCATTATTTTTGCCAGACATGAACACTCCTATAAAAGTGGCTTTTTGTGAGGAAGCATCAACACCTGCCCCTATACTTCAACCAGCTAATGTCGGACTTATGTCCATAAGATTGAACTAAATCCTTACTCAAATACATTAGAAGTAGTGAAAGTAACTAGTAGAATACAGACATTAGAGGTTATTCCTGCTGAGGGAGGAGGAAACTTTACTTGTGGTATCAATGAAGTTTATTGAATTGCTTTGGGAGACTCAGAAATAAATTAAATGATTAGGAAAACAACCCAGATCTAAAAAAAAGGTCTTCAGTATCTAAAATGAACACACCTCCTTGACTTTGATTTTAGACATAAAAAACGGTTTTAGTAAATGTAGAGTAATTCATGTGTTATGGTCTAGAAAGAACATTCTGTACAATACAACATTGTTCAGCTGCAGTGGGTGAGGTTGTTCAGATAGTTGTCAATCCTGTTGTGTGACCTTGAACCCACAAGCTTCAAGGTGTGGCCTCGCTGCTGTAGGAGTGTCAGTTGTTGGGATCAGTCACTTTGAAGTTAATTATTGTAGTTGCTTATGATGTCCTCAAATCTTGATAAGAAACCCTTCCTTCACTTATTTTTAACTGCACACATATTAAGTTAATCTCTCTGTGTTTTTACTCAGGTGTTTACATATCAATGTACTCTGACTGTTTGGATCTGAATCGCTGGTATCATGGGAAATCTGGATACATTGTCATCATCAGGCTGACAAAGGTATTCAAATAATTGTCTCAAATAGGCCCTATTATTATTTTTAGGGTCTTCCCTTTCCAGTAGTGTATATATATGTTTTTGTGCATGTAAAAGGTCTGCAAAGGCTAAAACCCCGAAGTTCACGACAGAGGGAGTTTCTCTCCCAAACCCCCCCCCCGCCCTCTCCCCCTGTAACATAATGACATTGCTGTGTAACACTTGTGCTTCTATTGGCTGGCACTCCAACACATTGTACTTGATAGGCTTTTTTCATTCAAAGAAAACATGTAATGAACAACATCACTGTGCTTTCTTTTACCACAGGGTAGAGTCAAAAACGTTTCAGAGAACTACACGCAGAATCTCACTGCACCCACTGCAGGGTTCGACTGTCATGTGTCGGAGCAGTTGCCTTCAGTATCTGCTAAAACAAGCTCCTTTCTCGCCTTTGAGAGAACCCAGGTAAGAATGTGACTGGTGATGAAAATCATCAGTGAGGATAATATGTGTATTTCTTATTTTTCTGTGTAGATGAACCCTTGTGATCTCTCTATCTTTGTGAACCTATTGGGGAGTAGACAACAGGCATTTCAAGTCTGTCTATTTTTGTCTTTGCAGTATTACATGTATGAGCTGCTAAATGATGAAAGCAATGATACAGCCCAATCTCCCAGTGCTGCCTGTCCTTTTGCAATTGTATCATTCTCATATACGGATACCAAAGCAACACCTGCAGCATCCCCAGAGAAAAGGTACTGTATTGTTACAACAAAGCATGACTCAACCCTGAGTAATAAACTATACCAATTCTTACAAATTAAGAATATTTAAGTCAAATCACTTAATTGTTTGCCTGATTTATCTTTCTTTAGAGTGGAGAGAAAACTTGGTAAGTAATATATTTTAAATATAACATTTGCGATTGGATTAATTAATTAGATGATAGAATTCTGTAAACTGCTTAGAAACCCCCCCATTGTAAATGAAGGGATTTGTTTATGCCCCCAAATCAACTAAGCCAACATTTTCCCCAACTTTGGCTCCTGACAAGATAGCAGGACATGTTTCTTACCAATTAATCCCTTAGATTTATTTTGGTTTTGATGTTTCCCACTTTACCAGTGTCTTCACTTTAGCCTTTAAAGTGAGCCTACTAAAGCCTATGATGAATGGTAGCTGATTCTGTAAGCGATCGCTTAGATTGAAATTGTAATGTCATGAATATCCTCCCTTTTAAAAAATAGTCCTTTTAATTTTTTTTCTTACTCCAGTTCCTCATTACCTTCCATGGAGTGGTCAGCTTGAACTAGGGGCCCTGTTCTATGATGTTGGGCTAAGGACTACGGCAGGGGCCTTGATTCCTGCAGAACTGTAAGTTAAAATGTGAAACATTTAAAAAAAATACTGACTTGTTTTTAATACTTAAATATCTTTGAAAAGTTTGATTATATAATCTATTTTTTTGTGCTTTTGTTTTATCTTTTCCATTTAAGGCCACCAGTGGTAAAAATTGATCAAGCAATATCCATGTCAGATCTGAGACAGCTGTTGCCAAAAGCCGTCTTTGAAACCTGCTTCGCTGGTGAAGGTGTGCTTTTAGAATATACTAGAAAAAAACCATCTTTTTGCGCAGTTTCTGAACATTTCATTGATGCATTATGTTTTTTGTATGTCTCTCAGTCTTTGTAGGTGGCTTGTACTGCACTCTGTGTGAGTTTGTTCCCTGGGGGGCAGTAGAAACCCAGTCACTTGCTCTGCTTCTGCAGGAGGTCAAAGAAAAAGATCTAGTGAGTTTCTGTTTGTTATCATTCTTTGAGAGATAGTGGGTTTTTGAATAAAAAAATTAAAAATGATTACAATGTCAATTAAAGTTTATCAGTGCCAAAAGTGGTATTTAATTCGGGTTGACTAAAAATCAGAAACCTAAAGTAATAATACTACAGCCAAGCAAACACTTACATTTGTACAATCGTTACCAGTGACTGACTGATCATTTTGTATCATAAAATGTCTTAATAACCTAATCGATCAATAATTAATGGTCTAGTGAATAGTTTTCTTAGCACTGGAAATGTCCTTGAAACAGTTGTTCTCCTTCCTTCAATAACATTTTTGTTGAATTGTACTTGCTACACAACATTCAAAAAGTTTATCTGACAAACTTGCTTATTTATTCACAGGCTCTCACGTTTCAGCTGCATGATGGTGGTTTTCTTATCCTGTTGCACTCTTCTCATTTCCTCACATATGATGGTAAGATATGAAATTGATGACAGTTCTAAGTTTTCAATCCCACACCAAAAGATCTTTGTTCGTAATTCAACTTCACATCAGCCACATACAGTATCTGCGTTTATTTCCCCAGATACTGGGTCCAATGGAACTGATGTCCTGCAAGGCATATTTGTGTTTCCAGTGTCACAAGTTATACGGAGAGGTAATTACAGCATATGTTTAACAGTTTATATTTTCATTTGATATGTTGAAATAGCCATGAATACAAACTATTACTCTTTCTTGAATTTCCACAGATACAAAACTTGTTCAGCGAAAGCCTGCCATCTCAACTGACATCCTTCAGGTTCTACCAGTGCTAAGTTATGCAGAGTGTGAAGTTGAGAAAACCCCAATTGACCCAGGCGAAGAGCTGTGTGAAGTCTTGGCGCAGCATATGCAGAGTTACGCAGCACTAATAAATCCTGGGTTTGCATCAATTCCATCTAGGGAAGTCAGCATCTTTCCAGATCAGTATGATGTACCGGATGCCCACAAGCACCTCTACTTATCCCCGGAGTGGACTAACGGGGCATGGCAGAGCTTCAGGACTTACCTCAGCAAACCTCTCTCTTTTCAACTGCCAGTGTCCAGGGCTTCAGAAATTCTTGCGACTGGACGAGTGGATCGAATGGAAGACCTTGATGATGATGTCTACATCTTTTACTCATCTCCTGAAGAGGCACCAGCTAATTCTGTTAGCATGGAGTCAGAGGATCAGTTGACAGGACAGAGATCTCCTGTAAACGTTAAAACACTTGTTGATACTTGTATTACAAATGCTGCAGCACAAGTTGACTCTACAGATGTCTCTCAAAATGTTCTAGCAAATGATTTGCAAGCTGCAGATGCTTCCCAAGACACTGGCAAATTTGATCTGACTGTGCTGATCAAAGCTGATGAGATGGCGTCAAAAAGTCTTTTGACTCCTTCTAAATCAGATGACCTTCCTGCAGAGCTTATTGTCAGCATCACTTCTGCTGAGGGAACTGTCACTAATGAGGGTTTAAGTATAATCGGTACTGTATCTGCAACAAATCACAATGACTTTCATTTGTCTGGTTTTACAACAGACGAATTACAAACGGCAGGAGTGAACTCTCTGAACGATAAGACGGTTACAACCAAAAACATTTTGGATTGCCCAGAGGTCCCCAATCTCTCAAAAACTCAACGGAAGAAACTACGCAAGGTACATTCCAAAGCTCAGAAAAAAAAAGTATCCAAAGCTTGTGTTGACCCTCCAAGTTTACAAGTACCAGAAGTGGATGACAACTTAAAGAGTCAGACGGAAGGCCAGGCCAAGGAATCTTCAGACCACCCACAGTTGGGTAATCCTTCAAAAATTGATTGGAGGAAAGGTCGGCCAAAGGGCACATTAAAGAAACTGTCAGCAAAAAATGAGAAGGTTATATCTGCTTCTGTTGGATTAACAGTACCAGAGGAGAAAAAGATAGACCCTGGACAGCAGAGCTTGGGAAGCAACCTTTTAATGGAACTTGAAGCTTTACCTTTGAGAAGAAAAACCGAGCGCTGGGACTTAAAGCCAGTCATCAGTGAATGTGGAAGAATCCTGGTTCCTCATGGCTCTGCTGAATTTGCCGATCAGATAAGGTCTTTAAAAGATAAACTTAAATCTGATAAAGATGAACTCATACCTGAAAAAGTGTTGGCTGATGCCTCTGTGAATGCTCATGAGGCAGTCGAATCAGTGGGCGGAACAGAGGCCTCAACATCCAAAGATGGAGGGAGCACCCTTCAAAACGCTGTTGACAATGAGGTCAATCCTGAACACAATATTTTAGGAGCATCAGATGATGGCAATGGTTTATTGGCTCTGAATCAAGAGATTAGTGACCATTCTTCAAAAACTGATGGCAAAGCAACCCCTCTCTCAGAAGTTGTTAAAAGAAAATACTTTCATACCCTTTCTCCAAAAAGGATTGCCACAAAGGGTGCATCTCTGTTGAGTAAATTAAAATCAGTTCTTCTAAGAGGAAAGCGAAAAACGGCTCTTCTATTGCCAGAGGAAACGACTGCAGATACTGCACAAACAAGTGAGCCCTGTCTCAAGAAGGGCAAATTTGACACAAGCATTACAAGTGTCCAGGAAACCATTATGCATGTCGGGGAAGCTTCAAAGAGGCTGTCAGTTGACCCTCTTTTTGCATATGCCCTAGGCCTGACTCCTAAAGAGACACCAGATAATATACAGAAGACACAGGATCAGGAAAACCAACAAAGGAAAGAATCATCAGGGACACAAGTACAAACCATTTTGGACAACCAACCTCAAATCCTACACAAGCCTCCATCAATCTTTCCGAGAAGGGGAAGGATTAAAATGCTCAAAAAGCACCAAGGCATCCCTACAGAGTGTGTTAAAAAGAAATGTAAGTCTTATTTCAAAATTCTAAAAATTGAATGTTTGTTTTTTGTGCATGATGGGTGACATCTCTTCAGTATTATTAATGACATTTAAATTGACTCTTTTCTTGGATCTTTAAGCTTTGCATCTGTCCTTGGCATGCTTTCGATGCCCTTTGCTACTTCTTTCTTTGCTTATGCTTTTCTCTTGTTTGTGCTTCATTTTTGCCTGTTCATCTGCACCCAAATGTGGTGGTGTTGGCCAAATAAACAAATACCTTTTTGTTTTAAATAATGACCTAGTTTACAAGGTGGCAGGTTCCCAATAGATATACATTGGTATATTTCAAATGCTTTCAATGTGCTACTTTTTATTTTCATGCTGTTTTTTCTTTTTTCTCCTCTGTTTTGTCTTCACAGGGTGGTTGCATTTTCAAACCCCAGCTTGTTATGCCAGTGAGAAACTCAAATACAAAGAGAGTACTAGAGATAAATCTGTCAGGAAGACTGTTAAGGAAAAAAAGAACAGTACTTGCTCATCTACAGATGCTTTGAACTTACTTGCTGACTTGGCACTCAGTGTCAGTAATGAAAAGGTTCCACCACAACCAGATCCAGCTCTTGAGAGAAAACCTGAGACAAGTTTGAAGAAGTGTGACCTTACAAAAGATGTTACCAGTGCTGAACAAGAGTCAGTTCTTCATGCTCTGCTTAGACAGCCTGCTGCTAGACCCATGCAACCTCTTGAGTGTCCTTCTCCAAGCCATCCTGTGGGATGCAGTGAATTGGTTGATTTGGTATCTAAAGAACATGCTTACTCATTGCCCCCATCTTCCTCTCTACTGTTGGGTCTGCCAGGTACACCCTTCCAGGTTTCTCCTATAAGTGGTTCTACCAGACTGCTGCAACATCACCAGAAAATGTTTGGCGATGGAATTAATACACTACACCCTACTGCCAAGAAATTAAGGACAGAACAAAACCACAGGACTCCTGAGTACCTGAAAATAAACAAGGCGTGCAGAATCAAATTCAGACACTCTCGTACCTTTGCTAACAAGGATGGATCAATCCAAGTCACAAAGCATTGGAAAGAAAACTATGACTTTGATCTGGACAGCAAGTTTACAAATGACTCAAAGGATAGAACTATCATCCGAGCCTTGCATGGGTATGTACATTGTGTTCAAAATATCCACACAACATTTTTTAATGAATCTCTTCACATAGTTGAATTGCTATACTTGTATCTTGCTAACAAATGTGGGCTATATACTTTAAAGTTGACTTTTAGTTCAGATTACATGATAATCAGTTATTCAACTGAAAGTGTTAATATTTGTACATTTACATCTTCGATAGCCCATGGGATTTCTCCATTGAAGACACCAGTGAAGAGGTGCGACTGATCGTCCACATGTGGATCGGTCTGTTCTACAGCCGGTCAACAGACAGGTTCTTTAATATTGAACTATGTCCAGAAGAGAGTGGTTCTTTGGAAATGTCCTGTGGAATGGTGTCAGCAACAGCTCAGCCTGAGCTCACGGTCAACTCATTGGTTCCTCTCCCAAGTGTAACAAAGACTGCAGACACATTGATTCCCAATGCTATGGACCTCAGCAAGAAGGATGATTCTGTGTTACGGCAAGGATCTGTGATTTTGGACTTGTCAATGAGAAACTCCAGTGCAGAGATAGTCACTTCAGATTCACAAAACAGAATGAAAATTTTTGTATCCAGTAATCGGAAAGACACCATTGACACCTTGAACCCTCTCAAGTCATCTGCAGGACAACAGAAGACCATCACAACTCAGGTATGGTTCTAATTTTATTGTTTCTGCAATCTATCCTGCATTTTATGTTTTTGTCATGATTTATTGATGTTCTTTAAAATAATGAAACGTTATAAGATCTGATTTGTGTTCTTGTCATGTAACCATAGACATGCAAACATAGAAGTTGGAAGAGACAATCTACAGTTATTTTTACCAGCAGAATGCATCTTAATGAGTCACAAGCTTTCTTAAATTTCCCTCAGACCTTTTGGCCACAACTCCAAATAGTAATAATTGTGGACAGGGCCGTCCCTGGCCAACATGGCTAGTGGAGCCTCGCAGCGGTGAAACAGTGCTGCGCCACACTAATTGCGCCGCATAGGTGCCCCGCATTTTCGGCTCAGTTGAGGCACCCTCCTCAAGATGAGGCCCCCTCCGCAAGGTGAGGCCCAACGCATTCTGCATGATCGGCCTGTAGGGAGGGACGGCCCTGATTGTGGACTTTGGACAGACCTCATGTCTCAAGCCTCCTAGGATGCTGAGAGTATCGGCTCTTACAGAATTAAAATCATTGTCTTGCTTCTACTAGGGAAAAATAATCCATGCTGGTAGCACCGATTGAGGTTTTGTTGCCTTGTAACCAAGACATTTTATTTTCCATTAACCTGTCTTTAAACACTGCCCTTACCGTGTTCCTGTTGAGTGATTACTTACTGTCTGTCTTCTTTACTGGGGACAGTTTAGCAATCATGAATCCAAAGTTTTGTGCTCTCCACAAAAAAATGATGTATCTCCAACAAAGCACAATGACTTTCATCGGTCTGGTTTGTCTGGTCAAAAATGATGGAGAGCTTGGCTTTTGAAGGAAGTCCCAATTCTTTATGGTTCAGATTAGTTTATATATTAGTTTATGGTATCTCCTGTTTGGCCTTCCTATGGGGTGGAGCCATGGACCCATTTGCAATGGGAGACCTTACCAAGAACCATTGTACCTAATAACCCAGCTCCCACGCAAACCCTTCAAATATTGATGCGTACTCCTGGTACAGTAGAAATAGATTATCCCTTTCAACCGTCACTATTGGGGAAAAGAGTATAAATCCATCACAGGTTCCTAAAGATAATGTAATTTCTTATGTTTTCTTATATTTGCAGTGTTACAAAAAGATGGTCCAGTCCACAATGATTGTCAATGAGATGAATGATTTCCGACGCACTCGTGAAAATATGACGACTTCTACACCTTTGCAAAAAGATGGAACCCTGGAGCACAATGTTCTACACATTTTTCAAGGTGATGGAACATACATTCCTGCACAAGAGATGAAACTAATATTCTTTCAGCCAGAAAATGATGACAATGCTCCACGAATTGGCCACTTGTTATTTGGATGCAAAAACGATAAGTCCAAAATGATAGATGGCATCTGCAATTCAGAGACTACAGGGATAAGTTTGATTGAAAAACATGGAAAGGATTTCTACAAATCTGTGAGAGATATAGAGGTGGACCTAAACAATAAAGCATGTGATGTGGTTCCTGAAGTTGAGCATGATGAAATGAAAGCCATACAAAGAAAGAAAGAAACGCCATGCCAAGAAAGCAATGAAGAACCTTCTCCAAAAGTAATTAATACGAATGATGATTCTACAAAGAAAGAATCGGGTATAGTCTGCAATGGAAGTCTTGTAGAAAATGAGAAGCCGTTATCTAGGAAGGAAGTTGTAGCAGTCTCACCAGGCAAGGATGACATTGTTAAAGAAGATATGGATTGTTCTAAAGTACACAAAGGTAAAGTGATCGAAGATGCCTCTGGAAAGGGAATTGGACTTGATCAGAAAGACAGTTGCGTTTCAGCTGTGGTCTCGTTAAAGGATTGCATCGAAGAGTGTAGTCACAAACCACCATTGGTTGAGCAACAACCTGAGGCCAACCACGAAAATGACAGTGCATTGTCAGGTGAAAATGCGATGTCAGAAAATACAGAAAAAGCTCAATTAGAAATTAAGTCTATTTCTAAAGATCTTGCAGTTGAAGACAATTCAGAAATTGATATCAGTTTGGCAGATAAGGCGCATTATCAGATGGCATTATCACCCAGATCTGATGAGAAGAACTCTATTGTGGATGGCTCCAATGCAGATGGGCCTATTCCCCTGACAAAAGACCAATGTAAAAACGGAAGCAATAACAGAGTATTGGCAAACTTGACTCCGAGTAGTCACACTTATGAAGACCAGGATACCAACTCAATTGAGGCAGAGCAAAAGGTTGTTGACCCAACTGAAAAAGAACTATTTCCTCATCAGTCTCAATCCCCTCAGCGTGAAGCTGAAGTGGCACTGATAAAGGAAACGGATGTCAATCAGATCTTCATACCAAATGAGGGATTGGAAAAGATCTACAAGGGAATTGTCATTCCATTTATTGGAATCGACACCTCCCAAGAGGATGCAGAACAACCACACAATTCAAGCTCATTAGGCAATATTAAAGAAGTTGTCAAGGAAGGAGTACCAATGATCTATGTTAGTACCTGCCCTGAAACTGTCCTTCCCACTGGGGTATGCAGTACATCTAAAATAAACAGTAAAAAGGCAGAACTGTATGCTGAAAAAGTTTCTGGAAGTGAATCTGACGACCGGTGCCCTACCCCAACTATGGATGAGACACCATATCAGCACCCAACTGGCTCTGGCCCTAGAAGTAGTAGTGTAACAACTTTTTGTGGCAGTGAAACCTCCAAAAACATGACTCCGAAATGTCATAGCAGAAAATCCCTACAGAATGAGATGCCTAACAGGTCTACAGTTCACAGTGATGCCAAGCCACATAATGATCTTGACCCTGATGTGGAACGAAGAACTCTTAGAGTTTTAAAAAGTATACACAAGTACTTCTCAAAATCAAACTATGTTGACACATCCAGCCAGGTTCAAACAGCTGATAAACACTCTCCGAATAAAACCCCTAACCTCAGAAGCAAGTATATCCCCTCTCGCATAATGCCAAGCCACACATCATCTGACTTTGAGGACAAGAAAATGAGCAATAAAACGTCGACAATGACGTCAGCCTCTACCTCACAAGAACTGCACAAAGACTCAACAGCTCACATCCTTATAGCGCCTTTCAAAAGCAAACTAGAGGAAGTACTTGGAGTAAAGTTGCAGCTACAGGAAACTGAATCATCAGTTCAACGCCTCGAAAAAATGGATAAATTACAAGAAACCTCCATTGGGCCAGATATGTGTCATCCCTCAAGATCTGTTCCCTCCACTGAGAGTTTGCAAGACATTAATCAATATACTGACCAAGATGAACATAACACAACATCCAAGACCAATTTAAGTCAGGAACCACGTTCATACAGTCAGCGTCCTATCATGGCAGTGAAACCATCCAAGAGTGATGAAAGTAAAGGAGATTTCATTTCTAAAGACAAGCAAATTGAAAACACTGTAAGGTCACATTTTTTCGCAATCAACACCATGTTCTTGGAGAAAAAGACAGAAAGCCTCAAGAGAACTTCTGAAGGACTTAATGATAAGCAAGGGGCTAGTGAGCTTCCTCCAAAGAGAAGTTTGTTATCAAGTGTTAGTGACCGTGAGCCCAAATCAGATAAAGAGGAATTTATACTTCTAGATTCCTTCGATCAGCACCAAGGAAGTGACATGACACAATTCAACAGGATTCCTTCACCATCTCTACCTGTGCACTCTTGTGATTCTGAACAAAATTCTTCTGGACTTGTTGATGGAAACCAAGGATTCATGACAAATGTTGTGAAAATTGGGCAAGCAACTAAACAGAGCATTGAGATGTATCAGAAAAACTGCTCAAATGCATCGACTTCAGATGCAGATTACAAACAATGTGGCGTAATAGATGACAGTCTTTCAATGGGACCTAACAGCTCACTCATGTGCACGGTCAATAATTCTAGCCAGGAGAGATCTCCTTCTTTTCTGGAGCAGGTTTCTCAGAGGTGCATTCAAGATGACCCTACTGAGGCGTCAATGGAGAAGGAGTGCCTAATCTTCTCAGAACAAATGAAACTGCTTTTAAAAAGGAAGAACAGGGAACCCATCTGCCAACAGGACACGCATGATAAAGTGAATTTGTCATGTGTCAGTCCCATGACTGTGCACTTTAGCAGTCTAGAGGAGCAGGAGGATTATTTGGATCCATTGGCACATTTGGATGCACCGTCATTTATTGGACATCAAATCAAGGTAGACCTGTCTGAGAGGAAAGATCTTGCAGTCTCTGCTGAAGAAGGAAGTACTTTGCATCCTCAGAAATTATCCCAAGAAACAGATAACCCAATGAAACATCCTGGAATTTCTGGTTTGAAATCTGAGTATGCCAGACTGTACAAGGCAATGATGAATGAAGTCTGCGATGCCAACAAGGTTTCATCTAGACCGAAGCACTTCCGAATGGATAGAGGTTACTCAAAGACTGAACCAAGTAACCATTTTGACTTCTGTGATCAAATGAAGAGAGAGATGGATGAGAGTTTTCGCAGCAATCTGAATTCAGTTGTGAAGAAATCCTGTAAAACAAAATACAGATTCTACATAATAGTGACGTCGGAGGATGACTTCTTTGAAGAAACCAAGGTAAGACTAATTTAAAAAAACTTCAAATTGTGTATTTCTATAAAGCTTCTATTAACTATATTGTTTTGCTAACTAAGGTGGTATGCTACCCAAACATATTTTTTGACAATGTAAAACTCATCCCCTGTTTAGAAAATGACGGTAAAACATATTTTGATATTAGAGGTTTGGTCAGATGAAAATGAAATATCTATACAAAATATAACGGTCTACTATGCTTCTGAGTCCTCGCTACCCCAGGACTATGATCTGTCCTACTGCACTGTGACCAGCCCAATGCCACTCTATTGTACCATCACACATTGTGTGAAAGTAGAATTAACAAACACTAAATAAGGTGGTAGTTTGTGTTTGAATTACTAGTTATACCGGTGAGTCAACATCCTTTAGTGTTTTGGACACATTATTTGACTTTTGGCTCCCAGTACTGAACCTTAACACTAATGGAATGCCTTACTACTATTTTTCCCAGCAATCCTTCTGTTGAATTGAGACCCTTGTGTTTCTTTGTTGTTCGTTTGCTACAATAAAACAAATTGTTGTAAAGCCACTGTTAATAGTAATTTAACACAACAGTGAAAATAATGTTCCAATGTGGCAATTATAAGAATTTATTTCAAAACGACCTAAATGTGAACAATATCATCAAGGTAAGCTACGTTATGATGATCTAACTTAATAACACACCTACGGAGACCAAAATAAAAATGTCTCCATGAATCTTTTTTATAATAAAGAACCACTGACAATACTTTTTTAAAGCAATGTCTTACGCCATTATTGTGTGAATCACTTGAATACATGTGAGTCATATGCATGCAGGCGAGGCTGGAGAAATTTCCATGTAATACCTTTTTACACCATAAACATATTTTCACAGAAATCTGTCATGTCCACTAGTAACTTCAAATTTTAACGTAAGGAAGTATCATATTGTGAAACGTTTTTTACATTATTTTTATCAAGCCTACGGTTTCAGAATTAAAAGATACATTTTGGGTGGAGTAACCTTTAAAAAAATCCCGAGATGGTTTTAAAAGGATTTTTTTAGCATTTCATGTTTTGTTTTATGTAGTGTTTCAATACATTTATTTGACCAGTTAAGGTTGTTTGTCATTTTGTAAATGAAAATAATTTAACAACCTCATATTGTCCTTGAATATCCCCCTGTACACTTATGCTTTCACAAAATATATTAGAGCAAGCAGTGCAAGATTTGCTAATGAAAAATTGATTTAAAAGTTTGATTGATTTCTCCTTGATTTTCAAAAGGTACAATTGGAGTCAGAGGGTCACACTGCTGTACAGCCAACAGAGTTCTTCCTTGGTGAGGATTGTCATTCATCTCTACTCATCATCCTCAGGAATGAAGACATTGCAGAGCACATTTGTGAGGTAATTGTTCAGCTTGAGATAAAGATTATGACAGGACTTTTTCAATAAGTATTCACGCATTAATGAGTCTGATATTTCAGGTCCCGCATTTGCTTGAGCTCAGGAAGTCCCCAGTTGTGCAGTTCGCTGGAATTGACGAACCAGATGATGTTTTGAATCTAACCCATCAGGAGGTCTTCACAAGGGGTGGCTTTATAATGTTCGACAGAGCAGGCCTGGAGCACCTGAACCTTTGTAGGTGCACTTTTCACTGAAAAAACAAATGATTGTTATTTCATATTGTGTCATTTAAGCAGACAATTGTACTCATTATATAAACTTTGTATTAATTTGAAGGCAACATCAAAAAAACGTCAGAAGTTTTGCAAGAGCTAAGCAAAACGGGGAAGTGGAAATGGATGTTGCACTACAGAGACAGCCGTTGGCTAAAAGAAAATGCAAGGTAGGGGTTAACTTTAGAAAAAATGTCTACAAAAAACCTCCCTTTATAGCAATACACAGATGTTCAAACTTATTTGGGATAATTTATACTATGTTTCTGACCTGGCACTAACCATGGTTTTCCATAAATCATCTATATTTAAATTGAGGTATTTTTCACAGATTTTCAGATACCGTAGTGTCATCATTTTATGAAAGAATAATGCTGAATGCAAAGTTTAAAACCTACTCTCATATGCAGGTTGAGTTTGGAGGGAAAGGAGAAGCAGAACTTCCTGAACTGTTGCCAAGAAGCTGGAATAGTGGAGGTCTTGCCTTATCATGAGTGCGACCTCATGTCAAGAGATGGGCCAGACTACCTTGCTTGTTTGGTCCGTTTGCAGGTCCAGAATATATCAGCACGTTACCCTGTGTTTATAACCGGTGAGACGCTAATCTACAAATACATTATCTGTTTCTTTACATTCAATGAGACTCACGATACTGTTGTTTAATTTTGAAGATGTCGTTTGCAAGAACTCTACAATTAACATCCCCAATACCTAGCTTGGAGTAATTGCTTTCAATGCTTGATTTGATTGGACTTTAAAAAGATCCTCAAAAGTCAACCTGTAGAGGTTTTAGTCATTTTTAGTGCAAAAAAATGACATGTTTTTCTTATTCTTACAGACACAACGGCAGACAACGCATTTGGAAAGAAAGGAATATTAACAATGACTTTCGACTCTTTCCTGACGTATTCTCCAAGCTTAACACGTACAGCCTGAACTGGAAAAAGTCAAATGGAGTATTAAGTTTTGCAATTCAAGAACACAACAATAACAAAAACTCACTCGATGGGAGGGAGAACCCGTAATTTACCTTGTTATGGTGATTTCAAACCTACTACATTTTATTATTTATTTTTTGATGAGGCCTTCAGCAGTTAATCTCTTTTGTATGAAGCAATAACTATTGATTTGTTATTTGACATTATTTTTCTATTATTTTTTACAAGTTATCATTCAGTTAATGGATAGAGCTACACACATATTGAAAGACAGGCAGGTGTAGTGTATATACTGTATGCATTTTGTATATTTTGTAAATTGTATTTTTACAGTTCTAAGTTGTGTTGTCTTAAATGTTGACTTAATTGAAGGAGGTGATACTGAACGTTCAGTTTGCTTTGGTTAGTCAGGGTTTTTGTACGAGCATGGCTCAAAGAAGAACCAACAGATACAGCCATGTATAGTATTTGATTTTAGGTACAACTTGACAACAAAGTCAAATAAGGCGGTTAAATATGTTATATATTTAAGTATTCTGACAGTGATTCTTAATTATTTTCTTTTAAATAGTTGAAGGAAAGCAATTTATCGTTTGACTATGCACTTGTGTTAATATTTCATGACTGTAGAGATATTTTACTGAGAATAAAGTGGTTTCAATAACAATGTAAGCTTTGGGGGAAGACTCTGGTTTTAAGTTACTTTCAGTCCATTCACACATTGGCAATACAAAGCCACTCATAAATAAAAATATTACATTTCAATATCAGCAGACAAAATTGGGATGTGCAAATCTATCCAAAGTGCTTTTACCCGATCCTTAGCATGTACATACATCATTTTAGACTTAAACTATGTGTGGAGTTTAAGTCTAAAATTAGGTCCTCTGAAGAAGATGTAATCAAATTAAGTTATTGCATAATACTGCATAATAATGCCGGAGGAATTCTGAGGTGAGGGAGGTGTGAAGGTAATGTAAAAAAATAAAATGTCTGACTGGACATTATGGCCTTATGGCCCATGCCTGAGTTCTGCTGATTTATTCTCCAGCTCATAGCCTCATCCATTCAAGCCCCCAGGAAGTGCGCCGGACTCTGATGAAAATATTCGTTGTGTCCAAACGGCGGTACTACAATTTCCGTATCAGTCCGTGACGTCACTGGGCCCAGAAAGACGTCTGTAAATCAGCGGATACTTTTTTTTAAACTAATTAAACTACCCAGTATGTACTATTGTATAGCCCTTATTAGAATAATTCTGTCCTTAAAGTTGTAAAATGCACTAAAAGCCGAATCTAGATTTATTTTCTGTCTCCATTCATTCTACTAAACCGAGAGTGGGAGCTCGGGGAGCGGGGCGCATGCTCTGTGAGCGCACATACGGGTTCTTCTGCTCTGACAGCTAGGCATGATGGGTAATCTGTGACGTTTCGCTCTCTGAAAAGTTGGGCCATTTTGTCCTCATGTGCCATGAGCAGCTCTCATAGGAAAGAACCAGACCCCGCCTCCGACGCTGTATCCAGTTCTTATTAGCCGCGTTCACACCGGAGTACTTTCACCGTACTTTTCGCGTTTTAGTTCCGTGAGTACCCCTTATGTCGCGTTCACACCAAAAATCGTACTTAATCTCGGGTACTTTTACCCCCATTTTTAGAGCCAGCTCAGAGAGCGTACTTTTCTGTGGGTGAAAAGTGCTCCAAAAGTGCCCCAGTGCTGATTGGCTGGGCGAATTGCAAACCACGCCCGTACAACTCTGAAAATGTTGTGTGGAGACGCCATTGTTTTTCCTCGCTACAAAAACACAACGCTCCGTGCGTTGTGTTTGTTTTTGAAAGCAGTTATGGCAAGCATCAAGAAATGATGAGGAGGTGTCGGCGCTTCTGGAGATCTACGCCGAGGACGCGACCCAGGGAATGCTACTGAAGCCAGTTCGGTAGCTTTCACTCGACCTGGGAATTGTGCACAGCCGGCTAAATATAAAGAAACTCAGGCAGGACTACAAACGGCGGATTCAGTGGCCAACGATGACTACCACGATGAAGGTAAAATCAACTACATGCACTGGGGTTTTAATCTGCACAATAATGGTCTCAGATGTACTTTTATTTGCTCAGTAGATCAAGCTAGCCATGCTAGCCATAATAGGCTAACACCGGCCCCGGCTAGCTACATCTAGCTAGCTAGATATTCTCGGCCGCTCTGAAAACGTTTTGACTTGTGAATAACTGTGCAGTGTTTCTGTAATTTGCTTCACTAACTCATGGCACTAATCGTCTGTTTCAGGCGAGGATGGACAACTCTCGGGATTGGAAACAAGTGAGCTTTGCATTCTAGATCACAGCGCTTTGTCGTCCTCCTTACCAGCAACCAAACGCAAAGGTACACGCACTGTAACTTTGACTTGAAAGAACGTTACGCATCGAACTGATGTTCACAATCATGTTTATTTCATAATATTCATCATATTTTATGTTTAACTTGCCTCAACAACATTAAACAAAGTTCAAGCATACATGAAGCACTCTTCAAAAAGGAACAATCCTCCGTGTTTGAACCTCTTGAATCGCTGCATAGCCGATTTATTTGGACTGGATTATCCCAGAGAGGCCAAACATTCTTTATAACACAGTTTCAGATTTGTGAAACCTTAATTCTATTTGTGAAAATACAAAAAAGGGAGATTTCAGTGCTTTTTTTACATGTAGACCACATTAGACCAGGTCCTGATCTAAAACCACTATACCTAGACTCATCAAATCTGGACTGGATTATCCCAGAGAGTCAAAAGATTCTTTAGAACAGTTTCAGATTTGTGAAACCTTAATTCTATTTGTGAAAATACAAAAAATACATTCCTAGTATGTTGTAAAACTACATGGCGACTAAACAGATCTTGTATCTTGCTTATTTTCCCCTCTTAGGAAAGCGGACACGGGATGCGAATTTCTTTGACACCGCCCAGGCGTTGGAGGACCGGCGTGCCGTGGTGAATGAGTCGCTGCGTGGAGATCAGATGGTGCTGTTCACCAAGGCCCAGGAAACGGAGGACAAGATGCTCACCTCGATGGAGCGCCAGGCAGAAGTGTTCAAGCAGCAGATGGAGTGCCAGCAGCACCAGGATGAAGTGTGGGCGCTGCGCCATGAGGAAGCGTCGGCGCAGCGGCAGGATGAGCGACAAACTGCATTTAATAACAGTTTATTTGGTATAGTTTTTGTAAATACTGACACACGACACACAACGTTGCACTAAGGTGTGTATGCTGCTGAGACTATCCCTACACCTGGGACAGTTTATTTTATATTGTTATTACTGTTATGACTTTATTTTATATATAATGTTTACTGACATGTACAACTGACACTTTATTTACATTTAAAATTGTTCTATTTAATGTTATGTCTTGAGAGTGCAATAAAGAAAACCGACATGGCGATTAAGCTTATTTCTCCTGACACTTTATCTTTTGTGACCTGTGTAGCATCCTATACATCACA
The DNA here is from genome assembly GCF_902827165.1 of Trematomus bernacchii. Classification (NCBI taxonomy): domain Eukaryota; kingdom Metazoa; phylum Chordata; class Actinopteri; order Perciformes; family Nototheniidae; genus Trematomus; species Trematomus bernacchii. The sequence goes on along the minus strand of NW_022987735.1, from coordinate 958,998 downwards.
TGTAAGTGATTATTCTGATACCATCATGTTTCATCGGTTATAAACTGGCAAAGCTTTATTTGTCATTTATTTATCATCAATGTTGCAACCTTGTGGGGGAATGGCAGGGGCACATACACAAATATGACAATTTATATAATTTTAAATATTATTTGACCTAAACTTTTAATTCCCCCCCATTTCACACAACACAACATGGAGTCCACTATGGGCCAAAACTAACATGTATGTTTGCATAGTGTTTATGGCAGACGGATGCAGTGGGTCTCAGGAAGATATATAATAAAGGTGGGTTTGCTGCTGAGACTATCCCTACAGCTGGGAGTTTATTTTATATTGTTATTACTGTTATTATATAGTACAACTGACACTTTATTTTATATTGACAATGTTTACTGACATGTACAACTGACACTTTAGTTACATTTAAAATATTTCTATTTAATGTTATGTCTTGAGAGTGCAATAAAGAAAACCGACATGGCGATTAAACAGATCCTGTATCAGTTTTTCTTCTTCTTCTCTTGTTTTGTAGCGGGTTGCAAACAACTTTAAGGTGCTTACCGCCACCTACTGTACTTGTAATCTTCCCTCAGGGAAAAGTACTCCGGTGTGAACGCGATCTGTACTAAGTACCCTGGGGTTAAAAGCGCCAGGGCTCTTAGTGCCGGAACTAAGTACAGGAAAGTACTTGGTGTGAACGCGGCTATTATACATCCATGCATCCAACTCTGTTCCCTTCTCTTTCACTCTCTTCCTGAGTCTTTTGGAGGTGGGGATTCACCGGGCCGTAACACTGCCTGATAAAGCTTGTTCTGCCAGTTTGTCTGTATTTTTCAAGCTGTTTGCAACCTCACTCGGTGTGTCCCCTCCTTTTTTTTAGCTGATCAATGTGCTTCTTAGAAACTTCTTTTTGTGCATTAAACCCTTTCTTTTTCTTTTGGTCCCTCTGTAACTAAGCATCTGTGACTTTTTGATGAAGCAGCCAGTTGCTTCAACAAAAGTATTTTGGATCTAGATGAGTACTTTATTGATTCTAAATTGGGGAATTATTTTCGAGCCACCCCCCCTAGAAAAGAAGAAGGCAAAAGGTGTCTACATCGCTGGACTATGTAACAGAACAACACAGCATAAATAGTAACACACAGTAAATCAATGGAATTAAAATAAAGTATGTGTGTCATAAAATCCGGAAATGAAATTGAACCGACTCTCCTTAAAAAACATGTATATCCGTAGGCTAGTATCTTCCGAGCACTCCTTCACAACATTAACCCTAAAATAAAGCTGAAGTCAACCGTTTATACATCGGATGCAGGAAAAAGCGCTGTCGGTGTTTTCTCCAAATTCAGCATGACACAGCGGATGTGAAGTAAAAACCGAAACTGACCGTCGGTGTGCAACGTTAAAACCTCCTACTTAAATCGCTTGCAAATCGTTTTGATCCAGTTCCGTTCAGCCACATCTAAAGTAATTAATTAACCAATCCAACAGATTACCTGCCCCAGTTTGTGGTTCATATCATGAACAACATTTATTGGACTAACGCATGGATGTATAAAGGGAACTGGATACTGCGTCGGAAGCGGAGCACCGTACATTCCTAAAAATTGCTCGGTGGCGCATGAAGCTCAAAATGTAGCGACTGATTCAGAAAGTACCCGGATCATCCGGGGTCTTTTGCTTATGGAGCATGCGCACTTGAGTTTTCCTTAAGCCCCGCCTCCGATATCTTGCAGATGAATTATTTAAACAAGGGCTAAATAAGGGTTCGTGCTGGGTCGTTTATTTCGCAAAAAAAAAAGTATTCGCTGATTTACAGACGTCTCTTTCCCAATGTTAGTCATTGGGAAAATGGTCTTTGGAAATGGTTGAACTGTTTGGCCACTACGGCCATTCAAAAATCCGCTTCTGAGGCCGTCGCACTTCCTGGTGTTTGGACTATGACAAACGAAGTCGTTGCTGCGCAACTTCAGCCGTTGGTGAGCCGCTCGAACACAGCGGAGCCGCGGAGGCGGACGCTGATTTCTGCGCATGCCCAGTCTGAATTTCGGGGATGGGTCTATCGATGGAATCAAGATGGCGACTCTGGCGAAAGCGCCAATATATTTACTGAAGTAGATGTTCAAAATCAACCGCAGTAGCTTGTTTTCTCAAGCCCCCGAGGGGTTCCGTGAAACATGAAGACCGGGAACATGTTTTGGGAGAGGAACTGACCGGGATTAATACCGTAACAAAGTCAGCGAGATGTGTGAGAGCTATGCCCGCTCGCTGCTGCGTGTTTCGGTGGCGCAGATCTGCCAGGCTCTGGGCTGGGATGCGGTTCAGCTCACTGCATGCGATCAGCTGTCCGATGTGCTGCATCGATACATCCAGCAGCTGGCCAAAGTCTGCCACCGGTACTCTGAACTCTGTAAGTGCTCGGTTTAGTCCCCAGATTACTTTTAGTAACCCGTAAACCTGAAGAAGTCGATCACGTTGTTGTTGACTGGTTCTGTGGCTGGCGCCCCCTAGCAAAGGTTGATGTGTCAAAAAGTACAGTAGCTACAGAGCTAAATAGCCTTCATGTGTTGTTATTATGATGGCTATGATGCCCTTCAGCTGTGTTCCACAATGTGTTAGCCGATTAGTTACCTAAGTATATTGTACCTATCTGTAAAATGATTCACTCTTCTAACCTGTTGAGTGTTTGGCTACTTCTTGCTTCAAATATTCAAGATTCAAAGGTTTTATTGTCATATTCACAGTAGTTACAGTGTAATTATGGCAATTCAACTCTTAAGTCCCAGGCACCTCCAACAATGCAAAAATAAATAATATATACAAGACATAAAACACATTTTAAATACACAATACAAACAGTGCAAGAAGAAACAGATTATAAATAGAATAGTGCAAGACCAATGTGCAAGTAATGCAGAAGAAGTACACTTCATACATGTCAAATGAAATACAATAAGTTACATGTTGTAAGTGACCAATTAAATGCAGGAGTCTATATACATGCAAATAGAATAAGATAAACAAGAACAGCATGTCAAATTAAATACTGTGCAGTGAAATTAATACGGCTTATTGTAGTATGTAGATGCAAACAGTTGAATGCTATATGTTGAATGTTGTTATATGTTGAATGTCAACATCACTCAGGGCACCTCTTGTATGTGCAGCACAATCACTAGTATATAATCAATCTTTTGTCCAAGGCTATCATCAACCCTAACAGAATAATTAAGTGAACAAGATGCATTTAGAGTGTGTTTGCAGTGGTTTCATGTCTTGTTGTGCTGCTGCATTTCAGATGGAAGAACAGATCCTGTCCTGGATGATGTCAGCCAGGCCTTCAGACTGCTGGGGGTGAGTCTGAGTGAACTGGAGGACTACGTCCACAACCTGGAACCTGTGGCCTTCGCCCAACAAACGCCACTCTTTCCTGTCAGCAAAAACAACGTCTTGCAGTTTCCCCAGCCTGGAGCCCGAGATGCAGAGGAAAGGAAGGAATACATTCCAGATCACATGCCACCCCTGGTCTCCTTAGAAGATGGTCAGTTCATATAATGACAATACAAATGTGCACATCTGTGATTGTTTTAATGGCTATTTTTGGCTGTTCTATTAATTGTTTTCAATATTTGATTCACTTAATTTCTATCAATAATTGTGGACTCAATATTCTGTAAACTCTGCGCATAACATTTAGCAAAAGCACAAAACGACATCCTCTAAAAGATTCCTCTAAGATCTTTAGTAATAGCTAAATATACCAAGGTTATAACATGACAATCATACATTTTATTTTCTTGGTTGCAGAGAATGGAATAATAATTGTAGTAAACATCAACAACATCAAAAGCTAAACCATGCAAAATTATATATTTTTTAACTACTATCACTATTCTTATATATTTATATATAGATCAAGAAGAAAGAGTGGCTGGTACAGTTTTAATGGTACATTATTATCCAGTGTATATGTGCATATTTTTGGTTTGAGTCAAATCAGTTCGGATTTGCCTTTAACATATCCTGTATATCTGTTAGAACATGACTGTGTTAGTGAGAATCCTTGGAGTTAAAATTGAAAATGTTCAACTCTTTTTTTGTCCTTTTCCTCTCCAGAAGAGGAGGAGGAGGAGGCCCTTCCTGACATGGGCACCTCAGCCGAAGCTATGCAGGTGGCACTGGAAGAGGACGACGAGGAAATAGACGAAGATGAGACGGTCAACGATGAGAACCACCCACTGAAGAGGCACCGGGACCTGGACAGTCCGGATGCAGCTTTGGGCATGATGCCTACTAAGAGACCCCGCATGTACCCCGGCCTCAGCCCAGAATGGGGGGTTGAGCTCAGGGAGCCTCTTACCTCTCTCAACCCTCAACGTGTTCCCCCAGGCATGCTGCCTTCTCATGATAGCCTTGACCCCATGTCTCCTGAAACACCTTCTGGAGCCCTGCCTTCCTTCAGACCTCAGCCAGTAGTACCAAAACACTCTGATCAAAAGGGCCTCACCACTCCAGGAAGAAAGCCTAAGGTCTCGTCACCTGGCAGACAACGGACTAAGTCCCCAAAAGGGGTCCTTCCTGTTCCGGTGGGAGGTAGTCCCCTCCATTCACCTAAAACGTCTAAGGAAAGAAAGAAATCCCCGGGGAGAACGAAGAGTCCTAAAAGCCCCAAGAGCCCAAAGACGGGTTCAGCCAAAGCATCCCAACCCCAGAGCAAGTCGGATGTTGTGCACAAGCTCCCGATGTCTGCGCTGAGCGAGAGGATGGGCAAGGAGAACATCCATATGCGTCAAAATATAGAGGACAGGGAGTTAGATGAGGGCCCCTTCAAGACACTAGAGCCTGAAAGTGCAGACATCGAGGACTCCATCGATGCTGTGATTGCAAGAGCGTGTGCTGAGCGGGAGCCGGATCCTTTTGCTTTCTCCTCGGGCTCTGATTCGGATAGCAATGGAATCTCCAGTCCAAGGAGGCTGACCATCATGGAGCCAACTACGCCTAAACTCCAGATTGGGATCTCTGCGAAAGACACATCAACACCGCTTCACCTACAGGCACACGCAGGACCCGGAAAATGGACTATGGATGATTCGATCAATGAGGTGATCCGAAAGGTCAACCAGGGGGGTCCTTCTGCACCCCAACAAAGCCAAGGGGAGTACGTCTCGTCAGGATCAGCTTCACCGCCTACACCTGAACCTTTACTCAAGGTGTTTGAGGAGAAGAACAAGATGGTGCCATCAGTAGACGTCAAGAAAAAGCTGAAAAAGGAGCTCAAGACTAAAATGAAGAAGAAGGAGAAGGACAAGCCGAAAGACAAAGATCGGGAAAAGGATAAGGGCAAGCTGAAAGAGAAGAACAAGGATAAGAACCGGGATAAAAACAAGGACTTTTTCAAGGATGGAAAGATGCCCTGGAAGGAGTTTGGAATGAAAGATGACGAGCACTTCCTTCAGCGAGACTTCACTCTTCCCGAGGGCTCCATCAAGATAAAAACCAGAGATGTAGATGTCCCTAAGAAGGAGAAGGAGAAACACAAAGACAAAAAGAAGGATAAAGAAAAGAGTAAAAAGGACAAAGATAAGAGGGACAAGGGTAAAGACAGGAACAAGGAGGACCGGCAGAAACAGTCTGCGTTAGCGCCCTTTGCTCTGGGTGAAATCCCCCAACTGTTCAGCGCCGCTTCCTGCCTGCGCATCCCCTCTATGCTCCCTCCTCTGGCCCCGATCCTCCAGGATAAGGAGATAAAGAGCAAGGAGAAGGACAAGAAGAAGGACAAGAAGGAGAAGAAGAAAAAGAAAGACAAGGAGAAGGAGAAGGATAAGGAGCGAGAGAAGGCCAAAGAAAAGGAGAGAGAGAAAGAGGAGAAGAGGAAAGAAAAGGAGAGGGAAAAGGAAAAGCGGGAAAAGGAGAAGGAGAAGGAAAAAGAGAGAATTCGGTTGGAGAAGGTAATTTTATTTGTTTGATATGTCATGATGTGTTTGTTTTAGAGCAGGGGTGTCAAACTCAAGGCCCGGGGGTCAAATCCGGCCCGCGACTTCATTTGATGTGGCCCCACATGTAGGGCTGCTCGATTATGGCAAAAATCATAATCTCGATTATTTGGGTCAATAATTGATATCACGATTATTAAAAACGATTATCCATTTACTTTGAAAACATCCATTTATTGAAAAAAAAAATGTAACAGTATGTTTTTAACAGTTGATTACCCTGAACTTTAAAGGTGGGGTAGGTAAGTTTGAGAAACCGGCTCGAGATACACTTTTTGTTATATTCCATGGAATGTTCTTAACATCCCGATAGCAATGAATATCTTAAGTGCTTTGACAAAAAATCCATCTGTGGAAGCCGTAGTACTGTAAAAAGCACGACCAATCATTTTAGCCGGCCCGGCTAAAATAACTGGATGGCCTACCTGCCGGTCAGCCTTCCATCTGTGCACAAACTTATCTCGTGCCCTCATTGGTCATGTGCGCGTTCGTGTGTGTTGGAGGAGGGGCTCTGCTGGTTTCTCCAAAATTACCTACCCTACCTTTAAGTATAATTCAACTGAAAAAAAAAAAAAAATAGTTTTATTTCGATTATGTTGTTTTCATAAAGCGTTGCAAGCCAAAATCGTAATTGCGATTAATTGAGCAGCCCTACCCACAAGAGCTTGCAAAGAATATAATATGTTTGTTATATGGTTACATGGCGATTTACAGAAGCACGTTGCCCATAAACTACATGTCCCACAATGCATCTCTCATTTGACTTTTTTCTCAGATTTGATTTTTTTTCTTCTAAATATGCCTTTTTTCTCAGAATTTGCCCTTTTCTCAGAATTTTTTCAAAATGCTACTTTTTTTTTTTTTTTTTTTTTTTAAATCATTTTGTGACATTCTCACTGAAGAGACTTGCAATTATTTGCCCTAGACTTCTGCTTTCAGACCGAGTTAATTATGAAGTTATTACCCTATCCGATAATAATCCAATGCAGAGGCAATGATGTAATATAATACATTATTTTATATATATTAAATATTTACATATGTAGTTTTATATAGTCTTAAAGTTACAACCGGCCCTTTGAGTGCAACCATAATGCGAATGTGGCCCGTGATGAAATTGAGTTTGACACCCCTGTTTTAGAGTGTCATTGATGTTTACCACGTCCTTCATGTTTCCTCAGGTGAAAGTAGAGACTGCAGTAGTTCTGCCTTCTCCAGTGATCCCCAGACTGACGCTCAGGGTGGGAGCAGGCCAGGACAAAATGTAAGCACTCAATGAATGTTCCTGGAGATATTTCTCATCATGTTTCTTCCATCACCTCTTTTCATGTATCGTGATCTCCTCTCTTCTAATCTTTTTTGTTTTTAAATGTAAATTGTGTTTATCTGCAGCAGTATAATTATGACATATTTTATTAGTGTTATTTATTATTCCAATTTTACAAAGTTTCCTTAAAGTGCCTTTTCATTTTCAGATTTTCTTGACTGTAACATCTCAGTTCAGACTAGAATGTAAAATGTTCGTTTGGGTTTCCAATATTCAGTACAGTATGCCATTTACATTTGGTATAATGGTTTCAGTTCTAAAATTTTCATGCAACAAATTGCATGAAAATTCAGTATTTAATTAATTTCATAATCTTGGATTCATGTAATCCTTGTATTAGCATAATATATTAGTGTTTTTCATTTATCTTCAACAAAAACTATACAGATCTACACAGTGACTCTCAATAGACCGAGATAGCTACACAAAAAACACGCACTTTAAAAAATATATATATTTGACTGAAACATGGGGTTAAATTGTACAGCTTACACAGAGAGTAAAGTCTCATAATATCATATATATATATATATATATATATATATATATATATATATATATATATATATATATAGCGCAGTATAATCATGACATACTTTGTTATTATTATTAAAGTTATTATTTATTATTCCAGTATTGACATCTTTCTTAAAATGCCTCTTCAGATTCATAGTATTTTTTTTATTCTTTTCATACAGTACTTCCTTACTTTTCAAAATGTTGCAAATTGAATTAGGCAAAAGGATCAGGAAAAAAACATCAGTAGTCAATAATCCAATTTAAAAACAAAGAAATTCATTAAAAATAGGTGTTATTACTACGTGCTACATTGCCTTTGTGGTTCAAATAATTCTGACATTGAGTTATATTCTTTAAATTGTACAACTTACACAGAGTAAAGTCTCCTAATGTTATTAATAATGACATATTATTATACTATTATTACCTCTTCTAAATACCAGAATTATTATCATTGTACTAACTAGTATTTATCTCTCAATGGGTTTCCAGTGTCATCAGCAAGGTGGTTCCGAACTCGGAGCCCAGGACGCCGGTACCCAGGACCCCTGCCTCCAAGTCTGGACCAGGGAACCGTCCTCGGACGCCGCCTCCGCCTCCAGTCCTCGCGCCGGTCATCCCCATCCTGCCTCCAGCGCCCTCTCCTCTTCCACCAGCTCCTGCCGCTTCATCGCTGCTCTCCACGGCCCCGATGCTCTCCCCCGCCGCATCCTTCAAGACGCCGGTCCGGAGCGTAGTAACAGAGACGGTCAGTACATACGTGGTGAGTGCTTGTACGTTATTGTTAATTGTGCATAGTATAACAGTCTATGCATATGAAACACGACTACATGCATTTCCTATCATCACTTTTCTTGACTCTTAAGGTGGGCAGTAAATTAAAACACCTAAGAGATACTAACTATATGGTTATTCAAGATTTATTCTACTATTGTGTCATGGAGCAGTGTGTTACTTTTGTTTTCTGTTGTTTGCATTTCCGGTAGATACGAGATGAATGGGGAAACCAGATCTGGATTTGTCCTGGATGCAACAAAGCTGATGATGGCAGTCCCATGATAGGATGTGATGACTGTGATGACTGGTATCATTGGTAAGAGACCTACTTCAGTTTTATCTTCAGGCCTTATGACTCCCTTCATTGTGTTTTAAAATAACATCGTTCTGCATAGTTGACAATTAGGCTTGACTTTAACCAATTACAGATTTATAATTCACTGATTTGCATAATTGGGTGGTAACGATACACACAAATAGTGGGATGATATGTTTTCAGTACAACAGAGAAAACATTTTGATGTAAAATGATGACTCATTGGCAATTAAAGGGCTGGAAAAAGGTTAGTAGCAAAAAGTGAAACATATGTCAGTAATCCACTATTACATTACACTATAAACACTAACATGTGCACTAGGGCTGCACGATATTAGAAAAAACTGATATTGCGATATTTTTTGTCCCCTGCGATATATATTGCGATATGAACAAAATACAGGAATTGAAGAAAAGACCGTTTTTTTTTGTCCGCAAACCATCCTTTCTTGAACTTTAATGCTATACAATTGGTATTTTTCTAACTATATTTAACCGGATGTAGGATTTTTGTCACGGACGTCTGGATCTCAAGTTATCAGAGCAACAAGCTGAGCTAGCTCGGTTAGCAGCGCCGAACTGCCCTGGAGAAACACATGAAACGACTTTATTCAGTGTTTTTACCTTTAATCACCGGGTCCGTTTGTTTTGGAGATTTAATTGTGATTGGTGGTTTGCTGTGCATGCAGAGCCTGCATGTCACTCACTCAAGTACCCCTGACATGAGAGCCGCGCAAGTTTTCCTTTTGTAGCAAGCAGCAAAATAATTGTAACATGACGTGTTTGAGTGAATTTGCCTACTTAATATCGCACGTCGTAAAAAAAAATGTACGTCCTGCGATGTGAATATCGCGCATGCGCATATCGCGATTATAGTCACGACACGATATATCGTGCAGCCCTAATGTGCACATTTATTAGCAATGTCCTCTTTACATATTTACATAGAAATATCTGATGTTCGTTTTATTTTAGATGTATGTATCTATAGCAAAACTAACAACATGTTTGGAAAAGATTCACTTTTCTTTTGAACTCAACAACAATGCTGTTCATCATGTGTAGGCTTAGCTCTATGGGTATTACTGAAACTCATCAACAGACATTTTTTTAGCCTGCTTACTTTTTGTGGTTGTAAATTGAAATTTCAGCCCTAATTGTATTTCCCCCCCCCCCCCTTATTGTAGCAATTCACAGCAAGGAGGACGTCAGGGAAGTGAAGGGACACTCAGCGAGAGAGAGAGAGAGAGACAGAGACAGACAGTCAGAAAGAAAGTGAAAGAGAGAGATGACACAGCATACAGTTCAGAAATTAAACAAATATTTAATGTTCAGTTCAGTTCTCTTGTGAATAAATGTATTCTCTTAAACAGTGGCCTTATGTGGTTGTTTTTCAGCCTTTCTATCTCCAACATGTTACTACAACTTGTTCTACATGTTGATTCATTCACACACGCTGAGGACATTATACAGGAGTTATTTTCACATTTTATTTACAATATTATGATATTCAAATCATAAATAGGGAGAGACAAAGCAAATATTTGTAAAATCAACACTCAGTAGCCACATATATACATGTAGTAGAGGAATAAATGGTGTTGCCAACCCTTTAGTTGGTTTTGAGTTTGCAGAGACATAACGTCACCAAACATTAACAGGATGCCACACAGCTTTCATCCTTTCTACTCTTTGTCCAGTTGAATTCTGTATGTTCATGCTATTCAAACTATGAACAGCAACTTACACATTGAAGAATGTTTAGCTAGTGCCTCGTTTCTTTATTCAATAGAAAACATCACTATACTCAAAGACTCTACCCACTAGTAGTGATCGACATATTTGTAATTTTTCATTAATTGTCCTGCTGTCAAAGCTTTAATCATTCGGGGAATATCTGCATTTAGTCGCATGTGTTAGCCTTTCCTGGCTAGACAATTTCATGGACTCTTCAGACGTTGATGAACAGTTGGTCTGTCCGTTTTTTCCATTCAAGAGCAAGTGTTATAGGGATTGTTTGCATTTTTGAAGTGGGGTTGTAGGAGGTGCCTTTCCATAGTCAGTGCCTAACTTTAACAAAAGTGGTTGGCAGTCAGCACAGCCCCATTTATGGTCCTGAGCTATGCAATGTATTGCTGTGGAAGGGGAAACTATATTACAAACTATATTTTAGCTACGCCTAAAAAAGCAATATCAACTTAATTGTTCACTTCATTTAGTGCATTTTCACCGCTTTACCTTGCCGTCATTCTGTCTTTTCCGTTGGAGAAATCCAGCTGTTATTTATGTTCTGCCACAAGTCTATATTTAACACAAACAGTCATTTTGGCCTCCAGAGCATGGAGTTTCTGGTCTACAGCTGCCTCGATCAGTTAGTTTGTGTTATTGCGTGACTTTGGGGAATCCAAACTTATATTCTTATCTTATATACCCGTAATCGTCCCACAGAGGGGACATTTACATTCTGCATTTGACCCATCCTAGTGTTAGGAGCAGTAGGCTGCCATTATGTACAGCGCCGGGGAGAAACCAAACTAACCAATGTCACACAATAACAAACAAAGCAGCAGATTCTTCCAAGGAAATTGCTTAAATTCTGTGCACACATTCCTGTCTGTCATCTAATTTCAGTAATGCATTCCCCATTGGTACCTCATACAACACACTACACTTAAAGAAATATCCCTTTAAGCTTATGTAACAGTTATTATTCAGTTTACTGGGCATATCCAAACTCAATAACAGTTGGGGACTATTGCTCTTCCTTTTACATCCCTGCTAGAGAAATATGTGTTTCTTTTCATTAACCTGAACCCTTTTCTCCTTTTTTCTGCTCAGGCCTTGTGTTGGGCTCCTTACCGCTCCTCCTGATGACCAGCAGTGGTTCTGTGTTAAATGTTCCAGCAAAAAGAAGGACAAAAAACACAAGAAAAGGAAACACAAACTGCATTGAGACTATGCAAAAAGCACATTTTTGAACTTTTTTGGACTTGAAGCCATCACTGAACACTCGTGGCACTGCTGTAAAATAAAAAAAAGAAAGTTTAAAATTGAGGCTGTTACTAACATCTGATGATTTTTAATAATGATGTCAGCCATGATGCGTTGTAAGTTGGAAGGAAGAAAAAAGGCTTTAACCAGCACATATCCAGCCTTAGTTCTCGTGTGGACTCTGTGGGTTTCTCTTTTCACCTGTACACTGTTTGCTTGTTGTTTTGGTTATCCAGTCGTAGGAGATCCTGACAATTACGTCCGTATAAGGTGACCATGACAATTTGATGAGAGCTCAAAAAAGCAGAAAACCGGAGAACAACTTAACATCACCGTCTTTTTTTCTGTTTCCTTTGTCGCCACAAAATGAATGACCACCAAGTCAGACCTTTCCCCAGTTTCCTGCAGTATCATTGACCTGTCATGTATATAATGATGATGGAATCAGGTGTGTATAAATGTGTCTACCAACTTCCAAGCAAAGTGCATTTTGTTCTTAGGATTTCTGACTTGTTAAATCCATTTTCAGATATTGGTTTTTAACTTGAGTGATTTTCTGTAATTTCTGTACATTTTTTAAATTTAAAGTTTGTATTTTTATTATTTCTTCACATGGATATGTCCTGGAGTTAATACTGTAGCTGTGCTTGTAATGTAATTCATTTAGCTGATATTTCAATATTAAAGTTGATCGGTCTGTGTACTCACAGACTTTACGATGTAAATCTCAATACAATCAAAAGTGTATGCTAAATTTCCTTTCAACCACTTCTGTGTATCCTTATTTAATTACATTTTAAACAACACTGCACTGAAAATACTTTCCAGTAGCTGATTGTTTGAATTTGCTTGGAAAATATATCAGATAGGAAATCTTTTAACAAACTACATTTCAGATGTTGAATTTATTTCCTACTAATTTTAGACTTTATAACAAAACTATTTGTGTCAGCAGTCAAATCTTTGATCCTGACTTGCAGCAGTCTGTGCAACGCATTAGCCCAGATTTAGGGCTTTTTTTGTCTCGTTGTCATCTTGCACTTAACCTACATAAGATATTTAAAAGAGTGCTTGGCAGTCACATTGCACAGGGTGGCATTAAAATATATTTTGTGGATTGTAAGCAAATATGTTCTCATGTCTTTAGAAGTCTGTCTGATGATGCCTCCTGTTCAGTTAATCTGCAGCAGAGCAGTTTTTGCTTTCCCCTCAATGGCCACATGGTGTCATTCTTTATACACGCACACTAGCATGCGGCTCATGACATGTACAGACTCCACAGCAGGCTCACACAGAAAAGGACCTCACAAACCACTTTATGAATGTAAGAAATGTGACAGGTGTCTCTAAATTGATGCATGTGGAATCCTATCTCACAAGTAAATCCAGCTCCAGGAGGGCCCTCCCTCACTAGAGTACCTATAGCTGACTTAGATTGTAAACAGGATTTACGGCCTCTCATAGATATAGATATATATATATATATATGGCCATTCTCTTATATATATATATATATATATATATATATAAGAGACTGAGATAGTTGTGTCTTTCGGTGTTATCATTTTTTACGAGGCAGGTTTTGCATTCGGGTCAAAAGTTCCAGTGAACGATTTGCAACTGTTATGTCTATCGTAGAAGGTTTTATAACCACTGAAGTATAACTTCACGTACTGAACTCTGAAAGGTTGAGATGTTTATCAGACTTCTTCTATTTATTTCTGGCAACAATCAGCAGCCAGATGCTGTCTGAACTACTATAGCATAACATAACTTTATCTTGGTGGAAAACTATTTAATGATTTATAAACTGTAGCAGTACTTTAAAATCAATTAGTTGACAGAGTGGTGTGATGTGCAGAGCAGCATTGATCTGAATAAGATGTCAGAGAGCTCTTAGGAAAACCTGAGGAAAGCACATTAAAGTCGTTCAACCTACAAAAGGGTAAAAGCATGGCTTACTCTAATTCAATCTTGTTCAGTTAATTATGTTCTAATGCTGTTATATTTTTTGGGTGATAGGCAGATTTTTGTCTGTATTGTTATTAAAAAATGTGTTCTTAATCATGACTTAACCCAAATGTCTTTCAGTCTTTCTACCAAGGAAATGGTGGCACACCCACTCACTGACTTTTTTGGTGAGTTCAGTCACAGAGGACACTCTTTAGTAATATAAAGGACTTAAACTCCATCGAAGGCCTTCATTATATATGAATGCTTTACATTATCTGCAGCTGAGAAGTACACCTGACTCATTCATTCCCTTCTTGAAATTGAACTTTTCCTCTTACTTATTAATCTCTTTCTCTCATTTTGTGTGACGCTCCCATAGATGGCGTTGACGGAAATCTGCTCAGTGTCTTCCGATAACACTAAATCAAAGAGGAAGTGGAAAAAATGATGTGTGACTGAAGAGAAATGAGGAAGTTAAATGAATTCTGCCCATGCAAAACAAGCAGACACTTCAGTGTGGTGTTGCTTTTTATCATATGAGATGCATTCACTCGTGCAAGCACACATGAGCAGTCATTTTACACAGAATTAATTCACCAAAAGGTTATTGCTGAGAGACAGATGAGGCATTGTATGAATTAAAATGTCAAGAAGTTCATAGATAGCAGTGTCCTCTAATGCTAAAAGTCTCTCATGCTGTCTGTCCCTCTCTTCAGTCACACATGCTGGTGTCAGGTCTCGTACAGTCGAAGCTTGTTGCTAGCATCTGTTGGCTCATAAATTTCACCTCCTAGTGCCGGTAAAGATAGAGCTCTGCCATGTCTGACATTAAAAGGATTAAGTCTTTATTTCTGACTAAGTACAACATGTTTTCACCTTGTCCAGACGCATCTTAACTCCCCCATAAACAGGACATAAATATGATGTAAAGCATAGTATTAATTCTTCAATGTTAAAACACACGTGTGCAGCACTGCGCATTGGTACAAGCTGCAGGACACGGTGTGCACCGAGCTGTAACAGTTTCAGTGTTAATCCACCAAAACACAGACATTATTTGTTTGTCCAATCAGTCCCAAGAGGTGGTAAATGTGGCAAAAAGGGAAAGCTGATGGTTGCTTTCACTCATCACGAGGCCACCTGCAGTGCTGTAAATATATGCTGCTATTTAACTTCAGTGTGTTTTTGTCACGCACTAAGACACACTAAGGCACCAGCTTTCTCTTCACTGTGGATGTGAACAGGATGTGGTGGGTTTCTCTTAGTGATGCATCGTTGCCTCACTACTTACAGCTTTCACAAGATGCTTTTAATGTCATATTCCTACGCCATTTTGTGTTGTGTTATTTTTCTTCTTCAACCTCTTTTGAATGAGGTTTCAACTGGAAAGCATTGAGCACACACTATTATCATACTGAGCGTTTTCTGGTGCACTTACATGTTGGTAGATCATAGCTCTGTAAGATTATGTGCTCTACATGACGCCCGTGGCACTGAGCAGCAACACATCATACAGAACTGGATTTCAGCATCAGTGTTTAAATATTCATATCAGCAGAAAAGAGCAGGGCTGGAATGAAGAAGGTTTTGTGCCATGATCAGAGGAAGTGGAGCCCTTTCATGCTGATCTACTCAGTTAGATACCAGCACACACCGACATGACCCTGTTTCAGATGACTTTCCTACTTAATGTCACGTTCTACTAACAGAACACAACACCTATGGGAGAATGAGACCTAGATTTTATATCTCCTGGGTTTTGCGCAAAGAATATTGTGACAAATTGCTTTCAAATGTTTAATCTAGTGGCAAAGTGAGAGCAAAACATGATTAAAGTGTGTTAGTTCCGAATATGTGTACTGCAGCTTTAAAAACTGCTCTGCTTTCAACATATTTTCAGTTTATGGCTCAGAACACAGTCAAATGAGCTTTACCCAATGCAAGGTAACATGCAAGGAGTTTTTAAAAGCACCATGTTGTTGAGCACCACCCAGTTGATGGTAAGGGCTTTTAGTAGTTAGATTTTAATGTGAAGAAATATTTTCTATCGTAGATCTTTTTACAGAAATACATGCCTCCAGGTCGATTTCATGAGTACAATATGCTCTTTGGTAGGCCTATTGTGAGCCTGAAGTAGAGTCTCAGGCAGTATTTGCATGTATTTGAGTAGTGGATTGACTGCAGTCTGAAATGGTGAGCAATGGGGGTTGCACTGTGACCTGTCCTTATTAAACAAGTATTCATGCTGACTACAATGTATGCTTATATTCTAGCAGGCTATCTTTATCTGTACCCACTCCAGAATAATAATGACATGAGGTTGTCAGCTCTCAGCTCTCTACCTGTCACCCACTGGTTAATCATCAGCCAGCTCACGGAGGGACAGAGTCATGCACATCCCCACAGGAGCTGAATATAGAATGGCTGTAATATTTACCTACAACATGTACAGGTGCTCAGTGAGGAGTTGAATTATTAATGTTAAAAAAACGTAATGGGAACAGTTTTTAGGGAAGCAGGCTTACAGGTGTGTAGGCCTACTTTGCCTTGGCCTTTATTTGGAGCAATTCACTGAATCATACATGCCGACACTTACAGAATGATGCCACAAAACCAGGACTAGTGGATGAGATACTGAGGCAACTGTTTCCATGTTTCCTCTAATCTATCCCAATCTGACAGTGGGAATAAATCATCCATGTCCAATTTGCTGAAGTTTTCCTAGTATGGGTGTCAATTAGTGCAAGAGTGCTACTGTGGCCACAGCTTTACAGGCAGCAAACTGGGCTGCCGCAGGCAGCACAATGCATTAGCGCACGATGAGCTGTCAGAGAGGATTATTTCAGCCACGCCAGTCAGCGAAGGGGGTGGGCGCCGCTCTGCTGCACTAAACCAAGGAGAAAGAGTGGGCGGGAGACAGAGAAAGGGAGAGAAACACATAGAGGAAAGAGGGAAAGAAAAGAAAGTGTCCATTTCACCGGTTGGATTTTTCCAGAGCACCGAACACCGATGTTGGAACACTCTTCTGAGCTGGCCCTGGTGCAGAGTTTGTATGCCAACAGCATGCGTTGTCCCCCCTCTGCAGCCGGGATCTCTGTCAGGAATGAGGACCTGCCTATGAGGTACGTTTGGGTTGGCCCCTCATTCAAATCTGGGCTAGCTTTTGTAGAGCAGCCCGTATTTGGACTGCTTCTTTGTCTGGGCTGAATATTGTCATAGGATGTATTGTTTCCAGCTGAGGCGTTCTCTCATACTGTGTCTGTGTGACTGTGGGCAGGGTGGTGTTCCTCTGCTATCCCAGTGTGGTTTTTCACCCCAGGATCCCAGAAACCATCAATTTTATTGTTTGAATGTGGCCATTCATATAAATCCCATTTTCCCTCGTCAAAGAAGTGGATTAGATTTAAATTGTATTGGAATATAAAAATGAATATACAGATTCTCATGTCATTGAATTTCCTTTCTCCTCTTTGCAGAGTTCAACAAGGACTCAGATACTTGCATTAACTGTTAATAAAGAAAGAGACACAAATGTGTCTGTGATGCAGGTGTTTGTCTCTGAATTGAAAAGGACAAACCCATGTAAAAAGATATCTACTGAAACCAACCCCAGCCTATACTCCCTCAGTCAAGAAACAACAAAATATGTAATTTATCTTTAAAAGAACAAGAAGGAACATCTTGTAATTTGCATAAATTGAGAGAAACTGCACCCTGATAACAGTGTTATCATTATTAGCCTATGTTGACCCAGTAGATTTCCTCTGAAAGGATGATAAGATGAAGTTCTCTCCATTTTGAGAGCCCTTTAGTTGGTCGCCATTCTGCAGCTTTTACGAAGGGCTGAGCTGAAAAAAAGTGTGACTTCAAGTTTGAGGCAACGTTTTCAAACAGAGATGATGTGACCCATTTGGGTTTGAAGTTGGCCTATTTTTACACTGTGCAGTTTGTCACGAAGGGGTGCAAAATTAAATTTGATGATGATGATGATGGGGGAGTGGAACTTCAGCTCTACTGCATGAGAGCAAATCAAACAAAAAATGGATCACAGCGGTAATAATACTAATCTAAGATTAAGAATAGGAGGCTATTATTAGAAGATGCAAGCAACCAGCCATCATCTCTTAGAAAGGACAAGGAGATGCATAAACTGGTGCGAAGGCATTATGAATTATACAAAGCTGTGTATATTGTACATACTCACGAAAGAAAGGAGCTGCTCTTTACAAGAATGCTGCTTCTTTTAAAACAAATCTCTGCAACAAGATCCCCTGAGATCTAATTGAGTCAAAGGAAATATGTGGTTGCTGAGGATGGGATGACATTATTGTCTTTTTCCTCCATTTTAATGAAACCTGATTCTCCAGAGAGGTTTACAATATCTTTTTATAGCAGGCCCTCAAGCTTAATGGTAATGCATGTTGCATATAGTGGGCTTGTATGCATGTATGGCAAAATAGGTCGCATATCACATTATGCATACAAACCTCTTTTAGGCAATGTTTAATAAAGCATGCTCTGCACTGGTGCCAAGTTGCCTTGAAATTGCTATGGATACAAGGATTAAATTGGATTCCATGAATAGGATGTTTCTTAACACTCGCTATGAATAATATTTTTGGATTTTGCAGCTGCTGGAGCAATAATGAATGATTTGATAATTAGGATAGGCCCCAGCCTCTATGCTAAGGCAAACACTACTTGACAGCAGCCCCCCTACTGTTCCCCCCCAAGTTAGGAGGCCTCGCCCTGCAAGTCTAGCACAACAAAAGAAGATAAGCCTCCCTTCCCCCAGGGAAACAACAGCCCAGCACAAAGGGGAAGATGACCTATGACCCAGGGGGAAAGCATGACTGAAGACAGCAGAATGAAACTGCATTTTACCATTTGATTTGAAAAGATTTATATAAAATAAAGGTTCCTCATTTGGACTCTTGATGAAATATGGAAACAGGGGCAGCACCATTAAGCTTGATGATAATGACCTGGGTTTATATTTAAACAGTTTAAATGGCCCTTTAATCAGGATCATTAGTCCCTGACTCACCCATAAACGAAAAAAAAAGACTGGACATGATCTGATTCTTATAATGTGCCTTTTTTCCTAAAGAGTCTACGTGATATCAGTCATTATACGAATAAAAACAGGGATGTCACAGCAGATAAAACATAATAAACTACAAATAGGTCACTACAGTCTTTATAGAATACCACGTGCAGGCCCTGTGGGACATTACAGTAATTTTACATCGGGGGGTAGGGGCTCGTGAGGCAGCAGAAGCAGCGGGCAGCATGCTTTCAGACTTTTGTTGAAAAGGCCACGCCTCTGGTTTGCTGCAGCTCAGTGTGACAGCGGCTTGCCTGCATTTATTTCAGTCGGAGACGAGATAGAAATTAGGAGGAAGGAATAAAGGCGGATACCGGTTCCCTCTCTCTCTCATGCAGTTTTGAAGAAGACGCCCCCCCTCCCTGCACCTGTTCTGCTCCGTCTTGTCTCGCAGGAGTTGAGCCTCTTGCGAGTGAAAGTCGCTTCTCATTGTTAGATAGACGTTGTTTTGAGCATGACTTCGGCGTACAACCTGGATTTCCACCCTCTGGCCGAAAGTCGGTTAATGGCTTCGAGCGACTCAATGTAAGTAAACCAGCTATCGATGTGCATTGTGTTCCCGTCTCTTTGTGGACACATTTGTGAGTGTTTTTTTCAAAGATACAACAGTTCAGGGCGAATTAGCTACCGTTAGCTTACGATGCTAACGTTGCTAATCATACGAGCAGTGACGGTACGCTCACCTGGAGTTTAAGTAGTTTGTCTAACTTCGATAATAAGGGGACGTAACCTCAACGGAAGTCAAGTTAAAGTGAATGTAACACGACTCCCAAACACGACACGGTTTGGTGCTAACGTCACATTACTGGAAGTTGCTGGACGAAGAAAACGCAGTTTGCTAGCTATCGGATACTAGGCGCGCTACATTAGTCAAGTAACATGTGCTTCCGGAGATCACAGGCTTCGGTATCATATCTAAAAACTGCATTTATTAGGTTTTAACCACAACAAGCTGCCGAGTGTGTGTGCAAGTTAACTTGTAGGGACACGGCACCACCTTCAGAGTTAGGTTAATAAGTTTACTTTGAGGTGTGCGGGATCGAAACGGTAAGTTTGGTGTAACAACGGTCAGTTATTAACGGTTAATAGGAAGTGCGTTGAAGGGAGTTAACGCGATAGTTTGTGAATAATATGTAGTGTTGCACACCTGATACGTGATTTGCTTTTTGGTTTAAGCTGAACAGCATAAGTGCAGCTTGTTTGTAGGCAGCACACGGGCTCTGCTTTGCCTGGCGCACAACCAGACCCTCCCTGCTTCTCTGCTAGCTATCAAGCTAGCTAACCCCCTCCCCGTCCATGTTGAATGCAGAGTGCTTACTTAAAAACACGTGGTTTGCTACATTATTGAGCCATTAATGGAAATCTTGTGACAGGGCATGTACACACAAGGGAGAAGAGACATTCACCAAGCACAGATGGATGCATATCTTGTTTTTATTTATTTCATTTTTAGTACTGTCAGTCCTGCACAACCATCCGAATATTTTTGCACATTTGTACACAAAGCTACCTCTTTTAATATCTGCACATGTTTATTTTGTCATATTATACTGTACGTAGTGTTTTGGTATCTCTATATTACCCTATATTTTTAATATTACAATAGTAAAAAAAAAAATAGATTTGTTTTAGATAACTGTTTATTTATACACACAAGGCACATTCATGTAAACCTTCTTGGCAATAAACCTGATTCTGATATTGTATCAGCACTTCTTAAGGGCGTTAAGACCATAGTATATTTATTTAGCATTAAAATAATCCGACTCTCGTCTTGCTTTGTGTCTTTCACTTCTGTAAATGTCATGACCCAACTGTTATTTTGTAACAGTATGTCTTCAGACTGTTTTTTTGCAGTCTTATCATTAACGAATGTCAGTGTGGTTGGCTGCAAGGCCAGTTCTTGATTTGTATTTTTGATCTTTTGTACCACATTTTGTTCTACTGTGATTTATAGCTGAATACATTCCCTCAAGACAACAATAATCGACATGGGTTTTGTAATTTTTCCATTTATAAATACTAACAGTACCTGGTTCCATCTCATAAAATGTGATGGGTTAATGCTTTTCTTTTTCTAATGGGATAATAGATTGTATGTCTTTTAAGGTTAATGTATTTTAGTTGGACAAAGCAAGCCATTTTAAAACATGACCTTAGACTGACGGAAATTGAAAAAATAATTGGTTGAATAATTTCTCGTGAAAAAAAGTTTTTCGAGGCCATAACTTGATTATCCCAAATTGAGGAAAGCTTGTGGAAATAATAGGGTGTTTATATCTGACAGGTTAGATTGTGTATACTATTTCCCATTTGGGACTAAGGATATTCTTTGAACAGTATCTCATCTATTGGACATGGAGATGGTAAGGTGCTGATTAGATCCTGTCCCAGCTGTATTTGATTGATTTATCTCGTTCATTGTTGACAGTGAGAGAGACTATTTGGGCTTACGTGTGATCCTTTGGCAGCCAACACGGCCATAGTGCTATGTCAGTAAGCTAAGCGTCAGAGTGATCCCCTTTGTTGTGGTCGGGACGCTGTTGATCTGTGCAAAGTGTAGGATCTTGGCACAGAGTCTGGGGGCTGCCCGGCCAGCTGTTATGCTCACTGAGGGTGGTGGCGGTTTGAGAGTACCATGCAGCCAGATGTTGAAGGCCAAGTGTGGGAGGGCTGTGATCCGACCTGTCACCTGTTTCTGTGCTCCTGCTGCTTGCTTGGCGCTGCAATAATTACACGACTGGCTGTCCTGGAGCTACGTGTACACACAGCCTTGGAGCGCTCATAATCACGTCCCCTATGTAGGGTGGTGAGATCGAAGGTTGAGCAAATTACTGTGCATGCTTTGCAAACAAAAGATATTGTGGGACATGGTTGCATAACACCAGATGATCCCACCATGTCCATGAAATTGTCAGTACTGTGCGTCTGTTTAGTTATAAACAAAGCCTGTACTAGAGGCATATTAAATCAGCAAAATAGTGTACGGTACTTCTTATTTCATGTTTCTAAAATGTGATATAAATTAGCATATCTTTTTTTATATTATGCACTGTTCAGGTCGGCATGCTTCTGACCTTGAATTCAGAAGCGTGTCTGTAGTCCACATGAATTGAAAAGAAAAAGCACTTCTTGAGAGGACAAGTCCAGAGTAGCAGTAATCGAATTCGGATTGGATCGAAGGCATGTGACAACAAGAGAACCTCCCGTTTGGATTGATGGCTTTGTGGGGCAGAAAGCTTCTGTCAGAAATGAGTTGTTATTTATCATATGAAGTATTTGTCTGCTATTTTTAGTTTGTGACTTGTATGGATTATATATTGCCCTAAAAAATACAGGCAATCAAGCATATCATTAACAGTACTTTCAGCTTATACTCCAAACAATGCACTTTTTCAATTATGGTTGTTATACAAAAGTGTTAAAAATTAGATTAAACATACTTTATTTGCTCACTATATTGTAAACTGTTATATATTTTTTAACATAGGAATCAATAAGTACGGGAGTTATTTTGGACACAGCCACATACAATTATATGGTATTTGTAAGCATTACCCAAAAGCACAAAATTACATGTTAGATAGGGAGTTTTTTTATTAAAATTGTTCTATTGCTTATCACGGGTTAGGCTAATGGATGCCGAACCAAATCGGGGCAGTAAGCACACTCTGTCAAGTGTAATTGCAGCGTTTAGTGGTCTGTTTGTCTCTTCATTTGTGATGCATTGGTAAGGCTTCTGCCTGTTCTCATGAGCTCCACCCGAAGATTTAAATTCAAGCTCCACCTGACACAAACAGAGGTGTGAGCATTGTTTATTTAGTTGGATGTGACTGTTTGTTCACAGAAGCGTCATCCGTATCCGCCAGGGATGCTTGGTGTGAGTATGGAGCTAATGGGGCGGGCCTTGTCTGGCCGTCTGTTAACATGAGGCCCATTCAGAGGCTGATTGAACACGTCTGTCTTCATCATGGAGAATACAACAGTGAAATCGGGCCATATTGAGCTGAATTGGAGTTAATGCCAGGAGGAAATATCATAATGACTTCTCATCAGAACCACAATGTGCTGATTAGGGTCGACCACTTGGTATGGAAATCAAATAACACACAGCCTCCTGTTTCTGCTTTTTAGCCTCAAGCGACATCCGTCCAGAGTTGTCATTTGTTCTTTCAAACCTGGGCCACGAGTCTGACTGGTTTTTCCTTGGGGGTCCTACAGCAAAGTTATGTAAATCCTGCTGCCGTCTTCTGTGACCAGTTTTGAAGTTGCAACTCAAAGCCTGTGCCGAAGATATTTTTATGCCAAGCTTTTGAAAACTACTTCTACCTGTCAAATAATATTCTGCATCTTTTTGTAGTAGAGGAGAAAATAGATGGAGCTAAAAGAGTGAGCCCTCATGTTGACAGCTGTCAAAGATATTACCAAGTCATTAGAGGCATTCTGTGTCTCGTTGAATCAGCTTATAAGGCCGCTTGTTTCCTGAAAGAAAAGCAACTCGTGATTTTTCTGAGGGTATTACAAGCAAACAGCTGTTTCAGTTGACTGATTTTCCTCTTTTCTCTGAAGCATTACGTTTGCCCATGTGATCTCTGACTTTCCTTTTATCCCGAATAAAGCTTGACAGCCAAAACAGCCCAGGGCTAATGAGTTTTTGTTTATTACTCCAAACAGGAAGAGGCTCAGCCTTATGTGTAGCATTGCCCTAACAAGACTTGTTCACTTAATATTTTAATTAAAGAAACATTGGGGGTTGAGTACCAAATAACCTGGACAGTATTAATATAAATACATTTAAATCATGTTTGTTGGTTTATTTTTAATATAAGTGACCACAACAATTGCTTTCCGTCAGCTGTGGATGCAAAACAAAATCATGTGATGAGACATGTGCTACTGCTGTGACCCCTGACGGTTTAGGGATGAGTAACGTAACACAATGCTGAGCTTTCGAAATCTTGTGCATTACCAGTCAAATTGGCCGGCTTTCTATTATGGGCACGGCAAAGGTGTCACTGGCATACTTGCGCGGTCAGAGGGAGCTCACCAACAGGACAGACACATGGTCCAAATAAATCACCTGTTTTTTTATGGGTGGTGCAGCAGTAAGCATGCAACTGTCGTGGCTCTGAATGACTTGTCAGCTGCTGCAGGGTGTCTCGGGCTCGACGAGCTGCCACATCGCATGGCTGTTGGTGGAAGCTCAGCAAAAGACTTCCTCATTCCTGTCTGGAGCACCCTGCTGGGCTGGTAGAGAGCAGAGCCGGGACGTATTGATAGAATCAACTATAGTATTTTTTTAGTTGGTACCGTTATCAATGATGTGCCAACAGTTATTGTGTGTCTGTTGGTACTTTTTCTTTATAGAATATATATAATCTGCAGTAGGTATGACTGATTTAACGTCTTGACACTCCAGTTCTGCTGATGGACACTACTTAATGTCAGCAGGTGTCACTTCAAACTGATATGCTACTGGCAGATGCTATTTGGTTTCTTATAGAGTTGGAGTTTACAGCATGGCTATTTCTTGGCCTGTACCAAGTTTAAGTGGTGCTAATTAAATGGATTGTGTAACATTTGGACAGAGCCAGGCTAGCTGTTTGTATCTATTTCCAATCTTTGTGCTAAGTTAACCGGCCGCTTTCTTAAGCTTCATATAACCTACTGATATGAGAATGGTTACAATAGGTCTCACAGTTAGAAAACACCCTGCAATTTGAGTTTAAAATTCACCAATGTTTCTATAGTTTTGATTCCTTCTTGGGCATGAACAAAACCTATACTCTCTAGAGCAGTGGTTCTCAAACTTTTTTCAATAATGTACCCCCTTTGAAAAAAAAATTCAGCCAAGTACCCCCTGATCAGCGCAAAAACAATTTGTTAAGGAAAAAATGCCTATATAAAGAGGTACAGTGCTGTCCCATCAGTGTCTGATTTATTAAAACAACAACATTGTAACTGAGAAACACTTAAATGCTACATTTCAAATGTTTACAATCCATCACTAAATTCATGGCAAACCAATTTTAACATCATGCAATAACACTAAGACGACATTAGTTGCATTGAACTGATCTTTTTAATAAGTTGTCCTTAAAATTTAGTGAGAAACATGGGCTTGTGCTTCACTGAGGATCTTTGTCATTCTGACAGGAAGGCAAACTGCAGTTATTACACTTTGCGTTTTGAAATATGTGTAAATAAAACCCACACTGCTCAAACTTCCTTACTTTTCCCAAAATTCGTATATTTATTTATTTTGGGGCGTGGGGAATGAAGAGGAAAAAAAATGAGCATTTTATGAGCATGGGATTTTGACCCCTCATATAAACATATGCATAATGCTGCACTATACTTTGCGGCCACACGCCTTTGCCAAGCAACACTTAGTGTTTAGGTGTCCTTTGATAAGCAGGCAGTCATATAATTAACTTGAACTAGCTAGATCTGATAGATTTGGACATAAACGCGAGTGAAGTATAACCGGACGCGAGAGAGAGATCAGAGATCAGATCAGCTGCTGCTGACGGAGAACACGCAGCTCTGCATGATCACAGCTCCGCCGCTGTGACGGACCGTTGAGTGGAACAAAATTAAATACACTAAGAGTTGGACCTAACACACTTGGCTAGTTTATCTACTCTGGAACTAGCTAAACTAGTTATAAATATATTTATTCTTTAATGTCGGGTCACTTATTACAGGTTCAGCGAGCTGCACGAGACTGACGGGCTGTCGGGAGAGGAAAAGAGAGCGCCCCGTTTATTTTTCCCATTTTATTATCCAGAATTGCTGTAAACCTTTGAATAAAGTCGTTAATCTACTATTAGTAGTTTGTTTAAATGCATTACTTATGTTGTTTTTCTCATTAACATAAAATAAATCTCACGTACCCCCTGCAGTACTCCAACGTACCCCTAGGGGTCCGCGTACCCCCATTTGAGAACCACTGCTCTAGAGCAGCGGTTTTCAAAGTGTGAGGCACGCCTCCCCTGGGGGGCGCCAGAGAGCTTCAGGGGAGGTGCAGCGTAAAAAAGAAAAGAAAAAGAGAAACAGTGAAATCTAGCTAGTTAACTTCAGCGAACTTTATGAGAGTGGCAACGTGGATCGATTTTTAGTGAAGTTACCTAAAGTGAGAGAGGAGACGGCGTCTGGCAGAAAGCGTCACTTGCACACTTTTGGCTGTCTGTGGAGACCGAGTTCCCCCACCTCGCCAAAAAGGCTGTAAAAGTGCTCATTCCCTTCACCTCCGCCTACCTGTGTGAGTGCGGGTTTTCCGCATTGACTTTGATCAAAAGCAAGTACCGGTCAAGCAGGGGCGGATCTACCGGGGTGGCATGGGGTGGCAACTGCCACCCTAAAAATAGCCTTGCCATTCCAGTTGGCAGCTTTGTTTTGAAATAAAAGTTGTGGCTCATCGGACATTTATGAGAGAAAGTCAAGTGAATGCAGCACAAGACGCGAGCCTTGTAACCCCTCCCCCGTCCTTGGCGTGAGCGTGGAAATGTGATTGGCGGCGATTTCATTTGAACGGGACGGCGCAAAACGAGAAGCATCCAGACCCAAGCAGAGGGAAGGAATGAGGTATTTGCGGTCTACAATGACAGAGAAGAGACTGTCAAGTTTGGCTGTACTCAGCATTGAATTAAAACGCACTAAAGCTTTAGATCTTAATCAGTTTGTGAGGCGTTTTGCTGAACAAGATGGTAATCGCCGCATTCAGCTGTTATAGGCAACTTGATGCTCTGCACACGGATGACTCGATGAGCATAAACAACTGTTAAGATGATGACCTTACGTGTGTAAATATATTTTTTTCTTTGTGGGGGTCTGCCCCCAAAAACAGTTTTAACTCCTGAGAAAGTCAAATAAGACGGTGTGTCAAACTACACTGCCCAGCCAAAAAAAAGTAACCACTTTGAGTTAACTAGGCCAGTAGGTAAGGACTTTCCACTGGATAATAATACCCCTGCATTATAGCAACAACAACCATCATAATAATAATAATAATAATAATAATAATTGGGAGGGGGGGCGCGGTTGTTCTTATGTTCTCTGAGGGGAGGCTCACCTTCCCACACTTTGAAAACCCCTGCTCTAGAGCACATTTACACACACATTTGAGTCTTGAAATGTTCACCCAAAAAGTTGGTAATGCTTGTTTTCCTCAGTTCACAAGTTGTATCAAGTACCAAAATATTTGTTTAATTTAATTATACTTTTTAATTATTAACAAATCAGTGTGGTCTTTTAAAATAAACAAACAACACACTAACTTTAACATTAACATATTAATATTATCAAGCGCATTTTTTTGATATGTTATATCCCCTACTGACGCTACTACAGTTCTTTAACCTGTTCCACTCTGAGCCTGTTTTTCAGGTCTCAGGCTCGAAAATGACATTCCCAGAACAAATGACCATATCTTCCCTTCTAAAAGGGTTAAATTAATAATCTTTTTTCTCAAAGTAATGATAAACCTGTGAGTTGGATGTAGAAGTGTCAGAATCAATATAAATGTTTTTTATTTTAAAGAAAATTCAGATTTTACATAGTAAAAAACTGTAAATTATAGTGTCCGTCCAAAAATTATTTTTCACAGATAGTGAAAACTACCCTTGGATGATGGGTTAGTAGACTAAAAGCTTTAGGAATCCAAAGTACAACATATAATAAGTACCCTGTATCAAGATTGATGCAAAACAAGTGAAATTTGACCTTTTTAGAGAGATTTAGCCAAAAACTGGGCCATCTGGGGTCATTTGGGTGGATTTGACCTATCTCTGGCCCCCCTTGCTCGATTTGGTTGGTTGACATACCCTTGTGACCGTTAGAGCCAATAGAATCGAAGGAGGAGACTCACATACACACACTGTAAAGAAAAAATGTGGCCGCTTCGCGTGTGGAAAACGAAACCACACTGGAGGAATGTCTCCTTCTGGAGTTTGGAAACTAAAACGCAGTTGTATTGCTTATGGATTATCAGAAATAATTTCAAAGAAGGCACATAGGATGAACCTATGGATTAACTGCAGCATCGTTTTTTTATCGTTTTAATGCCATTGAAGACCACTTTTGACCAAGGTAAGCCATATTTACATGTTTAGCTTCTTAGCTCCACATGTGATGATGTACGCTTTCGTTGATAGCGTCGCGAATGTTTATCACTGAGTGTTGAGGTGGGCACCGTTAGATTCAGTGTCTCCAGGACACCAAAAAAGAGTGTTTGGTTGTGCATCTAGGATAAGTAATAAGGGAGTTATGAGTGAGTTTAAGTGCCTTTGTAGGTCCCGTTTTTTCGATCGAGGCTAATTCAGAGGCTGAGTGCTAGCATTGTGGGTTTTTTTTGAAAAAAAAAATTAAAAAGACCTGTTTCACACCTTCCCCCCGGTACCGGGCGGATAAACGCGTCATTTGCAGGAAACAACGTCTAAGGAATCTTAATATTGAATAAAACTATGAATGTGTTATATCCATGTAACGGGAAGAAACTCAGCTAACTGATCTTTTTAAAAAAAAAATTAAAAAAAAACCCACATTGCTAGCACTCAGCCTCTGAATTAGCCTCAAGCGAAAAAAACGTAACATACTAAGGCAACTAAACTCACTCTAACTCCCTTATTACTTATCCTAGATGCACAACCAACCACTCTTTTTTGGTGTCCTGGAGACACTGAATCTACCGGTGCCCTCCTCAACACTCAGTGATAAACATTCGCGACGCTCTAAACGAAAGCGTACATCATCACATGTGGAGCTAAGAAGCTAAACACGTAAATATGGCTTACCTTGGTCAAAAGTGGTCTTCAATGGCATTAAAACGATAAAAAAACGATGCTGCAGTTAATCCATAGGTTCATCCTATGTGTCTGTGCCTTCTTTGAAATTATTTCTGATAATCCATAAGCAATACAACTGCGTTTTAGTTTCCAAACTCCAGAAGGAGACATTCCTCCAGTGTGGTTTCGTTTTCCACACGCGAAGCAACCACATTTTTTCTTTACAACCTGTCTGGGTAGGAGCCTCCCCCTTCGATTCTATTGGCTCTAACGGTCACAAGGGTATGTCAACCAACCAAATCGAGCAAGGGGGGCCAGAGATCAAATCCACCCAAATGACCCCAGATGGCCCAGTTTTTGGCTAAATCTCTCTAAAAAGGTCAAATTTCACTTGTTTTGCATCAATCTTGATACAGGGTACTTATTATATGTTGTACTTTGGATTCCTAAAGCTTTTAGTCTACTAACCCATCATCCAAGGGTAGTTTTCACTATCTGTAAAAAATAATTTTTGGACGGACACTATAATTTACAGTTTTTACTATGTAAAATCTGAATTTTCTTTAAAATAAAAAACATTTATATTGATTCTGACACTTCTACATCCAACTCACAGGTTTATCATTACTTTGAGAACAAAGATTATTAATTTAACCCTTTTAGAAGGGAAGATATGGTCATTTGTTCTGGGAATGTCATTTTCGAGCCTGAGACCTGAAAAACAGGCTCAGAGTGGAACAGGTTAAGGCTAGTTCAGCCGCATTGGCACTTTTAAACTGTAATGCTCTTATATATCTTTTTTTTTTTTTTACTTTCTCTCTGTTGCCCTTTTCTCGTTCCTTTCGACTTAAGCGGTCAATACAGCTCTTAGTGTGACTGTGCTCTGTGGTGCACTTGTCCACTTTAAAATATTGTTCCACAAGGTTACAACACTTTAAGGCAGACAATTTGAATCAACTATTTTATTTACTTGTGATTAAAAAAAAAAATAGTAGATGTTTTGTGTTGTTGCAGTAAAGCTGTCATCTTTGAGCGGGTTTGTAGGAAGGCCAAAGACCTTAGCAGCCTCTCAAGCTGAAGAGACAATGCACAGCTGCAGGGGGCTTGTGCGTTTAATGAATGCTAAGGAGAGCCAGTCAAAAGGAGTTAATTTTGAGCCTTAATGTTTTTGAATGCTGTGACACATTTCCAGTTTTTTTTTCTAGTGAGGTTTACTGTTTCTACAGCGGGATTTCATTTCAAAGGGCCCTCAGCAAAATGGCGTCCGAGTGCCACTGGCAATACTGGATAAATGGTGTCACCCACCAGTGCTGTGGCCTAAGCAGACATAGCCGTTGATGTGTTCCAAAGCATCTCTCTGACTTGGCCCATTGTGCTGTGGAGGAACGGTGAATAGTGTTCTCCAGCAGGGCGAACAATATGTGATTGTTCCCCCTGCTGTGGTGAAGAAGCTGTAGGTTACTCTCTGTACCATCGCCAAAGCGCCTGAGGAGGAGATGTACCGCAAAATCTCTGTCTGCTAACCAGTGATTCTCTCAGGTTTAGCGCTCTGCAGTGCTGCTTACCTTTAGCTGTCGGAGCTGGTGGGAGGGGGGCACCCACCCCTTTTTGGTGGAGAGAGGCTTTTGTTTCACTGGAGCATTTATTTTTTACCGTTTGTGTGTCAGCGTTCAAATGTATTGACAGCCGCCAGGGGATAAAGAAAACATTCGTACCGAGGTGTGGAGCTGGATTTCAGAAGAACAAGAACTGAAGTGTGATTTGTTAGCATGTCATTTAGGTCCCTCAAGGAGTTTGGTGTTTCTGCGGAACGGTTGGGCACAATTTGTAAAAAATGGATGGCTCGCGTCCAAAGGTCTGTGTGTGACATTGTTCTTACATTAATGTATCTTAAACAGTTTTTAAAATGTTGGTTGTGTGTGTGTGTGTGCTAGACATCTTTTGTACTATAGTCTACATCTATTGACTTGTGATCCTCTGTGGTACTACATAATTGGGAGTGATGCTTCATATTTGCATGATTTGTCTACGCCCATGAAGGTAGCTCCGGGACGAGACTTTTGCACCCGTCAGGAAATGTTGTTTTGCTTGTTTTTGCGTCTGAGTGAGACAAAGTTGCTGTAGTCGTAGATACACTGGTGGGTATTGATTCTCTGTCCCAAGGCTTGCCTCAAAGGAAAATGGCACGATTTAGTACTTCACTCATCTTCATCATTGCTCTACTACCCCCGAACACCCAGATTGTTATTCGATATGTTGTTGACTATGCAATCCATTGTTGTTGGACCATCCATTATTGTAAACAGTATATTGTT
Source organism: Trematomus bernacchii (assembly GCF_902827165.1). Lineage (NCBI taxonomy): Eukaryota > Metazoa > Chordata > Actinopteri > Perciformes > Nototheniidae > Trematomus > Trematomus bernacchii. Next base: position 927,912 of record NW_022987735.1, on the reverse strand, counting down.
TCAGGAACTACTTCAGTATACACATCAGCTGGTGACAATGCCAATGATTAATGCTTTAGAAACAAGACTTCTAGTATTATTTTTTAAATATATAAAACTTATCAAAGCACATCAAGATTAGTTTTGAAAATCCAATTAAACAAACAATAATAAACCTGATTTTAGGTGACATTCGTTCTCCAAGCTGGCCTGATAGCAAACAATCTAACGAGAGCACTGTTCAAACTGTGAAATAATTGAGTATGTTGTGTTGGCATGTGGAGCAGTACCTACCTTCTTTAAAAAGAATGTTGTTTAACTGCTATTACTTATATTACTAGATCACAATTGGTTCAAGCAGGCACTGAAATTGGCTTCCAAAACAAGTTATTTAATGTTTGTATTTAGATTTTTAGGAGATTTTTGTATTTGAAACCCCTTTCTGTGGTTTCTAGCCAAGTACTTGACAGCGTGCAACACAGCGTATCATATCTGAACCCTTCAAATTATAATATTTGAAGACCCTTGTGTACTTAAAACAAATCTATTTTGTTTCTCTCAGCAACGGCAACGGCAGCAATATGAACGGGTCGCTGGAGCAGTTAGATCAGCCGGATCCAGACTCCATCAAGATGTTTGTGGGCCAAATCCCAAGATCCTGGACAGAAACAGAACTTAAAGAGCTGTTTGAGCCATTCGGAGCTGTGCACCAGATCAACATCCTCCGTGATCGCACCCAGAATCCACCTCAAAGCAAAGGTATGTTCCACTCTTTGGTTTACTCGTTTTACCATTTACTCGGGATGTTACTAGGCTATACCCCTTAAAATTCATATCTTTTTTAAGATAGTGTTGAGCCTTCTTTTCAGTATTTTGTTTTTGAAACCCATAATGAATTGTCATATCTAAGCATGGGTCAGTACAGAGAAACGTAGCCCTTTTTGATATGCTCGCCGTTGTCCTCCACCTTGATTTGCATGGGTTTAGTGGTCAAGCCCTATACACAAAACCCTGTTATAGCCACGTCATCCACCATCACATTTCAGCACAATCCCCCTTAGGCAGTGCACAGCATTGCCTGTCTACACATGCAATGCAGCCGTTAGTGCAAAAGCATGAGATGATTCAATAGTCTTTTGTTTCAGGGTTAAAAAGCAGGACTTTTTTTAATAACCCTGCCATTATAGGAATATATTTTCTATTGTACTTTGCCGTTTGGCTTAAAAGCACCATTGTATGAAGAAAGTGTTATTCGACTGCTATTTTCCATTAAGACGTCTATTGATGCGCTCACCTTTTTATAAATGGTGCTCGAGTTGAGCGGTTCAGTTTCAGTTCCAATTAGAAGAGACGGTGAAGTGCAGGCCTGCTGCCTCCACCTTCTGCAGAGAGCTGCAAAGTGCCACTGAAAGGGCTCAGTCTCCTGTAACTAACTGCAGGTGAATAAAGAAAGCGACAGTTTCACCGATGTAACTGTTCTCGGTTTACGACATCACCCACATTTCAATTTAGTTGATGGTTGGATTGCTAAAGGCACTAATCCACTCTGGCGGGATATGTTTTGATGCTGTATTCTGCGTCTAAATGGAGTTTTGAGCTACCAATGCTGTACCGAGCTGCCTGGCTATTATTAAAGAGCTCTGGCCGACCATGGCTGGTGGTCTTTAAAGGTGTTATTGGCCTTTAGAGCCACTGTTCCACTGGTTAAGCCTGTAACAGTGTTGGTGGAGGCAGACTGAGGGAGAGTGTTGCTCGACTGGCTGTTCAGCCAAGTGAATAAGTGATTTGATCCATTTAGCACAGTAAATCCTCATGTTTTTGCCTCCGCCCTTTTTCTTTTCAAGTGAAAGACATGCTGACAACAACGCTGCTACTTGGAGGCGGACATATTGCCTTTCTGCCGTTGTATTCTCCATCTCTTTTTTTCTTTTTTCCAGCATTCATTCAAACGTTATTTGTGAGGCAATACATTATGAAGTGACAACTCTGTTGGCTGTGCAAATAAGTTATTTGCCTTTTTTAAATGATTGGCAGTATAATTGTTTTGATTTTCATGGAAAAAAGGAATTTCTTAACTGCGACCATTTGGTCCAAAAGAGCCTTTAGCATGGATTGTAAAATATCTTGACATTTTGGAAATGGTTTATTTTAAATCATTTTTCTTTTGAAGGTTAGTATTATGCTATAATTTGAATATACTCCTCGTAAATCCTGTCGTTATATTTGTTTGTCTCGTGGCGTCTCACAGCAGATGCGGACCCAACCAGAGCGGCTAAGCATTAAATATTCATGATAAAAACATACAATCAAAGTTAATATGCATAGCTGGAAAAATAAACAAAATGGAAATGCACATTGATTGCTGTGTGTATAATTTGTCTTATTTTTCTCAGCACTGCATTTGTGGTAATTACAATATTAACATTTAGTTATATTGGTTTTTTTAGCTACCTTTTTTAAAAGTGTAAACTTAAAAAAATCTATGCAACAACCCTAATTGCAGCACATCATGTGACCTGGACAGCACTTAATTCACATGATCTTTTTAACAAGATCTACACACCCAACAAGGCCAACATATCCTACATGTGTTCAAAGTTACCCCAGCAAAATCTCAGGGGTAATTATAATTCTGTGTATAAAGAACAGCCAACACTGCAGTTCATTGAGAGGATGGATAGTTCAAAGCCTCCTTTTCTTTCTTTTTTTAGCAAAGACCTCCCCTGTTCTATGTGGAGTGTCAGCTGTGATGGCCTATTGACATGTTAATGCAATGTTAATGTATTCTAATAGATCATCTGGCCTGATCACAGCGGCCTTTGGCTCACTCAGACTGTGTGAGGTGAATATGGTGCAGACCCACGCCCATTAAGCTTCTCTGCCTTCCTCCTTCCCCAGTAGTCTGGATGGCAGTTTCATTAAAGCAGGATGGCCTGATGATATTTGGCTTATGTTTATTTGCATGGCAAATAATTCACCGTTCACACCCTTCCTATAATCAATCTTCCCTTTTGTTAGATTTGTTTGTTGAAATTGCTGTAATCCCTCCTTCATTTGGGTTGTTTACTTTGCCACGGATCTATGGAGGATCCATCAGATATTGAAGTGTTTTTTGGGTCACGTCTACTGCAGGTCATGAAAAAATCATCTGATAACCATCACGCCTCTCTAGATGGTTTATTTAGCCCCAGTAAATGGGAGGCAGGGCTAAGCAGCAGAGAAAGAGAGGCAGAGCTCAGCTGGTTGTGAGAGAGAGAGAGAGAGAAGAGAGCAGCTCGATGCATATTAGAGTTCAACAGCCCTCCCCGCGGCCTGGGAGCTCCAGTAACAGCATAATACACACTATGTAGGTCAGAGACGCTGCAGTGCTCCACTTCCCCAACCCAGTGAAACTGACAGGCTGGAACGCCACTGGCGGTCTGCTGGGACGGAAGGATGAGAGCCTTTTTTTTGTGTTCTCCCTCCCCCGCTCTTCTTTTCTTCATCCCCCTCCCCCATCTCCTCTCTCCTCCCATGATTCCTCTTCCTTGCTCTCACTCCTTTTCACTCTTGTCTCTTTGTGCTGTTTTTATGCCTCCTGTATGTTTGTTTGTATGCGATTGGATTCTTATGTAATGCAGCACGACTCTCTCTGATGTGTTGGTACTGTGCCCTGGCATGCCTGGGTTTTGTTGACCTGTGGACAGTGCCTCCTGACAGCTATCTAAACCCTGTGGTCATCTCTATGGCCCGGTCACACAGCAGCCTTCAGCTATCTCATTACTCCAGTGTCCCCGCTACATGCTCCTACATGCTCTGTGTGCAGCATCTAACAGTTGGTGCCAAGAATAACCTGTCACATGTTTTAAACATGCGATATGAGGAGAACATGCACTCATACGACTAGCTCCTTTTCTGCTCTGCAGTTGTTGTGGTATTGGATTCACTGCCTGTATGCGCTGTGTTTCTAATGCTGTTTTTGTCTCCTTCCCCCCGCCCATTGTTTGTCCCTGTTTTTCTCTCTCTGCAGGATGCTGTTTTGTAACTTTTTATACAAGAAAAGCTGCACTGGAGGCCCAGAATGCACTGCACAACATAAAGACTTTAAGTGGGGTGAGTAAGCACAGTATGGTCTGCATTTAGCTGCTTGAGCCCTTCTACAGCCCGGCTGCAGCCTGTGAGCTTTTTGCTGGCTGATAATGAGCTCTCGGCTCACTGAACGCAAGTTTGCCCTGAAAAATATCTGGTCCCCACTATGCACTGACATCCAGGCAGGACTGCCCCTGAATCTCAACACACTGAACTGATAAGCCCGCTGACTACGCACACACACGCATGCGCGCGCGCACACACGCAGGTAAAAGGTAAAGTGTGCTTGACCAGGCAGCAGGTTATTCACTGAGGCACGGAACCTGATTGCCACAAAGTGGAACAAATTATGAATACTTGTCTTCGTGAATCATTGATGCACATCTACATTTTTATGTCCTAAAGTTGGAGGAATAAAGAGAAGAGGGATGAAGTCTCTTTTTAACAATGACGCCTTGTTAGAGTGATTGTTGTCTCCTATTTCCCCTCCTGATTTATCTACAGATTAAAGCCCAGTCATCCGGAATAAGTGCAGTTTCTTGTTAAACCACCACAAATCTGGCCCTCCTGTACGGCGTTCTAAATGACTCTCTTCCAATCAATAAAATCTATAACAAACAACTCCAGCAGTCGATTTAATCAATGGCACAGTCTATTCGAAATGCTACCCCTGTCAGTGAGTTTACAGGTAAATATTGAACCGGGTTGATAAATGAGTGTAGCAGGCTGGGTATATGGGTCTAGCTCTTTCTACTGGAGGACTATCAATCAGCCCGACATTTCAAATAAAGTGTGGTCTAACAGCTCAGCTCTCGAACCCCAGTCCCAGATCATACTGTGACTGGCATCGACTGCAGGTTCGTTTGCGTGACTGTGGAAAAGCTTGTTTCTGTTCCTGTTTTTTCTCCCTTCTGTGCCTCCCTCCCTCCCTGGTCAGTGATGCTAGCCAGTACCCATACTGAGCAGGCCATCTGTTGGCTTCTCTTTAGTGCTTGTCAAAAACAAACCCACCACTTTTCATAAGCGCCACCTGCACCCGCATCATGCAGCTAGATTCATTTTAATTTAATTTTTGGCATCGCATGACAGTTAAAATATGCTAAAAATATATACACTTGAAGTTCTGCGAATGGCTTTGAAAAAATGTGTTCATTAAATGGCATGAAATGACTGATCCTTAAGCAATTTCTCACTTAACAAACACAGCTTTGGAAAGGGCATTTTGTTCAGAGATGTTAGGCTGACTCAAATGAGATTTATCACAGCCCACATTTGCCACACATGTTTCTGTTTATGGGATTCAATATATAGTCACAACCAAAAACTCTCTGTACATTTGAAAGCAAAATAGAACTGCCTTGCTTGTCACCCCTCCTTGTAAAATTGTTGTAAAGAAAATGAGGGATGTTGACAGGAAGAATCGATAAGTTCAATCACAAGTCTACACTACAGCAAGAAGTGAAATTGGATACCGGAGAATTTGATCCCCCGCCATTAACTCGTAGACATTTCCTCCTGAATCTGGCCGTGGTGAGGGAGGATGGTGGTTTTAGAACAAAACACGAGGCAGAGAGAGATGCCTGAAGATGGAGGGCATGTGTGAAGATATGAGCCTCTTGTGATGACGGATAACAAGGCCAGACACCTGCATATTTCAAAATGGTGACGGATGCAGTGTTAACCATTTCCCTCTGCTATTTTTTATAGATGCATCATCCTGTCCAGATGAAACCCGCTGACAGTGAGAAAACAAGTGGTACGTGGATTCATGTGAAATGTAGGGTGACATGAGGACAGGAGGGTACACAGATAATGTCTGTTGAGAAAAAATCTTTTTAGATTTAGCGAATTGAGTAAGAGATTTTAAAAGAAGACCAGTGAAGGACTTAGTTCAGGGAATGTGCCGCAATACACAATTTCTATCTAGTGTCAGGGGTTGGGAGGATTAAGGGCTTTAAAAGGCACCGAGGGGAGAAGAGTAGAGCAGGTAGAGAGGATATGGTGAGCACAAATGAATGATACAGTCATCTGTCTCGAAGTAGACGAAAACAAAGCGGCAAGTTGCAGAGATTTGTACAAGAGGCTGCCACCTTGAGTGAGAGGCAGAAAATGTGTCGAGACGAGGGAGCTTATAAAAAGAGAAGTGCAAGATTTAACGCCTGATGTGACTGCCGCTTTCATAGCTCCATAATTGTTTGTCTGAATAGCTTTCCTCTTTTCAACCTTCTTGCAGCGGTAGAAGACAGAAAACTCTTCATCGGGATGATTGCAAAGAAATACGGCGAGAACGAGATCAGAATGATGTTCTCGTCTTTCGGACAGACCGAAGAGTGCCGAATTCTCCGGGGACCAGATGGTCAGAGCAGAGGTAGGTGTGCTTTCAGCGTAGGCACAGTGTTATCTGCCTCACAGCCGCCATCTTCAGCGAGTACAAGCTGTAATCATGTCTTTATACAGGCCCCACCCTACTTCTTTATTTCCACCCCCTCCAAACCCTCAAAAACAAGTGCTATTCACCTCCAGTGGCACCCATTCCATCCCCACAGTCCCATCCCTGTTACACTCAGCCTCCACATCTCACTTGCCGTCCGGCACAATGGGCCGTCTCCTTGGCAACCGCTGGCTGCCGGTGTTCGTGGGCTCAGCTGGCAGGCGGCTCGGCTCGGCTCCTCCTTTACCGCCTCCTTCATCCCACTCTACAAAGGCTGGAATTAGCTTGTCGTCGCGTCTCCTACATAGCTCTCGACTGCATAAAGCCTCAGATAACAGGCGGCTCGAGGCTCTCAAGTTGATATATACGATAAAACAGAGAGTGCTGGCCATTAATTTCTTCCTCTCTTTTAGTAAATTGACAGTCTCCACAATTTAATGAAATTAACCTTAAAACACCCTTTGATGTGAGCAGATCTTACACATTTTAGCAAATCAAAGCCTTTCAATGTGTAGTTATGTGTACATTTTATGTGTTTTTTATAATCATTGACTGTTTCACCATGACACCACCTAGTCAAGCCTCTTCGGGTGGCCAATGTAATCTGTCAATCACTGTGCTCATGTGACATGTGTTACTGTTCTCCTTGTTGTGTTCTTTCTCCGTGTGCTAACAGTGAGGGTGGTTCTGTGTGCTTGGGAGTTGCCATTCTTTGTACTGTAAAGTGTTTTTTGGGGTTCATAACGAGTTGTCCAAACCTTTTTGTCTTGTTTTGTTTCTTCTTGTCCCTCCCTCCCTCCCCCCCTCTCCTATTGTTCTACAGGCTGTGCGTTTGTCACATTTACTACCAGGGCACAGGCACAGAATGCAATCAAAACCATGCATCACGCTCAGACTATGGAGGTACTGTACCCCTTAGCACCTATTTCTCATTTCCCCCTATCCCCTCATACATTCTGCTGCCCCCTTGTGTTGAAAAGCTGAAGAACATGTACAGGCAGATGGCGTCCATTCATCACAGAGCATGAGTCATTTCCAAAACCACTCTTGTTAATTACAAAATTACATTGTCGTCTGAAAAATAATTGAATAAAAAGTGAAACATTGCCTCATTGCTAAATTCATGGCTAACGTGAAACGACAGGAATTGCCGTCATCTCCAATTTTTGGGGTGAACTAAAAGCATCTCATTTATTGATTCTGATTAATATTTTAGAGCCTAGCCATCAAAGTCTGCCATAATCAATCTATAGTTCAGACCACAGGGACAAGAGCTGCCACCATCAAATATAGGTTAACAAAGAATTAACCCAGACTGGATCAGCTGCTCTACTAGATTTCTTCAAAAACTGGGTCCATGTCATCATGTAGCCGATGGTATGTTTGTGGAAGTGGAGCAGCAGTAATTTGACAGCTAGCAGGTCAGAGGCTCCCCAGTGGAGCAGCAGACCAAGTCTAATTAGGAGCCTGACCAAACATAACACTCCTCCTACCAGATTAAACACAGGCCCCAGTGGTGCTGCCACCTATTTCCCCGCATTTCATAACCTCCCCAATTCTCAGCTGCCATGGGAAGTGCGGCTGGTTCAAAAGCCATTTCCCCTGTCCAGCCTGGTCCCTTTATGGCGCTCAACTCTGAAAATACTTAAGCAGAGCATGCCAAATGTCCAAGCGTCTTTCTGAACAGTATGGGACTGTCTGTTTGTGAGATTGTGTGCATTTGTAATGCATTTTTTCTGTTAATGTCTGCTGACAAATCCTCGTTTGATTGTCTGTTTTAAGTGTTGTCTCCATCTGTTGTCTGCTTGTCTGTGGACTCAATTACGCTCAGTGCTAAAAAAGAATCACTGTCTGCAATTTTGTCCTGTGCCCCTTTTGGAATGTGGCCTGGCTCAGCTATGCATGGAAGATGTCCTTTGTGTGTTAGATATGAATGCAACAGGCTTAAATCAAACTGTTTTGAGGCATAGATGATACCCTTTTTTAAAGAAAGTCCTTGCAATGACTGCGTCCTTACATTGATAAATGAACTGGATTCTTCAGTGTGCTTCCGAGTCTGTCTAACGTCTCTGACCTCTACATCGCTTCAGGGCTGTTCCTCACCTTTGGTGGTGAAGTTTGCCGACACGCAGAGAGATAAGGAGCAGCGGCGCCTGCAGCAGCAGTTGGTGCAGCAGATTCAGCAGCTGAACAGCGCCTCCACTTGGGGAAACATTGCCGGCCTGGGGACCCTCACACCGCAGTACCTGGCAGTAAGTGTTGCTCAAACACGCAGAGCTGCACAAGCCTGCCTCGTGAATTGATATACGGCACGGTTTAAGTTTCAAAATGTATTTATAGTTAAGCCATATGTTAACCATATGGGCCGCTTGACAAAATACAAGTTTATAAACTAAGCTACATACAATATAAAGGAATACACTTATATAAATATTAAAGGGTCTTTATAAGACAATACATTATACATGTGAAGTGTTGGTTGTAAATTAATGTGTAGATGGAGCCAAAAGAGGACTTGCTTTGATCTTAATTCTTGAGGTTTTGCTGTTGTACCGGTTGTCATATTGATGTGGTTAGGTTTATCTTTGAACAGCCTCTCAACAAAACTGCCAGGGATATGTTGTACTGAATTTTATTGTCAGGTGATCTTGTGTTGTTAACTTGTATGTTTAACAGTGACTGACTATTCTGAATAGAAATGCAGCAGCCATTTTGTCTGCAATATAGACAGCCTCTTAGACTTAACCCTTTGAACAATATTTGTATTACATTTTCAAAATGAATTAACTTGATAAAGGCAACACTTGAATTGTCAATACTGTTCTGAAAAAACCCAGCTTTGTTAAGCTATGTTATTATATTGTTGATAAATGATGAGATGTGTCCCTTATTAGTTGCTGATATGAATTCCTTCCTTTCTCTTTGTCCTCAACAGTTGCTCCAGCAGGCCACGACCCCCACCAACCAAGGCAGTTACAACAATATGCAGAGGCTAGGAGGTAAGTGCAGCCTCTCACTGCTCTGAAGTCCTTCTCTGTAAATGAACAAGCCGCCACTTCTCATGTCAACAACCTTGTGACTCAGTGCCTGACGCCCACCTGGCTCTAACTACCGTAAACCACATGACTCTTTCAGATCAGTGGCGTATTAGTAATGGATGCCTGTGTAGGCTGCTTAAAGACACACAGCACATAACCATTACTTACTCAAATGTTCTGTGTTTTTAAAGAAGAAACGGCAAACAGTATAACTGGAGGGGCACTGTATGTGAAGCTCTAATACTCTAAAACAACTACTGCACTTCCTTTTGGTTTTGAATACAGTACTCTTTCTGTTAAAGTCCTCTCAACCAGCTATAATAAACACTATGTTAGGATTTATTTCATGTCATGCTACCAAATTAAATGGCTTGATTTATGAAATAAAATAATGTTGAAGATGAAAGATAACTTTCCAAGGATGGGTTACATGGTAACGTGACAGAGTGAATGCAAAGCAGCATATTAATAACATGAATCCCACTCAATGTTAAATGGAGGAGGCTGAGAAAAAACTATTGTTTTTAATTGAAGACATAGTTTCAAAATCACTTCCCAACTTAAACTGTAAACATGTATTTTCCAAACATGTATTTTCCATTTATTCTCGAGAATTGTGTTCCCTCGAAGACTTTATGGAAAGCTTTTTGTGAGGATTTGAGCATAACTTTGGAAGACCTTGATGTTCACCTCTGTTTCTCGGTTCTAGCAGCAGGTGTGAACCCCCTCCAGCTGCAGAACTTCGCCACATTAGCGGCTGCTGCGGCTGCAGCGCAGAGCTCTGGCAGCCCAAATTCCAGCAACGCTATGTCTGCAAACAGCGCAGCCCTGGGAGCCCTGGCTAGTCCAGGTAATTAAATACTGGCATGAAGTGTAGAATTTGCATGAAATGCATTAGTGGAAGAAGTAGAAGTGTCTTTCACTTAAGTCATAGAAGCAACACTTTACTGTGATGAAAATATTCCACTACAAGTAAAAGCCCTGCATTCAGGATCTTACTTGTGTAGAAGTAATTTTAGTTCATTTATGGCGCATTTCCACTGCAGGGCCTCGCACGGCTTAGTACGGTATAGTTAGGCCTTGGTAGGCCAGGCTCACTTTATGCTGCGTTTCCATTACAGTTTAGTAGCTGGGGCAGTAACTATAGTAACGCAGTGTAGGCGGAGCCGTGACGTCATCTTCAATGCGAACCACAAAACCAAACATCAGCCGTTAGCTGTTAGCACTCAGAGCTCACAGCTCCTCATATATGTTCAGAAACTAGACAAAAGTTAAACAAGTACAAACCACAGACTGCCTGTGTCATGGCGAATACAGTCGCTGCTTTATTTATGTCTGTATAGGCCGTTGTGAGTGTGGACGGTCGGAGCATATACTGCGTTAGCTTAGCCGATCTCCATTCAGAAAACACGCATTTTAAAAGGTTTTTCGCCTGCCGTCTTGCATTAATTCATGTTTTTTACTAACCGGTATCAGCATGTTGTTACTTCGGCATCATTTTGAAACATGTATTACAATTAAATCACTGTAAAATATGTTCATTGTGTTGTAGTTGTAGCCACTCACATCACTAGTTTAGCATATTCAGCCCGGAAAGAACCACGATTTTGGAGGGCCAGAAAAAATTGTGAAAAGATACCCGTTAGCCGGAACTACCCCTAGTGGAAACGCAACAAAAAACGGGCCGGGTTTGGCACGGCACGCTTAAACCGTGCTACGCGCTGCAGTGGAAATGCGCCATGAGAGTAGTTTATTGGAGTGTTTAGCTTGCTGTTTTTGGCCTTGTTGGCTGGTTTCCCCCGTGTCCGTTACCCTAGTTTATCTTCACGCAAAACATTTAAATCTAAGTGTAAATAAAAATCCCTTACCCACTGAGATGAATGTACACGTTCACAGACAGCCCCCCTGCTGTGGCAGTATCAACAACTGCTCTGCAACCCTCCCTCCTCCCCATTTCCCTAACGGCCCCTCAGCCATTCCTCATGTGTTTTATGGGAGTTAATCAGCCCCATATAACATTTTATGGGAGCCCCATTTCCCTTTTAATCTGTGTAAATATACATTGGCTCCATCTGTCTGAGTTTGGCATATTGCTGCTGCGGTAATCACCTTTCCTCGTTAAGAGACAGATTTGAACGGCCCCCTTGCTGCCGTGTCATCCTCTCATAACCAAGTCATATGAGGTGTTCTGAGCATGAGCTAATCACCCTTGTGGTAACCCATATGTCCTTTTTATCGTGTTTTTCAGTTGGATCATCTGCATCCAGCGCCGGGGCTGCCATGAACACTTTGGCCTCTCTGGGCTCCCTGCAGGGTCTCACTGGGACCTCAATGGGCCTCAACCTCAACGCTCTCACCAACAGCGTCGGCGGTAAGAAGGACCTTTTTTAATCGCAGCTAGCTTCTTTTTAGCTATTTTAACATTAGTTGTTTTGTTTTTTATATGGAGCCAATAAAAAAAAAAAAAAAAAAAGCTCCTGGGCTGCTAAGTTTTATTGACTAGTTGTCTACTTTTTATTTAATTGTCAGAAAGAAAGACAGACTTATTTATTCACTACAATGTAATAGTAATAGCCCTAAATGCTGAACTGTTGCTCTGTATCTGTTGCATGTTGTACATAAACCCACTGGCCACTTTATTAGGTTCCTCTGTAAAAACCTAATTTAATCCAATAAAAGGCCTCGGCCATAAATTCTACCGTTGCCAGTATACCTCAGTAATCAAGAGAAAGTGGATTTAATGCCTCTTGGAAGGTTTCACAACAATCTGGCCATTCTAAACTTTGTAAAGAATGAATATGAGGGAGAGCACTACTGACCTGCATTAGATAGAGGTGAACCTAATAAAGTTGTTATAGTGGTGTAACTTGACAAGCAAAGTTGTAAAAGTATGTAAAAGTTGTGTTTTCTGCCCCCTGGTGGCCAGAAAAGCTGAATTCCCTCCTAATGATTGTCAATCTGTGTTTTCAGTGCGTGATCCGTTCGCTTCTCTCGGTTTGACAGGTATGGGGGGCATGAATGGCCTGGCAGCCTCAATGGCCAACGGATCAGCCGCCAGCTCCATGGACGCTCTGACCCAGGCCTACTCAGGGATGCAGCAGTACACGGCCGCCCTGCCCTCCCTCTACGGACAGTCCCTCCTGCAGCAGCAGAACATTGCTGCAGGGGGTCAGAAGGAAGGTGAGCATTATCACAATGCACTGCTGCAGGGATTTTGTGTTTTCATAGACCAACCCTGGTTCATTCTACAATCGCCAATGTGTGTGATTTTGCCTTCGGATTATTGCAGGAAAATAAATCTTTGATTAGATGTTTTTGTTCAGCATAACTATCTTAACAAATAAACACCAATTTAAGGAGAGCTAATGCAACTGGCAGGAATAGAAAGACAATTTTAGTCCATAAATGACTTTCATGCTCTCCCACAGCTTCAGCGGTAACACCACTAAGGCAAAAGTGGACTAGCCCCTTGTTAGCAAACTCCATTTAAGAGACGTAAAAGCTACATAAAAATGGCAAGTGGGACATTCTGAGTTTTTTGGAAATTATTCTTAAAGCACTTTTTGTTGCGGTCAGTTTTCTCATCAATATATGAACGTATTTTTAAAAGAAAATCTGTTTTATTTATAGAAGATTTACTTATGGATTATTTGAGTGTGTGTGCATCTTGATGCCTCTTGATCCTATCTAATTGGAATGTCCGTTTTTCCTTTCTCTTTTTACCAAATGGAGTAGGGCCAGAGGGCGCCAACCTGTTCATCTACCACCTGCCCCAGGAGTTTGGGGATCAGGATCTTCTGCAGATGTTTGTGCCTTTTGGAAATGTGGTCTCTGCCAAAGTCTTCGTTGATAAACAGACCAATCTGAGCAAGTGCTTTGGTAAGTCTGTTGTCTTTACAGCCCTTTTTATTATATCTTAAATGCGTGCTTTGATGTGTGGTTGAAATTAGATTGTCATGTATGTATACAGTAAGCCACCTACCTGCACATGTTTTTATTTTCAATACACAATAATAAAAAAAACGTTATTGTGAAGTTGTGTCAGGAGAAATAGCCAACGATAATAACAAAGCTTGTCTTATGGCTTTCTCTGGTGTGAAAGTTATTCTGTCCTGTTGACCAAGAGATCTATGGGAACATTGCCCTTGAGGTAAAGGGCAATGTCGCCCTAACCTTCGTCTGAAGCTGTATTTTAAAAAGGGGAGCAAGAGAGCGTGCGACCGACAAGTAGTTGAGATTGGTGCATTTAGTCAAGATTTAAAGGGCTCAAGATGAAATGGTGTATTATATTTCCTTTAAATGTTTGTAACGCGGGTCCTCCACATGTTTTGTTCTCAGGGTTCGTCAGCTATGACAATCCCGTGTCTGCGCAAGCTGCCATCCAGGCCATGAATGGTTTCCAGATCGGCATGAAGAGGCTGAAGGTTCAGCTGAAGCGCTCCAAGAACGACAGCAAACCCTACTGATCCTCGCCCCGGGGCCCCCCCCTCCCCAGCTCTATGCTAGCACTGCTAGGGTAAGTTCACCCTCCAGCCAAGGTCACCACAGCAGAGACTCAGTGGGGCAGGGGGAAAGGAGCCCGCCACAGGAGGGAGAAAAAAAATTGGTTGCAATGATCTTTCTACATTTTACTGTATTTCATTCCTGCGGTTTTATCATGTAATTTGAGTCGGATTTAATATTTTAATGTATATGATTATTTATGACTATCACTGGAGTCGGTGTTCGCTGGAGGTATTTTTGTGTCACTGTAATTAGTGGAGAGCATCAGGTGTGTTTCCATGCCATGTCATTGCCTTCAGGTCAAGCTAGAACAGGTTGACTAAGGATCAGTTGTCGTTGACGCCAGGCCACGCAGACCCCGAGCTTCAACCTGTGTTTGGCTTTTTACATTTAGTCTGTCTCGTCCGTTTGTCATCCTTAATGTTAAAAACTCTTTTGCACTCTAGCCCCGCCCCCCCTCGCCCATCTTTCCTCTTTCCATCTGCCACCTTTCCCTCATTATCTAAGCCATGTTGAGCTAGGCTACCTCTCTTTTCTCTATTAACCTCTTCCAGTCATTCCATCCATCCTCCGTCTGCCTCAGGGCGACGGGCTCTCCATGGATCTCTTTGGGTGCCAAGTATACAGTCTGCATGTTGGAGTCTCTGCCATATGTCGTAGTGGTGTCACTTCCGTACATCCGTGTATTGTTTTTGTGTGTCGGGTCTGTGGGGGGGGAGGGAGGGGGGGAAATGTTTGTCCTTTACTGTACGTGGTGATTGGCATTGTTTTTGTTGGTTTTTGTGCCTCATGGCTAAACAATTCTTGTGCTGTGGCCCTAACTTTCTCTCCTCTTTGTCCTCTCTCTCTCTCTCTCTCTCTCTCTCTCTCTCTCTCTCTCTTCCTGTCGTGTTTTTGTTCCTTTTTTAGAACAAATCTCCATGCCTGTTTGCTCATCATTAGCCTAGCATGTCTTCATGATGTTGAAAGCCAAGCCAAACTCCTGGCCTCATCATCCCACCATTGTCTGTGATGTCTCTCTAAGCTCGCCTGACCAATACCTGGCCACCCACTGACCCTTGACCTTAGCTCAACCTGATTTCTCTGCATGTATATTCATTTTGTTTTTTCTTTCTGTATAGAAATGTGACAGGTGGGAGAGAGGTCAAGCAAATCAATGTGAAAACGTACCTGCGTTGAATTCATTTAAGATACCTTTTTTTCTTTTTTTTTGCGAACGTTCTTTTGTTTTTGCGAATGTTTTAAAAACCTGTGGGATTTCTTATTTTTAATTTAGCTTTTTGGTTTCTTTTTACCTCTCTCAGTAAAGTTCACTTGAAAGTTGAATACAGGGATTGGCACACAGCTGTGCTATTTGGTGCCATTAGCAATATGTTGGCTTCTTTAAAAAATAATAAAAAAATTCAATGCTTCAGACCACTTTCCAACACTTTTGAAAGTCTGGCCAGTAAAACCCCTCTCAGTGCTCTGTGATCTCTACATTTTGCGGGCAGTGTGAAGATTTACACCAAGGCTATTTCAAAATATATTTTCACTTAATTTACACAAATATCCAGTGTATTTACCTTTTTTTTGAACTATGATGGCACAATAAAAGGTACATTTGCTCTGTTTAGAGAAATGACTACCTACATGAGTCAACTTTTTTAGAACTGATTCACAAATAGACAATCTGTGGTTTAAATGCACACTTAGATTACCTATATTTTATACCATTGAATCTATAGAAGATTAACTAACAGAACCCAGGCAAAACTTTGGGTTTTTTGTAGATTATGTTGTAATGTCATCTGTGTCGTGGGGGGGGGGGGGCGGGTCTTCAGTGTATTACATTTCTAAAGAGGGTTAAAAAAATCTGTTTGATCAGAGGGTCATTTCTATTCAATTAAAAACACTTTAAGTCAAATTCCTCTGCATTAATTGTAATTTCAACTTCTTGGTAAAAAGTAACTTTTTTTCCTTAAGGGTCACAGTATGTCGACTATTTTTTTTTCCTGCGTTAAAGACATTTAGTGTTCAACTTCCACGGTACGTGTCGTTGGCTTTCTGTGAATTTGTCATTAATAATTTAATTAATGGATGTTTCACTTTGGTTTAGTTTGGATGCCTGAAATATGATGATTTACAATGTCTGTTAATCATACAGATGCCAGACAATGTGTGTTTTTGTTTTAATTTGTTGTTAAAGTGCCCATGTGTCAAACTTAAGTGTTTATGAATTCTCACGTTTTTTTCTTGTGATATTACCTAGTTTTCTTTACACACACACACATGCACACACCGTGACACACACACTTTCTGTGGTTGCAAATGTGGGAGCCCCTGAAGAAGAGATCACTTGGACACGACCTGTGGGTCTCTGCACATTTTATAGACACACACCTGCTTTTTTTTAATTTACGTTTTTTGCTAATTGTTCTTTTAAGTGACTTCTAGTGTCATGTTTCAGTCGTACACGATGCACAGCACATAGATATTACTGAATCCACCACGACTAGTGTTGGTTTACAAGTACATTCCATTTTTTCAGCACAAAGTTTACACTTATTTTTACCGGGTGGTGTTATGTCTGTTGTACTACACGTTTTTAAGACGACCCTGGTAAAATAAAAAACCACTTCACCCCCAAAGAAGGGTTCCCTAAAACTGCGTACCTGATGGCGCTAAAGAGCTGTCAACTCAGGGGCTTTTTTTGTGTGTGAAACTAGACACTCACACAGGAATACGACACAAAATGCACAATTATCACCATTTGACCTTTTCAGTTTTGGATTTTTATTTTATTTTCGTTAATCAAAATACATTAATATTCCAAAAAAATATACAAAGAGGAACCAAATTTGAAACAGTGCTCGAAGGAAAGTGTTGGGAGTTTTGTAAGGAAGAGTTAAGCACAATTGTGGGAGCTAATCACTTTTGCAGAATGTTGTGTGTGATTATGATCCCCAAATGTTCAAGGTACCACTGATTTCACTTTTTAATATGGGCATGTGCTTTTTACAGTGTTTTTTCTATCCAAATGCAATACAATATTCAAAGTGCCATATATACGTCTAGAAACTGCCTACACATCCTTATCAGGCCTTGGGTTAGAGATTGCTGCAGTTCGCCTTTTTTGTCTATTTATGCTAGTGTCATGAACGCTCATGTCACCTGCTCATGTCCCCCCCCCCCCTCTTTTTCCTCCCCCACTCTGTGTTGAGTCATTGGTAAATATGTATTGTGATGTACTCAATTTGAACAGTTGGTTTAAAAAAAAAATTGTAGATAAACAATAAACTTCCCTATACATTTGAAGGTTAAACCTCTTTCTTAGTGAGTGTGAACATGTGTAACACTTTGCGATACAAACGATCGGTAAACCAGATGTGAGGGTATTTGTGAAGTCAATAAAGTTAAAAAGAAAAAAACAAGGTCAAACTTATTTAAAGATCTTTTTAAATGATCCAATCGTGTGTCAAACACTGAAATGATTGCAGATCTGTGGTCGGTATGCAGTGTATGGTGAAGTGTTACTGTGAATGAATTTAAAAAAGCACAATGTACAGTCCACCGGTCCGAACAGGGGCTTGACTCACTTCAGGGGCTTCCATCACAAATCCCGCTCTAACAATCACTTTCTTTCTTTTGTTGTGTTCATATTCTCAAGTGCTATTTTTTTGACAAGTGTGGTAGCTTTGCATCTCTATAGATATTGTCTTGATCCAAAAGAAAATAGGAAAAAAAAAAAAACTTTTCCTGTGTTTTATTTTTCTTGTCTGATAATCGGTAGGACTTTGTTCACGTTCCACCAATCCATTTAATAGATGTTTTATCTTGTCTTGATGAAAGCCAAAGTGGGTGCATCTTGATGTAATCTGTATTATACATACAGTAGGTTTTTTTCTGTTCAGTCAATATCAATTTTTTGGAAAACTGGGTGGGATTTGAGAAAAAAAGGCACACAGGCTTTCCAATTTCTACAACTGGTTGTTCATATGTATTTTGTACCAGTGAAGCTTTTTATATTGGAAATTAAAGAAAAAAAAATCTATATTGGAAAAAAAATTGTCTGGCCTCTCAATGTGGCCTCGCCTTGACCCGGTCTCGAGTTTGGCCTCTTGGTGGTGTCAAGCAATTTTTTTGTTTTTGTTTTTTTGTCTCTAAAAAAGATGCCTGATTTTGATTTTACTCGGATTTCTTCGTGTTCCTCACTTCGTTAATTTCAGTTTTCGGGGGGGTTGGGATCCTCTAAGTCGTGGTAAGTTTCATGTTAGTATTTGTGCTGTCCACATAGTTTAATGGTCATCAGGATATCGACAACTTGTGTGGTTAATTGTCTTAGTTGAAGAGTTAAGTATCCGTTTAGTTTGAGCCTTGCTTTTTACCTGTGTAGAGGTTTCTGTTTTTTCCCATAGCGGAGTGTGTAGCCGAAAGACTCTGTGTTCTTTTTTGGTCAATGTTTGTTCATGTGTGGTGTGTTTCTTTGCCTCTGTCTCCAAATTAAACCATTTCCCCTAATATGGACTGTGAGTCTTTGTGTGTTGTGCTTGTCCAGTGTTGTAAAGACATTTTACAAACCACCCCCCCCCTCCCCCAGTGTGTCATGTCTCGCTAACTTGTTTCTCTTCGTTGTGCTTCTCTTTGCTTACTTTGAGCAGTAACAGACAGCTGGTTTCTTAATGTTAACCTTTAGAGGTCTGATGGGGGAAGATGGATCTACAGCCACACTAGACAAAATATAAATGCTACACAATTAGTTTTGCTCCAATACTTTTTCTATAAATTAAAAGGTTATTTATTTCAAAAATGATGGTTGAAATTTTAAAAAATCTATTATGTATAACATTTTATTATACGTGATTATAACACAGGTGTGCCTGAGCTGGTCATAAAATGACCAGTCTAATGGATTAGGAAGTCCTGAATCTATTATTTTGTGAGAGAAATGGGAGTGTTTGTTTTTTGGGTGTCTTATCCGTGAAGCTGCACCCGAAGGCGTTTCCAGAAACAATTTAGAGCGCACAAACAAATATAAAGTTTAATTAAAATGTGCAAAGACCTTGAGTTTAGACTTCAGTGATAGTGAATGGATTAATCAATTAGTTGGGGATTAATTAGTTGGGGAACAGAAGGTTAACGTTTTTACACTACCAGATGTAAGCGGGTGATCAGAAAAGTTAGATGTTTTCAACACTGCATCTGCAAAATTGGTAAGAGGAAATCTTTACATTTCATAGACCGAAGAATAAATAAATGGAAATATCTATGCAACCCTGAAAACCAAAGACCCTACATTTGTTGGTTCTTAATTTTCAAATACAAGGCTTTTTATTGATTTATTATATCAATGTAGATATATTTAGATTTTAAACAGTTGGTTGCACAAAACAAGACATTTGAACACATTGTGTGTTCTCCATGTTGTGTTTTGTTATCTAGGCATAACAAAGTATAGTGAAATGATTAACCAAATGATTATTAGTTGCAGCCTAAATTCATAGAAAAGCTCCAAAAGCTAAATATTAAAGAAAGAAATCTTGAATATTTTCAAAATATTAAATGAATCACTTCAATAAATCAGGAAATGCAGCTTTCTGATGCAACTGCTTGTTATAAAGTGAAAAGACTACATTTTGTAAGTTAACCTGCTTCAGACTGTTTTTCTGTTTCTCTATCTTTAAGTCGAGAGAAGGATAGCTGTAGTAGAATTGTAATGATACTATTTATGTGCAAACATTACAGAAAAGCTGCACAATGCATTTAAAGTTTGGGTAATTCCCTGTATTACAATGAAGTTAAGTTGACCATGTTTTAAAAGTTTCCTTCACCTATTCAAAAGTGTGGATCTTTCTGTGTCAGACTGTCCCTAAATGAATGCAGACAAAACTAAGTTGTTGCTGGTCTCAAGAAATTGAAAATAAATATCATCCTGTATCAGGCAACATATAGCAGGATAAGGGAAATACATGATTGTTTTTACTTAAATAAACGTATAAAAAGATGCTACATATCCTTTTTAAATTCCACGTGCCTTGTGGAGAAGAACAAAATGACCGTAGAAAACCACGTGGAGTCCTGCTATATAACTTTGAAATGTGGAGAATGGAGTTTACAAGCAGCACTTGAACACAGCATCGATCTCTTCCTTAAACACTTAAACTTACACTTGTTGCGCTACGTCACGGGGGATACTTCAGGTACTTCGGACTTGTTTAAAACTAGCTCAAACACAAGAAGACTTTGTTTTTAAAGTGTATAGCCTTGAACTAAAACTACTAACTCGATGTTTTCAAGAAATCTGGGACAAATAAAGTAGTTACAAAAGGTGAAGGTTTTCCTTGTGACGGTGTTGTGAGACGAGTAGGTGACGCTCAGCCAATCAGCTTCCGATGCGGCGCCTCCTCCTCTCCCTCTCTGACGCTGAAGTGAGCTTCCGGTTCAACAGTTGAGGGGAAACTTAAGGTAAACTTATATTTTACAAGTCTACGTTTAGCCTAGTGGGTGTTTGACCTGCACCTTGTCAAATGTGATTTCGATGTGGCAAAACATGAAGGTAATTCATACAGTATTTGCTCCATAAAATGATTATTTTTGCCTTTGCAGTCTTTCTTCTCTGGAATAATTGAGTACAGATTTGAGCAGTCCTTGTGGTTTCTGACCTGAACCCTGTCCACTCCAGTCTGTATAAATAATAATGGAATCCCCCCTTTCTAGATGTGAAAATCTACATTCAAAAATTATAAAAGTTTTCACAAATTTGAAAGAGTTTCAGAAAACAATATCTAGAAGGACTAACATGAATTTGCAACATTATAAATACAATAAATAAAGTGGACAATCGGTCTCTGAGGTTTATGTCCTTCCCATTGCACCAGCGCATTCCTATGAGTATTTTTAGCACATTTTTAGCACATTTTTAGCACAATACTACCACTCTTAAAACTGCACATCTCTTCCACTATAACATTCTGATATACTTTAAATGTTTTCACAGTAATTTGTCATTATCTCACTATTTCTTTTTTGTAAAACATTTTTATTTTATTTTAAATCTTATTAAAGGTGGGGTAGGTAAGTTTGAGAAACCGGCTAGAGATCGCTAGAATTTGAAAATACACAACCGGAGAAAATCTGCCACTTCCTTATAGTGGACACACACGAACGCGCACATATAGTGGACACACACGAACGCGCACATGACCAATGAGGGCACGAGATAAGTTTGTGCCCCGATGGAAGGCTGACAGGCAGGTAGGCCATCCAGTTATTTTAGCCGGGCCGGCTAAAATGATTGGTCGTACTTTTTACAGTAGCCTACTACAGCTTCCACAGATGAATTTTTTTAATGGATTTTTTGTCAAAGCACTTAAGACATTCATTGCTATCGGGATGTTAAGAGCATTCCATGGAATATAACAAAAAGTGTATCTCGAGCCGGTTTCTCAAACTTACCTACCCCACCTTTAATGGTTCTAATGTTATCTTATTTTATAACTTAATGTCTTTGATTGTGATTATGTATGGGTCATAATAGTATAGTAAATACTGTTATATTTTGTATTATTTTTAATATTTTTCTAGTTCTCTACCTGTGTTTTTAATTCTTGTTTTACTTTAATGTATGCACCACGACACCAAGTCAAATTCCTCGTACGTGTCAACCTACCTGGTAATAAACCTGTTTCTGATTCACATTCTGATTCTGATAATACCCTAAAACAAACTCATTGTATGTGTAAATCTACTTGGTAAATACCTGATTTGGATTCCCCTTAACTTTCCCCTTAGCTGTGACGAATGTGAGTCTAACTTCAGCCTCCTCGTCTCGACTCCTCTCGACTCCTCTCGGCAGTATGGCCGCCGTCCTGTAGCAGCTTCTGTGTGCAGACATAAGATTACAGCTTTAGCACTTTACAACATGTCGGCGGTACTTTTCCTGAAGAAGTCTCTGAGCAGACTCCCTCCGGCTGTGGCTCGGCAGCTGGTCCGGTGCTGCTATCACACCGAGAGAGGGGTGTTCGGGTACCGACCCAAACAGACCGAGAGCCGACATGAGTTACTGAAGGACCGCATCGAAGCGCTGAACCAAGGTCAGTATAGGGTTAATTTAAGGGGTTAAATAAGGTTTCTATTACAGTATAAACAACTTTAAGACACCCTATAGATGTGAACTAATCTCTAATGATGACAAAGTTTAACTTCCTGTTGTTACGTTATTTTAATCAAGTATTCCAGTTTGTTTGTACGTGTATATACCTGTGGTGGAAAGTAACTAAGTACATTTACTCAAGTATTGTACTTAAGTAAAACTTTTAGGTACTTTTACTTTACTTGAGTATTTAAATGTCATCCTACTTTATACTTTTACTCCACTATAATTTGTTGATAAATGTTGTACTTTTTACTCCACTACATTCATTTAGCAGATTGAGTTACTAGTTACTTTGTAGATGTATGTTATTGATACTAAATATGAATCAACATACATTATCATATATTATTGAAGGTTAAGCCACCCAGTAGTAATTAAAGTAATTCAAATATACCCCAAATGTACCAAATGCAACATTGAAGTGATGAAGACATTAATTCACCAATAAGTATAATACAATAATTTAAAATATATGCTGCCTTTTGGTACTTAAGGTATATTTTTATGCTTGAGTACAAGTTTGCATGCAGAACTTTTACTTGTAGCATTTTAGTATTTCTACACTGTAGTATTGCTCCTTTTAATTACTAAATCACCTGAATACTTCTCCCACTCCTTCCGTTGTCTCATTGTTTATCAGATGATGTTGCTGCTGTTAGCCAAGGTTGCTATTGCACCTCACTAACTTATCGGCCTGTTTTCTTGCAGATCATGGTCTGTCCCGTCTGGTGGAGGCATACAGAGCACATGGCCACAAGGCTGCTAAAATCGACCCGTTACAGCCCGATAAACCTGTTGCTGACAGCGTCCCGGAGATAACCATGCTGACCGACACCGTCACAGGAACTCTCCACACCTCAGGTACAGGACAGCGTGCAGGGAGTCCTGCAGAAAGCATCCAGAAGTTTGTCTCCTCTTTTAAAAGCTTTCAGTGGTGGAATACATTTACTCAAGTATTGTATAATTTAGAGGAAATGTATGCGAGTCATTCCAGTTTCTTTATACTTTTACAGGACAACATTCAAGAGGGAAATACTGTACTTTGTAGTTACTAGTTACTTTACATATTCAGATTATTAATGCAAAGTACAATCATTTATAAATTCTACGGTATTTTTTCGAATTAATATCTGAGATTAATACTGTAGTTAAAGACAAGTTCAAATAAGCTCCACCTTTTAGCACCGGCAACATTAAAATGATTAGCACACTGTTGCATAAATTAATACTATGCAATAATAAAATATCAGCATTTTGAAATGTCCCATTCTGCATAATTAATGCTTTTACATGAATTACTGGGATATCGCTACTCAAATCAAAGATCTGCTTTCACCATTCACCAGGGAGTATAACATAATCATAAGTGAGATAAAGTTGGAATCAAAGACAGTGGTGCTTTAAAGTGTTAATTTTGAGGTGTGAAGCATGAAAAACACCAAAACAATGCTCTCCTCTGTTCATAAGTCACTTGTCGATGAATCATTTATTGTATTTCTGAAGGTCTACGACATTTTGGCAAAGCAGAGGCTTCCGTGGAAGAGGTGCAGGCCTACCTGGAAGGAGCGTACTGCGGCCACCTGTCAGTGGAGACCAGCCAGCTGAGCAGCCTGGAGGAGAGGGAGTGGTTCGCCGACCGCTTTGAGGAACTCAAGAAGAAGAGTTTCTCCACCGAGGAGAGGAAGCAGCTGGCCAAGGTCATGCTGGAGTCTCAGGTAGGCTAAAAAAAACTTCACATCAAATCATGTTTCGTGTAGATTTACGTTTCTCTTGGTATATTCTGACGGAAGTAGAAGTGTGACCAATTAAGATAAGATATTTATTTCAAATAATAACTGCAAATGATAGCATATTCAAATATCTTTGTAGTTGAGAGTTAGGGAGTTAGCGACCCCAGGCTGTTGTCAGAACAGCCGATTTCTGAATATATTTCACACTTTTTCTCTAAGTCGCTAAATTGGTCCCATTTAAAAAAAAAAAAGGTTGCTAGGAGGGTCTCACTTGTTTGGGGCATCTAGCAAGAAAGACCCAAAGTTACAGTGTGTGTGTGATGCTGTGACAGAAGTCCAATGTTATTTGTGCTTCTGTTCACTCTACATCAGGGGTGTCAAACTCAATTTCATCGCGGCCACATCAGCATTATGGTTGCACTCAAAGGGCTGGTTGTAACTTTAAGACTATACAAAAATACATACTGTATATAAATATATCATATATATAAAATAATGTATTATATTACATTATTGCCTCTGCATTGGATTATTATCGGATAAGGTAATAATAACTTCATGATTAACTACGACTGAAAGCAGAAGTCTAGGGCAAATAATTGCAAGTCTCTTCAGTGAGAATGTCACAAAATGATTTAAAAAGAAAAGCCAAATTCTGGAAAAAAAAGTCACAATCAAAAAAAAGAAGTGACATTTTGAAAAAAAGAAGTGACATTTAGAAGAAAAAAAGTCAAATTCTGAGAAAAAAGTCAAATTTGAGATGCATGTATGGGCAACGTGCCTCTGTAAATCGGCATGTAACCGTATTAAACATATATTCTTTGCAAGCTCTTGTGGGCCACATAAAATGAAGTCGCGGGCCGGATTTGGCCCCCGGGCCTTGAGTTTGACACCCCTGCTCTACATGAACCCTTGTCCTGTGCGGAAGTGGTAATTGAGAAAATGTACAATTTCTTAGACTGATGGCATAACAAGCTCGAAATTGTCTGATTCTGGTCGTCGGCCGATTAATATGTGCATCTCTACTTTCGTATAGCAAAGTCATTTATTTATTGTCCATCTGTTTCTTTTCTTTTCTCTCACCAACTGTAGGAATTCGACCACTTCCTGGCCACCAAGTTTGCTACTGTGAAGCGTTATGGAGGAGAAGGAGCAGAGAGCATGATGGGATTCTTCCACGAGCTATTCCGTCACTCGGCCTTCAGCGGAATCACTGACATCGTGATCGGCATGCCGCACAGAGGCCGACTCAACCTGCTGTCCGGCCTGCTGAAGTTCCCTCCAGAGGTTAATCTGCACGACACAACCACATCTAATGAGACATGTCCAATTATCTGTGACTTGACAAGATAAGATTGTTTACTTTGCACCACTGTAATCAGCAGCACGAGTAAACAGGAAGTCACAGCCTGCTGCCAAAGGGTAAACAAGGGTAACTTCAAACAACTTTTTCTCCGCAGCTCATGTTCCGTAAGATGCGCGGCCTCAGTGAGTTCCCAGAGACGTCCTCTGCCACCGGAGACGTCCTCTCCCACCTCACCGCATCATTAGAGTTGGATTTCGGAGCTGCGCGTCCTGTCCATGTGACCATGCTGCCCAACCCCTCCCACCTGGAGGCCATCAACCCCGTGGCTCAGGGCAAAACTCGAGCCAGGCAGCAGCTCAGGCAGGAAGGAGACTATTCCCCTGAAGACAACGCACAGCCAGGGGACCAGGTCGTCTGTCTGCAGGTACAACTAACACACACTAAACTCTTGTACCTTACGAGGGACATCTTTTGTCTTTTTAATTGAACATTTTGCAATCATTTTGGCATATGGCGTACATTTTGTTTTCTTTTGTTTGTTGGAAGTTCAACCTCAGCTTTAATGGTGAGTCTCTAATAAACTATGTTACCAAAATACAGACACTCAGACCCTTCAGTACAAATGTCCCCATTGAAACCCATACAAAACACAATTGTTGATACCATGGCCATTGGAGCATAAATGTATGCATTCTTTTATATAACGCTTTCATTTTTAATTGGTTGCACAAAGGGAGGTCTTCCTTGTTCTTTCTTATTAAGCAATAGACTTAGTAAAACAATGATGGTTGATGCTCACTACGTGGATTTTGTTGCAGATCAACGTCCAGAATCCAGATTACACATTAAAAAAAAAGAAAAATGATATGGATTTCACAGCTTGGTAGATGTTAGGCTGCACAGGGTATTTCATATGTTCAAGGATGTTTTCAAATGTTTTCATGTCTGTCTTTAAATAAGTGTCAGGCGCCCATATAAAAAAACAAAACTTATTTTATGTCACATATGATTATTAGTTCCATCGAGAAAAAAAGTGTCCACAGACACTTAAATAATAGACATCTGAAAGTCTTCTTTGCTTTGCTCTTCTGGTCCACAGTTACAAACCCCTCTAGGCCTTGTAAAATATTGAATCAATAATCCCTCCTGCAGTGTTACTAAAACGTACAGACCATCCCTGTCCTCCTCTCCTAGGTCCACGGTGACGGCGCTTTCACTGGACAGGGGATCGTTCCAGAAACGCTGACCCTTTCCAACCTCCCTCACTACAGAGTGGGTGGGAGCATCCACCTCATCGTCAACAACCAAGTGGGTTTCACCACTCCATCCGAGAGGGGGAGGTCGTCTCTGTACTGTAGCGACGTCGGTCAGTAAAACATATTAAACATTTGTAATATTTGCTACTATTTGAATTGCAAAGTTTGGTCAAAACCCAAGATACATTTTAAAATATGACTCCACCAGGTCATGTATTCTTTTATAATTAGAAGCTAATGCCCACGTTTGTGCCCCAGGTAAGATGGTGAACTGTGCTGTGATCCACGTGAACGGCGATGATCCAGATGAGGTGCTGCGGGCCACTCAGCTGGCTGTGGACTACCAGCGTGTTTTCAGGAAGGACATCATCGTGGACCTGGTCTGCTACCGTCAATGGGGCCACAACGAGCTGGACGAGCCCTTCTTCACCAACCCGGCCATGTACAAGATCATCAAGTCAGTTCAATTAGCCTTAAAGACTTTGTATCACAACGCATATCACCTCAGATGTTAGTGTAGCAGACCCATCGTATTTCTAAGGCCTCTTAAGCAGATGATAAAACTGTTATATTTCAGCAGGTATTAGCTAGTATAGAAAGGTATTGAAATACTTAGAAAATGGGTAATAGTACTAGGGCTGAACGATTAATCGATTTTAAATCGAAATCGCGATTATCAAATCGCAAAGCCTGCGATTTTTTTATTTTTTTTATTTAATTAAATAAAAAATAAAAATGTGGTTCTTCTTGTGTGTCAGTCATCCACACCAATCAGAAGTGCTGTGCTCCACATGTACCAGCCATTGTTAACCAATCAGAAGTGTATTGTGTAGTTAGTAATGCTCCATCACATGTTTTACATCTATTACAGGGTGAATCTAACCTGAAGCTTGACTTTAAAGGAACCCAACGGAAGTTTCATGTAAGTTTAGTTATTTCACTCGTAGCTCGGGCTGCGGGGGTGCTAGAGACGGGAGCATGTTGATACGACCTTCCTAGCCGGAGATATGGCCGCATTTTACAATAAACTTCCGTTGGGTCGCTTAAAAACAAATATCGCAAATCGAATCGCAATCGCAATATCTGTCAGAAAAATCGCAATTAGATTTCCCCAAATCGTGCAGCCCTAAATAGTACTGTTTTAAAATCTAAGTACCGATACATTAACAATGACAGTGTTTAAACAATATAACACAAAGACATTTAGGAGTTGTAGCAATGTGTTCGAATGAGGATGCACAAAGCAAAATATGGCACTACATTCCTCTAGCTGAGGCTTATGAGTTACACTTACACTTGTAAAGGTATGAATGATTAAACCAGTGGCTCCATTCAGCTCAACTTAAAGAAATAAGCTTCACTCACTGTTTCTACCTTTCTTAATAAAAGTCTTACAAATATATATACTGTATCACTGCTTGACCAGAGGGAATCTAAATCTAACATTAAGAGCATTTCGCTAAGAAGCAACTCAACAAAGGGACATTGCTTATTGTTTTCATTGATGCCAAATGCCATTTTAATATGATTTTAATTTAATTAATAAATTGAGTAAAACCCACAAGCATTCGTTAAATAGTTTGTGTAGATTTACTAAATGTTTTATTTCCTTACAGGTATATTACTATTTGCACATCGTGTTCTTGAAAAATATACTGTGTAATAAAACATTGTGTCATTGTCGGTCCTCACAGAACTCGTCAGAGCGTCCCTGACTGTTACTCAGAGAAGCTGATCTCCGAGGGTGTGATGACCGAGGCGGAGCGAGACGAGATCAAGTCCCAACACTACAGCATGCTGAACGACAAGCTGTCCAACATGACCCTGTACACCCCCCCACTCACCAACCTGCAGGGCCGCTGGGGGGATCTGGGCGAACCCCAGGCCAAAGTCACCACCTGGGACACGGGCGTCCCCGTCCCCCTGCTGCAGTACGTAGGGGCCAAATCTGTGGACATCCCCGAGGAAATCCAGGTCCACAGCCACCTGAGGAAGACCCATGTTCAGGTACTGCTATGTCTCATTTAGTGTGTGTGTGTGTGTGTGTGTGTGTGTGTGTGTGTGTGTGTGTGTGTGTGTGTGTGTGTGTGTGTGTGTGTGTGTGTGTGTGTGTGTTGTGTGTGTGTGTGTGTGTGTGTGGTGTGTGTGTGTGTGTGTGTGTGTGTGTGTGTGTGTGTGTGTGTGTGTGTGTGTGTGTGTGTGTGTGTGTGTGTGTGTGTGTGTGTGTGTGTGTGTGTGTGTGTGTGTGTGTGTGTGTGTGTGTGTGTGTGTGTGTGTGTGTGTGTGTGTGTGTGTGTGTGTGTGTGTGTGTGTGTGTGTGTGTGTGTGTGTGTGTGTGTGTGTGTGTGTGTGTGTGTGTGTGTGTGTGCATCTTTCCGCAGCTAATCTTGCCACTGACCCACCTGCCTAATATTTTTGTGGTCTTATACGACTATATGCGGAAAGACCTCTTGTATTTGCAGTGATTCAACATTTTTGAAAAGCCTATTTTTTGGACCGTTTTATATCGTAATTTACGCCTGAATCTTAACCTCTTGGGAGTAAGCAACAACTGCTTCAGAAGAGAAATACTTTCAGGCAATTGGCGAGTCCAAAAACAAGCCTTTTCTATTTTA
This sequence comes from Trematomus bernacchii, assembly GCF_902827165.1. Lineage (NCBI taxonomy): Eukaryota > Metazoa > Chordata > Actinopteri > Perciformes > Nototheniidae > Trematomus > Trematomus bernacchii. Next base: position 898,852 of record NW_022987735.1, on the reverse strand, counting down.
AAACTGCCTTTTTGAAACTGAGAAGCATAGAAAATGTTGATCTTTATTTTGAACTGGAGCATCTGTAGATTGATATACCCAGTATGTTATGGTCCACTCAAGCTAAACACTAAACAAGATGAATAAATCCACTTTTTATGTTACCTACACATCCATGTTGACTGTAACGGAGTCGGAAGAGTCAACTCTTCTTTGTTTGAAATGTAATGTGATGACTGTGAGGGGAGAGGGAGACAGACTTTGTGTAGTTTTGTACTCTATTGAGCAAACCTTTCTAGTTACTACTGGATTGTCTTTGCTTAAAATATCAGCTCAATAGGTTTTTTTTTCTTTGTGAACTCAGGCTCGTTTGCAGAAGCTGGAAGAAGGAAACAAACTGGACTGGTCGACAGCAGAGGCTTTGGCTTTCGGCTCGCTCCTCTCCCAGGGTCAGTGTAACGGAGAAAACACATCAGATCAAATATATAAATAATTTCTTTCTATTGCTGACAAAAATTGGATTTGGAGAAAATGTTAAATGATTGTTGTTACAGGCTTTAATATCAGAATCAGCGGACAGGACGTGGGAAGAGGAACGTTCAGCCATCGACACGCCATGGTGGTGTGTCAGGACACCAACGACATGTACATCCCTCTGAACCACATCAGCCCTCAGCAGGCTGGCTTCCTGGAGGTAAATACCTTATAAACCTGATAAAACATAATCCGTCCTAATCGTGAGATATTTAAAAGCTTAATTCTTTAATAGTATCAAAATGTGTTATCCTTTCATGTGTTGTATTGTGATGACTTTGTGTCTTTGTGTGTGTGTTCAGGTGTGTAACAGCCCGCTGTCTGAGGAGGCGGTGCTGGGATTTGAATACGGTATGAGCATCGCTCAGCCGAAGCTCCTTCCCATCTGGGAGGCTCAGTTTGGAGATTTCTTCAACGGAGCGCAGATCATCTTCGATACCTTCCTCACTGGAGGTAAGCTCCTGACTACACTGGTGCTATGAACATGTCACACTTACTCTCAGTATCTTAAACTTCCCTCATCAGCTGTGTAACTCTTGTGTCTGCAGGTGAAGCGAAGTGGCTGCTGCAGTGTGGGATGGTGATCCTGCTGCCTCACGGCTACGATGGAGCCGGACCCGAACACTCCTCCTGCCGCATGGAGCGCTTCCTCCAGGTCTGTGTGGCGGGAATGTAATCCATGTCAAACCAACTTACCAGTTTTTAATTTTCTGTAAATAACGTCCATGTTAACACCAAGTTTGAAAGAGAACTTGGATTTGATATGCACTTAAATGTAGGATAATAGTGGAGTCATACATTTCCACTTTGCAGCATACTGCAGGAAGTAGTGTTCAACCACAGAAATGTTTTGAATGCAAAAAACACAATTATATTTTTCAAAAATTCCAAGTAATTTAAATGTTGCTGGTTTTGAAACCTCCACAGACTAAGACACTCTTGCTTTATAGGATTTCAAAGCACTGCTCTATCTCTGCTGTTATTTGTTAACTGGTTTACAGCTGTAAGTCTGGATGTTTCTGAACTGAATGTTCTGCTAGCAGCTTTTTCGTTGGTTTGTGTTATGTTACTCATTAGCTGAATGAGTGCTAACTGCTCCCGTCTGTCTCTCAGATGTGTGACAGTAAAGAGGAGGGTGTGGATGATGACCGCGTGAACATGGCTGTGGTCAACCCCAGCACGTCCGCTCAGTACTTCCACCTGCTGAGGAGGCAGATGATCCGTAACTTCCGCAAACCTCTCATTGTGGTTGGACCCAAGACCCTGCTCCGATTTTCTGTAAGTGCTAACAGAACATTTCCAAATCCTTTAAACCAGGGGTCGGCAACCTTTTTGATATGAAGTGCCATTCTAAAAAAAGGGGGGGGGGGGGGGGGGGGGGTTGAAGAGCTCGACGAAAGCACTCGTGAAAAGTGATGTTTAAAACTCAGTTAATGGGGCTCATTCACTGGCGCTTCCACAAACAACCAACATAATTGTTACATTCAAATGAAGTACATTATTCAAGTTTACATTACAGGGTTCGTACGGGTGCTGGAAATCCTTGAAAATGCTTGAAATTGTACGAGGTGTTTTCAAGGTTTGAAAAGTGCTTGAATTTTGGGAATGGCGCTTGAATTTGGGATAAAGTGCTTGAAATTTTAAATGCTTTACTTCGCTTTTTAGATTAAAAGAAAATAAAGAAGTCAGAGCGCGCTTAATTGCTTCGCTTTACATAAAACAGCTCCGCTCCGGCCTTCCCGCGCTATGCACGTGACCTGCAAGTGTTTTTGTTACGTGTGTGACCTGGGCATTCTGATGAGAGTGATAGATGACAGTATGCCAGGAGGTTGCCGTTTCAACGAGCGTTGGCTAGCAGAAGACAAATACAAGCCATGGCTAAGACGAGGGTCAAGCGAAGCCCAAGAGTAGCCTCCTGCAAAGTTTGCAAAAATAACGATGCGAGAGTCTGCGCTGACGAGCCACATGAAAGGTACGCCGTAGTAGAGCATTTTAGATTAGGCTAACGTTGCTTGTTACGTTTGTTTAAGCTAACGTTAGCAAGCTGAATAGCGAACTCGATGAGGGAGAATAATAATTGCAGGGGACAATCATTTCAGAGGAGCGTACCTATGTTATGTCAGTCGCCATCCTGTGGTGTTCAGCGGATGAAGCACTCACGGCATTTTGTGTTATAGTCACGAAATATAATCTATTGATTCGACACAGAGCGATTTTAAAAGCAATGTATTTCTACTGGTAGTATGTTTCGTGCCTAAACCAAATGTGACTTTCTCTATCGAAATCAGTCACATTGACCCGAAGACACATTTTAGTTTGTATTACTGGTCTGGGGGAAGCTCGCGAGTGTGTTTGTGTTTGTGTATTTTTTAGTTTGTGTAACGGGGAAACACTCACAAGAAACACCGGCTGTTGTTATGCTTGCTGTGATGTTAAATTACTCCGTTCTCTGCTTGTAATTATGCCGTTACAAGCTTCAAAGTTGTATTTATCATCTGAATTTGCCGAAACAAGTTTAATATTCTGAAAGCCAATACTTTGTTTATTTGAAAACAGATGAAAACAAACTGTCTTTTATATAAAATTGAAGTATTATACAAGTAAAACTACATGTTGCTTTAATCCCATGTAATTGTAGAATGAACACAGTCTTCCTTTGAAGATGTATAAGTCAGGTGTCTTGAGTAGTCAAAATTACCTACAAATCATTGTACACATTTGTAACTATTATTTTCCACTTGTTACCATTGTGAGTCTATTTTTATGCAGCTCTGCGTGATTTTGTGGCTACAATTCAGGCTAATATACTACCAGAGGTAGAATAAGTACTCAGATATTGTACTTGAGTAAAAGTAGAAGTACTCCGATCTTGTACTTGAGTAAAAGTAGAAGTACCAGAGTGTAGGAATACTCTGTTTCAGTAAAAGTCCTGCATTCAAAATGTTCCTCAAGTAAAAGTAGAAAAGTATTATCATCAAAATATAGTTAAAGTAGCGACAGTAAAAGTAGTCATTGTGCAGATTGGTCCATTTCAGAATAATATATATGATATGTTTTATAATGATTGATCATTAAAGTGTTCTCAAAGCTGGTAAAGGTGCAGCTAGTTTGAATGACTTTGTATACTGCAGGGTAGCTTGTGAATTTACTCCAGGTGGAACTAAAGTCTGATTTAACACTTGATTATATTTCACATCATTCATCCACATCTGTAAAGTAACTAAAGGTATTAAATATGGAGTCAAAGTACACAATTTACCTCTGACTTATGTTTACTGCCAACCTAAAAGTACCTCAAAAATAGTAATTAATAATGTATTGAAAAAAATTAAATAATGTATTGAAAAGTTATTTGGCTGATTGTTTTATATCGGCTCAGCCAGGTTATATGGGATGCCCAGTCTACGTACAGATCACTAATTTTGAAATATTAAACTTAGTTTTCTTTTCTTAAATTTTTCATCCTCATGTAGAATGCTATCACGAAACACACATTTGGTTGTTTATAGCATAAAGAACATCTGATTTAATGTGAGGTAGGGAAATAATCATTTGAGTATAAGTATAAGTATGTGTATATAAATATGTAATTTACAACAGCTGTAAGATGCTTGAAAAGCTTGAAAATGCACCTTGAAAATGCTTGAAAAGTGCTTGAATTTGACTTTTGAAAAGGTGTAAGAACCCTGACATTAACTTTGGATAATAACACGGGAGAAATGAGCGGAAGCGCTCTCTTTTCCTCTCTCCCCCTCTCTCTCTCTCTCTCCTGACAGCCCGTCAGTATCTCATGCAGCTCACTGATCCAGTAATGAGTGACAGTGAAGAATAAATATATTTATAACTAGTTCCAAAGGTAGATAAAATAGCTAAGTGTGTTAGGTCTAACTTGTGTTCTGCTCCGCTCACCGGTCCGTCACAGCGGGTGGAGCTGCAGGATTTCTGCTTCACACACGTTGCACCGCTATTTTATTGTCATTTTTGGACACCTTAAAATACTGCCAGACTGGTGAAGCGATTTTGGCGAGCTTGTTTTGCAGCACACAGAGAAAAGTGTCATGTATGTTACGTCTCGCGATCGGCCTTTTTAGAGAGCACCGATCGATCGGCAGAGAGTGAGTATCGGCCGATATCGATCGCCACGCAAAAACTGCGGCATTTTTACAGCTCCTTATGGGTACTGCAATTTGTGAAGTGCTTTCCTCTGTGGAAAAACTATCAGCACTGCATTACGGAAGAAAGCGGCAGAAAGTCGCCTGGAGTTAAAGAGAGTGGGGCTGCGTTGCGTGCATGGCTTCCTTCTGCAGGTAACGGGGAGACGCGCTCTGGCGGCGGTCTCGTTCAGGATCCAAAAATAAAATAAATATTTTGTACACTTATTCCTAGTGTGCCACTGGTTACGGTGCCGCGTGCCATTGATGGCACGCTTGCCAGGGGTTGCCGACCCCTGCTTTAAACTAATGTTTCTATGCAAGTATCTGAATAATGTGTGTTGTTTCCACAGGGCGCAGCGTCCAGTCTGACTGAGCTGGCTCCAGGAACATCCTTCAGACCAGTGTTGGGTGATACCTCAGTCTCTGCAGCAAGGTACAGAAGTAGCAATATTTATATTATTGAAGACATAAAACACAATTTAAATGTTAATGTGCCCTTTAACAAATGGGAAAAATCTTGTTTGGATTGTTGCTAGAGTTCCCCGATAATACAGACACTTTTCTTGCTTTGTGTTCGACAAGCACCATCAGTTCTGAATTTCTGAAATGATTACACGTTTCTTTTACTTTTTGACTTGACAACACTGGAACTATTGGATTACTCAAGTCAGAAACAGTGTTATGCACGAAACACTAGACTATAATATGCAAAAAAAAGCTGAATCCAATGTTGATTTAAAAATGTCAATGTCAATATTATGAAAAAACCCTCAAATGATTGGTTACAGCCAACATTTTCTTTTACAATTAATCATTTTTCAATGTTCTTTTGTCCTTTTGATTGAAAACTGCTGATTTGTGGAAGATTCATACATTAAGCCCATCTCATTGTACTTCCATGCAGTGTCCAGAAGGTGGTGCTGTGCTCAGGGAAACATTACTATGCCCTGCTGAAACAGAGAGAGACATCAGCAGCCAATCAGAACACAGCACTGATCCGTGTGGAGGAGCTCTGTCCGTTCCCTCTGGACGCCCTGCAGCAGGAGTTCAAAAAATACCCCAACGCCAAAGGTATGTGCGAGACCCCGACCCCCATACTGACTGTGTTAGTGCCATAAGAACATCTTATTTAATATCAGTCAGGTCTTTGAGGAAAAGTTAATTACTGTATGTTTAATCAGGTCTTTGAATACACTGTTGTATTGCAGGCAAACAAGTGCTCACTATGAATATAATAAACATAAGTCAGCATGTAGGGCTTGACTATATCCCTTAACAATTGTTATCATAACTGGCCCTTATATCACTTTGACGAATACAAAGACAGTAGAGGACAAACTCACAGCCACTACAAGAACCTCACTGTACACACAATCTATAAATAGTGCTATATACACATTTGAACATAATAGATCTATATCAAACTTTTCCGAACAGATGTTACAGTGCTTCACAAGACAATAAAGGTAGATACATCAAGCAAAGAGAATAACAATAAGATGTCCATTTAAAAAGTACATTCAATAACAATATAAAAAGGTAAAGTAGTGAAACAAAGTGATAAAAAGAAATTAATACTTGAATGTGATGGTGTACGTGGACTCTTTGCTGACATGCTTGCTGCATTTTGCATAATACTCATGAGTTTCTGAGGCACTTCCCACATTATGTAATACTGCAGTCTTGACTGACTGATGCACAAGAGGCAACACAAGGCAACACAATTTATAAAGAGCTTTTTCAACACAAAAGCACCGTGTAGCTGTTTACTTCAAGTTTTAAAAAAAAAGCATTCAAGCAACATTTAAAGCTCGAAGGTAATGAAGATAAATAATGTGAAATGAAACTACACATAAAGACAAATAATACACAATCAAATAAGTATTTTATTAAAGTTACAGGGCAGGAATAAAAACCCAAAATGTAATAAAAAAAACTGATGCAGACACGGATCTTCTGAAAAATGGTTCCAGGAATGAATGTACTGCAGAGAAACTGAAAGTGCTTTCTTAATCTCTTAAAGGTAGGGTAGGTAATTTTGGAGAAACCAGCTCGAGTGCTCTAGAATTTGAAAATACACAGCCGGAAAAAATCTGCCACTTCCTTTCAAAGCCCCTCCTCCAACACACACGAACGCGCACATGACCAATGAGGGCACGAGATAAGTCTGTGCACAGATGGAAGGCTGACAGGCAGGTAGGCCATCCAGTTATTTTAGCCGGGCTGGCTAAAATGATTGGTCGTGCTTTTTACAGTACTACGGCTTCCACAGATGAAATTTTTTTATGGATTTTTTGTCAAAGCACTTAAGATATTCATTGCTATCGGGATGTTAAGAGCATTCCATGGAATATAACAAAAAGTGAATCTCGAGCCGGTTTCTCAAACTTACCTACCCCACCTTTAATTGTAATACAAAAAAAGCATAGATAGATGATAGTCATTTCAGGTTTATCATTCCATACTTTATGGAAAGAGTTTTTTCTTCGATACTTTCAGGATCCAGAGTCCGTATGTGATGCAGCCATCTATATTTGAGTTTCGGACAAAAAAACAATTTCGACAGCATCTCTCTTTGTGAGTCACAGGAAGTTGAATGGCATTCAGCGACTTGAATAGAAGTCTGACAGTCTCCACTTTAATCACAGTCCTGAGGAGAACATCACTGACAAAGAAACCATTCATCTAAAACAAAAATCTGAAGTATGAGCTACAGCAGACTGGTTTTCACTGCACGGCCCATTGTGTTAGGTGTTTCTATTATTGTGTCCACCCTGTGTCGCTGAATGAGTGTCACTCTGACTGATTGCTTAAAATTTCGTTAAGAAAGACTTTGTGAGCATGAGGAACTAGAGGCTGTCAACATCTTGTGGATTTCAACATTGGCCGATGTAATCATTTCCCAAATTCACGACATGTATATCTAAAAAAAAACCTCTGGTGATTCCGTTTCTTAGTCTTATCTAAATAATTTGCTTTTCTGTGTTTATATCTTAAGAACAGGTAAAACAATGTTTTGAGGTGAATTTCATTTTGGTCAGGGTCATTGTGTTGGTTGTTGTTGTAATACTTATTTCAACCACAAAATAATAAAGTGCACCACTACCAGTGAATATACAATATCTTATATATATCGGACTAAAAGCCGAGTGGGAGGCGTGTGGCGCAGTGGATAGAGCCTTGGTATGGGGGTCAGATGGTCACAGGTTCAAACCCCACTGCAGTCAGCATGTCGTTGTGTCCCTGGGCAAGACACTTCACCCCAAATTGCTCCTGTGGGGATTGTCCACAGTACTGAATGTATGTAAGTCACTTTGGATAAAAGCGTCTAACAAGTAACATGTAAAAGTAAAAGCATGTTTTCTACCATGTGAGTTTTATTCCTCCATTTACTGTAAGCATGTCTTTCTTTAGGTTAGAAATGGAGGCGTGTGGCGCAGTGGTTAGAGCCTTGGTGTTGGGATCAGGGGGAGCACAGGTTCAAACCCCACTGCAGTCAGCATGTCGTTGTGTCCCTGGGCAAGACACTTCTCCCCAAATTGCTCCTGTGGGGATTGTCCACAGTATTGAGTTTGTAAGTCGCTTTGGATAAAAGCGTCTAACAAGTAACATGTAATGTAATGTAAATACATTTAGAAACGTTGTTACATAACTTGCTAACACACAATAATTGGAGATCAAACTTAGAAAAATTATCACCAGATTTTTCTTTCTCACTTGCCTCATGTTACTGTATGGCTGCCAAGGGTGGATTTTGTGTTAGTCTCATTATAACAAAGTGACATTTGAAAGCTCAGGTTTCACTTCAGCCCTCAATTGTGTTGTTCTCACCTCCACAAAAACACCCACAGAGAAAGTCCAGTTTCAGTTCGATATGGAGTCTCTCTTCTCTTTGTTTAAAGGTGAAAAGAGAAGAACTCCCTGAACTACATGAACCAGTCACATGTGTATTGAAAACACTGAGCCATGTGCTCTTTTACTTCCAATGTAATAAATGTTTAACAAATCCCCCCCGCAGAGTTTACTTGGAGTCAGGAGGAGCCACAGAACATGGGCCCCTGGTCGTATGTAGCCCCCAGGTTTGAGAAGCAGCTGGCCTGCAAGGTGAGCCCTGATTCAAATAATAAAATACACAATATCATGGTTCTGAAATGACACACACGTAACCGTCTCATCTTGTTTCTCAGCTCCGGTTAGTGAGCCGCCCTGCTCTGCCCGCGCCTGCTGTCGGCATCGGGATCCTCCATCAGCAGCAGCAGGAGGCCATCCTCTCCGCCACCTTCTCCTAAAACACGCAGCAACACTGACAACAGTAAACAAGCATCAAGACTACACTACATACTAGCATCTGCTCTAATCCTTCAAACCAGCGTCAGTAAATGAAAAGAGTTTTTTTAAAGAGGATTTTAATTATTATCTTTAGGGTTTTCAGGAAACGCCTGAATTTGTTCTCCCCTTTCTTGTTTTGACTTTGCCTGTATTGTTTATGTGTTCAGTGTCAAGGCACTGTGGAAAGGAAAAAATACATATGTGGGTGGGATCTGACTCGAGGCCTTAGAGACATTGTCTACAGTGCAACTGAAGTAAAGGAACACTATCAGCTGACAGTCAGATTTTCAGCACTGGAGATGGTTTCTCTTGGTACGACCTCTTAAACCAGGAAAACTGTTAAAAAACAAACACAGTTAGAACCGATATGCTAAAACTAAGAGTATGGAGAGACAGACTCACCCATGGTTGGTTTACACTCTTATTGTCTATTCTGAAGGACTTGCATTCATCTCGACTCTTGCATCAGCGGTACATTGGTCCATTGACTCTGTTGCTGCTCGCCTCATGCATTCAGTCTCCACTAGTTGTCCGTTGTTCTGAACAGAAAACATTAGAAGTTGTTGGAAATATCTTTGAAATATTTATGTAAGAACAGGGAGTACTTAAACTGGATTTCGGAGAAAAGACAGTTGAATGTTTACGCAGCCTTGAGTAAGATGTATTTGGACATTTTATGCTACAAATGAATATTTAATCATGCTTCTAAGACTTGAAAAAATAAAAGCATTAAAGGGCTAATGTAAATAAAAGAAACAAGATGGATTTCAAATGGAAATATTTTCAAATAAATCAATTTTCACTTTATGCATTATGTGTTTTTTTTGTTTCCGAATCTAATGATTGGTTAAGAATATGTTACTTGAGTTGAAATATTAGTGATGGATGTGATTCTAGAGATCATAATATCTCTGTACATTAGCTCCTCTGATCGACAACCGTGATAAGACTCATAATCAAATGTACAATCTGTAGCTGCTGGGAGAAGCAGGCTTGATATGGAGAAAAATGATATTCAAATTTGTGACATTGTTAAAGTTAGCTCATTGTGACATAAAGTTAGAATCTGGGACACAATGGAGGATAACACAAAATAAAGTTTACAGCTTCTAAAGAATACTTATCTGGGTAAGGATAGACTGGTTCAAGAATAAGAGGTCAACACACTGGACTTCAAAGATAAGCACAGGCAAATCCTTATAAATATACGTTCTTTAATGAATACAACTCGTGAGTTTCCTCAACATAAATACATGTATGTGCGGACTGAGCAAAGCTGCGCTCGCTTTGTGTGTTTGAAAGATGAAGGTGGGCTTTCGCACATTATGTTAGTGTAAGTTATTAATAACGCTGCTTTGTCACCCACTCAAACCTCTATTATTTTCTTGTAAACTCTCCAAAACTGCTCATAACACAATTCACAATTGGAACTTAATTACAAACAGCACCATAATTATAATATTAGTTTTGCCTTATCCCACCTTTGCTCAAAGTGTCAGGGTTTAGACAGAATGGGGCATGCAACAAAAAAGCTGCACATCCTTTGATTATTGATAAGAGTTTGAATGTCAACATTATGAATACATCTTTGAACTATTCAGTGTACACCCTTAGTACATGCATGCACATTTTAGGTAGCAGTTTGACATCTGCACAGTGACAAACATACAAAACATGAATGAAAGTTAAGAGGGGGCGAGGGTTCACCTGCTGTGCATTGGCCCCCAATACTCCTGGCTATACGCCCCTGCCCTTAAATCTCACCTCCTGTCAAAATGAAAGCATGTATTTGTGCATCAACCTAACACAAAACACGAGATGTAAAACACAGACTGGGGTCAGGGCAGGAGAGTTTGAACCGGGCCGGTGATTTGGTGCAATGCGAACACTTAAATGGCTCAGTGTGTGCAGGCTGTCAGACAGACAGGCGGAGCAGCAGCCTCCCACTCCTGCTGCTGGAGGAACACAGCAAGGTCGGTGTTACACAGCACACACAGCAGTTCGGATGTGAAGTGTCTTCCTCCTGCAAGCAGCCCGACGTCAGATCACCACATCCCCGCGTTGCCACTGACTGAATCCCGCCTGACAAAGGGGGGGAGGAGGAGGAGTGTTTCCCCGTCACAGGGATCGGAACAGCGGGGAAGCTCAGAGTCGGGATCCGCTACGTCAAACAGATTAGTCAAATAACCTCTCGTGGTAGGACATACCTCCTTCCTTTGGGCTTGCCTGGCTGCATGCATGGGCTGAGGAAGCTATATAGTCTGACAAATAGCCAGGAAGCCCTTGGCTAAATACACAAGTACTTTTTCTTTTTCTTTTTCTTTTTTCTCTGGGGCTGGCTGTGCTTGGTCCTCCAGCAGCGTCTCTTATTCTCCTCCTCTCCCCACCCCTGGTGCGAAATGGCGAAAGAAAACGGCGAGTCCAGCAGCGATGGGTCCTGGAAAAAGCATGTCGATGATATCAAGCAGATATTTGACTTTAAGGAAGTCCTTGGGACGTGAGTAACACGATAACACACAAACTTTGTATCCAGTTGTGCAAATTAGCGGCAGACAACAATGACACATTCCTTTTCATTTCCGTTGAATCGGTGCTGACAGCTGTTGAATATGTGTTGAATTCACTGAGAACTGCTCGATGGAAAAGAGGAAAAGGCCTTTTTAACTTAAATCCCTAAACAAAGAGACATTTTAAAGATATTTAACGGTGAATTAATTGTTCAGGGAGTGGAAATTATGTTTCATGAGACACAATGTTTGTCAGAATCACAGTTCATTCAAAAAGCTGCGTGTTTTTATTCTACCATGTACATGGGGATACACAGATCAGGCAGCCATTTATTTTAGGGTCGTTTTATACAACATGACAACTATGAAAAAGACATCTGGGCCTTTTTCTCACACATAAATCAGCTCCTCAATTAAGGGACCATCTGTATTGACTTCTAGTGCTCAGTGTCTTTCTTCTCCAAACAGAAAGGCAGATTTAAGCAGAGACACATTATGTCTGGGTTAACAGATACTTGTTTGCACAGTAAACACAGTTTCAGTTGTGTCAAGGGACCATTTTGGATGAAGTAATGCTCTTTCCCTTGGACCACAGAGCAGCCAAATTCCAGTTTATTTTGGTCCCCTGTTAGTGCTGCTTGACTTCATGTTTTTACCCTGTTTTTGAACAAGTTTTGCCGCAGACAGACAGCCTAATTGTTACCCTGAATGGAAGACCCCAAACTTCTAAAGAGGTCAGTGAGTCACTCTTGTGACTGACTGTGTTTCTCATTTGTCCTGCTGGTCTTTAGCCCCTGAAGACATGACCATTCTCCCATGGCTCAGAGGAATGTAATGACGTTTGTATTGTTGGGGATTCGGGAGGGGGCCTTGGCGAGAAAGGGGTTTCCCTGGGAAAATATGCTTGTTTTTTTTAATTTGGAAACAGAAACTGGTGTGAATATGAGGGAAGAAATGGCCTTGAGTCACCATGTTTGTAGCTAAACTGGAATATTTCAAGGATGATAAAACAGACACTTTGTGGTTTGTAATACATGCAACCTCATCTCCTGCAAACGTAATAATCTATCTTCTAATTTTGTGCTGTTTGGCATGACAGCCAGGTTTTTTAAATGTGTCTTTACTGAGGAACAGGATCATACAATTTCTCATCCAGATTGGTGATTCATAAAGCTCACTCGACACTTCATCTGTTGTACTAAACAGTCAGACGCTGCTACCTGGAGGCTGTTCTGATTTCCCCAAGGCTTTCATGTATGTGTGAAGCGCCTCTGAACAACACGCAGTGAATCATCCTGATTTACTGTCCACACAATGGCCAGGTTGGAGGAACACGCATCCCTCGCCCACGACAATTCACACATCTCCGAGGCCAGTTTGTCACTATTCAGCCCCTTATGTTACATATGATATTATACTGTGTGTACTCGCCCTGATTCACTCCAGGAATCAGGAACGCCTTGTTTCTGCACAGAGAGCTTCAAAACAGGTCAGCTTAGGGCGAGAAGCCTTGCTGCTTTGCTTCAGGATTAAAAATGGACGAGAAAGAAGAGGAAGAGACTTAGATTATCCTCCTTTTCCTCCCACTCCTCTTTATCCTCCTCCTCATACTGATCCACCTTCAACTGGAGCTTTCTCCTCAGGTTTTCCCTGTCAATCCTCATTAATTTCCCTCTACACAGCAGCCGTGGAAGTACATGTACTCAAGTGCAATACTTAAGTACAATTAAGAGGTACTTTACTTGAGTATGTATATGACATACTTACATACTTATTCTCTACTTCATAAGACCATGTCATACTTCACTAAAATATGATGCAATGTTATAAATAAAAGCTACCTTCATTCTACTGTAGTCAACATTAGCTTAACTCCACCTGCTACAACACTAAAATCAATCATGATAATCAAATATTTAACAATACATAATTCACATGAGCACTTTTGCTGCATATTCTTTATTTTGAGAACTTTATTTGTGTATTCTTGCATTTTCCTTGTCACCTAGTATTTCTACATTGTGTTATGGCTACTTTACTTAAGTTTAGGATACATTTTCCACCGCGGCTGCACAGAGATCTGATTTCAGCAGCCGCTGGAGGCCGGCGTGTCTGCGTGTGAACGTTGTGACTGATTACATATTGACAAGAGTTGGTGGAGTACAAAGCCTGCGGTGGTGACAGTAGAGCTTTGGTCACATTTATTCGCCCTGTTTCCTTGCAGTAGCTGTTTGTACGCTAATGAGATCTTTGACACTGAAGCCAGTCCTCACACCTCGTCGCCACTTTGCCTTGTGGCTAATTTGAGAGCCTTAAGCTGCTGAAACTCTGTGGAAGCAAATTAAGTAACCTGAGCACCTTCCAGACTCCAGTAACAACTTAGACGAAAAAGAAAATGAACCGTGGTCGATATCAAAAAAGTATTCCGTCCACATGGAATCGGCACAAGAAACGTGTCCATCCACACGAGACCGCTCGACCCGCTGGAGACGCTGTAGTACATATGCCGGGCCTGTAAGTGGAGCTGTACTTCCGCCACAAAATACACCAAAAGCAGCGAATAAGACCCCCCGAGTATGGTTGCCATGGTTGCCTGGTTGCCCTTCTGTTTATTCTCCACGGTGGATTTAGCAACATGTAGTTCATGTAGTTCTCCATGTCCACTTGTTGCTGATCATTGTGGTAGAGGAGCTGTAGATTTTGCACTAACATCTGTATCTTGTTCAGTAGCGCCTGGAGCACGAACTGAGAGCTGCTGTGAGCTGCTGTGATCCGCCATTGTTGTTGTTGGCGAAACGCATCCGCAATGACGCGGGTGACGCTGAAGTGAGCAGGAGAGGTGGGGAGAGGCGGGGCTATGATTGTTTAGGGTGTACACACTGTGCCGCAAGCGTTACGTTACCAAACCTTCCCACTTTGGGATGCGTTATCGTTTGAGGGCTTCCGTTACGGCCTCGTGCGGACGAACCGTCCATACGATCAGTGGCGACTGGTTATTAGGCACAGCCCCACCTAGTGTCAGCAGAAAGTATTACAAATAATGATTACAAAAAATGCAAAAAAAAAAAATATATATAAAATATATTTTAAGATCATGGTTAATCATCTGATTCGTCTGTACATTGCTGTTTTAGTCTGTGTTCTTCTAATTAGTCTCTACAGTGTGTGCCTATTGAGCTGTTTAGAGCCATGTGGGACAAAACCTGATCATGCCCCTCCCTCTCACTGTCTAAGTGAACGGTGACTGTAAAAACTACACTGCGCATGCTGAGTATTTTCCTATTTAATGTGTGTGGCAAAAAAATAATGACCATAGGGGCACTGAGCTGCCATCCCCACCATACGTCATCTCACATAATTCAGAGCTGCAGTGACGCGTCCTAAAACCCGGAAGTAAGCTGCGCGTGGCTTCCCTCGACAAAAAAGCAATGAGATTTCTCCATAGGATTTCAGAAAATAGCTCTGTGGGAAACGTACCTGTTAGATAAATGCACGTTTTGTTCAGCCGGATAATATCCACATGTCTACCCTACTTTTATAATTTTTTAATCATAAATCTATCGATTAGATTTATGATAGACTTTTGAAACTACAAGAAGATAAGGAGGACTTTTACAAAAAAGTAATAGACATTTTTGTCCAGAAGGATAGGCAAATGGACTTCATCTTCAAGTCAAGGTAAGACCGCAATTTTATTGAAAATGGGATCTTACTAAGAGAGAACAATTCAATATTTAAATGATAAAATTACATTTTTTGGGTATCCTTTTGTTGAACTGTCTGTTTAAAATTAATCAAAGCATCAGACAAAAAAAGCTTTTGAAAATAATATTATATTTTGGTTTAGGTCAAAATATAATATTTGTAAACCTGAAGAGTCAGTGCCAGTGCCTCAGCAGCCATGAACCTCACTGCACGTCACTGCAGAAGCTTATATATAGACATCTAAGTAAGTGCCCCACCACTTTTGTACATATAAAAACGCCACTGCATACGATAAAGAACTATAGCGGATACCACCCGTTTTGTGTCCGTGTGGACGGGGCCTTAGCCGACTGATTAATGAGGATGCACTAATTATGTTCCCTCTGCTAAAACTGCACGGTAACAAGCTTTCCCCAAATTTAAAATCGGTGTCCTTTTACGTGGCACGCATCAGCATTATTCTGATAACATGCAGCATGGAGATTGCTGTGGCTCTAAATTCTGCGTCAGTCGGGCCGTCACGACTCACAAATGTAACAAAAGATTGTGGAAACACAACACTGTCAAGGAAACTGTATTTTAATGTGGGTGAGTCACATCATGGCCAATACTCCCATCTGCTTAAAAAGGTCTGTAACTCTGTGGATACTGAGAGTATATCAGATCGGTGCCTCCATAATGATAATTGAACACGCTGATATATGCGCTTTTGACCAGCTTATATATGTATTTTGTTCCAAAAATAAGACTAATATGCTAATTTTCAGGTTCATATTTACATGTTGTGCCTCTACTGTGACATGTTTACATGCTTTAATGTTCAAAAAGCTTATTTTTCTCAGACTGCCTGTGCTGCAGCACCTCTTTTCACCCTCTGTCTGAAACCAGAGCCCAGTCTGCTCTGATTGGTTAGCTGGCCGACTCTGTTGTGATTGGTTAACCGCTTAGAAATGTCCCGCCCCTTAGCCTACCACGTACAATGCTATATAAGTGTGTTACAAAGTGACTTCCCTATGTTACAGAAGTAAACAAACAAAAGTAGTCCAATAGAGACGTTTCAGGGGGTGTGTGGGAGAGAAACTGCCTCTGGAGGGACCTTTGGGATTTGAGCCTTTGCAGACCATTCAGATGGACAAAATCCTATATAACACACTACTACAGGAAAGGGAAAAACCCCAAAAGCATAATAGGGCTTCTTTAAGGCTAACGTAGACATATTTATTATAGCCCCTTAGTTGAATGAGGCAATCCTTGTGTTCATTTAGGAAAAAGAATATTGGCTGTGATATAATCTCACTGATATTTTGGATCAGTATAAATACATCTTGTAGGGTTTGTTGTCATGTTTTTCCTAGAATCTGAGGAACAATGCCAAAGTTGATCTCTGTTAACTAAACCGACACTCTCATGTCACTTATTGCCACCTAAAGCCACATCTTCATGGTTATCTTTGCCACCAAAGCGGAAAATATCAGTGAAACAAAATTAAGAACTGTTAAATGTACACATACTACAGTCTCTTAATTAACTCAGTTTGCCTATTTTATTCCCTTTTAGCTGTCACACATCTGTTTTTAACATCTATCCTTACCCTTATTCCAAACATATAATTTCCCCTGAGTTTAATATTAATGAAATAACAGGCTTTCGTGTTAGACATTAAACCGGCCCCTGATCTCTATGACCCATGATGCATTTTGGTGACTACCTTCATGCATTGATCATTTTCTGAACTGCTGCTTCTGTAGAGACTAGTTTGGTCCTTGATGCAGGAAAATGGCAGCTAGGCAACTAGCAGGATGGACGTCCTTGGTTGCTCCCCCTCCAAAGAAGACTACCCACCACCGTCCTCCAGCTACAGTCACTGTGGGTGGAGATACTTTGTCGTTGACAGTAATGATGGAGAGTCAAATGAATAATGCGTACTATGTTGCATGATTCTGAGTTTCCATTAGTATTCATGTGTCTCACCACAGAGTCCTACACGCTGCGTTCAGTGTGTTAAAGTGTAGCACACCGCCCTGTTTTCAAAGCACAGGAAGCTATAATCACCCTCATTTCAATTACGGCTGGGCGGTATGGTTTAAATCCAATATCACAATCATTTTGACCAAATACCCCAGACTAAGGTATACAAAGCAATTCATAAAATAGTTTTTTGATAAATAATGATCAGTATTGTGGATATAATGACTAAGTGGCTTAAAACAAATATTACAAAGTATAATATGACATCCCATTGCTATGATGCAGCCTTTAAAACCAGGTGAAAGACAACACTTCTGCCATATTAGAATATGACGTTATCCCAAATGTAAGATGATGTCTCGTTTCACAAAATCCATATATATTGACAGACATATTATTTAGGCCTTATTTAAATATTTCATCCTCTCTCCGACCACACTCGGACAGTTTCTTTGCCAAACATTTTCCCTCGATAGATGTGTTTCCTTTTGAGTTGTTTTATGAGTCCCATTACCCGTTATCATGCTGTAAACTAACCATCAGTCTGAATTGCAGATTCCCAGAAAGCAGCCTCAGGTGCAGTCAGTGTGTTTTGGGTCGTTTGGACTGTGAGAGCATCTGGATTTCATTCAAGTCATATTATTGGAGTTTTATTTAATTTGCAGCATCAGATCAGTTCTGTTTACTACCTGGCATCCCATAAACTAGTGGTGGTTAGTCTGGCAGGCAGCGATGAGAAGCCAAACTGATCTGATGACATAAGCTCTGCAGCGATAGAAAGTAACTCGAGGTGATTTGAGGTGTTTGTACTTTACTTGAGTCGTACCATTTTATGCAGCTTGTGCTTCTTCCTCTCTCCTACAATTACTTCAAAGGGTTACAAAATATTCTAATAATTATTTTCATATTCAAGTATATTTGCAATGATCAATCGATCAATGCAAGTCGATCGACAGAATCACATTTGCCAACTATTTTAATAATTGATTAAAAGTAATCTTTTATGCAAAAATGACCCAAAAATGTAGTTTTCAGTCTTTAAAAAATGGAACTGTTTACTCTGTTTTATATAATTTAAATGTAACATTTGTGGGATTTTAGACTGACAAAACCAGACAATTTAAGACATCACCTTAATTTGTATTTTAAACTTTTGAATTGGCCTTAAAACCCATTATTAGCCAAACTATCAACAGCATATTTACATAGTTCTGTCGCTAATATTAAAAATACCTATTAACTGGTTTTTTTAAACTTCAACTACTGCCCTTTCTTAAAAAGATGATTTACAGCACACACAAAAAACTATTATAAAGAGAGATATACATCGTCCAGTATGTTAATAAACATAGTGCTGTTGGTTGGAAACATTGTTATTTTCCCGTAGTTTGTCCAGCTGACTCTGCATTTTGGAAAACTCTGAGTCGACAGAGTAGCATATCAGAGCTGAGCAGATGGTGCTGTTAAAAATAAGGAGTGCTTGTTGTAACTGTAAATCTGCTGCCAATATAACTTCTATTAACAATTCTGAGAGATCCTAGTAAAGCTGCAATCTGGCGATAACCATGATAAATATACAGTACTGCTTAAGCCTTAAGTCCCATGTGTCACACTCAAGGCCCGGGGGCCAAATCAGGCTCTTGGTGGATTTAATTTCGGCCCGCAGGATAATTTCTAATTACTATTAGATCTGGCCCGCCGGTATATTGCACGCACACCTTCACTCCATCCTGAGGATTTCCTCAGCTCAGAGCCTGAGCCCAATCATTGATGAACTTGCACCCAAGATGAGATGCCAAGTATCTGGCTTGAACTAGCATCACAGAGCAGCAAACTGAGTTTCAATGGATGTTTCCTTCTGCACCTTTTTTCTTGCGACAACAGGGCATGTTTGGTTTTTCCTTTGAGGGAAATTGTTTTTTTGAAGCTGTTGTTGGCCTGTGGAAAAATGTAATCGTAAGAAATGACTCCGGAAAAGCTGCAGATCGAGCCATGAGAAATGAATGCAACTGATTATTTAATGTTGTTTTTATAGGCAATAATTTAAGCTTTGTTAGTTCCAGGTTTAATATGTGCAATAAGTTCATTTCAATAAGTTTTGCAATAAACATTGAACCAGTCCGGCCCTCGACTAGTACCCATTTTTTTTATTTTGGCCCACTGTGTATTTGAGTTTGACACCCCTGCCTTAAGTGAACCAATTGAACTGAACACAACAGGGACCAATGAAATGAATTATAATGACCCTTTAAAATGCAGTTTTCTATATAACTATATATTGTGCCATCCTAGATCTTAGCTATCAGGATGTTTATTGTTCATGAGTCTGATGACATCTGTTTTATATGCATGTACAATTCTTATGCTTAGAAGAATCAGTAATGATCCGCAATATCCACTGTCAGTCTTGCTTGCTTATATTATATCATCTGTCATGTCTTCGCTGGACATCGAACGCAGAAGGTCACTCTGCTGATCCCTCCACCTGGATTATCAGGCGTGCTTTTTCCATCCCATGTGTTGCGTAACGGTTCGCTGTAATGCATCTTACACAAGATGACTCTGGGTGATTACTCAGCAGTGACACAGTACAGCCACTGTTAATAAGCCAGACGTCGAGACCCCCTCCATTACGAAAAAGAAAAAAAACCCTCTAACATTAACAGTGATGCTTTATTTTCATGATCTTTAAAGGACAACCAGCTGAGGTCACAGCTCGGGAAAGTTTCTGATGTTAGATGCACGGCTTCACTTTGCATCTGCGGCATCAGTTTCACACACACACACACACACACACACACACACACACACACACACACACACACACACACACACAGCCCACATTCACATTTCACATTAGTCAACCTTGATTGTCACACACACGCACATCTCATACTGTCACACGAGAGCCGTGAAGAGGTGGCTCAGTGTCTCTAGGAAGAATTTAAAATTCTAATATTATTATTCATCCCAGTGACTCAGTACCGCTGGGGCAGAACAACATTTTCGTCTCGTAGTTATCTCTCAGGATAGATTGAGATGAGTTTCAATAAAGGGTTCACTTCAAATAGAGGATTGCTCTCATCACTTAACGCTCATCTCCAACAGCTGGATTATCCCAGAGATTAATTAAGTGCTGGTTGTCACATAGGTTGTTGCAACTAATCATTATTTAGTTGCACCATTTAAGTATTTTAGTAGTAGTGTATAACGGGCAAAGGGGCATCTTCTTATTTTCTAGTTTTCCCAACCAATTTACTACAATATAGGACAAAATAATCAACAAATTGTCCCATTTTCAAAAGCTGGATTCAGAAATTGTTTGGCATTTTGTGTGAACATTTTCAACACACTGACACTGAGGAGGCAGGTGCGGCTCACTTTATTTAACAACTGGTGTCGGGCTTAAATGACTTCCCTGTCGAATCCCATCTATCCACCTCCAGTTACTCACCTGGTAAAGCCATACACACCTCCAGTTTACAGAGGAGAAACTGCCCAACTAATGGTTGTACCACTTGGGTTGTGTGTGGAGGTGTTACTGTATCTTTGTGTGTATGTGCAAATGGAGCATGTGGGTAGTGCAATCACCATATGTCTCCAACAGACATTGCACCTTCTCTTTCCTGTGAATTAGGAATAAATAGATTGAACGCTTGCAGCTCATTTCTCAAGCTTAGTGCATTGACAGAGGGAGATTCTGTCATTCACAGGAAGTGATGTTGCTGCCTGTTAATGTGGTGAGCAGGGGGGGAAGACACGGTGCTACGCTCTCTGAACGCCGTCTCAGTGAGCTCACGGGCTTCCTGTGGTTTTCTTCAGCCTGTGTCTCCTGCTGCAGAAAGCATGCTCTGAAAAAAAAAAAGCTTGCAAGAGACGCGTTTGACAGTGGAGGATTTTATTTTCCTGCTAATGTCCACACAGCTGGGGAAATGGGTTGCATGCGCTGAATGGAAATGATGCTCATTGTCCTCACGGCAACAGCTGCGGTGGGAAAGATAGCGCTGTAACACGCCATCAAATAAAGCACCAACTTCCTCACTTACACCATTTGCATATTGTCCCACATCATGTAAGAAGCAGGTCAAAGTCAGAAGGGCGTATGCTCAAAGCCCCCGCCATGACACCCGGGGCAGCTTTGTGTCCAGGTAGTGTGTTTGTGTGCAGTCTGTGTTTATGTGCTCTGGCTGACCCTCCCCCCCCGTGATAGGCTGGAGTGGTGAGGGATTAGCGTGGATTTGAAGGCCTCCCTGGGATTTAATGCAGTGAGTGGTGCTGAGGTTAGAGCCCGGTGGGAGAAACTGATTACACTCTGAGAACATAACAGACCTTTTGATGTTGGCCGTCTTGATTTTTAAAGGTCACTTAAGGTGTGTTTCTCAACGTCGCTTTCATCCAATGTTATTTCTGCAATTACACCTTTATGTCAGAGAGCGAGGGCTTTCTTTAAAAAAAAATCCCCAGCTTTGTCCTTTTTCATCTTGGCAGGAGATTACTAAAGAGATGCTGGATTAGAAGTGGATTGCTCCTTTGTAACATTATACCCCTTTTCCTTTAAATACACGAGGCTGCTAGCTAGAAGAATCCATCAAACTGAAATGTATACTAGCAAACACTAGAATGGATCCTTCAATACATGATATAAACACTATGCATAAATGGACCTTAATTCGAAGACTATAATGTGAAATAAATGTGCAATATTGTAAATAATGGACTCTATAAAATGATTCCGTATATGTGGCTGAATGGTATTTTAGTGAGTATTGTGTCAAGATAAAAAAAAAAAAAACCTTATATTTAAACTTATACATTTAAACCACTGAGGGGAAAGAAGGATTATAAGAAAATGTAAAACCACAGAGCTTTATTTATTTGAGTATAACATAATGAAGTATTGCCCGGCTTGGTTAGCAGTTTATCAAGAATTTATGAATTGAAAGACGGAAGCTATAAAAACACAGAGAATCTCACGTCATAGCCTCAGGCTCAGATTTCGATTTTATTTCTTCTGATGCGCTGCAGCGAACAAGCCTTCATCAGAGCCCTGAGCTCATGAGTGGATCTTATTTGTGTCTTTTTAGATCATATTTGTTGTTTTCCTCTACTGAACATGAGTTAAAATCAAACAGTCCTTATTTAAAAACATTCTCACATTCTTCTAAAGGTGCATTGAGGAGAGGAACGCCTGTGAAGATGGAAACTAAAAGGATGAGGGGGGGGGGGGGAAAGCAATCACGCTGCCGGCTCAGCGAGATTTATTAAGGTGGAATGGATCTGGTATCATAGCAACAGATACAGATTGCTTGAGCAAATATTCCCTTAATTCTGTATTTGTTTTGTAAAGGCTCTCATGTATGGAGACAGATGGTCCTGAGGAGCACACGCTATCTGCCGTCCTAAATGGGTGTTTTTTAGAGGTTTTAAAAGTGTTTGCCGTGCTTTTGGCTGCACACGAGCAGCGAGCTTAAGCCAACAGACGGCTGTCGGCCATAGTCAGGGACTCTGGCAGTTCTCAGTAAATATTCCCAATATGCTGTTTGTGTACTCTGGCTTGAGTGCCGTCTATCTACTCACTGACGATGAGTCAATATTGACTAGTCCGCATATAAAGCAGGACTAACGCAGTGAAGTAAAGCAGTACTGTACTTAAAGTGGACCTATCATGCTATATTATAATAATATAGTGTAGAACCATACCTATATAAGGCATATTTATACTTTTTTTTTTTCAAAATACCAAACAGATCATGCATTTTAGCCATGCCTCATTTTGCTCAATTTGACATTTTTTAGCTCTGTTTTTGCAAGGGTTGATTCTGTGAGAACAGCACCATCTACAGGCCTGGCATATGTACTACAGCGTCTCCAGCGCTTTCGAACGGCAATGGCCGTGGCTGTCTCCTCCTGATTGGTGGAGTTGGCCCAATAGCCGTAGCGCCACTGTCCTGACGTCAGGACAGTGTTCAAATCTGGATCAGTTTTTATCAGATCCGTTGCAGCCCCTTTTTTTAGAGATTTGGGTATGGAGGAAAATAGAGAGGGTTGTGTTTTCTGACACTTGGTGAGTTCCCTGGAACACCGGGGACACATATTCATGTATAAAAGACGTACAAAAGTGCATTTTGCATGATAGGTCCCCTTTAAGTAACATTTTGAGGTACTTTACTTCGTAGGAGTATTTCCATTTTATGCTACGTTATACTCCACCACATTTATTTAACAGCTTTAGCTACTTTCAAACAAATGCATTTTTAAAAATGTAGTGGACTAACACTTTAAGTAAAAAAAGAGTCAAACTATTTAAATATTTTACAAAAAGTCAATCAGAACTTTGTTTGTCGACAACAGAGGCTACTTGATGCAACAATATTATCTAGAAATGTCACATATATAGTTAAATACACACATCAAGGCAATTTTTCTGCACAATGATTACTTTTTCTTTGTATACTTTAAGTGCATTTAGCTGATAATATTGTTGTGCCTATTACTTAAGTAATTGTATAGGACTTTTACTTATAATGAAGTATTTTGACAATCATGTTTGGGTACTTTAACTCAAGTAAAGCATCTGAATACTTCTTCCAGCAGTGCTAACGTATTTCTCTGTCTCTCTTGCAGCGGTGCGTTTTCTGAAGTGGTGATGGCTCGGGAGAAGGCCACAGGAAAGATGGTCGCAATCAAGTGCATCCCGAAAAAAGCACTGAAGGGGAAGGAGACGAGCATCGAAAACGAAATCGCCGTTCTTAGGAAGTAGGTACCGCCTGAGTGAGCCACGGGGGAGTGTGCAGAAGAACAGTACTTCAAAAAGGGTCAGCACCTCGCGGCGTCCTCAGGGAAGCTCGTGTGTGTCTGAGTGATGACTCAGAGCCAGGAGGCTGGTGCCGATCACTTTATTTAACACAACTGTTGTCGGGCTTAAATGACTTCCCTGTCGAATCCATCTATCAAAGCTCACCTGGTGGAGGCATATGCAGCTCCAGTATACAGAGGAGTCATTGCTCCCTCTTCCCCAAAAATGTACCAGTGGTATGTGACCAGTTATGTCACATTTCCAGGTGCTTTACAGTCAAAGAAGAAGAAGAAAGAATGAGTGGATATATATTATAACAATAACTAACCTAAATTGTTTTATCGATAAAAGTCACTGAGTTGGATTCAAACAAGGAGCGTTAAAGAGTTTTGGACATTAATGCACTCACCACCAATCACCTTTAAATTTGAAGGCTAAATCTGGGAATTATGGTGCAGGACTGAGGGTTAAGTGCAGGAGAAGGAGACATGTCTCTCTCTTCCTCTCTCGTCTTAAGGTATACAATTATTAAAGGCAATGAAGACTGAAAATGTACCACTTATGTCACATTAAAGTGCTTTACAGTCAAAAAAAGAGGAAAGAATAGGTGAATATATTATAACAATAACTTACCAAATGTATTCAGACAATGCGAAGTGTTTTAAGGAGCAATATCAAGGTGGTTATTTTAGGGTTTTGGACATTAATGCAGGGTCACCTTACATTTTGAGGCTAAATCAGGAATTTTGAGTGTTGAGTGCAGTCATTTCTGTCTCAAATGATCTTGCTGTTTTGAATTTGTATACTCTTGTCTGATTATTGATATTGAAAAAGGCAACGGAAAAATATAAAATATCCACCATTTTGGGTCTTCACAGTGTAAACTTGTATGATAGGATTGCACTGACACCAGGCGATCCTCCTGCAGGGCCTGATGGGTAATCCCTCAGAGGAGCTCGGTTATCACTCACTGGGTGCGTCTCACTTCTCTTATTTTTCATTTCCTTGCTCCTCGGGCTCTGTATCACTGGATTCGTCTGCGCCATCTTGAGTACCGTCCCAGTGGCCTTATTTTTGCCGGAGGACCGAGGATTGAGGATCGAGGAGGGATAACGGAGGAGCGATAATCGAGGAACTACCAGACCATCCTCCGGTGAAATCCTCAGACACTCGCCCCGCCCCCTTACTGTGTATCGCTCACTGATTGGACGATGCAGCGCATGCACTGATCTGGCTGCTGTCAGACGATCAGCTGTGCGGCGTCATCACAAATGGACGTCGCTTCACGTGACGCTCCGGAGGACACAACGTCCCATTGCTCTTAAAACGAATTTCCCTGCTTCTCGTGGTCTCTCCATGGGACTAGTCGCAAGTGAGGGACGCAAGGAATCCATTTAACCGAAGTGAGATGCAGCTACTGTTGAAACGAGCACGCCAGTTGTTGGGTGTAGTTGCTTGGTTACAGTTGCGATCCTTTGACTTCCTCCCTGTTTGTATTTCTCATCCCTCTCTTCAATCCTTTTCACACGACTCAGTTTGACAAACTGCACACCTCATTTTCATTCTGGACTTGGTATTGAAAAGGAAGTTGTTGAAGGTTGTTTAGTCCTTTCAGCCTCCCCTCCTCCTCCTCCTCCTTTTCCTCCCCCACTTTTTCCTTTTCAGCCACCTGCCCTTGTGAACACGCTCTGTCATCTGCATATTTCCTCACAGAGGTTTTATAAAAACCTTGTATGTTTGGTTGCCTGGACACAGACTTCCAGCATCTTGATCCCCCCCTGTATTATTATTTCCTTCAGGTGCTCCTGCTGACGGGGGTTGCCGCTTCATGAGTCATTGAGTAGCCTCCTCTAAGAATTCCTCCCCCCCCTCGCCTCACCTCACCTCACCTCCCCTCCCCCCTGCTCTCCATCACACACAAAAGCTTTCTCCCCTGGGTGAATGCTACACTTTGTTTTCAACACGTGCACAAACCCACCAAGTGTAATTACAGACAAAGTGCTGCGAACGAATAGCAACAAAATGTTCGTTTTCGGTTGGCAGGGCATCATTTTAACAAAAGAAAAGTCTAATTGCACCTCATTAATGGACTGTGCTGAAATGAACAGAGGCTGACAGCTAGCAATGTGCATTTCTTTGTCCTCCCTCTGCAGGATAAAGCATGAGAATATCGTGGCGCTGGAGGATATCTACGAGAGTTCGAACCACCTGTACCTCATCATGCAGCTGTAAGTACAACAACCCATCACATCGTCCGTTTAGGTCTTTGTCTCCAGGGTTAATAATGTCTAGGTTTTTTTTGTTGGGAATAGGTGTCTGTAATGTACCTAAGGCCCTTTTTTTCCCATACCCATTTTCCACCTCAGATGAACGTCTGAGTGAATGCAGCGAGGCTGTAAAGATGAGTGAGATAATATGAGGAATAGGTTTGTCCGAGGGTTAGATAAGAAGATTGATACCACTCTCATATCTGTCTGTGTGGAGCTGTAAGCCCCCTTCGTTCCTGTCCAGTATGATTATTTTATCATTATATTCGAGTCACCGAGCTAAGCACCTGTTTTGAAAAAAAATAAACCCATAATCTGTGCAAATAACTCAGAAGGTCATTTAACATCTCTGAAGGTATTTCCAGGATCCTCAAAGGCTCCTCTAGCCATCTGGGTGTAAAATCATTTGATGCATGATGCAAAAGGTTGTTATCCAGGTAGCCAGACATAACAAATGATTATATGAAGGAAATATGAACATGTTCAAATAAAAACATGGACATAAACAGTAATATTGGAAATTGACATAAGAGTGGATGTCATAAGCATTAGCTTTTGTCGAGGCTTTCACAAATTGCCAGTATGTTGTTTTTAAAGTGTTGCAAATATCTTGTGAAATGCTTTTCGGTCAGTGTTTGTGAAAGTTAATGTGTGAAAACCTCTGGGCTGCTTTCCTGTGTGCCATATATCGTCATGATTTCAGAGACCTTTCCCCTCACCACATCATTTCACAGTGTTTGTGACTAATGTACCAGCAATTCAGGCAGCCATTATCTGCCCTCATTGTGCCTCTGAAAGGTGTGTGATGTGGCCTTGTATCCACAGGCATATTCTCCTAATGATTTCTCAACTTAATATGAGTCACTTGTGTCTTAGCCTTTTGTTAATGCGCTTTAAAGTAGTTTAGATGAAATTGCTGGTACATCCGTTGCAAGCACTTCAAAGTTA
Source organism: Trematomus bernacchii (assembly GCF_902827165.1). Taxonomy (NCBI): domain Eukaryota; kingdom Metazoa; phylum Chordata; class Actinopteri; order Perciformes; family Nototheniidae; genus Trematomus; species Trematomus bernacchii. The sequence continues at coordinate 871,665 of NW_022987735.1, read as the reverse complement.
CATAATGTGACAAAGGGACAAAAGTAACGATGACACGTGATGAAAGTGCATTTGGAAAAATAAAGTATATAATCACCACAGACTGATTTAAACACACCGTTTCAACAACCGCAGTTAAATGACAATTACGCTTAATCATCCATTTTAATTCTGGTAATGAACTGAACAAGGCATTTTTTTTATATTTGTCTCATTGGGTTTCCCACTTATAATTTTCATGAGATTTCAAGTGCTGCAATCCAACAATTTACCCCAGAAATGCAGGTTTGGGAAATTAAATGTTAGAAAAAATTCACTGGTTTTATTCCAACAAGGAGGCTGTTACCTTAAATGTTTAAGGCTGAATCAGGAAACTTTGGTGCAGGATCAAGGGTTAAGTAAAGAAGTAAGAATACATTGTATTTTAAAGGGGACTGAAAAGAGAGCCAAATGTGCATCAACATATCATTTTTACTGCAGATGTATTGGGTTGTAATATGTAGGTTAACCTGGCAGCTACACATGGCAAAACACTCACGCCTTTAAGATGAAGTCAATCATTTGTTATTCAAATAATAATATTACAATGGTCATACCAGTTAAAAGTATGTTGTGTGAAATAAACCTGTCTCTTGTGCTGACAGGGTGTCTGGAGGCGAGCTGTTCGACCGCATCGTAGAGAAAGGCTTCTACACAGAGATGGACGCCAGTCGCCTCATTCGACAGGTTTTGGATGCAGTCAACTACCTGCACAATATGGGCATCGTGCACAGAGACTTGAAGGTATAGCAGGGTCTTTTATTTATAGTTAAACATAGTTCCTCATGAAATCCACTACAGGAACTGGAAATGTTTTGCTACTCATCGAGGAGGACCCTTCAGTCGTAGTGAGAGGGAAATCCCTTCAATTGAACCTTTGAGGGATGATATTACGTGAGCGCTTCACAAGGCATCACCCACGGAGGTTAAATGTCGGGGATTTTCCTTCTCGCTGAAAGTGATGAAGCCTCTTGGTTGAGCCGTAAAACTCCCCCGCTTCTTAAATGATAAATCCGGGGGATTTAGTTTCATATTTCATGATATGGTACTGCCTGGATGACTGAAATTAATCCATACAGTCATGCACAGTCTGTGCATGAGGTCCCATGAACACACACAATATATTCTCAACTACTTTGTATTTGGTATTCTTCTAAAGACCACAGATAAACTAAAGGGGTATATTCAAATTCTCCTTGGCCATTAAAATCTATGGAATATACTAAAATGATTTGGCTGTTTAGAAACTAATGTGCTTGCAGGATTCTTGCTTTTTTGAATTTGTATCCTTAAAGTTGATTGTACTTATTGTAAGTCAAATTGGAGAAAAAAAACATCAGCCAAATGCATTTCAAGTACAATACATATGTCCAATCCTCTCTCAAAACACACTTGGAATATAAAGTTTAAAGCTAAAATAAAATAGAACTTTATTGATCCCAATTTGGGAAATGTTTGTGTTGCAGCAGCATAAAAATCTTGAGGACGGCTATCTTAAATAAACAACTAAATATATACCTTCCATAGATGTTTACATTATATCAACAACCCATAATGGTTCTGCCATTGTAGGAAAAATAAAACTATATTTTAAATGGTATTTATGCTGTTTAAAATCAATACATATAGTTGACTCATGGGTTAGCCTCTGAGCAATTTGTTTTCTATTGATAAATTGCTTGATAAACTAAGTCCATCCACTCATGTATGATTGTTTTCACAGACACATTTCTTAAAACTCTTTCCTGTTTATTTGCAGCCGGAGAACTTGCTGTACTTCAGCCCCCACGATGAGTCAAAGATCATGATCAGTGACTTCGGCCTGTCGAAGATGGAGGGAACAGGTGACGTGATGGCCACGGCCTGCGGGACTCCAGGATACGTGGGTGAGGACGCCCTCTGATCTCTGGAAACTTCCCAGAGATAATTAGATCCACCAGACGGCTAAGCGTGATTTAATCTGATCAGGCAGTAGCCACAGGTTGACCTTAGCCATCTGCTGCAGGAAAACAACAAACATTTACATTCTTCTCCTGCCTCTGTCATGATGAATGTTCAAAAAACTGTCTGCATTGTTTCACTAGATGTCTGAATATCTGATCATCTTTTGAAATATTTTCTTGTCGCAGCTCCTGAAGTTTTAGCTCAGAAGCCGTACAGTAAAGCAGTGGACTGCTGGTCCATTGGGGTCATCGCTTATATTCTGTAAGTGCTCATGTTTAAATAGATGATTATTAACTGAACTGAATTGTGTGTTTCCTAGCTTTATTTTCATGTATTTGTTAACATTTATTTACATAGGGAAGCCCATGAAAAACAAGCGGCAAAATCATTGAGATTAAAACCCTCTTTATACAATGTGTCCATACCAAGATAGGGGGCAAAGTTAAACCTACAGACAATGCTACATAGGCTACATAGGCTACATAGGCACAATTCTCACGTTAGCATGGACACAATCATGCTTTTATATATCTTTCGCTATGTTTTATTCATTTCTTAGGTTACATTTAAAAAACAATGTCAGAGAACATAAAATCCATAACACGATTAGAATAAAAAAAACAAGAGTCTTCAGAAATGCTGTCTCTGTGAAATCCTCATGTTAGCATGCTAGCATGCTCACAATCATGCTGTTATATAGTTTTAGCATTGTTCTTTGTAGAGAATATGTTTACAGCCCCGTCGATTAATTGTTCTCATCAAATAGATTCATATATTTTAGTCGTCTATGTATTCATTTAGAAGAAAACAGCCCTATGTGTATGAGATATTTCACTACAAAACAGAATCACGAATCTCATGCTGGCGCTAAATCAAAAGTCAAACAATCTCCATATTCATTGGGATCCATCCTCTGGGTTTCTCAAAAGTCTGCAGAAACATTTCATCTGATAGTTTACATATTTTAGTCTGTGGTGAAGTGATTGAATTTTTGACAAAGTCATTAAAAGAGGAACATAGCAGCTAAATGGAAATACTAAACACACCAATAAATATAACATAAAAGGTCCCATCCCAAAAACGTGTTAACTTTAAGACTACCCAAAAGAGGCTGAAACCATTAAACCTGAATAAATCCAGATTCTAATAGATACACCATTTGCTCTGGCTACTATTTTAAAGAGACTGTAAAGCTTTCAGTGGAAAGTGTTTTGGTTGAAGCTGTTAAATGAATTAAATGGTGTTGTTCGTTAGCAAAGAGAAAATCCCTGATGTCGTTAACCATTCAATAGGTGTGAGGATATGTTAATTGATGCAGTGTTTCTGTAATCAGCTTCCGCCAGGTGGTTGTTATGGAATAATGTAGACTAATTAACAATATTGATCACAATTTAAATATACGAAAGGAATTTACTTAGTAGATTTGGCATTATTTCCCCCCATCATATAATAATGGGCTGCTTTTGTCCCTAGCTTCGCTCTCTGTGACCTCCCTGAACCGTCTCCTGTTGGATGCCAAATGAAAAAGCAAAATGCCAGTGAATGCGATTAGGCCACAGCTAATCCTTTTTAGAATTGGGTTAAAGTTTCTAACATCAGCTTGATGACGGCACTCACGCAGACTGTTGTTGTGTAATCCTCCATCTTCTTTCTCCCAGGCTGTGTGGTTATCCTCCTTTCTACGACGAGAACGATTCGAAGCTCTTTGAGCAGATTCTCAAAGCAGACTACGAGTTTGACGCTCCGTACTGGGATGACATATCCGACTCTGGTGAGATGCCACGTGTCTCTCTCTCTCTCTGTGCATACACTGTGTTTTTACATTTTTAGAAGTAACATTTTATTTGTCAGGTCCCATCCTTTTTGTATATTTCTCAATAAAGGAACAGATGTCATCCAATTTTGGTCTTGACACACATTTTAATAATTTATCTAATCCCTATCATTGTTTGTTTGTAGCCTTTATTTAACCAGGTTAAAAAATCCCATTGAGATCAACGATCTCTTTTTCAAGGGAGACCTGCGGTACATTAGTTACACATGAAAACAAAAGGACATCACAACATAATTACAGGGGTATACATTAGCAACCTATTTACATTGACAGGTATCCAATAACATTTCATCCAGCCGTGCTTTAAAAGTATGCAAGGGAATCAAAATGCTCCGTTTCAATGTTTTTTGCATAGTGTTCCAAGCTAGAGGAGCAGCGCACATAAAAGCTTTAGTACCTAAAACAGTCCTAGCACTTGGCACATGTAATAAGAACACATCCTGTGATCTCAGGCAATAGCTACTTGCCACTCTCCGTGAGATCAAGGAGCATATATAAGAAGGTAGTTTACCCAGCATGGCTTTATATATGAATATGTACCAATGACTGAGCCTCCGACCAGTAAGTGAAGGCAGACCTGCCTTGGCATACAGGGTACAGTGATGAGTAAGTGCTTTACAGTTAGTAACAAATCTCAGAGCACTGTGATAGGCGGCATCTAACCTTTCCAGGCAATGGGCAGGTGCATTCATGTAGATCAAATCACCATAGTCTAGCACAGGTAAAAAGGTCACAGTGACTAGCCTTTTTCTGGCTTCAAAAGAGAAACAGGACTTGTTTCTGAAAAAGAAACCTAGTCTAACCCTCAGCTTTTTAAGCAGATTAGTGGTTAGTGGTACCAAGGTATTTATAACAGCTAACCACTTGGAGTACTTGTCCTTGCATAGTCACAATATCCAAAGCAGTCTCTGGAGTCTTTTTAGCTTTAGAAAAGAGCATTACCTTGGTTTTCTCAACATTTAAAAGAAGCTTTAGTTCAGAGAGCTGAGTCTGAATAATGTTAAAAACAGCCTGTAATTTAACAACCGCCTCCTTAATGGAGGAACCTGCACAGTACATCACGGTATCATCCGCATAAAAATGCAAAGTAGCTTCATCCACATTTTCACCTAAACTATTGATGTAGATGGAGAATAAAAGTGGACCTAAAACAGAACCTTGAGGAACACCATTAGCAATGTTCAACCACTCAGAAGACAGCCCATCAAAGTGAACACATTGGGACCTTTCAGAGAGGTAGTTCACAAACCACCCCACTGCATGGCTGGATAAGCCAATACTGAGTAGCCTCTGCTTTAAGATGCGATGATCGACGGTATCAAACGCTTTGGAAAGGTCAATAAATAGGGCTGCACAACTCTGCTTTTTATCTAAAATACTTGTAATGTCATTCACCACTTTCATTGTGGCAGTGATGGTGCTATGTTGCTTTCTGAAGCCTGACTGATGTTTAGACAGGATATCATTGTTACATAGAAACTCCTTTACCTGTTCACTCACTAGGCGTTCAAGAACCTTAGCCAGAACTGACAATTTCGAGATTGGCCTATAGTTATTTAAAACAGTTGCCTCCCCTCCTTTTAGTAGTGGCAGGACATACGCTGACTTCCATACTTTTGGAATTGTATTTGTGCTGAGGGAGAGGTTAAAAAGAGAAGTAAGAGGTGGAGCAATAACATCTGCAGCTATCTTTAAAAAGAAAGGTTCTACGTTGTCCGGGCCAGCCGGTTTCTTAGGATCTAACTTAGATAATGCTTCATGAACAACATTTACAGTAAAAGGAGTACAACTGAAAGGGTTTTCCAGACCACATTGTTCAGAGTCACAGACTGTGGTGTTCACAGAAGCAGAGTTAGTCACAGAATCAAACATAGAACCGCAGGACACAAAATGCTCATTAAAACAATTTAACATGGTGGCCCTGTCCGATATAGAGCCAGATGTTGTGGTAATGCACGGAGGTAGCTCATTTCGGATCTTACCGGTGGATATCGATTTTATGGCTTTCCAACATTTCCTAGGATTATTTAGGTTTTCTGTAGCAACTGACAAATAGTACTTCGACTTAGCACCGTGTGTATCAATAGTTTGTAACATAGTGTGTGTGTTTAATAAGATTTAATTATTTATATTTCTTTTAAAAGTTTAAATAGGTGTACGTTGTATGTATTCAGCTTCAAGAAATATAGGGAATATTGTTTACAAAAGTTAATTAATAATTTCTTAAGTTGAATAACAGTTAGCATTATGTCTGTAACATGTGCTGGTTCCTATTTAAAATCTTAAGTAAACAAACTGATATTAAGTATGTGTTTCATCTCTTTTATCCTAAAATCACTACTAAAATGCATTGTTATGTTCAGAAGTTGGAAAAAACGTCCCTTAGCTGTTACAGAGTATACAACATGTTTTCAGCTCTACATGTTTTTGACCCCGTCATGTCGCTCCTTAGCCAAAGACTTCATCAGCTCCCTGATGGAGAAGGACCCGGAGAAGAGGTTCGTCTGTGACCAGGCTCTGGAGCATCCATGGTGAGAGACAAACCCCCGGCACCCTGCGCCCAAAACCAGACCATCACTGGGAGCCACATGCACATTTTGGTGCGATCAAACAGCAGTATGACGCAGATTGCCAGGCTTACGCATTTGTCATGGAGAGCATGTCCTCCCTCTGTCATCTGTCGCCATGGCTGCGAGCCGGGAACCCACCTCTGCTCGGCACCGCCAGCCGCCGGAGAGAAAATCTGCTGAATAAATGGCCGCCAATTAGTAGCTGGCGTCCTGAAGGATCCTTGAAGAATGTGGACGCTTTAATGAACAATTAGGATGTCTTCCCAGGCCTGAGCTGCAGCTAACGAGAGAGAGCGAGCGAGCGTGGGCTGCTGTCTCCGGCTGAGTGGCTCATACGGAAAGTTCTGTTAGCTGTTAATGGTGCTGGGCAGGTGGCCTCTCTGGAAAAAATGAGGTTTGTGACACCGGTAACAGGTGTCATAACCGAGAGAAATGGCTTTCATTGACTAGGTCTCATGCAGAGATATTATGATAAATGTGACAGAAAGTGATGCAAATATCGCCCCCATCAATCACAGATGTTTTAGCAGAATGAAAATAAATGATCCGAGCAGATAGGAAAACAACATTAGGATGAATCCCAGAGGCATTACTGATACAAAAATAATCTATTTAGGTAATGCTGTGTTTGTGTGTGTGGACTGTCAGCTACTTATCTTCTCTTTTTAAAATTGGAATTATGGAAGATACAATCTCATTTTGCAGGACTTTTTGTATTTCATTATTCCCAAAGTTTTCTACACCTTCTGCAGGGGGATACCTAGAGAGTGATCTTAAGATTCAAATCTGATAACACTGAATAGTTTTAGGTTATGATCAAATGTATTGGGTCCAGGCTGTCGATGTGAAAATGTTTAATCTGATCATTTGTTATGCTATTCATATCTATTGGCTTTAATGTTATTGGTTTGACGTAAAAGGTTGGTGATTTAGGCTAATTTAAACTAAACATGTACATGATATTAAAGGACTTGACTTATATTTCCAGGATTGCTGGAGACACTGCTCTCTGCAAGAACATACACGAGTCAGTCAGTCGACAGATGCGGAAAAACTTTGCCAAAAGCAAATGGAGGGTGAGCACTCGAGATCAGATGTTACTAAAAACAGAATATGTTCTATCTTTGTGAATAGCCAAGGATTTGTCTGTACTTGGTTTACATATGTCTGTTTACATCCTCTCTTCACAGCAAGCCTTTAATGCGACGGCTGTGATCCGCCACATGCGGCGCCTGCAGCTGGGCACCAGCTTCGGCGGCAGCAGCATCCACAACGCCAACTCCAACCCGCAGAGCCGCGCTCCAGCCAAGAGCCAGTCTGTGGACTGCGACCCGCCGTCCCTGAAGGACTGTGAGTGACACTTCAGCTTCTCCGTAGACTCAAACGTGTCCAAGTTTAGAGCCGCTGTCAGCTGGCCTCTGTTCACTCTGCTAACCTCAACACTGGGAGATTGGAAACTGTTTATGAGTTTTTAATTAAACAGACTAAACGTATTTGACATGAGACATTTGATTTAACGTAAGATTTATTTATAAGAAGAATACATTTCTGTTTATTGCTCACGATAGATAGATAGATAGATAGATAGATACTTACTTTAGGGATTCCAGGGTATTTTAGACTCTACTACTTCTACTGAGGAATGTTTTCAAGATCAATAACTGAAATATTCCTGATTAAACTTATTTTTTCTCTGTCAAAGAGCTTTAATAAGTAGCTACTTGACATTACATGTTACTTGTTAGACGCTTTTATCCAAAGCGACTTACATACTCGATACTGTGGACAATCCCCACAGGAGCAATTTGGGGTGAAGTGTCTTGCCCAGGGACACAACGACATGCTGACTGCAGTGGGGTTTGAACCTGTGGCCATCTGATCCCCATACCAAGGCTCTATCCACTGCGCCACATGCCTCCCTGACAGATGGCTAAGGCCGAGTTACACTTCATTAGAACTAGTTCAAACGATAAATCAAGTGTTTATGTTTTTTTAACGTCTGAACTCATAGGCCTGCTGCCAGAAAGAAGAGAAGACACTTCACCATTTAAATATGGGGATAGCAGCACAGACTCTGAGACTGTCTCTCCACGAAGACTTTTAAAAAGCTACACAAATAGCTTTCTTTAACTCCATACAGCTGCCCAATGACTAAATGTAATCCAGGATCAGAAATGTGTGGTGTGAGGGTGTTTCCGAAGATATTGGTACATGACAAGCAGCATACTGACTTCATATGTAATAATCAAATCATAGGACATTTCCAGACCTATCCTTTAACCTTTATTTTCCCTGCCTGTCAAACAAAACTTAGTTAATGACTTGCAACACTTTACTGAAACTATATTTTCTCCCACAGGTCCTCCGATAGCACCTCTGCCCTCCACAGTTACAGTGTACAATCAGGACTCTGAAGCCCCCTCCCCTGTCCGAGAGGAGCCCTCCGCGGTGGCCGAGGCCTCTCGACCCCGACCCTCCACCGTCACGGTCATCCACACTGGGACTAAATGACGCCAGGTGCCGCGGGAGGTGAGCTGGGAGACCACAGAGCTTTGAGACGGGAAACAACCATCTCTCAATGTCCTCGCCCAGTTTGCTCATCCCGCAACCTCCCATCTGATTCTGCCAACCAGGGGGGAATTTGAGGAGCGTTGGCTCCATTTACCACGGCTCAGCACGACACCGCTGCTGCTCCCCTTCCCTCTGTCATACAGACCTGGAGGTACAGAGGGGAAGATGCTCACCAGAAGTTGTTTTTGAGGAAGCTGCGTTCAGGATCACGGTTGTCTGGCAGGTGAAAAAGCAGCTGGGGAAGTGCCACACTAAAGGGAACTCTTTATTGAAGCTGCGATCAGTTTTGACTGCGAGCGTCTTGAGAGAAGGACGCTCCTCTGTATGCCTTGTGTAAATATCCTGCGTGGAAATGTTGAGTGGAGTCATGTTATGCAAGTGAAATATAACTGTGGTAAATAATCGTGACATCATCTGCACTCTGAACTTTTTTCTTGTGGTTTTGACAGCTTTGGTTAATGTGTGGTGGTATTTGCTACAATGGCTCCAAACAGTGTGACAGTGTGTGTGCTATATCTTTGCTTTAAAGTGTTTGGACAGGACGGCGTGCTTCAATCACGGCTGTGATCGCTGAGAGGGCCGGTGCATTGCACTAATGTATTGGATTATTTATTTTCTTACACCATATTCTGACTTTTTTGTAAGTACCGTGGTATTAGACTGGACTGAAAAGCTATTGAATTGAATGATAAAAAACACAGTATCTAATATAGTTGTTAGTTTATAGTTTCTGTTTAAGTTGAGGAACTCATGTTTTGACTGTGAAGTCCTCCTCGACCACAGGAGGGCGACCTCGTGTTGTTTCTGTGTGACCAGCTCTCAGGGATGTGCTCGACATTAAGCCAACCAAACCCTCTCACTGCAGATGAGGACGTTGAAAAGTAAAAACCTCCACATACTGCATATTATTCTAATGTGCCATTGGGAGAGTATGACAGATGTTTTATATTTCTTTTAAATCCATAATTATTGACAGTATAATGTAACTGAATGGATTGTTTTCCCCTTTAAGAAAGTATATTTGGATTCAAAGAAAGTGTTTATCAGTGCAAAAATGACAAATGAATGCAAACGTATCTCTTCGCAGAACCGTCTAATCGTCTAATCGTCTAGTAGTGTACAGATCAGTAGGCGTAATATATTGCTACCTGCTTGCGCTCAAGAGGAGGCTGGTCTGAGAACATCTCCTTCTCTCTGTGTTTAATCACTGTGCTTTCATACCAGCCTGTTGAATTTAGCAGAAACACTCTTTCTCCTTCCTTCTTTCTCCCGTCGCTCTCTGGAGACTTTCACACGGAAAGGAGACGGGATCTGTCTTTGTATCTATTTAATTTTTAAATCATACAACATGAACGATGTAAAAACAACACTCCACCAGAATATGCCCAATATCCAGGGCTTTGCCATATTAAATTATCTCAAAATGTTGTGGTGAATATTGACTTCTACTTACTGTAAATACAAAATCTCAACAAACAGTTAGCTTTGGTCTTGAGTGTTTTATTTTTTGTCTTCCCTATATATTTGTTCTCCAAAAAGAAAAGAAAAACATCAACAGAAAGCAAAAGTTATGAAGCATTGAGAGCCCTTCGGTTTGCATGTATTACGTATTGTTGCAGAAATGTGCTTTTAGAGTTGTAGATTCATGTATTAAAAAAGAGACTGTTCTGCATGGGTTGTTGATTCTTTGAGAGTAAATATCAGGTTAGTGAGTTAGTTAGAGTTTGTACATATTTCTTACAGTAAGATTATAGATCAATACATCAAAACTACTACGTTAAAAGAAGAACTGTCAGCACAATGGATTATATATAGAGTAATTGCAGTATATGGTTAGTACAATATATATGAGTAAATACAGTTTATTCACACGCATTCATCTTCTGGTAATGTAGCATGAAATCATTGCACATCTATTAACCCAGGCCCTCCATTATTTAAACATACTTAACATTATTTTATCAGTTTAATACTTTATGACTTTTCTTTAAAAATGAAAATAATCTTTAGTTCATCCACAGCCCATTCAATATAAAACATAATACATTCTCTCTTTATGCATTAACTCAGTTTAATGGTTATTTCTGTACCGTGTCTCCTTCGTTAAATGTGTACGGCCAGTTTGTGGAAATGAGAAAAGTACTTCAATACCTACATATTTGCTTTTTAATTAAAAAGTTGAAAAGAAAAGACAAAAAACAATGCAATAATTATTTGCGTTATTATTACTTTTACACACCTTATGAGAGTCTGTGGGAATACTAAACAATGAGGATGTAAAGCTAGCATCAACAACAAAAGGGTGAAAACAACAAGCTGTTTTCTCAACCGTCAGTGTCAGATGAGAAAAGCCTCATTGTGTTTTTAAAGTTGTTTCTCTAAAAGCTCACATCTCTCCTCTCTTCAGCCCTGGGCCTCAGATGGACTGGCGGTTGTACTCCTGAGGAGGATGCATCCCGTCGTAGTGAAACTCCCTCCACTGCTCCGTGCTCTCTCGGCTCTTCTCGTTTTGTTCTGGGAAGATATGTAGGATGTTAGTTAGTGGATGAGCTGCTGGAGTGAATGAACTCTCGCCTCTCAGCCTCTTCAGACCTACCATCATCCTCCTCTTCAGCGAAGTTCTCGTGCCGGGTCCTCTTCTCCTCGTTAAACTCTCTCATGCGTTCATCTGCAGCTAGAATCTGCCTCTGCTCAGCTGGAGCGCAGAGGAGGAGGAATTAAATAGTGTAACAATCATAAACATCTGTGATACAGTAGCTTATTGTCATAACAACTAACAAAGAAGGAGGATTAGTTTATTTACTAATTATTTAAATTCTTCACATTTTCTTTGAATTACAAAGAACAATAGTTGTTTTTTAACTACTTTTGACTAATCATTATCAATATTAGCAGCGTTGCCTTGTATGGCTTGATAAGTAACTTTTATCATTTAAAACATTTAGCATATTGATAAAAGAAAACATTGTATTTTAGAAGAAAAAAAAGAAAAGAAAATTAAGTATGGACCCGCACGCACGCACGCACGCACGCACGCACGCACGCACGCACACACACACATTCACACAATGACTGTTGAACATCACAAAACTACACTTTCAAATAAGGACGACCATGGAGGTGAATCATCAAGTCTGAACAAAAGCTGCTTTTTGTGAACTTCTTAAAGCTGGTATTTGCTGTGATTCACAGAAAGCTGCGTGTTGCCAAGGCCAACGCTGAAAAACAAACAACCCTCGACCCTCTGGTGACGGAAGAAAATAATGAGTAATGTCTCACCCTTAGATCTACAAATACATGTGTGGGGAAAGCAGTGGTGGAATATATACATTTTCTCAAGTACTTAAGTTCAATATTGGCATCGTTTATACCTTTACTCCTCTACATCTCAGAGATAAATAAGGTGCTTTTTTTAATTAAGTGTATTTAAGACAAGATAACAATGTAAACTTAGTAAAGAAGAAACCAAGATGTTGAGTATCAGAAATGTGTCCTCTGCTCAGAGATCTTATTCTCATTACGTCTTTTTTTAATGTTTTTTTTTTTTTATCCCTGCCGAGTCGAAGCACAACTGTTGATTGGTTTCAGTGCCAGAAACACTTTTTAGGAGCAATGCGCTCATGGTATAGATGTAAATTGGTTGTGTGTGTAGACGGTGGAAGCAGGGAGAGGCATATACGTGCCTTGATCCCTGCCGAGTCGACACACAACTGTTGATTGGTGTCAGTGCCAGAAAAACTTTCTAGGAGCAATGCGCTCATGGTATAGATGTGGCGCATACATCTTAGTTCCTACTCTTTTCCCTCACCCTATCCTAAGGGAGTGCATGTACGTAGACACGTTGTGCCTCTCCACCTCTGTTCCTTACTTGTTACTTGCTACCCTTTTCCCTCAAGCTATCCTAAGGGAGTGCATGTACTGCTTTCATGTACGTAGACACGTTAGTTTAGCTGCTATAGGCTTAGACTGTCGGGGGACACCTTACTTCTTCCTTCTGTCTGTCTGTACCTGTGTACTCTCATGTTCCGAATAACCCAGCTTCCCCCAAATTTATTTTTGGTGTCTATCTACGCCGGGATCCTGAGTCGTGGCTGATCCTGTTGCTGCGGTCCTGTGTCCTGGATCCTGAATCATGTGTCCTGGATCCTGCATCCTGAGTCCTGGATCCGGAGTCCTGGATCCTGAGTCCTGGATCCTGCATCCTGAGTCCTGGATCTGAGTCCTGGATCCTGGATCTGAGTCCTGGACTTCGAGTTGTGGCTGAACCTATCACTGCGGTCCTTCCTGACTCTCATCATACTACTTCCCTGATGGCTCCCACAGGATTGTTGACATCCTCGTGGATTCATCTTCTTATTATAGACACATGCATTTCCAAACATTTGGTCTACCTACGCTGTAAAATGTATTATCTCTTCGATTTACACACAGCATCTATCTGTCCGTCCTGGGAGAGGGATCCCTCCTCCTTTTTTTTTTTTTTTTTTTAAATTTATTCAGGTTGTATCCCATTGAGATCATTGACCTCTTTTTCAAGGGAGACCTGCAACCTCTGTTGCTCTCCCTGAGGTTTCTCCCATTTTCCCCTTTAAACTGTGGGGTTTTCTCTGGAAGTTGTTCCTTGTACGATGTGAGGGTCTAAGGACAGAGGGTGTCGTATTGTCATACTGATATTCTGTACAAACTGTGAAGTCCACTGAGACAAATGTAACATTTGTGATATTGGGCTATATAAATAAACATTGATTGATTGATGATTCATTAATGTAACTGTAAGGGAATACAGTTACCTTTTTTGGTATCCTGATTATGTAATCCCGTTACATGTAATCCATTACTCCCCAAGCCTGTTTACAAGCATATACAATATGTCGGCCTACATTGAAGTCGGTGGTTCAGCAGAAGCTATAAAAAGATTTTAGCAGTCTGAGTTTGTCACAACATTACAGTCTCTTTAGTAGGGATGGTTTCCATTTTGGATCCGGTTGCAGAGTTGTTACTAATAATGGATGCAGAGAGGCGACCTGCATGTGACCTCTGAGAACATTAAAGTCCTCGTCTGTCATTTCAGTTTCAGTGAAGCTCGCACACTGACAGCAGTGACATTAGAGAGAGCCGTTAGCTGAGATAAGAGAGGGCTGGGATAGTCGTGCTGACCTTTCAAAAATCAGGTCACAACCTTTGACCTTTTAACAGGATTCCCAGCCAAGCCTGTGCATGCAGTGAGAGCAGGAAGCACGGGTGGAATGTAGGGAAGTACATTTACTAAGTATGAAGAATTGGGAGGGATGAAACCCTCTTTAATGGTCACACATGCAGAGCACACAGCCTCTGCATTTAACCCATCCTAGTACCAGGTGCTAGGAGCAGTAGGCAGCTATTTTACAGCGCCCGGGGAGCAATGGGAGTGGGGGGGTCATCTGGTGCCTTGCTCAAGGGCACCACGGCAGGGCAGGAGGTGAAGTAGGACCTCGCCAAGTAGCAGTCCACACTCCTTACTTTAAGTCTGGTCGGGGACTTGAACCAGCGACCCTACAGCTCCCAGTCCAAGCCCCTACTGACTGAGCCACTGCCGAAGTATTGTACTGAAGTACAATTCTCAGGTACTTGTACTTTACCTGAGTATTTTAGTTACGTCATACTACTACTCCATTACATTTCATAAGCCAATATTGTACTTTTTACTGCGCTACATGTACTGTTTATGGGGTTGTATTGTTTTTATTTAAGTTTTTTGTTAAAGGCTTGTTAAACACTTGGTGTTACCTTTTGTGTATCAAAAGTGCTATATAAATAAAGACGATTTATGACGAGCTTTAGTTACTTTACAAATTCAGATGACTAATTTATGCAAAATATAAATCAACAAATAAATATTTATATATAATCTTGGGGTCAAAACATCCATTAGCAGTATACAAAGCAGTTTTATTAGCTCCACTTTTACCAGCTATGATTAATGCATCGATAATCTTAATCCAGTAATTTCATATAAGTGATTTTAAAATTGGCCATTACGCCCAAGGAACATTCTCACTTTTTGCAAAACCCCAGAAAGAATAACAGGGCCCCTTTAAGTATTGCTACTTTCACTAAGGTATCAAATCTGGGTACTTCCTCCACTACTGACTGGAACTAATGCTGGGAAGTGAAGTTACTTAGTTATATATTACAGAGTTTAATATTTTAACAAATTAAGTGCATATTATTAAAGATTTGAAGATGAAAATATTTGATGGCAACTACAGTACCTGCTATTATTGATTTGTTTTTCTCTTTCAGACATTGCAGAGCAGACCTGCTTCTTCTGACTCACCTACTCCCACAAATGTCAAACCGCAGCATTCGTTGAGAGTCTGATGTCTCTGTTTTGATGTTTCCACTTTGCTTAAAACCTACTTTATCCACTATCTGCAACACGTAAAACATTAATCAAATATCTTTATTAGAACATTTATCTGACTGCAAGCAAGAAGATGTGCTTTTATGCCATAGTGCAGCAGGAGAGGCTATTCAAAGTGAGCGCAATTTGTTTGTGTTACTTTTGAACCTGTGTTTTTTCTCTGAAGCCTTTCTGCCTGTGTGTCGGCACATTCCTCATTCAACTCACAGCCGCTCACCCACTCACTCCATCTCAGTCTCCACGGCGTGTTTACTGCTTTGTGTTCACTTTATCCCCGCTTTTAACTGCACAAAGTGTCTTTTTGTTGCTGGTACACACACAGACCCACAGCATGTTACACAACTTCACATTGAGAGCAGCAGCCTCAGTGTGTGCTCTCACCTTCCTGTTGGCAGAACGGTACATAACAGCGGCCTTAAATCACTCGAGGATGTCAAACATGGTACAGTATGTGAATTTTCACAACACTTGTAAGGAGAATATTGACTGATTTACGCTGGAGGTGAGGGTGTGTGTGTGTGTGTGTGTGTGTGTGTGTGTGTGTGTGTGTGTGTGTGTGTGTGTGTGTGTGTGTGTGTGTGTGTGTGTGTGTGTGTGTGTGTGTGTGTGTGTGTGTGTGTGTGTGTGTGTGTGTGTGTGTGTGTGTGTTAGAGCTCCATGCTGCCCTGTGGCTCCTGCTGCAGACAGCAGAGAAGTTAACAGCTGCTGGCTGCCATAAAAACATCCAGGCTGTCATTAAAATGTCCACTCCCTGTCAATTAAACTGAACAAGAAAAACTGTTCGAGAGTAATTTCCCCCATCACTACATTTACCTAAAACAAGAGGACATATGTCATTGTGATTGTACTGTACAAAGTTAATGGGATTATTACAATACAGTGCCTGTTTATGGTCAGGATGGGGATAAAGAGACATTATCGCTTTATTTCACAAAGTATTTAGAGCTTGGACTTTTTTACGTCGTTAATATGATCAATGCTTTGTTTCGTCGTTGTCGAGCATGTTCGTTTTTTTTTTTTTTTTACTAGTTATGTGCTTTATGGTTTGTGATGTTTTTGTTGAGGTCTATACTTTTTCAAGGCACTTTTGTGCAAGATGATTTTCTTTTACTGGCAAAAATATTTAATTCACATCAATTAACTTAGATTCAATTAACTTAAAAAAGAACATTGAATGCTGAAAATGTTCAGAAATAACTTATAGACACATGTTTGTAATCTCATCACCAATTTGGATTCAACGATATGACTTCCATTGTGGCATAACAGTAAGGAATTGAGTGTAAGTAAACCTCTGCTGCAAGAAGTTCTTGTATAAGGAGTCACGGATTCCATCAATTACCACAAACACACAACAACAAACACACACCTGGTCGGCTGACCAGACCTCTGTCCAAACTGTGAACTCACCATTAATCTCATCCTGAGACTTTGAGGCTCGTCTGCTGCGTGTTCTGAAGAAGGTTGCTGCATCTGCCTCCTTCATGAAGATCTTCTTCATTGAACCTGCGGTGGGGAGCAGGAGGGGGTTCAGCTCACAACACAAAGAGATAAAGAGAGGGGATGAAGAAGAGGTGCAGCGCCTCACCTTGTGGCTCTTTAACGCTGCCTTTGCTGCTGGGCACAGCTGCAGAGTCGGCCTCTGGAGACACTGGGGCAGAGGGAAACACATAAAGGGTTACAATGATTAAAACACAGAGAATCTAGACTCACATTCTTACCCCTGCATGAAAAATACAAACAGATTTCATCACATTGATTCTCCTGCATCAGACTCACAGGAAAGTGCCACAAGCACAGCGACGAGGGCCAGCAGGGTTGCATACGTCCAGGACATCTTCAGCTTTGTGTCTGAATTTGTGGAGAGAAATGAGTAATGTGGCAAACCACGATGAGAGGTGGGTTTTTGAGAAGTGGGGAGGGAGCCTGGAGGAATATTGACTGCTGGACAGAGGAGAGGGAGGGAGTGACCTGAGCATCTGATAAAGCTGAATTCAAGAAACAGCAGACAGAAAGGGGCTGAAGGTCAATTAAAAGTTGGTGTGTGCTCTTTTAACCACTCATTTTTTAAGTACAAGTGGCCTGTGAGAGTCTATTTATTTAGTCATAGAAGAGAAAACGTATAGGCTTTGCTGTAGAAATGACCCTACAGGCTAAATATGCAACACTTGTCAGATTGATACCCGCACAAAATACATTCGATGACAAAAACACTGACGTTTCTGGAAAATAAATACAAAAACAAACCGAGGCCCAGGGTTGAAGGGGTTTTCTTACCAAATGTCTCCTTTGCAGATGCAGCTGAAAGAGGCCCCTCAACAAGGCCGCTCTCTCTGCTCCTTGCATAATGTCTTGCCGGAAAGTATGCAGACTTCTGTTTGCTAGAGTTTTTTTACACACCTGAATTCTGGCAGTGCACCAGAAAATACTGAATGTTATAATTGTTTTGTGGGGGAATCCAAGATGGAGCAGGATTGTTGCTCAGGGAAGTGAGAGGAAATCGGAAGGGGGGTTTCAAAATTCGGTCGTGAGTTCATTCAGGTAGGTGCTGAAAGCATATTGAGGATGGAAAATCATAAGTAAATAAGGACATTGGATTCAACAAAGAGGCTGTGAGTTTTAAATTCAGGGAAAAAGCTACACGGTGTTATTGTGTTTATTTTTTCCGCACAAAACCTATAAAGTCCAAAATAACATGTTTTTTAAAAATAAATTAAACTACTCTTTAATGTTTTAAATAAGTTTAATGACTGAAAAAGTATCACTTCTCACTTTGGGTTTCGTGTAATTGTGACGTAATTTCTCATTATTTTCAGAAGGCTCCACCTAAACCAAGAATAACAGTCAAATCTGTTGTTATTATTACAGATTATTATAATTATTTATGCATGAATATGTATGTTACCAAAGCTGGTTAAAGTGCAGCATTAATTACTTTGTATGCTGCAGGGTAGCGTGGGAATTTTAAACCAGGATAAACTAAACATTATTAATCCAAATCTGCAAAGTATCTAAAGGTAGGCTATTAATTAAATGTAGTGGAGTCAAAGTACACGATTTGCCACTGAATTGTAGTGGAGTGGAAGTACAAAGTAACACAACATTGAAATACTCAAGTCAAGTAGCCTACCTCAAAATAAAACTCTTAAACTCAGTAGCCTACTTTGGAAAATCTCCTTAGTTACTTTACACCCCTGCATTCCTCCACTGATTAGTGGCCCAAGTTTATCTTTGTTTAAAGGCAGCATTTCCTCCACTAAGAGCCGCTGTGGGCCCGCTGTCTCCGGGCCTCTCTGCCTCTCCTCGCTGCGGCAGTAGGGGGCTCTGTTTCCCGCAGACACCTCGATGACACGGCGGTGTGGCAGCGTCAGCAGGCAGAGGACACACTCGGATCAACCAGTAATCACCATCGTCACTCACACTGCCATGGTCGAAAAAACCAACAACAGCGCTTCCTATTTTTTACCGGGAGTGAAACTTTAAAAGGCTGGAAAACAGACATGCTGCTAGACGCCATAACCCCGAGGATATAGGCGACATTAAAGAGCGGAAAGTAGCCTCCACCACACCGAAGCCACAAAGAAGGTTCTTTTTTTTTCACGCTCGGAGGGAAAGACGGCATCCGGCCTGAGAAGAAGCTCCGAGGTCGGGGACTCCGGTCGGAGCAACGCTCATCGTTTCTGGTGAGAGTCGCACACATTTTCAGTGTAGTTTCTGTGAATTTACCGATGGGTTTAGCCCCTGGTTATACCCGAGGTGATATAAGAAACATTCACACCGCCCTGCGTTGACTCTAAACGGGCTTAACAATGTTTACTTCACAGTGTGTGTGTGAATGCAGTCGTTTGTTGTTTGTCCCATTCAGCGTTGAATGGCCGCATTTAACTAAAAAACAAACTGTGAGGTTAAAAACATGCTGCATAAATGAATAGTAAAGTCAGTTAAGACTGGCAAATGCTTCACTATGTGTGTCCTCATGGTTGCACATTTGTGTCAGGTTTGTAGTTAAATACACAGCAATTAAAAATAACTGGTTAGTTGTCGGTAAATTGTGTGAGGTTTGCTTGTAAGAGGGGAGGGCTTTGCTGCTCTGCGTGTATCGTCTTGCATAGATGTCACCAAAACATTCACTGACCCATATTTTAAAGATGGATTGTTTTACAGACCATCTTTTTTCTCACTTGGAAGCACCGTGCAAACTGTACCAGCCTCTGATCTCTCTCTCTCTCTCTCTCTCTCTCTCTCTCTCTCTCTCTCTCTCTCTCTCTCTCTCTCTCTCTCTCTCTCTCTCTCTCTCTCTCTCTCTCGCGCTCGCACGCACGCACGCACACACACACACAGTATTAAGCCTTCTCAGCTGTTTGTGGGAAGGCCAGCAGCAGACATGGGAAACAGTTTAAGAGACACTTCTGCAACTTCTAGGAATTTCACCTCAGCTTTCATTGCATTCCCGTACTTATGTCTTCTTCCTGAGCTAACCTGCGAACTGTGTGTGGATTAATGGTGGATGTGAAGTTGGCAGGATGTCCAAAAAGGAAGACATCATTGTTCTGGAGGGGGTGGGATGCTCATGGCAAACTCCAGAGGAAGTTCATTTTAGTGTAAAAACACCCAGGAGCCTATGTGGTTACAAATTAATTGCCACATGTATTGTTCTCGTGTTAACACTTTTATTCTAAGCACAAATACTTAGAAAGCTGGTCAATCTTCTGTGTTGTGCAACTATGTTACATTGTTGTGCACATGGGACCAAACTCTTCATATTTGTACAATAGTAACTTTAAGAGTTATGTTTTTTACCTTTTTAATTATAGCATGATCAGAAACCAAAAGTGGGAAGACATGTCAATAACTTTTTCTTTTATCATATTAATTATTTTGCAGAATAGTTTCCTCTATTGATTAATTCGTTTTTTTCAATTATGAAGAAGGCCCATCAGAATTTCCTTAAGCCCAACTTTAAGTCATCACAAGTCCAACAACGAAATATTCTGTTTACCTTCACACTAAGAAAACCACTTGACAAGTTAAACCAGTACGTTTTTTGCCATTTTACTTAAAAAAACATTACTTATCTATGATTTTAACACGTTTCTGATTATCTGTTGATCAACTAATGGATTAATAAACTCATGTTTCAGCTAATGTTACAAGTTTAAAAACAAATATTAGATTCTGCTGATATTCAGAAATTGGTGATATTGAATATTGTCACCCTGCCTATACATTTGATCAGAAAAATACATGTTCTTACACTAATTTGTTTTTGTTTACTAGTGCAATACCTGTAAAAAAACGTACACAAACATTACACAAGTCAAGAAGATAAGTGGTTTTCTACAGACCCCTTTGTTTCTTTAGCTAAACCAAACTCCAAAAATGTAAAGACACAACACGCCTAAATAAATACCTTGGAAAATATATTTCAAACCAGAAACATTGTGATAATTTAAGCAGGAAGCAAACCTTCAGTGAAAGCTTTATACACTTTCTGTACTATGGAAACATTGTGGTCAGTATATAAAAACATCTTGAGGTTTCATAATCATTCTTGTCAGTCTTTACAGTTTATATGGTTCTCATATAGAAAGAGCCATCAGAGCACTTCCTGTCATTGAATAGGTTTCAGTTTTACAGACGCCGTTGAGCTTCCTCGATGTGCATCATGTATCTTCAGGAGGTGTGTCAGTGTTATGGGCTGAAAATACCTCGTGGTATCCTGGTACCTGCAGGATGGCAGGGGGCTGTTGGGGGACAGTGTGCCCGTGTGTTGGTTTGACGTGGGGTCGTTCCCTTGGTGAGGGCCTTGGGGATGGTGGTGGCAGGGAAACCTGACGCGCTGTGAAACAGCTGTAGACACGCGGTGCTGATCCCTTGTGTCCCAGTGCAGATCAGATGATAGGCTAGTATGTGTATGGGTGTGTGTGAGAATGTGTGTGTATGGGTGTGTGTGAGAATGTGTGTGTGTGTGTGTGTGTGTGTGGGAGCATACACATGAATGTGTCTTTGCCAGGGATCCATTCTCTATATTCAACACACTATCAAACACATTGATTTTAAAACCAGACATCATAGACTTTTTTTGGGCAATTTGAGCAAGGTGTGTCTTACACTGTGTGCTATCTCTGGGTGTGCGTTTGAGAGCTCATGTTTAAGCGGCAGGCCAAGACAGCTGGCTGAAGGTTAATGTGTCACTACTCTCTGGAGAGCAGCTGCTATGTCACAGGCACCACTCCTTTCTATAGATAGCCGTGAATACCAACTCTTCCTCTTTTCTTTGCTGCATTAACACAAGAACTCTGGCCCCGGCATGCAGCTCAGGCCTCTCACATGCGGTCGCCCCACAAGACAAATGCTGTGGCTTGCAAGTTTGTCCGCCTCCACTCCCTGAATCCCTATCTCCGTTTGAATCTGGGAAGTAAAGACCCCTGCAGAGCCAGCTGGCCAGAGAACCTGTTTGATCGAGTTTTACTGTAATACCTTACTCCACATATCTGGATCGCCATCTGATCTATTAATGTCTGAAACAGGTGAGGGACAAATATTGCCCTTTTTACCGTCATTCTTGGCAGGATCTGCAGGAGCTGTCTGAACACTTGTCTGGTCTTTATTTGGAAGCAGACACACACACAACTTAATCCAAAACAACATTATTACAGCCAGCACTGCTTCACATATTTAAAATTTACCGCAGTGTTCATAATTAAGTTCTTATTGGTTTAATAAAATACCATGTTTAATCCATGGCTTAGGTTTTTAATTAGCTGAATTTAGAAACCCTCAGGCCCACTCTACCTGGGCTCAGTAGGTTTTTCTAATCGGGGATTGAGAAAGGAGACCAATGTTCAACAGCTAAAAAATAAGATCCTCCCTAATGAAATCTATCCATTCTCCATTTAATTCAAAGCGTTGTGTTTGTCGCAGCACTCACAAGGGGATAAGAAAAGGGTTTCCTCAATCATGTTTTAAAATTCAAATGGAGATATCAATTCAATATTAGTTGATAAAGGATTAATCAATAACAATTTTGATAATCAATCATCCCGAATATTAGCTTCTCAAATGTCACAAATAGCTTTGTTTTCGTTTCAATAAAATTAATATCTTTGTGTTTTCCGACTTTAGGCTCTGAAATATTGTCACAAGTATTTTTAATAAGTTAAATCTGATTACTATTATTCCATTTGTAAATAGAAGATTTATCCCTGAGAGTTTTGGTCATTGTTTCATCTTTTTGTTATAGTTTTTCAACCAAACAACTAAAAAAGTCATGCAGCCATAACAAGATACCAGCTTTACTCTCTGCAGGGTTTTCACCAAAGTGGAAGAATCAACTGTGCCTGGCAGGCAGACTGAATTTATTACAAAGGCGGCTGAGAGCTGTTTGTGTTTGCAGTTTGATACTGAAACTGATATTCTGATAACCCCGTCCTGCCGTCTGCCCTCAGATAGCCGCCTGGCCTGTTGCTCCCCCTCTCACAGCCATGAAAAGCTATCAGGAGCTGCTGGGGGTGCAGAGGAGGGGGGCTAATTGTCGCTCTCTCTGATGCTAATGTGATGCTCACAATCGTACGCCAGGTGACTTGACTCAAATCAGATGATTATCTCCGTAATGAGCCAAACAAGAGTGTGATAATCATGCTGCTTTTTATCCAGAATAAATTAGGAGAATCAATCTTAATATATGTTTTTATGAGGAGAGAATAACACAATCTATTAGTGGTAAACCTTCCAGGGCCCTTTCTGAAAATGTTTTATTTGATCCTCCTCATTGTATCCGCAAATTATTCCAAACACAAAACCTTTTGAGGATTTACAAAAAAGTAGTTTTGCATTGTAGTAACACAAGTGTGCTGCCTGCCAGATGATATCAGGCTCTTTCTGGCGATCTCAGCTGTGTCCACAGCGCTTATCTGCCACAATCATGCAGGCTTTTTATCCCATTCATAAGCTGTTATCATGTGAAGTGTAAGTGGCGCTTATGGATCGTTTCATATGAATAATCTAATTTTATGCTATTCATCACACTTTTTTTTTATCTCAGAATTTGCCCACACAAATATGTGAGCGTACATTTATGTATAAAATGAAATAGTAAAAGTAATTTTTCTGTGTATTTAAATAATTAAAATGTATTAATAGAGCACTTTGAAAGGAAGTCCAAAGTGTCGCTGCTAGAAAAATCAGACGGCATTATTTCCGTGGACCGATCCAAAGCCTCTGGTCCTGATTGCAAATTCTCTGTCCCTCTTAGTTTCCAGCATTAAAGACATAGAAGACCTCTACAAGGATATGATAATTTGCAAAGGCTCATAAGGGATTAAAAGGTATCAAACAGAGTCTGGAGCCAGGTCGGGAAGAGCTGTAAAGGTAATCAAAAGGGCCTTGAAATCAATCCTAAGACAAACAGGGAGCCACTGTAAAGAAGCTAAAACTGGTTTGTATCTGGTTCTGGTTTACCAAGGATTCATGGGTCATTTATTGTCAATAAGCAACAAAGGGTTGCTCAACCAAAATGCAGTTTTATCTTAGTCCATTATGCTAAGCAAGACATCATAACAAAACAAACGGAACAAAGAGTAGTGCATTCCTGTAGGTCTAGTACTTTGTTGGAATTTGCATTTAAAGGAATGTAAACGGCAGTAACAAAAACACTGGTCTCTGGGGAGATAACATAACCTACATTTTGACTTAACAATTCAAACTCGGGGGAAACAATTCCCATCTATTGTGACGTTTTCACACCATTCATTGAAACATAGTGTCCGCATCATCTAATATCATGTCCTGCGGTCGCTCTTCAAGTTCAACAGCATGATCTGGAGCCCTGATGGAGCCAGAGGCCTGTACTACGAAGCCGGATTTTTGCTTAGCGAGGTAACTTCAGGATAAACTCTGGGTTTCCGGTCCTACGACGCTGGTTCTCTTTTTAGCGGGCTAGATCTCCATGGTAACTTATGCTGAACGGCAAACCTGCTCCGGAGCAATGCTGACCAATCAGAGCTCAGTGTGTGGAGTTTAAAGCTATCAAGTCATATTACAGGATAAAGGAAAAACTGCAGTTGCAGGAAAGACGGTCGGCAAAAATCAACTGACTGTGTGAACGTGAAAATGAATAGAATATCACGTCCCATCTTCAGAGCAATCTGACTATTATAACATTAGCGTTAAGAAAGCTTACTTAAATATCTGCCACAACATAAGTAACCGGATCAAAGTAATATTACGTACAGTCCGCGGCACTGAGTGCAGACGTCGATGTGTCCCATTATCATTCATATCACATCACATCATAATGTATCATATATTTCCTTATTTGAGTCAGCTTCTTGAGCCGTATCTGGCCGTGCAACACTCACAGTGTCACATACTGTATGCAGAAGTATTATTTTAAGCGACACATTAAGTTGACAAAACACTCGAGTCAAATGTAATTAAAGTCAGATCCACTCGTGTCTTAGACGGGGCAGTGATATCATAAAACTGTTAATGTACTCATTCAAACACTTTTTTTTTTACCAGCTGTATTCACCTTGTGGCTTTTATCCTGGATAAAGTGTTTGAGCCATGGATGTTTAAAGTTTAACTGCTTCATATTTGTCTAATATTATAGTTTTCTTTTCATTCAGGAAGTATGACGCTGCGCTGTCAGTACGCTTGTCCATGTTTGTGATTGGTCAAATGTTGCTAACCCCGCCCCTTTCATGTGAACGAGCACTCAGCCGGACAGAGGAACCCTGGCTTGAGTTACCGAGTTGATAACCAGCGTCATAGGACCGCTTAGCGAGATCGCGTTTGTTTTTGGATTAGGTAAGCCGGGTAACTCAAACATATCCAGGGTATGTTGAACTGGATTCGTAGTACAGGCCTCTGGTCTCTGTAAAGATGTTGGCACAACATTCTCCAACGTTGCTAGGTTAGCTAGAGTCTTCATTTAGCTATCTTATGTTCCTGAGACCACATTGACCCTTAGCAGACTGGGTAGAGGGATACATTTAAGTCCTAGCTTTTTTAGCTTTGCTTCCATCTCAGCTCTTATTCCCCTAATCCTGGTGGTCCATTTACTCTTGGTGGTGTTTGGTCCGGCAGGTCTTGCTGACTGCCACTGTGGTCAGAAGATGTTGTAGACGGCACTCGTCCCAAGATTTTTGGTTTATTGCTTGTAATAAGGTCAGTGGTTAACACAAGCTTAAGACATTTCAATTAGGGATGTCCCGATCACCTTTTTTTGCTCCCGATCCGATTCCGATCATTTGATTTTGACAATCTGCCGATACCGATTTTTCCCGATCCGATCTTTATGCAATGCATTAAGAGAAAAAAAAGGAGAAAAGCATTCAAGTTGTCCCTTAAACCCCACGTTCTCCACCACAGATAACGGCTGGTCATCCAACGCGATGAATTCAGCTATCTTGGCTGTTATTTTTTTGGCCTTTTCACTGTTCTGGGGCAGTTTCTCTTTCCTTTTTAAAAGTCTCTGAAAGTGTCGGTTGTTTCAGTGCCGTTACCTGAGTGGCCGCTGTGTACTTGTCGTGTTGTTGTTGGTGTTTGTATTAGATTGGTCGTGTTGAACGTAGCTCTGTTCTTTCCACCACGCGGAACCTCCGCCTTGCAAACATTGCATCTGGCTGTTACACTGCCTTCGCTTTAAATTTTATAATACTTCCAAACTCCTGACATTTTCTCTGTCCCGACTCCCGAGTCACCAGCTGAACGTAGCCTCTCGTTAGCTTACTGCTACTATTAGACACTGCGCCCTGCCAACTCTGTTGCCAGATTTGAGAGAAATAAGCAACCAGGTCTATGAAAACAAGCCCAAAAGAAGCAACACATACATGATGTGTAATTTTAAACCAAAACTAAGGCCTCAGGATGACTTTAAGACGTGAACATGGTCATTTTTGTTTTGTAACATTAAATAAAAAAAAATATATATTTTATTAAAAAAAAAAAAAAAAAAAAAGATTCCCTATCCCCGATTTTTTTCTCCTCTTTTGAAAATCACGTGATCGGCTCCGATCCCCGATCACGTGATCGGATCGGGACATCTCTAATTTCAATGTTCTCTCCCTCAACATAAAACACTTCAGTGTATACCCTTCTTGTGAATGTTGAAGCTTCGATTAGAATGGGGTTGCTAACAAGTGACTTGAGGACACTACTAAATGTTATCACCGAATAAATATATTCCGACCTTAGCTTAGTAGTGTTTATGGTAGTTATGCTATTGTGATGCAGATCATTAATAGCATAACGTTAGCTACTTTCTTTCTAGTGATTGAATTTGCGCCAGAACATTTATAAAAATGGGGTTAATTTAAAAAGACTGTTTTGCTGAGTTTTATTATGCTCTAATCCAAAAGACAATGGAAACTTGACTTTAATATTCATTGCAAACTTTAAAGACGCCCTATTATGCTTTTTTGGGGGTTTCCATTTCCTGTATCGGTTCTATAGGTTTCCGTGCATGTTAATGGTCTGTAAAGGCTAATATCCCAAAGTTTCCTACAGATGGAGTTTCTCTCCCACACCCCAAATATGAAACCTGAAAATTAGCACAACGGGGCCCCTTTAAGGTTGGCCTACAAAAACACATCATATCTGCTATACTCCATAAGCATGTGACCTGTTTTGCCCCCCTCAAAGGATCTACAACGATACACAACCCTAGCTACGTACCTGCAGTATTGAACATGTTCATCTGCTGTGTACTGCAGGCAGTATTGGGCCACAGGAAGCTTAAAGAGGAGCAGGCCTGTCACTCAAGCAGTTGTTACCATGGTAGCAGTGTTAATCAGCTGGTGTTGAATCTTATTGCCAGTGAGATCTGTGGCTGTGCGTCACTGGTCTGGCCTCCTCCTTCGACCAAGGGCTCTGGCTAAGGCTTCTGTTGTATTACACACACACACACACACACACACACACTCTGTCTGTCAGCACCACTGAGCCCTACAGACACAGGTGACACGTGTGACGAGTGTGAATGCAGCAGGGTGAGGAAAGAGTGTGTCAGTGGGGCTGGGAAAGGGCAACGAAAAGACGAGAATCTGATGAGACTTGTTGGTGTACCTGCTCTTCAACACAACTTTCTGTAGAATTAATGCCTCACCTGCTGCAGTGCGTAGGGGGAGCCTGGTTGTCAAGCTCAGCACCACGCAGCACAACAGCTACCTCCTGCGTCTCTCGAAAATGAGCCAACTTTTTACTGCGCACAATGCAGCCTTTATATAAGGCCCCTATAATGGAGCCAGCTCCTTCAATCATGTCCTCATTGTCTTGGCTGGGATGAGAAAAGGCTGCTCTTTAGAAATTCTAGGCTGAGCTCACCCGTGAATCATGCCAACAGTCACGCTTGTTCTCTGTGTGTGAGGGCAGAGGAGCAGACCTTTTTCTAGGACCCTCGTTCTCCCGAAGGCAGTGACGTTCGCTGGTTTACTGAACCCTGTAGGGGGTCACACAGAGGTTGCGACCTTGCTCTTCCTGTTTCTGTTTCTGTGGGTGGCCCAGACAGCAGGCACCCTGTGGCAGCGATGGTGGCCGTGGTGTGATTGGTTCTTGTAGCAGAAGTGGGACAAAAGCGCAGACCTCAGCAGTGGTGGTGGCTCGTGGAGTTTGGCATTACAGAGCGGCCGTGGGGGGTGGTTGTTCCTCACAGTGGGACCTCTTACCCTTTAAGGAGCCCGCAGTTCACCATCAGCGCAGTCGCTGTTTGCTCACAGACAGAATCCATACGGAGCATATGTTTACTGTCACCACTGCAGCATCCATAGTGCTCCTCCTCTCCGCTGCCCCCCCCCCCGTTACCTCCTGTACTGCCAGATACAGCTGGAGATGTCGGTTTGTCTCTGAGGGGAGAGTCGTATTATGGTGGGTATTGATGGCTGGTTTAAGGGGGATAAAAATGCAGACAGTCGGGAGTGGAGGGGGGGGGGGGTTTGGGGTTGCTATATGGTGGGAGACGGAAAATCAGCATGCATTCAGTCTCCTGCCGTGCTCTGCATTTCCAACAACATGGAAAAAGCAATGGGGTTGCCATGGGAACAAATCCAGAATCAGCGCAGTACTCGGACCCCTCTGCTGTAACCCCCCAACACACCCCCATCTCCCCCCTGTTTCCCCTCCTCCCCCCGGTATCCCCTCCTCCTCCCTGGCCCCCTCCCAGATCTGGAGCTCAGACCTCAGACCGGCCTACTTATGGGAGCAGGGATAAGGCTCGGGACAGGGATCATGTCCAAAGCTTACCACTGGATCCCAGAGCAGGAACGACAGCCAGCGGATATGGGTGCACACTAAAAGAACACCCCCCCCCCCCCCCCCCCCCCCCCCCCCCATCCCCCATCCCCCATCCTCCTCCTCTAAACTGCTGCCATTAATTCTCCATTAAAACTCCCAGAAAGTGATTTGTATCCGGTCTGCCGGATAGTAGGTCATATCCCGGTGATTTATGAGATGTTAATGTGCCCCCTCATATCCCCACCATATACATTTATAATTCAAGAGGGTATTCTGGATATTGCCATGGAAACTAAAGAGAGATTTACTGCAAAAACCAACAGTGAATGTCCTGTACATTTTGAAAAAATCTGGAGCCAGATAATCCTGATTTATTTGTGCTTCCCAAAGTTTGGAAACACATTTTAGTGAATTTGTATCAGAGCTACAACGAATGACTGTGTCCTTTATTTGTTTAATTATTCCATTAAACCTACGCCCTAGTCCTTTCTAAGAGACTTAGGTGAATTCAAAATGTTGTCCAAGTAACAGTCCAAACATTTTTGACACTTGATTAAATGACTGGAACATGACTTGATCAGAATAGTAGCTGATTTATTTAGTGTCGACTAATACGTTAAAATCAAGTGGGTTGCTTGCTTTGGAAAGAAAAGCAGGAAACAGCTTTTTGCAAACTCATAACTCTGAGCTCTGACAAACTTGTCTCTGTCAGAGCTCCCTTCCACAGTTGTGATTTTAAAGGTTTCCATTATTGTAAAGACTAGGGCGGCATTGCAAAATATATTACGATGATACATGATGAGCTGGTATTAGGAAATATATTTTGTCCACAATGAAATTGCTGCCAATAAATTATCAGCAGATAAAATAAAGCCACATTGCCTTCATAGACTTAATAAGCATGGCATCTAAACTCTAGAGTAGAGAAAACCACACAGGGTCACCTGACAACACGATTGAAATGTGCACGAGATGTTAATAATCTTCTCAACTTAATTTTTTATTTTTTATAAGTGAGCAAATCTGTTATTTTCTTTGTTATTGTTGTTGGTCGTAGCCAGTTCAGAGCAATGGAGCATAACATTAGCCATCTTTGTTCATTACATCTTAACCCTCAAGTGTTTAAAATACAAAAGGTGGAATAATCAGTCAAGTTATGGGTTGAAAAAAAACCAGATTACGTTGACTTTTCTTATGCTGCGCACATGTTGCAGGCTGTGTGAAACACTGCAGCAGGAGTGTGGGTAGGAAACCCAGCGAGCTGTTCTTGAGACGACAGACTGCTCCTCACGCTGCAGCTGATGTGTCATGAGGCGACTGATGTGAAGCTGCTCTGACAGTCCGCTTCACGTTCTGCCTCGTCGCAGCTTCTGGGATAATTACATTGATTCTTTCTTGACTTAGAGCACAAAAGGGCAGTATGTAGAAACGAACACAAGACGATTTCTCCATCTCTTCCCCTGTGACTCTTTTTGCCACATTAATCTTTGATGTTGTCACAAATTGTTGGCAGAATCAAGCCAGAAATGTCACATACATGGTACTCCGCCAAGACCACTCACCCAACAAGATGCCCCTGGATGCATTTCAATGTCATGTTACATGATTGTTGGGTGTTCAAGTCGGACTGCTATCTGAAGCTGTGAATTTCTGAGGTTTTAGTTTAAGTTCTCATGATCGAAGTTATAATATTTTGCTTTGCACTGTCCCAGTTTGCTTTGGCCTTATGCCACGCGGCTGCTATCTGCTGTGTGAAGGAATGGGGGCAGACTTTTGGACAATTAAAACTCTGTTTGCAAACGTTTGCTCTAAACGTAGAGTTTCTGGGGTGTGAAATAGTCCGTGCCTCTGTCGAATCCTTTTAACAAACAGATGTATAACGTCTGTTTATGTCAAATTTTAAATTTGGTTTGGTGGCCGATTTTGTCATGTTTTCGGACTTTTCCACCAATCTTCAGGTCAAATCTGAGTTGCCTGTTTGGGCTGATGCTTCTCCCATTCCCACTGCAACAATCAACAAAACACTTTTAACCATTTAAGTTGGTTTTGAAGCAAAAATCTTTCTTTTCGAGCTTTTCAAAAGTGAGGACTTGCTTTTCTCCATTTTAATATTTTGTAATGTGTTTGGGTTGTGAGCTATTCATTGCCATGACCCTGGGCTCTGGGAACTAGTTTGCTATTTTGTGAAATGTGTTATTGTAAGAAAGAAACCAACAGATACAGTAATGTTGCTAGTAGCCTTGATGGTAAAATGTCTTGCTCTTATCCTGTTTTGTTGGGTTTTTGTAGCTTTTGTGACACAAATAGATCCCTACCCACTGCAATTCCAATGGAAGTGATGAGGAACAGTACTCTCTCTTTGCAAAAATACATTCTTACGTTAAGCTGAAGATTATATGAGGATTTCACTTTCTTAGTTTCAAACATTAAATAGGTATTTGACTTTTTAGTTTGAGATGAGTTATGCAACAAAATGTGCGGAGAAGCACAAAGAGGGCATTTCTTTCCATAAAGGCTGTGACTTTGGAAGTGAAAGTTCGCAACTTGATTTGTCATATCCCTAGTTGAACTTTGAATGCACAAAAAGTGCAGAGGACGGTGGATTTTATCCTCCATCACTGGTATTTACATCATACATCTTTTTGTAGCCAGTAAGGACAGAAAGAAAAACGACAGCGACCAAAAACCATTGCATAGCCATGGAAGAATTATTTTAAAATGATTAACTTCCCTTTTACCTGATGAGTCAAGCATTTAAGGGCAGTCTTTAATTTCAAGCCGTACCCTGTTCCGGTATATGTTCTCATTATTTGTTGTTGCGTCTCTGGACAGAATTCAGGTTATTACAGAGATTTGGAAAACAAAAGGCTGTCAGTAGGGAAATGCCCTGAGGAGCGACAGTACTCATGTGTTGTCATGTCTGCCTTTACTCATCATCGTCTCAGACTGACACATGTCCAGATCTGCAGGAGTAGAGGAGTCATGATCTCTCTGTATCGAGGTTACAGGGAGAGGCTGCTTGTAATCTGCCAAACATTCACATATATGTTGATGTCTTGATTTGACATACTTTTGATGACGAATTCTCCCTCACACACACTGTCTGAGGCTCTCATCAGAGGTTACTCATGTACACAGTGAATGCGGCTGGAATGTGTAATGTGGACTCAATGCGGCCCGAGCTCGTCCTGCTCCATTCAGCAGCAAATCCCCCGGGTTTAGGATTTGCTTTTACAGTCCGCTGTGCCAAAGACCGTACTCACCCGTAAGAATCTCTCACCAGCTTGTCATGTTTTCACAGAGGCAGGAATGTAAAGCAATGTGCCCGAATGAGCTGAGTCATAATTAGTGTCAGAGTGCGAAGATGTTTGTGGCATTGTTCGTCCCCGTCAGATTCCCGGTGATCTCACAACGTCTTTGATTTCACTTTGGCTCTGGGGTTGTGAAACATCGCTGTAGGCGGATGAGGTGTATACTTTTGAATTAAAGGCAAGATACATTACAGTCATCGAAATGTCAAGGCCTGCAACACTACAGATAATGGTGGTACTGTTCCGTAACTAAAACAAGCTGTATCTGTTCTTGTTGTGTCTTACATCGGTTACAATCACAACTCACGTCTGTCTTGTTTTATGTGTCGTCCCCAGGCCTCCCCTTCCTGAGAGCTCAATGGAGAAAATGAAGCGGTTCAAGCGGCGTCTCTCCCAGTCGTTACGAGGCAGCCACACCATCGACGAGTCGCTGTCCGAGCTGGCAGAGCAGATGACCATCGAGGAGAACGGACTGAAAGACAGCGGTGAGTTTTAGAAGCAATTTGTAAACGTTTCTGTGTATGAGAAACAGTACTAGGTTTCATTGCCCATGAAATTGTTTCATAACAGTTTTCATCAAGCTCTTGAACACTAGTACGCACTGATCTCCAGGAGAATTCAAAGGTTGTAGGGGTCTTTTTGTTATTAAACTTTCATCAATTTGGCAAATGCCTCTAAATAATACGACACCCACAAGCCAAAGTTTTACAATTTGAGGCAAAACTCTGCATCATAAGTCCTTTTAAACATGGCATCTGTGCCTTCATTAAGCTGTTAAAGTAATTTTTTGGCCGTCATATAGGGTTTAATGACATGGAATGAAAACATTCACTTCAAACCATACATGTCAACCTTAAGGTGGTATTAAAGGAGAATAAAGGATAATCTATGCTTCGCCTCGCTGTGATACTCCAATTTAAGTATTTAAATGTTAAAATTTAAGCTGAATGATTGGATATTTCTGACTGAAATGCACCTTCATGGTTTACTTCAGTCCTTGACCTATGTGTGCCCGAAGACTATATCTAGTGTAGAGGATTATTAATGGGTAATCTGCAAAGCTCACATGATGTTTGGCTGCTGGTGCTACTGGAGAATGACTTGATGTGGTTAGAAGATGAGAAGAAACCAGTAATGGATTTTTTTTGTAGTTTTATTACTATTTGTCTCCATTAAGTGAAGAAGGGACACTGTATTCTAACAATTACCATTAGCAACGTAGGTGTCACATTATTGTATTTTTACCCCTTTTATCCAAGTCCAAACTGTCTCCAATACTGACTGAGAATGTGAGAGTGGACTAAGCTTACCTGCTGAATATGTTTCAGGTTACTACAAAGTCTAATCTATGCTAAGGTTCACTGTTAGGCGATACACTAGTAGAATTTAAAAGCTCAATGACTCGACATTTCTTAATAACAAGCACCTTGGAGTTTATGGCTTACCTTTGTCAATCACCCAATTCTGCCCAAAGACTATTTAGTAAAGGGAAACTATTATTTTATTCTGATTGGTCTCCCTTTCCTGTAGTGTGTTATAAAGGGTTTTATGCATGCAAAGTCTAAAATCCCAAAGTTCCCTCCTGAGGGAGTTTCTCTCCCACACACTCCCCCATCTGCCTGAAAAGCGTCTATTAGAGTCCTTTTAGTTGTGTAACATAGTGACATCATTCAACTCTTGCATTTCTATTTGCTAGTGCTCTAACATATTGTATGTGATTAAGGGGCGGGACATCTCAGATACCCCTTTCACACCAACGCGGTTCCAGGGCCGGTTCGGAGCTGGAGCTTGAAAAGCACCGGTTTTTCCTGTTCACACCGCAGCGGAGCCGCCTCTAAGCTCTGGAATCCGGTTCGTTTCAAGCACCAAAAAGTTGTCTGTCTAGAAAGCAAGCACCGCATACGTCACGCTTACGTCGGAAGATCTGGGCTGTGTCCAAATAACATGCAACATCCGCCTTTCCGCCAGCTTCAACATGATCTGTGGAAATAACATTGAGAATCAGTTTTAATGTTATACCATAGTAATTAATGCTGCAAAGCTGGGTATTTTGAGCTTGGCGCATGCAGAGGCTAACAACAGCTAGCTCTAACGCCATCGAATAGGACGTATATTTACCTTCTTTCTCCTACCGAATCGTCGTTGAAGTTGATGATAATGATTGTAAAGAAGTCTTGAACGTAGCATGTAAAGTTGGTAGTAAAGTCGTCCCATTTGTTCCATTTCGTTTCGACAGAGCAAAACCAAAACGAGTAGCGCTTCAATACAATCTGCCATTGTTGTTGTTGTCGATGTGAGGGGTTTCCGCGCGGTTTGGCTTTATGAAGCAGGCACGCAAACGGTTACGTCATGACGCAAACGATGGCGCAATGACGCAGCACCAGTCGGGCTCTGAGCGGTGTGAACAGAGCGGGAGCTGAACCGAAGAACCGGTTCTGAACCAGAAAAGCTCTAGCACGGAGCTAGAACGGGAAAAGCCTTGGTGTGAAAGGGGTATTAGTGGTTGGGGTGACAGGGCTCTGATTTCAGACACAGGGTGAAAAGAGGTGGTGCAGCACAGGCAGTATCAGAAAAATAAAGACCTTTTTGAATATTAAAGTATGTAAACATGTCACCGTAGAGGGACTAAATACAAATATAAACCTGAAAAGTAGGGCCTCTTTAAAGTTAGTAACTGCCAGTCACTTAACTATGACCTTTTAGAAAGTTGATGCGACATTTACAGATATAACTTTGTTTTCGGACTCAACTCTTTATTTATGCTCCTGTAGACACACTCTGTTTCTCAGCCGCAGATGTTGACGTTGGTTACATCGTTAATCTTGATCCCTCTGAAGGTTGTGGCCTCCGAGGTGTTAAAATCAGAGCGGAGTGGCGCAGCAGTAGCTTATCTCTGCTGATATTCACAAACCTGCCGCAGTGAGGGGAGGGAGCGCAACTCCGAGCTCTACCACGTTGTTGCCATGGCTCCCAGGATCTGGAAACATTCTAGAGTTTCCATGACATTGCCACGGCAACTTGGATGACTTGGTGAAACCAGCCAGGCATCTTGATGCATTTTTCCGCTTGTTTTTCCTCCTTTTTTTTCATCTTTCAGCTCTTCTTCCTCTCCTTTGACCACCCAGAGTCCCCAACATCCCCCCAAAAGCTTCTTTCAGGCCTGTCCTCAGTTTTCCTCTCTTGTCTTTTGTCCAAGTGAGAAGTTTTTTTTCCCCTTCTTCAATCCATCAGATCGTCCAAGTCCTCCCTCTCCTCCCCACAATCCCTCTGAGAACTAACTGGGCTTTTCTAAAGAGCTTTTTGTGTAGTGATTAACACCACGTTTGGCCAGAGTGTTCTGTGCTTGGTGCCCGGGGAAACAGAATCCTGTTGTGTTTGTGTGTGTGTATATATATATATATATATGTGTGTTTGTGTGTGAGAGAGAGGGGATTTTAGAAGCCTGTGAAACAGTAAGTAGGGGAGAGAGGAGACAGAACGAGTGGCCAGATGAGATGTGATCTGAACTCTGGGATTGGGGAAAGCGTTTTGGTCCTGATCTGATTATGTAACGCGTATATAACTCAGGCCTGCAGCAGCAGAAGCAGCTGCACAGAGATAAGGGAGAGGTGGCATAAGGGACTGGATGTTACATGGAGGCTGTGTATTGGTCTGTTTTTACAGGAAATCTAGGAAATGCCTCATTGCTGTAGAAAGGATGTGTGCAACAAAAAACAACACATTGATGAAATGGCTTGTGATATATAGGACACGCCAAATGTGCCAAACTTTTGACATCTGCTCTTACAAAACTGTTACGTAGTGAAATCTGTTTTAAAAGCTTAACAAGACTCACACTCCCACAGCTCTCTGAATCAGCTTGAAAGGGCAGCCTGGACCTTGTGAGCTTAATTTTTGTCAATATGATTTAAATCTAAAAGATGTACTGAGAGTTGTTGACCCTGAAAACTAGCAGCCAAACAAATCAGACGGCGCTTTCAGATGGTGACCTGGATTGCTTCCTCTTAAACCTTCTGTGATCTTATTAAGTATGAATTATTAGGCTTTTCAGATACAAAATGAAGCATTACTCGGCAACTACAGTTTTTATTTCCTGCCCCAGTTTTATACGGGTTTAAGAGCCATTTGACAGAGCAGTCGCCTTGTTTTTCAAGCTTGAGAATCAGAGGCGATGGTTGATGACAGCCCAGTCAGGGGTGCATTTATCTAATCTCGTGTGGGAAGGGTTGCTGTGATGTCTCAGTGAAGTGGAGCACATTCAGTCATCTGTTGTTGTGCTAGAAAAACAAATTCAAAACGAGGCCAGCAAGACATCAGTGAGTGCATCTAAATCTTAGTGTTGTCTTTCTAAATTCTATGAATGAAAAACATCAACATCTTATTATTTTTATTTTGACCTTAGCCCAGACACTTAAAAGTCCTTTAATAAAAATACAAAAAAATGTATGATTGCACACCATCCAACAAAAAACTGCAACTGAATTTGACCTTTTATTATAAAATAATACAAACGGCAACATTGTGAAATGTGAAAGGAAAAACTAGAACTGACAAAAGACTCACTTTAATAAAAGATAGGTTATACATTTTTTACTCTTATCATGTTTGGGATTTAAAGTAAATTAGGATAGGGTAAACTCATACTCAATTCACAGTTAGCATGATTCCTCGTTTGTCATTTGCACTGATCTGTTCTTTAGGGATTAGGGTTAGGGTCAATGAGGTACCTTTTTATGTACAATACAATTCCTGGGGAATTAATCACGAAAATGATATTGGATAAAGTAACTACAGAGGAGAGATTGGATATTTCATCTGATAGGGTAAAGAAAAACCATCAATGTGTTCCATGACATTGAAGCTAACACCTTATTAAGATATAGCACATATAAAGTCAAAATATCTTTCTCTTACCCTGTTTCATAGACAAACCAATGAGTGTGCTTGTTTTTCTTTTCTGTTAGTCTATAAATGTCTCCTCATAATATTTGCTGCTCTTGTTTCAGCTCTTACAGTATCCCTCTGTCCCGGCTCCATTTCCTCCCCACTTTCACAGTTGGTGTTTTAGTTAGTGCTACTCTGTACAGAATAAATCTTTCACCTCTGTCAGCTCCATTCTCGGTTCAAGACAAACGCTCCTCTGTCAGGCAGTTTAACACCCTTTTATTCCAGCCAAAATACACTGCTACTGATTATACAAGACTTTTTTTATA
The DNA here is from genome assembly GCF_902827165.1 of Trematomus bernacchii. Classification (NCBI taxonomy): domain Eukaryota; kingdom Metazoa; phylum Chordata; class Actinopteri; order Perciformes; family Nototheniidae; genus Trematomus; species Trematomus bernacchii. Next base: position 834,568 of record NW_022987735.1, on the reverse strand, counting down.
TTTACAGACTCAAGTCTCTCCCTTCTCTACTTCTGATATTGGATATTTACAGTATAAGGGTCACACTGGATGAGAGAACAGCTCTGTTTATAATCAGGTAACCTTTGTGTCAGTGGCAGGAATGTGATGTTCTGGAGAAATCAAAACACAAAAAGATAATATTGATCTAGACATGGTACAAGAAAATTCATGTCAAGATTATCCTGGCCAAAATAATTTATGATTCACAATATTATCCAGATAATCATCTAGATATGCTTTAAACTCTTGAAACATACTTTAAAGGTCCCATGTCATGGCCATTTCTACTGATCATAATTCCATTGTTGAGGAATACTAAAATAGATTTATATTGCGCAATTTTCCAAACTCACATTGGTTTCTCATACAGCATCTCTGAAAAGTATGTGTCTTCACTCTCTGTCCTAAACGGCTTGTTGGAGCTCCGGCCCCCCCCCTCCCTGTGAGCCCAGTGTGCTCTGATTGGTCGGGACGTTGCGAGGCTCGCTGCTCAGTGAGCTGGCTTACTGGTGTGGTTTCCGGGTCGGCGATACAGCGGGACAGCGCGAAACTCATCCTGAGCACACACAAACACTCACAGCCGAAGTAAAAACAATAAGTGTGGCTTGATATTGAGTAAGAAAAAGGTATATACACGCTGTGAGAACTTTTCTATTACCAACCAGGGAGCTCTATGCAAGTCAATGGGACTCCCTGTTAGTTGAAAATGTACGCTAATGGTCCTGGTGTGTGAGGAGCTCCGCGGATTGGTCCATTTTGGTTCCCGGAAGAAACAAATGGAAAAAGAGAAATCTCCAACGAGGCGTTCTGGGGCAGCATAGACAGGTCTTTTCTGTGTTAGAGTTGTACTCGCTACAGGGTGTACTTTGAGGGTTTTTCACTCTGCACACCGTTTACATGCATAAAAACCTTCATAACACACAAGGGGACGGGTAGGGATGTCCCGATCACCTTTTTTTGCTCCCGATCCGATTCCGATCATTTGATTTTGACAATCTGCCGATACCGATTTTTCCCGATCCGATCTTTATGCAATGCATTAAGAGGAAAAAGAAGGTAACAGATAACGGCTGGTCATCCAACGCGATGAATTCAGCTATCTTGGCTGTTATTTTTTTGGCCTTTTCACTGTTCTGGGGTAGTTTCTCTTTCCTTTTAAAAGTCTCTGAAAGTGTCGGTTGTTTCAGTGCCGTTACCTGAGTGGCCGCTGTGTACTCGTCGTGTTGTTGTTGGTGGTGTTTGTATTAGATTGGTCATGTTGAACGTAGCTCTGTTCTTTCCACCACGCGGAACCTCCGCCTTGCAAACATTGCATCTGGCTGTTACACTGCCTTCGCTTTCAATTTTATAATACTTCCAAACTCCTGACATTTTCTCTGTCCCGACTCCCGAGTCACCAGCTGAACGTAGCCTCTTGTTAGCTTACTGCTACTATTGGACACTGCGCCCACTCTGTTGCCAGATTTGAGAGAAATAAGCAACCAGGTCTATGAAAACAAGCCCAAAAGAAGCAACACATACATGATGTTGTGTAATTTTAACCCAAAACTAAGGCCTCAGGATGACTTTAAGACGTGAACATGGTCATTTTTGTAACATTAAATAAAATGTATAAAAATATTTTATAAAAAAAAAAATTCCGATCCCCGATTTTTTTCTCCCGATCCCCGATCACGTGAAAATCACGTGATCGGCTCCGATCCCCGATCACGTGATCGGATCGGGACATCCCTAGGGACGGGTAATAACCAGAAAAGCATGACATGGGACCTTTAATGCATTAACCATTCTACAAATAATGTTGTTGCATCACAGATAGGAGAAACAACTTTAGTCAAAAACAAATAGACTCTTTAATAAAGAATTCATGAACCAAACCCCTCCATAAATAAAGAATACAACAAATTATATAACATTTAGTGAGTCTGTTCTTTCGGCAGAATAATCTTTTTTATACAATTGTATAATTCTTAAATTATATAATCTCAATTTTCCACAGTTTTTTTGTCCCCATTTTTTTCAGTTATTTTTCAGAGTTGTCAGAAAAGAAAATGCGTTCTTGTTCCCACCCATTTTCGGAAACACAACTCAATGTGAAATAGTATGACAGCAGTTAACTGATATAACATGCAAATCTATGCATCAGTAGATTACAAGTTTAAATCTCTTGTGTAACGCGGATTATTTTATGCCGTTTAGTGTTATGCTATGTAAGCAGTAATGAATAGTTGGTGCAACAAAAAGCTTTGAGTCTGCAAAATGCGGATTAAAATGGTGGTTATCTCCTAAAATTAAAGGGGCCCTTTTATGCGCACTTTCCGGCTCATCTCTACATTTAGTGCCTCTACTGTGACATGTTTACAAGCTTTAATGTTCAAAAAGGTATTTATATTTCTCAGACTGCCTGTGCTGCAGCACCTCTTTTCACCCTCTGTCTGAGCCCGGTCTGCTCTGATTGGTTAGCTGGCCGGCTCTGTTGTGATGGTCAACCGCTTAGAGATGTCCCGCCCTTAAGCCTATCACAAACAATGCCTTGGAGTGCTAGCCAATAGAAGCACAAGTGTTACATAACGGTGACAGTGACACTATATTAGGGAAGTAAACAAAGGAGTCCAATGGAAGTGTTTCCGGCAGGGGGAACTTTGGGATTTCAGCCTTTGCAAACCATTTACATGCACACAAACCTATATAGCACACTACAAGAAAGGGAAAATGCAAAAATAGCGGCCCTTTTTATGAACTTTCAGATTGCTACATTATGATTGATGATTACTGAGATTGGCGAATACTTGGAAAATGGAGCCATGTCATACACTCTGAGGCAAAAACTGAAAAAGAAAATGTTCACATTGATTTAGTCTCAGGCAGGCTCAGTCATTCATGATCAGATATGTATTTTCTTGTTCTGCAGAGCCCATAGTGAGGAACGGTCGTCCTCCCTCCGCCCACAGTGTGCACTCCTTCCTGCACCAGTACACGGGCTCCTTTAAAAAGCCGCCGCTGCGACGGCCTCAGAGCGTCATCGGAGGAGGTCTGGGTTCTCTCATGGTCATGCCTCGCAACGGCAGCCGCCTCGGTAAGACACGCATACACGCTAAATTATTCAATATCTTATTCAAACTCACTCACAAACACGCTGTGATCGCATTAGATATGTATCTTTTCTTTGACTTTTAACAGAGGTTTAGCACAGGAAATGTATTGTGTGTCAATTGGTAGGATCTGTATAGAAGTTGCTACAGTGGATACGTTTGATTTAGTTTTTCAATGAGTCCAAAGTCCACATGCAAAATATCCTTTAAAACTGCATGTCAAATATTTTAATTTTATTATTTGTATATTTCTAATGTGTCAGCTGAGCCTCACACACAGCGATATGTTATGTGCCAGAGGCCTATATTAGTGCAGACACGCACATAAGCAGCAGTACAATCCTTCCTCTTACATCCAGTCAAACAATAAGCCATTTGTTACGAAATGTGACAAACAATTATGTGTTTGAACACTTCCATCAAACCAGCAATCCAGATCCAATATTTAAATGTTCAACACTGCCTAATATAAGCAAAAAACCTGGAGGAAATGGAGTTTGTTTAGGCATTGGAAGATTACAGTGTGGGTTTGTCTTGTAAGGCCCTGTGGCAAAGAAACAATTTAAATCCATCAGTCAAACTTCTTAAAACCTGATACACTTGCTGTGTTTAAATCTTCTCCTCGACACAACTAGAAACAAGATAAGATCAGGGGCGCTCGTAAAAGTGTCCAAGAGAGTGTTTTTCTTTCCTGCCCAGTGTTGAGCCCTGCCCTGTTTCCTCAGACCTGCTCCATCTGTCAAACTCAAACTCTTATCCCGTATGCTCCAGATATCGTCCATGAGAACCTGAAGATGGGGTCTGACGGGGAGAGTGACCAGGCGTCGGGGACTTCCTCCGACGAGGTGCAGTCGCCCACGGGTGTGTGTCTTCGAAACAGAGGGAACAGACGCATCTCTGCAGAGGTAGGATTTTTTCTTTGTGTGTTTAGACGTCATCTGTCCTTGGAAACCTTTAAAATGATGGACATGTTGTAGAGGAGATGAATCACTGGCTACATACCTTTTTTTAATATGTTACTTTTGTAAAATAAGTGATGACACATTGGCTTGGCTGTTCTGATGCATTCACTGGGAAGTAAATGAAGCATAGTGTTTGATAATGGACCTTTTACTCGGCAGGAATCGGTATTTAATGATGTGTGCATTGCAGCACTGTGCTGTAACTCAGCGTAGGCAGATTCTGAAAGTGTCAGGAACACGCTCAGCTGCCCACAAAATCTCAGACACACACACACACACACACACACACACACACACACTGTTACTCTAAATGTACTGCACTGCTGAACATGCTTTTAAAATCTGATTAATGCACTTTCACTGTCGCTACTACCAACCCCCTGCCTTACTTTCTCGCTCTGTCTTCATGCAACACACACACACACACACGCACGCGCGCAGTTTACAGATTGTTTCATTCCTCTGGTGGTTATATAATGTCAACTCATTACGGAAAGACTTTTCACTCGCTGCGAATATTAATGTTATTGTTGCACATGAATGCAGAACCAGAGAGTGAAAGCTTTGATCCATGCAGCTTGTAGGGACACATGAGGCAGTAAGAAAGGCAATCACACTGCTTTTTAGGCAACAAATAAAGAATTTGCTGACATTGATTTACATCAGATTATTTGTGTAGATATCAGTAGTAATTAAAGAGAATGAGATGGACAAAATGACACACCTGCTTGATGCTTCCTTCCTTTGTCAACTGTTTAACAAAGCTCGGTCTCTTCAATCCATCTTAATGGCCACTAATGGGATTTAAGGATGTACAACTGACCTTCCAGCCTCATAGTGAAAGTGAACAAGAACATTACTTCCTGCCTTCTCTATTTGATTTTCATTTTTATTACGCTTAGCATTCTCAGAAGTACTTACAGAAGAGGAATAGAAATAGAAATATAATCTGTTTTCATCATTGCATATGAATGAGGTTGAAGATGGGAGTACTATTCAAATATAGTGATGTCATGTTTTTATATAGTTTAAAAACTCTTAAAATAAAGTAAAAATATGACTAATTTTAGAGCTTTGGTTTGGGATTAGAGAAGCAAGCTATTAAAACTTGATTTATATAATGTAAAATATATAAACACAGGCCAACTCTTTCCCTCTACAGTAAAGTAAAATAAACACCCGTCAGGCCTCCTTTATCTTAAATAATTATAATGATCGTTAACATATTATTTTGAACGTAAAGAAGAAACATGGCTAGACGGACACATTGCGTTTCAACCGTTTCATTTCGATTCAATGAAATGGTTAGACGGATATATTAGTATTCTGCAAAAACATATATATCTTTCATTGAGTTTTGTCGAGATATTGCTCTCAATAAATATAAATAATACAATAATCAACCCAAGCTTTTTTTATTGCAAAAATAATCTGCAATAATTAGCGGAAACATAATTCTTCCTTTTTGTTTTTTTTGCACTGTGTGTGTTTTGTGCTGTGTGGTTGATGTTGACACCCTGCCAGCGCACCACATGTTGCTCAGTACCTGCTGGGCGATCATGCGAGGAAACGTCTTGTGATTGAAGAACACACACTCCCCTCCCTCTGACACGCTTTATTGGTCCGTTTGATTGCAGGACCTCTGGGGGATTTACGAGCAGATACCAGTCGCTACGCAGACAAACCAAACATGCAAGGCTGCACGATAGAAAAACTTTAAACTTGTAGTCAAGCAGCTTACTCCATTTGAAGCAACCCACACACAGAGACATGACGCATCACCTCTAGCTGTGCATTGACAGAGTGTTCAAGAAGCGATGCACCCCCCACTTCCTGTGACTGTTTCACAAGAAGAGGTTCAGTTGGACAGAAACCCATACATAGCCTTTCACACTTTTATACTGACAAACAAACAAAGCAGTGGGATTAATGGCGCTGTAGCTGACTTTAGGAACATATTTCACCATTATCTGTGGTTAAATGCAACTTTTTATCTTTTGTTTCTTTTTCTGTGGTGTTTTACCTTCACAGTAACAGTTTGACAGTGTCAGTTTGTTGCCATGGTATGTTGAGAGTAACTTAGCAACAGTTGGATTTGTAGCTGTGTTAATAGGGAATGGACCTGCGCGGCTAACAAAGTAGCGTAACCTTTTCACTTTCAACTTTTTAAAACATTGTCAGTAGGCACTGTTATCTCGCTGGCAGTAACAGACACTCCAATACATATGAAAGAAAGCTAGAAATAAGGACCCTGGGATCACATTTACACTATACTATTTATAGTAACATTGAAACGTAGCAATCATCAGCAAGAGATGCAGAATTGCAATATTGAGGAATGCTGTACTACAGCACAAACCACTACACAGGGAGTATGATTTAAAACAGGACATATTTTAATACTATTCTGATAGATTAACTGCATAATAAGCCAACGTTTTGTTAGCATTCAGTTAGCCATGTTTCCTCTGTCCGTATGATTCGATAGTTGTAGTTAAACCTGTGGAGTTTTAGGTCCTTTTTTTATATTTGGAAATTGCAGACAAGTGTAGACACCAACTCTAAACACCAGAGAGGCACCGACCTCAGTAACAGTGATTGGTCCCTTCTTCTCTTAATGAATAAGTACACAGGTCAATAACTTACTAACTAACTCCTCTGCTACATCACTGTGTCCTCATGCTTCGCCTTTGTGCTGATGTGACATTCAGTGGAGAAGAAGTGAGGAAGAGGAAATCCCTCCGTCTGTGGGCAGGTGGAGGACTGTAGGTCTCACTGGAGAGGAAGCAGTGCTGTTTCGGGATTACATCACAAGGATTACAGTAATGCGCTCCAGATGGGCCCCTGTTGTCAAAGATTAGGACGGGTTGATTGGACAACTGTTGGTTGGGGCAGGGTGCAGAGGTCAGGTGATGCATGGCATCACTTGCTCCTGGGACGAAGCAACAATCCTGACTCAGCATACGGAAACTGCAAGCTGAGAGTTATTTCATTGAAAAATATAGATACCAATACATCAATGAAGTGTAGCAGTTATATAAATGAATTGATATATAGATTTTTACCATGCATTTAGATTTGAAACAATTAGACAGAAGTTAATATACAGTGATTTTTTTATAATTAATTTAATTATACAAATAATAATTGTTGCCTCTTAAGTACTAGAATTGGCGTTTTTTCTTCGTCTTATATGATAATAAACTTATTATTTCTAGTTTTTGGGCTGTAGATCGGATAAATAAGCATTTTGCAGAGGTAAACTTGGGTTTCAAGAGCCTATCATTTTAAACATTCCCCCATTTTCTCAAATTATAATGGCAAAGCAATTAATCCAATAACCAATAAATGAGCCATAAGGGCGATAATTGTAAATTGCAGTCCCATATCAATTATTATATCCTTTTTTTGCTTGAAATAAAGTTTGTATTAGTTTGTACATGGCTCTTGACAAAATAATTTAAATATATGTTGCATAAAAATAAACAAATAAATCCTCACGGCAACAAAATCGGTCGTGTTACACTATTGTAATAAACATTGTCCCCTTACTACAACCTTTATTAACTGCTATATGCAGATTACGGTATGTCCCATTTATTAAAGTTGTTTTAAAACCAATGAAAACGTCCGTTGAAGCTAATCTGATGTCTGAATCTGTCCAGCGTAGACAACAATAAGGGCAGAAGCTGAGTCACCGTGTTAGTATAGAAGGAAAGGCTTTGGGGTCAGTCACCTCAGGTTACAGATTTATCAATGAGCTGGTTGTTGAAATGTGGACGGTTCAAGGTTGCATATTGTTGTGTTGCATATTGTTGGGGGGGTTGCTAGTGTCCAGTGTTACCTCAGAGGGAGTGGAAGATTTAAAGCAGTGAGAGAGAGCGAAAGGGAGGGAGAGAGAGGCTGGATTAACAGTAATCTAACAAATAGAGGAAATGCATGATGGGATGAATCCAGGCACTGCATTGTGAGCGTGTTTTGATTTGATATAACAAGTCATAAGGATCATGCTAGTGCTTTGCTGCTCTAGGAATGGAAGTCTTGCATTGCTCTACAGTAGGTCTCTATCAAGCACACAAGTCTGCTACAACACACTGTAAAACTGCATGCTGCTACACACACACACACACACACACACACACACACACACACACACACATACACACACACACATACACACACACATACACATACACATACACATACACATACACACACACACACTGGCCTCTCTGTTGACCAGTGAGGCCTAAAGCCGCCTGCCTATTACAGATGCTACTTGTTTACTCTGGGTTTCGGCCATTTTGTTGTCAATCTCTGGTATTTATTCAGAGTTTACGCTGTTTGCTGAGGGTTTCTCATTGGTTTAATGTCATGTTGACACTGTTTTAAAATTAGGTTCTCTGTTGTTTTTAACCCTTTATGTGTGTGTGTGTGTTCTGCAGGACCTGAACAAACGTCTGTCCCTGCCGGCTGACATCCGGATACCCGACGGCTACCTGGAGAAGCTGCAGCTGAGCAGCCCGCCCTTCGACCAGCCGCTGAGCCGACGCTCCCGCAGAGCATCACTGGTGAGACCAAGGGAGAGAACTGGGTTAGGGTTAGGAACAATGTGGTCAAATGGATAATAAATCAAATGGAAATCTAATTCAGTTTTTAAGCTGTTATGATCCTACTGTAAACCTTCCTGCTAAGCACCGAACACCAGACACAGTTAGTGACTAGCCGAGCATTTAGCAGCTGTAGAGCCACATATTTTTCTCTGGAGTTTGTGGAAACTAAAACCATATCTAAAAGGAACATGTACATTTGACTTCCAGTTATCAACTTAAGTAAAACATGAGACCCCCTCCCCTTTCATTGGCCTATATTTGTTTTGGCTATGAGCAATCAAGGTCTGCATGATTTTGAATCTGAAGAAACATTTGAAACATGAACAGTCTCAAGTTCTGGATATGTATCTATAAAGAGGATCATTTTTCTACATTGTTTTATGGACAATCATATGTGTCTCTGGTCAGATAAAACTGAGTTATGACTCGGAGAATGAGTGATATTTCTTTACTTGAATTTTGGCAAACTTGTGTAAAGCGTTTACATTGCCTCTTTGAACTTGTCACAGAAGCTGCTGCTAACGTTGACTGTTGGTAAAAGGTCAAAATCACTGGTTCAACCTGAAGAACAATAACCCACTTCCTATTCTTAGCCACCGTCCTTTTCACCTTCTCGTATTTATCAGTTGAGGATTGACTTGCCTGTCCTGTTTATTAGATACAAATCAAAGTACTTCTACCTGCTTATTAACTGTCAACAATGCCTGAAATGGTCTAATACACCCAAAGAATGTCAAATATATAAATGTATATCATTTCATGTCAGATATTCCTTATATAATCCAACCATTATCTTATCTCACTATGCTCAGGTCAAATCTGGATCAGCACGTAAACTCATAGCCCAAACTGGGAGATACATGTAGGATTAAATTCTACAATACTTCCCTGTGATATGTTGTATTTAAAAATAAAACTCAAGTGCTGATACCTCCGAACTCTGCTTATGTAAATGTGCAGTAGTTGCTGCCCACTTCTAAAAGAGCGTGCTGTTCGGATTTGAGAATCAGCAGTGGAGGAGAGCCGGGCAGAAACGGAGGCAGCATAAAGATAGCTTTTAAGCGTTATGTTTTATTTAAAAGCACCTAGAAACCGAAGTGAGAGAGCTCACACCTTCCTTCCTCCGCTCTCTGATCTCGTCCTTTCCTCGCACAGTCCACTGCCTTTGCGTTCACGCCTGCGCCCCTGCAGAGTTGTTTATAAAGCACTGAGAGGCTTCGGTCAATTTATTTTCCACCCGGAGATCTCAGCTCACCTGGCTCTGGTCCTCATGCGTCCTCAAGAGGCTCCGGTTATGCTGAGGTAGGGGTTTTTTTTTTATGCTCCGAGTGGCTGGAAAATGTTTCCTGAGGACTCAAGATGACCTCAGGTTTCCACTTCCTTTTATAATTAATATTGCATCTATATTTCTCTAAAGCATATTTAGCCTGTAACCAATTTATATTCATTATAAAAAAATCTGCAGATTATTTTTTTGATTATTGAGTGGTTGATTTATTTGTAAAAGTCAGAATATAGTGAAAAATACATCTTATAATTTCCCATAGCCCAATGCGATGTATTAAGCTAGCTTTTCTTTGTCAAATTACAATCCAAAACACAGATATATATTCATACATTTGAAAGAAAAGCATTAAATCAAACATTAGATAAGGTTTAAAAGACGGTTGCATGTTCTGTTAATTGTTCAGTTAATGAATTGATCTATTACTAAAGCTCTAAAGCACATTAGGGTTTCACATTGCGTCTCAAACATGCTTAATAAAGGAAGTTAGCCTTCCCTTCCCTATAAACAAACACATCGTTGAAGCCGAAAGCCAGCGGTAGTTTGTCGGAGGAGATTATCTGTGACGGTGGTTGGGGGGGTGGTTGACCTCTTTACTCCCCCCCCTCTGTTGCTGCGAGGCCGTCATAAGGATTTGCCGTAGTGTCAGTAAGCTTGTCAGCGCTAATTAAGACGCCACCCTCATTAATACAGCTTGTCCCTTTCTCTTCTGCAGTCAGAAATCGGATTTGGGAAGTTGGAGACCTACATCAAACTGGATAAACTGGGGGAGGTACGTGAGAGTGTTTGTTTACCTTCTCCACAGGTGCTGACGTTCTCACAGAGTTAAACACAGGTGTAGAGTTTGCTTTAACCCCTGACAGCCTGACTCACCTGCCTGTCTTCCTGTCTCCCTTTCTTTCTGTCCTCCTGTCTTCCTGTCCTCCAGGGCACGTACGCTACAGTCTTCAAGGGGAGGAGTAAGCTGACGGACAACCTCGTGGCGCTGAAGGAGATCAGACTGGAGCACGAGGAGGGGGCGCCATGCACCGCTATCAGAGAAGGTATGAAAGTTCAGTGTTGCACCAAGATTACAATAAATTACCCCCAATAATAATAAATCACTAGGAATATATCACTCTTTTCCCGGGAATCTGGCCATTTCCTGCCGTAATAGAGCGCTTTATTATATAAAAACAAATTCCAGATATGTAGTGGACCTTTTCTGATAGTATTGTTTCATATTCATTCGACTTTGTGGAGGTAGAACTCTTAAAAGTCTTAAATGATAAATAAAAAAAGACCCCAAGAATACAGTATCATTTTATCTAGTTACAAACAATATAGTTTGTCCAAAAAAGTCATAGCATAATTTGTCATAAAGGAGTCGTAGCATAGTAGGTGATAAAAGGTATTGGCGGTTTAGTTTGAGGTGTTGACGAGGTGTCTATGTTTCAACACATGCTGGGAATGCGCACTGGCACACAAACAACAAATCTCCTAAATCCCCAGATTTGGCTAGAAAACACCAGTCTCTAATGTTGTAACACAAAACCAGGATGTTACACAATAAAGAATCGTCACAAAAATGCATGAATATACCGATTACCTCGATGTGGGGTGAGTTTGGAGTGAATCACAGAAGTTATTCAAGGAGAGTAATGTCTTAATAGTCTTCCGAGTCCTTTTGTTGTAGTTTTAATTTTGTTTCATCTTTGTTGTGACTTGGTCGAGACATTTGTGTTCTAAATTGCTTTTGTTTCCTCTTTCCTCTAGTGTCATTACTGAAGGACCTGAAACACGCCAACATAGTGACGCTGCACGATATCATCCACACAGAGAAATCACTCACACTGGTCTTCGAGTACCTGGTGAGACCCTCACTTCCTGCATGACTCGCATGTTAATTCTGTGCACTGATGCTAATATCAATACATTATACATCATAACTATTCATGACCCTCTGCACAGTTGAGGATGATACTGTCATGTAGGAGCACAATTGTTGCTATGCTTTTATCCTTTCTATGCTTCGAACACCCTCCCTCACTCTTTCTTCTTCTCTCCCCCTCTCTCTTTTGTGTAGGACAAAGACTTGAAGCAGTACATGGACGACTGCGGGAACATCCTGAGCATGCACAATGTCAAGGTGAGTCTCTGCAGGCGGCCTGCTGGTCAACTTCATCAAATGCCATGAGTTTGTTGCTTGTATTGATGCAAGAAACACTATTAGTGTGCCCCCTGGTGGTGAAGCTACGGCACTGAAGGGGAAAGTGAAATTTGCTTTACTAACCTTACTTTTCCACACAATTGTAATGTTTTTGTGCATTTTGTATCTTTAAATAAAGAAAATAAGATAATAAATACTTGAACTTCATATTAAAAGTGAACCTGGGCTCTTTGAAAGGAGCGCATGTAAATATTATCTTTCTCAAATTACATGTATCCAGGATTCTTTAGCTTTTTTCAATGGGGTTTGGGTAAAATTGCATGTAATGTAGCATCAATATCAGTTCAGCAATGCTTTTTGAAACTGATTTCACCGATGTGACGAGAGTCGCTAATCTAGAATATCTCTCTGCCTAGATTTTTCTATACCAGATCCTGCGAGGCCTGGCGTACTGTCACAAACGGAAAGTTCTCCACAGAGACCTGAAGCCCCAAAATCTGCTCATCAACGAAAGAGGAGAACTCAAACTGGCTGACTTTGGTAAAAACGAAAGAAAATACTTACACCAATCTGTTTGAGATAACAATTCTTATAGTGATGGATTATCTGCCACTTGGATGTTAAAAAAACACTTGTTTTTACAATTCTTTAAGATGAATTCATCTATTATTTTCAAAAACTGCTTGGAACAATTGAGCAATTAATGAAAATGTTTGAAAGCCACACTTCAGTTTGTACTAAATGTGCCTCTTGGATCAGTTTTTTTATTTCTCATATTTCTGCTCCACAGGCCTGGCGAGGGCCAAATCAGTGCCCACTAAAACATACTCTAACGAGGTGGTGACTCTTTGGTATCGCCCCCCCGACGTGCTGCTGGGCTCCTCTGAGTACTCCACGCAGATCGACATGTGGTGAGTGGGCCGCACTCAACAGGAAAGATTACAACTGTTATAAAACACGTTTCATAACTCTCTATGTCCATATGACAGGGATGGTGCAAAAGCAAATATGATCCTCAAGAAGAAAGATCTTTTTTTGTACCCGTCGGTGTGGAATTAGCCCCTCTGTTTGGATCTTCTTTGAATAAGTTGAGCAACGTATGAAGTGCAGCAGCAGACAGGTGTCCTAAGCTTCAGTAAAAACACTTTGATGTGGCACATGGTTGTTAGCGACTGAACGAGCTGTTATGAAATTTAAAGCATGAATGGTTTCTCTTCAAAGTACCCGGCTTTCTTAAATTAATCCTTCCTTTGATTTTTCCTTCGTTGGACAAATTGTAGTTGGCCATATAATGTGCGATTCAGGGAAGAAGATCAAAAACACAGATGACCTGTTGGAAAGATTAGTGATAGATCTTCAGTCAGACTTCTTTTCCTGACCTGACCCCACCTCTCTGCCCTCCTCTCAGGGGTGTGGGCTGTATTTTCTACGAGATGGCCGCCGGCAGGCCCCTGTTCCCAGGCTCCACGGTGGAGGACGAGCTGCACCTCATCTTCAGGCTGCTAGGTCAGTGCTGCCCTCTGCTGACCGGGGACCACTCAAACTTTTAATATGAGCTTTTAATCGCATTAACCCTGGCATGCAGCCCCTGTGGCAGCCCGAAAAGTCCCTCCAGCTGCCACGGTAACGTCTGACTAACAGGGTCCATTGAATGTCCCCCCACAGGCACTCCCACAGAGGACAGCTGGCCCGGGATATCCTCGATGGACGAGTTCAAGTCCTACAAGTTCCCCAAGTACAAAATCCAGCCGCTCATTAACCACGCACCCAGGTGAGAATTCCCCCTTAAATATCTGATTTATCTTTTACAACAGATTTAGCGTTCTGCAGCTCATTACATTTCACATCAGATATTAATACAGCATTTCTACAGTCTTTTAACACTCTGCCTCACTTCTCTTGTTAGCCCTGTAATCATTGAGGATGGAAGTGAGCAAATGTTGAGACCCAGGTACGAGAGGAGTAACTGTATGTAGAGCTTTTCAGAAGCTTAGAGATTTAGTCATTTAGGTTTTGTTTAGTTAGCAGTGTGTGCTCTTTGTCACTTCCTGTAAGGAAATCCTGTGGAATAGTTGACTGTGTTTCCTTCCTTACACTCGCCAGCATCTGTGAGTCACCCCCACCTCCACTGACCTTTCTCTCTCCCCCCCCCCCCCCCCCTTGTAGGTTGGACACTGATGGCATTGACCTGCTGATGTCATTCCTAAAAGTGAGTCTCTCTAAATCTGCCAGGCATGCCTGCGATGTTAAAAGCAGTGCGACACATTTAGCAGATATGTTAGGGCTGTATTTGTGGACAGAAGTAAATCAAGGAGCAACAACACATTGCTGACCTCCTTTCTTTTTTAATAACTGTCTTTCTCTCACTGCCGAATTTCAGTATGAGTCGAAAAAGAGGATCTCCGCTGATGAAGCAATGAAACAGCCGTACTTCAGGAGCCTGGGGCCACGTGTGCTCGCACTGCCAGAGAGTGAGTAATGAAACGCCGTAATGCAGACTTGGCAGGCTACGAGTTGAAGGATATTGCAGCGAACAGCGAGTATCAGTTACAGCTTCATGACAAATAAACTATTTTCTTGGCAAGATGTGATTTCTGTAGCACTGACGGCCTCTTTGTGTCTGACAGGCATATCCATATTCACACTGAAGGAGGTCCAGTTGCAGAGAGATCCCGGCTACCGGAACTCATCATACCCCGAGTCAGGTGAGGGATGAATCATGGATGAGCACTTTGCTTTTGTATTCACTGTGAATCTAAATTATGAGGTGTGCCTCCCCAGGGGGCCGAGGGAGAGTTGAAGGGGAGCCTTGAGTCTAAGATACTGCATGGGGGGGGGAAGAGACAGCTGCATGCTAGGGTTTTTTTAAAAACAACAGGAAGTGAGTCAGGCCTGTTCATGAACTTGGTAAATGGTTTTAGCTGTGCCTGTGCCACACCTTATGGAGGCAATTCATGTAATTGAACCATTTATAATATAACAAATGTGCATTTTCCTTCTAAAAATGAACTCACTGCATGCAAAGAGTGTTTACAGTGAATGTGACTTACAATGAGGATACTGAGGACTTCATTTTATCTGACTTCCATGGCAAATAACCAGTCTTAAATCCACTCTAGTTAGTTAATAGAAAACTGCTATGGTAACTATAGTAACTGCTCCTTTTAATTGGCTTTCTTCTGCATCAAATAAATCCAGTGAATGTTTCCCATACATACTTGTTCACATTGCATACAGGAGCTGCTTATACTTAAATAATGACACTTTTAATGTCACCTATTTGCCAGAATGTAAACAAATATAAAGGTGAAAAATTAGGCTTAGGTTAGGGCTGGGCAATGTATTCGTATTGTGACATGGGAATAGATATTTTCTTAGATTAGTAGTGTTTACTTATTCTGTTGTTATTGTTTATATTGCAGTGAAGTTGTTGTGTGATGTTATCCACTTGGTCATTATATCCACATTGCTGATGATTCTTTATCAAATGTCTCATTGTGTTAATATTTTGTCAATGCAGCAAATGTCAACCCTGAAGTATCATCATGATATTAAGGTATTTTGTAAAGAAATATTGTGATGTTTTATTTGTATTATAAGTCTCATACTAAACTCCGTCGTAGTTCCTGTTAACAAGCATTATGGGAGTAGTTGTTGCAAACCTTTCCATGTAGATTCTGGGGTTTGGGGGTCCTGCTGTAAACTGAAAATAAAAACTAAATAATATATGTTTCTCTCTTTGTCTCCCCTCAGGCAACGGAAAGAGCAGAAGACAGAGCATGCTGTTTTAGATTCTCTGGACTGTATTTTTTTATTTGGGAAGGATAGCTGTACAGTCTCGCCGATGGATCAGTAACCTGAGATGGATGTTGGCATGGAGCATCATCTTCATCATCACCATCATCCTCATCATTACAAACCCCCCCCAACTTGGGAAACTCGTCCACAGTGCGACCGATCCCCTTTCCAGGTCTGGCCTGAATCTGGCCAATGAGAGACATTTATATACTGTACATCTATATTTATTGAGAAGAGAATTTGCTGCTAAATCCAACTACTGTCTAGAATTCTAACGGGCTCAGTCACTTTAATGAGTACATGCAATGTGTATAGATTTCATTTCTTTTGAAGTGGTGGTATTTTAAGTTTTTTTTGTCATTTCCATTTTCATACATAAGAAAAACTCAGCCTCGAAACTCCTCAGTGTGTGTGGGGGGGTGTGTGAGGCACACAGCGAGCAGAGGCATGTTTCTGTAGCAACTCAATAGGGTTTGATTACTGTCTCTGTTGCCACGGTGCTGTTTCTCAGCTGCACCCATCATTTGTGACCGTTTACTCCGAGGCTGGCTTTGATATAACTGATCATTTTATCCTAACTGGAGGTTACTAGGAGAGCAGTGCAGCCAAAAAAGATCCCGCTCTTGTCAGAGGCTGGCATATCATTCCAGGATGCTGCGGTTTCTGTCGTGACCAAGAAACACATGCAGGAGGGAAAAGCAAACGTAGAAATAATGACAAGGGCATTACAAGATTAGTAACGCCTCTTAGCTCTGAATAAAACATAATTATGTAACTAAAGTGAACCTCCTTCTCATCCTTTTTCCATCTCAATCTGACACTTCTCCAGTCTGTTACAAGGGGAGGTGAACGTGAACCCCCAGTGTTGGACTCTGCTGGCTTTGAGCTTCGCAGATGTGTTCTCCTCTCTGCCATTCCCATCTCCATCAAATGTAGAAAAAAAAAATGTATCTTTTTGTTTCTGGATTGGCTCCATCTTTGTGTTGCATGCCTGCTCTGTTGTATGAGGAAGCACACAGCCACTGAGCTCCTGATTCGGAGCGCTAGCTATAGTCCTGCCCCTAGTGAATACCATCCTGAGTCAGTCTATTTAACAGTGTTACAAGAGATGTTTTGTATGATATTCTTTAACTTTATTTGTTGATAATTGTTATTGGTGTGGGATTTCATTGCAGATGCCCTCCCATATTTTAGCTTTTTTCCAGAGTAAAGAAAATTAAATCTAAAACAGAAGTCATGTGACCTGGTTGTGTTTCTCTCTGCTGTACGGACACTTCTAGCTACTGTAAAATGTTGGATTTAAAGACACTGTGTTTAAGCATTCAATGCTTTGTTTATTGAAAATGACAAGACATTCTTCACAATACAAAATTATACAGAATACAAACTGTATACCAAGTCCAGTATAAAAAAAAAATGAACATTACAAGTGTTACAAAGGTTTTTCATTGATTTGAAATCTCGTCTTCATTAAAAGGTTTTGGAAAGAGAAAAATAGGACAACAAGGCACAGCCGGTACTATCTGAGAAGCATAGTGCATACATTACATAGAAAACCACACAAGTAAAACAACCAGTTTCACGTTGTGATGAACACTTATGGAAAACAAAGATTTTTTTGTATTTATACAAGATTAAAATAACCAAGCTCTCTGCGCAGAATGAGCGGCTGGCTAGCCGTTTGCAGCGAGCTATGCGTCTCTACTGTCCAGCGTGGACAGGGTCATGTGGAAATGTGCTGTACGTTATAAAGAGCCAGACGTCTCTCAGACATCGCGGCGTATGGCTTTTACCAAGTGCTTTCAACCACTGGAATCTAAAGCAACTCAAGTGCAAAAAAGTGAGGTCACAAACTGTCTCCTAGGACTTTTTTGAAGCGAAATCTAACAAGACGGACACGAGATGGTTGCTGCTGCTGATGATCGCTCAGAACAAGGGATGCATGAAGATGGGAGGTTTTGATCCGCAGACCCTGGATCAGGATTTGTGGGTGATGTGGGACAGGAGCAGGGAGGAGGGTGTTCCTTCCAGGTTTGGCAGGGGGATAGGCATGTGTCCGTTGATTAGGCTGGGGAACTGTGGAGGAAGAGAGAGAGGGAGGGAGTTAGCGAGGAGGGGACGAGGTTCTATGAAAGCTGCTTTCCGCAGAGGAACTGCAGCTTTGTCACTGCTCTGGTTTCCTGTTTTTTGTATTCATTGTGCCTCTTCCTGTTCGTCTCTGTCCCCCTCTACCTCCACAACAGAAGGAGAAGTCAACACTGTTTCTGCACAAAGAATCCGGTATGGTGTGTGTGCGGCTGCGGTGGGGGTGTGGTGAGTGTGTGTTTTTCACAAATGAGGAGCAGCTCTCAAACCAGTCCACCCTGTTCAGACTGGCTCCCCTGGGCTCAAACAGGAAGTATTCACAGGATTTCCTCTCTCTCTCACAAGCGCTGAAACAGGACACCTCTGCTGGACCTGCTTACTAACTCGAATAGCTTCGAGTGTCTCGCTCCTTCGCAGATCTCATAGACGTCTTGTTTTAAAGTTTAGTATATTCTTTGTGTTAAAGTGAAATTATGCAATTCATGCAGGTATTCAAAGACAGATCAATGTTAATGCCCATTATGGGTATAAGTATCCGTCATATTTTGTTTGACTGTACTCAGTTTGTTAAATATTTATATTTTGTAAATGTTGTCTTAATCTTTAATTTGCTACAATAGTCTTTAAACATTTTCTTTTTTAAAATAGCTTCTATAATAATTCAATTTTTTTGCTCCTTTCTTAAAAGAAAAAAAATAATTTTTTCTGTGTCTTAGCGTGCAACATTTACACCAAAGCAAATTCCTCGTATGTGTAAACCTACTTGGTAATAAAACCGATTCTGATTCTGAAGAAACAAAGGATTCGATAAAGTTTTAGTCAATAAAACCGGAGCCAAGTCCTGCCTGTAACAAATACTTAGGAATTCCTTTATATTACTCAGCTGATGTTAACAACTGCTGGGAAGAAAGGGGATTTTGCGGCAGAGCTCATTTCACCCGTGCTGCCTCTTAACGTCCTCCTCGGCTTTCAAACGATACCGGTAAACACTTAGGAACCCCACCCCCCCTTATGTGTCTCCACCTGTGTGTGTTTTACCTGGAAGAGGGAGCCGTGGCCCTGCAGCCGGGCGGGGCTGAGCGGTGCGACGGGGCTCAGACTGCTCCAGAAGTGGATGCCTGACAGCAGAGGACTGTGAGCCAGCAGCAGACCAGAGGGAGTCTGCAAGGGGGGGGGGGGGGGAACACAGAGGGAGGAGGGGAGGCTTTGTGTAAATACGAGAAACCAAGGGGAAGACAATATTTCTTTTTAAATAAAAACACAGAGACCCACTGCTTGGAGAGCATTGCTCTGAGGGCTTGGGTAATGCGAAACATGCCGAAACGGTAAATGGACGGGTATTGGCGTTTGGAAAAACAACTGACGGAGCAGGAAGGAAGTCTGTGGTTTCTCCCCAGAATACAGGGGTGACGTGGGGAGGGGGTGGGGGTTGTTGTTGATTGGGGGGAGGCTGGGGGTCCTCAAGCACTTCAAACTCCAAGCAGGGAGAAAACATATGAAATCAATTTCTCCCTCTCTCCCCTGGCCTGCTCTCCCCCCTCCCCCCCTACTTTCCCCTGTGTCACCTCAGAGAAGTGAGCCAGTGTTGTGGAGGGACCCAGCCCCGCTCCCATTATTAATGGAATTATTGGAGCATATGGCATCACTTAGGGCCTCTTCCCCCCTCTCATAGGTTGGACTTGCCGAAGATTCCTGTAAATTGCTTGTTTTCCTCTGATCTCCCTTTTTGCGCCCCCATAAACAGACAGTGAGAGTGTAGTAATAATGGCTTTCTCAAAGTGTGGATACACCTCTGATGTGGCAGAGTCATTTAGCTTTGTAACAACGCCAATGTAAGCACATTAAACAGATTATTAAATACCTTTTAGCGTTATGGCAAAGATAAAAAGGTCCCAGCTGGAATAATTTGGCTCTAAATGTGTGTCAGAACACACTTAATACAGTACCGTAAAAAGCATAATTCACCTTCAAGCAGTCTTATTGATCAACACTAGACAACAAAAAGAGAAATGTACCACAAATTGCTTGAAAAATTCCAGTTTGCTTGTGTACTATATTTTCTCTAACTTTAATTTTAGCGTTGACATACTTCCATAAGGCCTGTTATTTGCAGCACATAAACATTCTGGCAGTCATTTTGGCTTTTGCCCCACAAAACTGTTTATTGAAATGTTTTGAAGTTTAAATCCCAAACACAGACAGTGACGCATTACATTTGATTTAATTTGCATTTGTTCAAAACTGTTAAATTGACCTGAAAGTGCCTGTGCACATATCACCCTAAAATCCTGCCTTTTTTCATACCTTTTCTCTGCCTGTTTCTTAAGGATATTTGAGCTCAAGTGACTACTTAAATAAATATAGCAGTAGTCTTTCCACAGAAACATGCCAGGCTGTGTCAGATGTCACTGGCTGCTCTCTGAGCGCTTTGGGGGCACTGACATCATACTCTGGACGGATCCCATCCTCTCTGTGTGGCCGGCCAGCACACAGATAGCATCACAGGATTTATTCTCCTTCTTTCAATAGATTTGATTATTATTGGTGTCACTGTACTTCACCTGTAGCTGGCACAGAGTGAGACGATCTCTAATCCACCGTACATTATTGAGAGTGGAAATAAGAGCGCTTTAAAATGTGTACGGGAGAAATCACAAGGTGTGCAAACATGTCTAGACTAGATAGATATGAAGCTGGTTTTAGAGGAGTCTGAGGTGTTGAACCTGTAAACCTGTCATGCTTACATTATGTATCATATTTCATTGCTTGGGAACACCTTCTCCCCCAAAAGGGCTGACAAACATAACTTTAAGAGTCTGTAAACAATCAGACGTGTGTCAGAGAGAGGAGACCCTTTGATCACGGGCAGGAAACACACACAAAGTGCAGTCATGTGACCTGACCGTGCTCTCACAGTGATGGTTGGGCATCAGTCAGATAAATGGTCTCACCTGAGCAGTGAAGAAGGCGGGGGTGAGGGATCCGGATGGCAGGGCCGGGCTGTTCAGGGCGATGGAGCCGATGTCGCTCCCTGAGAACAGCAGAGACGGGGCGGAGATCTCCAGAGCTTTGGGCTTTTTGCTTTTTGGTGGGAGTCCATCTCCTTGGTAACTACTAGAGCTACTTCTACCGGCGCTGCTGCTGCTGCTCCTCTTCTCCGGGGGCTGCATGGCGCGCTCCCGGTGCCCGGAGGAGAGGTTGAGGGGCTGGGCGCTGTGGTCGGAGGGCTCCTCTTCCTCGAAGACGGCAGGGCTCCAGCTCCGGGATGTGTGGGTGTGGGGGGAGGACAGGGACCGGTGTTTGGATGGCGGGATGTAGGACTCTGACTTAATAGAGGGGGGAGAGCTCCTCTCGTTGGCATTGGTGCCGAAGCGGATGACGGAGCGCGGCTCCTCCTGGCGCTCCCGCAGCGCGCGCAGCAGCTCGGGCTGGTTCTGCAGCGAGCTGATGCTGAAGGAAGAGTAGAGGCCGGAGCGGAGGTAGTCGTTCCTACACTGCTGCGCCAGGGTTCTCCTCTGGGCCTCCTCCTCCCCTTCCTCCTCCTCCTCTTCCTCTACCTCCAGCTCTGAGGCCTCTCCCTCCTGCAGGGGAAACCTGCCAGAGGCCAGACCCATCTCCACCGCCTGAGGGTCCATGTTCAGGATCTCAGGGAAGGACACAAACTTATAGACAAACTTCTGGCCAATCACCTTCTTGATGATGTTCTGCAAAACACACAAATGCACAAATGATGAGGAAAATGTGTAGGTATAGCCAACTGAAACAAATAAAGAAAATAACAACATATCTTGATCATCACAGGGATGGTGATAGTGAAGACATACTGAGACAACTCTTTGTCAAGAGTGGTACATAACAACCAGATTTCTACTTTGTGTTTTCTGACAAAGAGGAAGTGGAAGTGTCTATCAGGGGAGATTGTGGTTTAAAGAGAACAACAACATTTTGTAGATGTACTTCAGGTCCTGTCGGTTTCAAAACCTGCAATGAAAAGATTAGTTGAACTACAACACAAACGCGACCCCTTCATATGACCCAAATGGCCTCACCTTGTCGTAGTAGTAGCGCAGGGCTCGGCTCAGCTTGTCGTAGTTCATGTTGGTCTTGTTCTTGCGCAGCCCCCACAGCTTGGCCACTTCCTCTGACTTCAGGAGCTTGAACTCTCCGTCAGTGGACGTCCAACATATCAGGTGCTTGTGACTTTGGTCCAGAAGCAGCTGCAGCAGGAACTGCCACAGAGTGATGGCGCTGTCCATACCTGCAGCAAGACATGACCAGCGTGAGTGAAAACATTGGACTGGAAACGAACATAAAACGCCTTCAATGTTTAAAAAAAAATTATAATAAGATGTCGTCCTCCTGTGGCCTATTCTCTGCAAGATAAAAAAGTAAAATTGCCACCCAGCGATGTGTCCTAGAAGAAAAGCACATAAACTTTCTACACTACCTGCCGGATGCTAAATGACAGAATAAGCACACAATTCAAACCCCTGAGGAAAACCAGCCTGTAAGCTGTTTGCACTCCACTGTGCTCATTATTTCTATTTTCTAGACTTAAACTAATTGCTTATTTATAATAAAACCTACCTTGTGTGTTTAGAGAAACTGTTAAGAACAAGAACTGATACTTTATCTTAATTTAAAATCCATTTTGGTGATTTCCGTCTTGCCAGTCTCCTTTTACGGCACAGACTAAATGAGGTTACTGGCTGAGAAGGAAACGGCCTGTAACATGTGGTGTAAGGACGAGTCCACCGGTGATGAATAGAACAGTGTGTTTTAAAGAGTGTAGTGTAATGTAGCAGCAGCAGCAGAAGAGAAGAAGAAGAAAAAAAGAGTATAAGGAGGAACAACAGCTCAAGCCAGAAATATGCTGCGGTTCAACCTGGCCCTCTCTCCACAGGAAGTATGACGGCCCAGGGTGGGTTATTCCTTTAATAGAGGAATGTGCAGCCTCGCAGCTCCTGTCTGCCTGCTACGAGCTCACGTCTTAATACTGTGAGTGTGTGTATGAGTGTGTGTATATGTGTGTAGGGGGGGCTGTTTCTGTCACCATGGATAGCAACACCAGATTAGCGCTGAAAGGATTAATCAATTAGTTCAATTGCAATTAATAGATTGGCAGTGTTTTCGGTAATTGATTAATAGTTAAGTCGTTTAAGCTAAAATGACATGCCGTTGTTTCCAGCTTCTCAAATGTGAGGTTTTTATGCTTTATCAGTACATTCAATGATTTTAAATTGAATATGTTCGAGATTTTGTCGGACAAAACCAGCTATTTGAAGACATCCCCTTGGAATCAGAGAAACTGTGATGCCCATTACTTTTTTTCTGACATTTTAGAGGCAGAGGAATGTTTAAGAGGATATTCGATGATGAACAATCTTTAGTTATAAGCTAACATCAGATAGACATGTGTGTGGATAGGGCTAAACTTTTAATACATTTTTGGTGAATGAGTCCATTGCAATTATTATTTAAAAAAAAAGGTTCCAAAAGTTGATCCTAAATCAGGTTCAAAGATGATTTATAGTCTCAATTTATTCTTTAATCTGATATTTACTGTAATAAATCAGAGTGTTGCTAACATTAGTGTCAATTTGATTGTCCTTTGGCTATTTGTTTGAGAAGTTTGACTTATTTTTGTTAAATAAAAATAATTCCTACTAAACAGCTCGATAGATAGTGATGGACCTGCCTGAGTCTCATCTTTGCCGTCTTATCGGTGGATGTGAGGAACAATTAGTGACTGATGCTTAAGAACAATGATAACACTCTTGCCTTTAAACTACATGTCTCTGTCCGGAGAGGAGAGAGAGCGAGAGGGCTGAACTCATTTCCGACACAATGCATCCCCTGAGTTTTCTATCTTCCACGTGAAACTACAAACCTGTCAGAGTCAGGACTTCCTCCCATTCTACTTCCAAGGACATATGTTGAGAGAGAGGGGATCCCACAGCAGGGGAGCATTTCCCCAGTCATGCCACACTTCCCACAAAAATCCCAAAAGGGAGAGGGTCACAAGATCAAGTCATTGTCATCTTTCCACAGATCCACCCTTTAAAAACCCAAACCAAAGTCTGGGTTCAGATCGGTTCAGACACTTTGAAGCAAAAGGAAAGCTGGCCACTGAGCTGACAGCTATACAATTAGGCCAGTGTGACTTATAAACATTCACCTTTGCAAGATGCCACAAATAGCACAGAGGGACTTTAAAGTATGGAGCAGCTCCTGTAGGGCAGACATACCTCCTACATAAATCAGATTTGATATGTAAAGTAAGGCAGTTGTAGGGGATTATACATATTGTATATTTGAATACAAGAGATATACAATCCCCTACAGCGAAGTAATTACAGATACAGCACAGCAGACATGTTATGACCACTTTCTAGGAACATTACAGGGACATTGTGGTGGTTTTGGTCCGGACTCAGGAGCTCTGTTGTGGATGCTCGGGTTGAGAAGTCTCGCTGTGTGCACAAAGCCATCCAGTGTTGGCTGAACGGAAACTGCTAATGAGATTAGATGGTGTGTGCAGACATTACTTAGCCATGACTAAATCTGCTCTCTTCCTGTTCGCACACGGTGGAAAATGCAACAGGGGCCCTTAAATAAGAGAAGCATCTCCAAACAGCCGCCGTGGACTAGATTTCGCATAGCTCCTCGTTTGTTTGCGTCTCTTTTCTGGGGAGGCGACAGTTGTATCCGGGACTTGAAAGTTGCCTTTACGCACACAGAGGTTTTGGATCACTATTGTGCCACACTGACTCATATTCAAGATGTGGCTCGGACCGGAAGACAATTGTGTCCGCATCTAGACAGACATGTACTATTCTTGCGTAAAAGTACAACAAAAAACACTCGATCCGAAGACAACTTTAAAGCGAATACAGTTCATGTTGGTAATACTTCCAATCATGCACTTCCCTCTCTATAAGCCATCAAAGCTCTGTTCATAGAAAGATTGTTTTTTACTTTACCTGCGATTTCTGCCTCGGTGTTTTCCTCTGCGAAACTTTACGGTGAAGCCTGAGTGATTCCTTGTTTTTCCATGCTTACTTCTGGTCTACACAGTTGTGCTGGACTGAAATAGGATCCCGTGCTTTTTCTTTTTCTGAGCAGGAAGTTGGAGCAGGCAGACACAGAGCCGGCTGACTTCCTCTCCCCGACGATTCCCCAGGCGTTTTTGCCGTCTGTGTAAACACACTTTTCCTCCCTCCTCTTCTCCTCTCCTGCCTGCTGACGGCCAGCAGAAAGGCCTACTCTGCGTCCGCCGCACACATGGGGCTGCAGAAACTCCTACAGCCCGTAAACTGACATCATCCGTCCGCAGTCTGGCGCGATGCGTTCAGGTGCGCCTCGTTAGTTCTGACACTTCCACTCACAGGCCAAGAGTCATGTGAGGTTTTATCGTGTTTCGTTTCAGCAGTGGTGGAAGACAAATCCAGATATTGTATGTCAGCAAAAGTAGAAATACTATGTTGCAATAGTACGGGAATAATTCAGATACTATACCTGTACTAACACCCATTGGTGGAAAAGTATCTAAGTACTTGTACATTATAAGTTTCAGTAAAAGTATTAAGTTACAGTATGAACTAAAGTACACAAATATTATTATTTGGTAGATTAAACCAGTCAACATTATATTAAAGTAACTAAACAGAAAGTTAACAGAAAAAAGGGTTTCTTTTCACAGATCCAAGCTTCTTATATGTGAAGATTTGCTGATTTTGCTTCGTCTTTTAAAATATATATTTTTAAATGTCTGCAATGAGTAATTTTACCCCTAATACTTCAAGTACATTTTCCTAATCATACTTAAATACTTTTACTTAAGTACAATTCTCCATGAAGTACTTTACTTAACATGTTTGTATTTTTACAGTGTGGTATTAGTACTTATACTCAAGTAAAGAATCTGAATACTTTTCCCTTCACTGCTAACACAACACTGAAAAGTCGTGTATTGACATGTTACTTAAGTAAAAGTAAGTCACTAAGTGAAATTCAAAAAATGTAGTAAAAGTACTTAAAGTAAAAGTAGTATAAAATATAATACAAATTGTAATAAAATGGTCATAAAAATGTCACAGTAGCCTATAACATATATAAGCAATACAGTCCTGCATTCAAATGTTCTATTCATGTTAAAAATTAGAGGAGGCATCATCAGCACAAGTATATTTCTTGGTAAGCTAAATTAAGTTAATGTTTTACTCTGAAGTAGAAGTAAAAAACAAATAAGCAGTTTAATTGTAGAGCTTTGGGAGCCTTCTGTAAGTTATGTTGGGCTGTAATGAGTTAGAATATTAACATAATTCAAAAACATTTTAATTGTTATCTAAGCATAATAGAAACAACTAAGTCATGGCAGGTGTAATTTTCAGGACCAAAGTTATTAGGCCCGTTCCAAACAGGAATGTTTGTTGCAATGCACTCGTTATAACAAATCCTAATTTTTTAAGAACCCTCCTTATTCATTGTAAGCAGAACTTCCTGAATGTTAAAGTAACTACAGTAAATCTGTCAAGTCATTGTGCAGAAGCAGTACGATTGGCACAAAATATGTAACGCTGTGTGGGTCGGAGCTTTGAGATGTACATTTGTTTTTGTGTTTATTTGATATTATGGAAAGTAGGAAGAGCAAAGTGGAAGGACATGCAACAAATGACATCAGCTGTCAATGAACTGTTGATGTTGCAGACACATGTTATCCACCTTTGACCACTTAGATTAAAAAAAGTTTTAGTAGCAATGCATCAGAACCCCATCATGTTTTATTTGGTAAATATCAGCCATTGAGAATTCCGGTCATTTTGGGTCATATTCATATTTTTTATTCATATATATTATTTACACTTCCTATAAGATTCACAGGCACTAAAATGTCAGACAGCAAGTTAAGGCACCAGCAGAAATGGGATACATGTTATTCGAATAATTTGTTATTGATATGTAATTTTGGAAATAAGATTTATCTAATTTTGGTTTCCAAAGCAAAGCCAGAATTGTCTCGGTTGTATCACTTTAGGACAATTCTGGCCTGACAACTAGAACAACAATACACAAAGTCAGCAGACTCTTCCCGTTTGTCTAATTCAAACACCTAAAAGCCTCCATATTTTCTGAGATTAAATCACGTGAACGCATTTCAGTCAGTATGTCCAAACATCAGTGTGACCGACCTGTGCAGGTCAGTGACCCCCAGAGGTGTGACACCGGCGAGGCGTGGCTCCCGAGCGGAACTTCTGATTGGCTGCTGGACTTTAGGTGCTGAAGGTGCTTCCCCGGGGAGAGGAGAGCAGCCCTCACTGCTGCAGACTCCCGCTGAAGTGCAATGCCTCGATTCACCGTACATATCCGAGATGAGTGGCTGGCAGTGCCCTGCAAGGACGCCACCAATACCATCCAGTGGCTCGGACAGGAAGCCCTTAAACGCTACATTAAGAACAAACCGGACAACGGCGGCATCAAGGATGTAAAGGACGCCCAGTTTGTGGTGCGCAGGTGCCAGGGTCTGGGCCTGCTGGACACCGATGACACTATTGAAGATGTGCTGGAGGATAATGACTTTGTGGAGCTCGGTATGACTTTATGCATGTAAAATGTTAGAACATTTATGAATTACATTTAAGGGACAGTTATGCCAGTTGTTGTGCGTAATTGTGCATGGCCAGTTTTTAAGAAAGAGACATTACATTTAATAATACTGTTGATAAAAGTAAAAATGTGATGTAAAATATTATCCTGTACTTGCAGCTGTCCAAGGAGACACCATGTCCACTGACTTTATCCCGTGTCAGCCCGGAGTATCCCACCTGTATCCTTCCACTAAACTGTTTGAGCCATATGTAAGCTCCCTGCTGTGATACTGTACTACACTTTGGTCAACCTGGGTTGCTTTAAAACGTTCTTTCTAAATTAACGTGACTGAAGTTGATATTATTAATAGTGGAAACTGTTGTATTTTTCATTAAGTTAAGGCTATTAAACAGTTTTCTAGGCTAAGTAATTTACGCTGTCGTACATAAAGTTGGAATAATTTTGTTTTTAGACACATTCTTATTTTTTATTCCTATTTACACAGACAATCATTTTATGAGAAGAGGTACAACATATTACATTACACCATTATGGGCAACAATGTATTTTATTAAATAACATAAAGTTCTTGAATTTCTGCAAGAAAAAAATAAACTATAGGGCAAACTTGTATTTGTTGAATGTTATCCTTGATCAAAAATGTGAAATAGCACTGCAGCATACAAAGAATCCGCGGAGGTAAGAGTTGATTTCACCATTTCTCTTGCTGTAGTAACATACTACTACTGATTGCTTCTGTGTAACACGGCTCTCTCTCCCTGTGCAGTTTCTTTCCCTAGATGGCAACAGCCTGACATCGACAGATCTGGTCAATTTAGGAAGAGGACTCTACAAGATAAAGGTAATGATCAACTAATTGTATTTCTTGTCATGACTGGTCAGTGTAATCTTTGACTTAACGTAATCATTCCCTATTTTCAGCTGACTCTGGAGGCCGAAAAAAAAGTGGTGCAATCCAGAGAGCTGTTGGATACCATTGTCAAAGAAAACAAAGGTTAAGAAACATTTAGGGATAAAGATCTGTAATGCATTGGTCCCACTGTTAACCAGCTACTTAAAAAATTGGCACATTTGATAAATCAATAATCCCATGTATTGAGTTCTCTGTATCTCTCTCTATGTTCCTCCAGTTGTCTATGGAATCACAACAGGTTTTGGCAAATTTGCCAGAACAGTCATTCCTGTCAGCAAGCTCAAGTAAAGACAACATTTCACATTTTCTTTGTCCCCATTAAATCTTCTGTTTGAGAGTGAGTTGGTTTTAATGTGCTGACGTGTGTTTGTTCCACAGGGAGCTGCAGGAGAACTTGGTGCGGTCACACTCAGCAGGTAATAAAGTTAAATTACTAGTCTAGAATTAAACATTTAAACATTTTCAGAGCTCCAGACAACATTTTTAGCTTTTGCTGCATTTAAATCAGCACCACCAATGACATGGTTTGCTTTTTGTAGGTGTTGGAAACCCTCTAAGCCCAGAGAGGACCCGCATGCTGCTCGCTCTGAGGATCAATGTTCTGGCCAAAGGGTACAGTGGAATATCTCCGGAAACGCTTCATCAAATGATCCAAGCCTTCAACGGTGAGCCTCATTTACCTCGTCTGACCGGTGATATCAGCTTCAGTTAACTGCTGATACCTTCATTAAGGGATCAGTATCAGGGAAGCTGGATGTTATATGCAGAGGTGGAAGAAATACTCTTGTACTCAAGTAAAAGTAGAAATACCAAAGTGTAGGAATACTCTGTTACAAGTAAAAGTCCTGTATTAAAAATGTTACCTAAGTAGAAGTACTAGTTTTGGCATCTAAATACACTTAAAGTACCAAAAGTAAAAGTACTCACTATGCAGATTGGCCCATTTCAGAATCATGTGTATTATATGTTTTCATTTTAATCATTGATGCGTTAATTTGTTTATCAAGCTTGTAAAGGTGGAACACATTTTAATTACTTTATTTACTGAAGGGTAGCATGTGAATTTAATCCAGGTGTAACTAAAGTTTTATTTAAGTGTTGATTGTATTTTTTGTATCATTTATCCATATCTGCAAAGTAACTAAAGGTACAAGGTAAATGTGGTGGAGAAAAAGTACAATATTTACCTCTCAATTGTGTTAGAGTAGAATTAAAAAGTACAAGTACCTCAGAATCGTTCTTAAGTACAGTACTTGAGTAAATGTACTTAGTTATTTTACGCCAATGGTCATATGACTAATCTTATCCCTCCCTCACTCACTCTGCAGCCTCCTGCCTCTCCTTCGTCCCAGAGAAGGGAACAGTGGGTGCGAGTGGAGACCTGGCTCCTCTTTCTCACCTGGCCCTGGGGCTGATGGGAGAGGGGAAAATGTGGTCTCCCAAGAGCGGATGGGCAGACGCCAAATATGTAAGATTTACCTCTAATACTGACTTCCATGGTTGTACAACAATAACTTGCCCAATGCTCCAGGAAATGTGCTTTGTGTTAGTTTCGAGTGACAGGTTGCAAGGTCCAATAGAATAACATGTTTGCTTTTGATGACCCTTGACATTTTACGTGTTATTTCTCCTTTCATCTCTGAGGTCCTAGAGGCCCATGGACTGAAGCCCATATCACTGAAACCTAAAGAGGTAATGTTTAAAACCAGCCGTGCTCTCTCATATTTGATTTGTTTGCACTCAACAGCCTGACCCAGGGTTCACTGGGGACATGTTTTGCCCTCTCTTCAGGGTACAAAGTGTATAAGATTAATATCAGTGTTTATATTTACAGTTATACGAGTGCTCAAAGCATTGCATTATTCTAGTGGCTTTTAAAGTGTAAAAATGTGCAACTCACTCCCAGTCTTTACCTCCCAGGGTCTTGCTCTGATTAATGGGACCCAGATGATCACGTCTCTGGGGGCGGAGGCTGTGGAGCGAGCCGAGGCCATCGCTCGGCAGGCCGACATCATCGCTGCTCTGACCCTGGAGGTGCTGAAGGGAACCACCAAGGCCTTTGACAGTGGTGAGCAGCATCAAAAAACTAGATGGAAACGCTTACTTGTAAACTTCAAAATGTGATATATGTTCAATCCCTCCTCAATTTGTGGTCTCATCCTGCAGACATTCATAAACTGCGGCCCCACCCCGGACAGATCGAGGTGGCCCTGCGCTTCCGCTCGCTGCTGGACTCTGATCATCATCCATCTGAGATTGCAGGTCAGAGGACAGGGACATATCCTAACACAGACAAATAACACAACATCATAAAATCATGCAGAATTATTTTTATATGCTGGGCAGCAATGTTGCCACATCAATAAATGTGTCGTAAATGCTTACAGAGCCACAATGAGTAGAGTTTGCATGTTAGTCTTCAATATCTCTGGGGTTTCCTCCAAACCAAAACACAAACATCTGTGAATAATATTTATACCCCTGCACTCGGTTGAGGTACTGCTTTCACTGTGGCTGCCCACAGCTCGTAAATACTTAGTCTGGTTTAAATGCAGAGGGAGTATCTTCCCAGAAGGATTAATAAAGTATTGCTTTTGGTAACATGATGGCTGCTTTGCATCCTTTGATATGTACAGTAGTTCTTAATGTGTGTGATTGGTATGTTTTTCCAGAGAGCCACCGGTTCTGTGACAGAGTGCAGGATGCCTACACCATGCGCTGCTGTCCTCAGGTAACCTCAAATAAAGTTTATTTATTCATCCCAAAATCACAAGTTCTTCCCTCAGGATTTAGCCGTTTTACGTCACACTTGTGGTGGATTGTGGTACATACCATGAGTGATGATGAGCAGAGAAATCAGATTACTGGAATTGAAATAAAACTGTGCTAAATATGATGTTTACTTTACTTACCTTACTTACACAGGTCCATGGAATCACCAATGACACAATCAATTTTGTCAAGAACATCATCAATACAGAAATCAACAGCGCCACTGACAACCCTGTATCCTTCCTCATCGTAAAAATGTAAAGACTGTTTCATAAATCTAGACGTGTCACTTAAAGGTGGGGTAGGTAAGTTTGAGAAACCGGCTCGAGATACACTTTTTGTTATATTACATGGAATGCTCTTAACATCCCGATAGCAATGAATATCTTAAGTGCTTTGACAAAAAATCCATAAAAAAATGTCATCTGTGAAAGCCGTAATACTGTAAAAAGCACGACCAATCATTTTAGCCGGCCCGGCTAAAATAACTGGATGGCCTACCTGCCTGTCAGCCTTCCATCTGTGCACAAACTTATCTCGTGCCCTCATTGGTCATGTGCACGTTCGTGTGTGTTGGAGGAGGGGCTCTGTAAGGAAGTGGCAGATTTTTTCCGGATGTGTATTTTCAAATTCTAGCGATCTCGAGCCGGTTTCTCCAAAATGACCTACCCCACCTTTAAGTCTCTGCAATTAACAATGTATATTGGTTCAACCAAACAGTTTTCGGCTTTTATGGCAAATCAGATGTGATTAATGTTTCTTAACGGCCATAAAAGATGGTGTTTTCCGAAAGAGGAGAGACCATTTCAGGTGGGAATTTCCATGGTGAATACCCGGCTAAAGTACGTAAGAAGTGATAAAATGATTTTTTTGTTATGTTTAGTAGTTTTGTTGTCCTACCTCTAATTGCCTTTTCACTTTATTTTTTTAGGCTCTGGACTTTTTAGCCATTGCAGTCCATGAGCTGGCTTCCATCAGTGAGCGCAGGATCGAGAGGTTGTGTAACCCGTCTCTGAGCGAGCTGCCGGCCTTCCTCGTCAACGAAGGAGGACTCAACTCCGGCTTCATGATCGCTCACTGCACCGCTGCTTCCCTGGGTAAGTGTGCACATTTCTAAAATAAAAGCGCATTAACACAAGTAAAGAAATTAGGTGACAATTATATTTTTGGTAAATAAAATAGATATTGTTGGGGGAGTCATTAAATAATATATATGTTGTTGTAAAGTTTGGCAGCATTTGATCATTATATTGATTTGTATTTATGTCCTTTTTTAACTGTCTAGTTTCAGAGAATAAGGTTTTGTGTCATCCATCGTCTGTGGACTCCTTGTCCACCAGCGCAGCCACAGAGGACCACGTGTCCATGGGGGGCTGGGCTGCCAGGAAGGCCCTGAGGGTCGTGGAGCATGTGGAGCAAGGTAACTCGTTTTTTTAAATCCAGGTACGATTGGATTATTGTTACTACTAATATTTAAGTAAACAACAGCATTCCAGTTTCTTAAAGTGAAAAAAAAACATATTTACTCCAATGCAAGGAATCCAGTGGCTGCTCTACATGAACATTTACGATCTATTTTATGTGCTATTCCTTTGCGATTAAAAAAGAAATGGACACATGTTGTTAAACTATTTAGTTAAAACATGCAATGGGCTTCACAATCTCACACATAGTTTAGTACATTTATGACATTTGTTTAGTATTAAAGTATTTTTAAAGCCCTATTTCTGATCTCATAATCTCATACCATACATACACTCTAATGCTTTCAGTGTGCAGCCTCACTGCAAACACAGGATTGTCACTTAACACGCTCATATAGAGACATCAGACAGCCAGATTAGATTGAATGGAGATTGAGTTTATAAGAAACAGGGTTGCATCACATGTTGTGTAACATTTCCATTTTTTGTGACAGAAATGATAACCACTACAAATAGGACTTATCTATATACTGTAGGATTGTTTTCAGAATAAAGTGTCCTGAAGAGAATCATCTTGACAAGTGAACAAGTAAGAGATATAATTAATATTGTTAAATATATGTTTTTTTTCTGTGCTCAGTTCTTGCTATAGAGCTGTTGGCAGCCTGTCAGGGTATCGAGTTCCTCCGCCCTCTCCGCACCACCACTCCGCTGGAGAAGGTCTATGAACTCGTGCGCAGTGTAGTCAAGTAAGTCAAACAGATGTGGCCAAGGTACACGACTCTCAGTCCACTGAAACAACGTACAGGATGGTTAATATTTATCCACTGTTCCACTTCGGACTCTCTCTTCTTCTCTTTCTATTCTGATATTAACAGACCGTGGATGAAAGACAGATTCATGTCTCCGGACATTGAAGCTGCTCACAGACTTCTACTTGACCAGAAGGCAAGTGACATTAAATGGTGTCCCAGGTATGGAAATGACAGATAGAATTGTAATTTTTTTATATTTTTATATTTTAAACCCAGGTGTGGAATGTGGCCAAACCTTATATCGACAAGTATAAGACCGAGGTCATCCCAGAGTCTCGCCCAGTCTCTCCGACCGCCTTCTCTCTGGATCCGCCGGCGTCACCGAGGAAGCGCTGTCGTCATGAGTGAAAACATGTCTGATCTTTGCTATTTTTAATAAAAAAAAATACCCTTTGCATTCCAAAGATTTATTTAAAGATGCAGCATTGTTTTGTCCCTTGTAGACTTAATTCATAAGTAGATTTCTGGCCTTTTTAGGGTTTTAATCCTTGGTGTATTAGTAATTTAAGAATTGGTGCTGTTCCTCTAGTAATTTTGGTGGGTTGAACACCTCTGTGCACTAGAGTTGTATTTATCTAGACTTTTGTTGTCCCTTTAAAATGTGCCTAATTTAGTTTTTACTGCCACATTACTACCTCAGCCATTGTAACCTTTTCACATAAAAAAGTCCTTAATGATGTAACACAAACAATACTACGATTAAACATTGTTGTTGTTTCTCTGGTATTATCATATGAAATCTAAAATGATTGTCATCTGTATATTTCCACTTAGACAGCAATACAACTTTTGAAAGCTGCATTCTTTAATTGTTTGTTTGATTGTGTAATTCATCTTTTCTGCTACACTGATACATTCACTTATTTCTGGTT
The DNA here is from genome assembly GCF_902827165.1 of Trematomus bernacchii. Classification (NCBI taxonomy): domain Eukaryota; kingdom Metazoa; phylum Chordata; class Actinopteri; order Perciformes; family Nototheniidae; genus Trematomus; species Trematomus bernacchii. The sequence continues at coordinate 800,158 of NW_022987735.1, read as the reverse complement.
TGTCCAACAGTATGTTGAGATCACTTTTAGAAGAAACAGTGGTGGAATTATTTAAGAAGTAGTTATAATAGAGTTACTGCTATATTTCTGCCATTAAGATGTTTGGTACCTCCCACCATTATATTAGTACATTTACTCAAATTCTAAGTGTGTCCAATCTTTTTAAATGTTTTTTTACTTCCTTGAGAATTTACATTTTCTGCTATTTTACACTTCTTTTCTACAACATTTAAGAGGGAAAATATGTGAATGTATTGTTGTCCAGTTGACTTAAAAACATTTATCTGACAGCTGGAATAATTAATGACTTTGCAAATTCAGATGTTATGTACAAAACGTTTTAAAAATAAAAAATGTCTTCAGTTACATTTTTAATGGAGGATTTTTTTAAAGGAGGATTTTTACTTGATACAGTATTTGTAACTTTTAACTAGCAAATTAAGAATTATGTAAAATAAATGTCTAAAATAACAGAAGAAAATGGACATTATAATTGACCAGTGCCCGATGTGTTGGATGTCAATCATACTCAAAGGTAGTCAGTTTACCATCATATATGCAATTGAAAATAATCCAATACCCACATTTAGGAATCAAAAACCAATAAATCTTTGATTTTTTCGTTTAAAAAATCACAAGAAATAATTGATCCATTGTTAAAATAGTTGCCTATTTTCTGCCAACTGCTTATTTGTGATGTGAAAGTAGAAAACAAAAATGTCAAAATTATGATTAGCAGCCAAATAAAGTGGTCCCCAGGTACGCAAACCATAACAAAATAAAGCAATGAATATCAATGTGTGGTGACAAGGTGTTTATCTGTTTATTCAAAGCACTCTGTTTCCCCGTAGCGATTTCATTATCTTTCAGTATCTTAATTACACACACAGTCAGCGTAAACAGAGAGGAAAGTGTTTGTGGGTTTGCATTCACTCTGCTTTTGTTCTCAGCTTTGTTCTCTACATTTAAAATAAGCTTCCTAGTCCAGTTCAACAGCACCTACCTGTCCGGGCTGAGAAAGAAGCCTCGCTGCCCCCTTCAGGTGCTGTGAGGAAACACCTGAGGAAGATAAAGAGGTGCATCAAAGACCTGCAGAAAGCAGCAATGGTCCACAAATTCAAAGGTTACACAAACAATTCATCACAGATAGTAGCACAAGGGGCAGAAGTCTGTTGTTCACAGAAATAGTTCAACCTTAGAATAAAGCCTTTGTCATTGTGTGCTTAGCCTCACTGGAAAAGTCCAGTTGCAATCTCAGCCTTTTCCAGACATTTAACCTGAACGTTTGGTGCTGCTGAATTTAGTTTACTGCAATATTTGACTGCATTTTACTAGTGTAAGTCAACTAAGAATTTATTTATCGGAGGAGGGCATTATTAATATGTCTGTGGTTGTTCAGAAACATGCATGCATTGATCAATCTAATCAATATACAGTACTACCAATATTAATAATATGATTATAGATTATTATTATTATTATTATTATTATTATTATAATTATATTATTTTAATCAAATGTTGCTTGCCTACATTACAGAATATGACAGCCGCATGCTCGAACTGCATTTTTTCCTATATTTTTCCTAATTCTGTATTTTATATTATCCATAATTAAAATGTTCTGTTAAATCATCACTTTACTTTTAATATAATAATAATAATAATACATGGTATTTGTATAGCGCTTTTCCTAATGCTCAAAGACGCTTACATATATAACTATAATATAGTTATAATAATGCAGTAAACTAAATGACTATAATATAGTCCGTACTATGTTATGGTGATAGTGTCATTAATTGTTTTCGTTTGTTGTGTACATTTTGTATTTCTGTGTCTATCAGTCCACAAACTACGAATAAAACGTTTTATGGGGAAAAAATGGGTCTCCTTCGAGCCGGATTTGAACCAGCGACCTAAGGATTTCAGCTGATTGCCTCTACAGTCCTCCGCTCTACCAACTGAGCTATCGAAGGGACGATGTTGAGGGGAAGCGTGGTACAAATTTTAAAGAGGACAAATTGTGAATTAATGTATCGGTGTTAATGTTCGTAGATCCTTTCAACAAAGCTAACCGCTAACTAAAGCATTCAAATAGACATAATAGCCACGCGCTAATGTAAACTAACACTACCGAACGTCCGCTAGCTAGTTAGTTAGCTAGCTAGCTAGCTAGCCAAAGTAACTTAGGTACTGCCGTTCATTTAGCTTTCAACAAAGATAGTCACTGCGTCGACTGAAACTCTTTGGAAGAAATACATTGGACGTAAGTAGCTAGCGTTGCAAGCAAACCCTCAAAAATAGCGGTAGTTTTAAAGAAAAATACTGATGGCCTAAAGTTAGTAGCTAACAGAGTTAAATGAACGCCCAAGCTAGCTACATGTTATTTACGTTAGTAGGTTACGTGTTCTTACGTTTCGTTTCTCACACAGTTTGCTGAGTTGCACGCCTTTGACCCATCCTATTTTTTAAACAAGTTAAAAAGACATGAAGCTAAACATTGGTACATGACTGGTGCACTTATAAATATGCAGTTTTAATCGTACCTTTGTTGCCCTGTAAACAGAAACACACAGGTAAGCGGTGCTTGCTAAAGATCCACCTCAGGAGTATGCCAACATTTGTACTAGTTCCATGTGTTTAGCCTTAAATTCACACTGGACTACTTGTTTTGCTCTGAAACAATTTATTAACAGGCCTTTTTGCTTACCTGTTAATGCAATACAAACAACAGAGCTTCAATACAGACAATTGTTTGGTATGAATTTAGCTCTTGTGCAACATTGCAACGATATGAATGGATGTATTTTTGTGTATTTGTGCAAATGTTCATTGTGTGCTGGTTTTTACAGTGTTTTTGTCATCCAGTTAACAATAAGAACATTTAAAATTAGGAGGTAGTCTTATTAAAAACTGAAGCCAGGCCAGTAGGCCCAATACCACAAGAGAACTAACTCCCCTTAACAGGTAATTGTCATTGATTATAAGCTTAGATTTCATGTTTAACAACATAATTTGGACGTTTTAGTGACTGTAATCAAACTAAATAACTATAATAAATCAGTCTGGATTGTTTTAAAAGCTGTAGTTACAGAGGTGTGTTCCTGGGGTCAGGCATCAGTTTGAAAAGTGGTAACCAGCAGCCACTCTTATCATCACTGCCATCATTTACAGTGCTATAAACAACAGGAAAAAGCAGACGTACTGTTTTTTAAAATGTTTTTGGAGGATTTTATCTGTGTATATCAGAAACACTGTGTTGTCTATGCATTACTGCTGCAAAGGGGATATTTTAGATGGTTAGCTCTGTAAAGGAAACGTGCATTAAACATTACAGTTACAAGAGTAGATTTCTAATTATAAATAGGAAGGATCTTCAACAAGCTTTGCTACTGCACTTCAAACCTACACAAACTAAATGATACTGTGCATGTCTTAAACTAATACTTTATGTTCATTAAACTCCTTTTGATAGACAGTAGTGGAAGATCTAAGAATTATATTTTAGTTGTGATTCTAGTTTTTTACAGTTTTGTGTATTTTTTTGGGTTGTACAATCAGAAAATGCAGGACAAAAGGCTTCTCTGAAGTGAAAGATTGATATTTGGCCATAAACAGATCAAACATACGAAAAAGACACATTGGACATTTCTGGAAAACAGGCTTATTTTTTGAAGGCAGCTCAGAAATGCTTTATTGAATATCTCAACCAGTGGTTGCGTTAGACTTTTTCGTTGTCTGTCATTTTGACGGACAGGATCGTAACATTTCCGTCATAATCCATTATTACCCGTCATTTTATTTTTCATGTTTTAATGATGAGACATATTTAATATTTATGTTTGGGTACTAAGCAGCAAATGTTCATTCATTCCTTTTTTTTATGATTCATACAGAACTTTTAAGGGCATGGAGAAAAAAAAAGATGAACAGAGACACCGACCGTGCGGTCACTTTTCATGTCGAAACGAATATGAATGATTTATTTTTTCCTTGCCACTTGCTTGTCCCTCTGCTGCTGGCTGAACGTTGTCAGTGTTAGTCTTACTGGCTTGTCCTTCATCCTCCACTGCATCAATCCCTCTTCTTTCACCTCGTTTATCCACACCATCACAATTACTGGGCTTATTAAAAAAGCTTCGGACACTCAGCTGCCGTGACATTTTGCGATTGCTAAAGCCGGTTAAACAACGAGGAAATCAACGAGGTCAAATACAAGACTAGACAATAGCTACTTAATATGCACACACTCGCCACCAACTGGACAGGGGTGTGAATTACTAAATAATAGTTAAAGTAGAGTACAGTAGATCGCCCTCAGTCGACCTGGCCATAAGGATGTAATATAATGTGGGCCGCTGGTGGACATTTTGGCGCTGTTCCGAGTTGTGTTCTAATCTGTCAAAATGACGGACTGCTTTCAGAGTTTTCCGTCATTCTTGGAAAAATTACGTCATAGACGGAAAATATTCGGTTAACGCGACCTCTGATCTCAACATACTATACACTCTTGACATGTCTGCCTGCAGGTAAATCAGTTTTATATTCCTGAATAATCAATGGTGACATTATAATTAGCGACATATTTATCATAGTTTAATGTCCGTGGGATGAGCATTGAGGAGCTTTATGATTTAATTTGTTTGAAAATCCAACAAGCTATATTTTCATGGATAATGACCAAGAGTCACCGCTCAATATCTAACCCTTCTTTCGCAATTTCTACCACTAGGCGGCAGTATTCCCCTATTTTCTTTCTTGAATCAACACGCTTATTATATGCTATTAGATATTTTTTTAATTGAGAAAATCAGCACATTTAGGGTTCAGGTTAAAGAAATGTATTTACTTTTAAAAATATAGTGTGTCCTTGACTTCAGTACCTTGTGAGGGGGTTTGAGTATCAGGACATTATGGTTTTACCTTGGATTGCATGATGTAACGAGTAAATACTAACCCTGCAAGGGGAAATTCAGTTTTCAAACCATCTCACACTGCTATTCCTCACATTGTTACATAACAGCACCAAGCAAGGGGCATACCCCTGCAGAATTAGATTTTAGCATTACTCAATAAACCCATTATACATTAACAAGATCGGGGAAGTACAATCTGAGAAGCTATTGGTATCAGTGAGTGACAGACAAACACCAGTTTTCTGAACACTGCTTTACTTTGTGTGAGTATTTGATGTTTATCTTGAGAGGTTAAGTCAATCAACAGACTAAGATTTCCACATTTAAAACATAGCAACTTTTAAAAACCAAATATGATGCATGTTACAGTGCCACCTACTACCTACCTAGCCCTACAGCTACATGAACATTAAAGCGGTGTGATGCATCAATCATATTTATGTAGTAATATAACAGAGGACCTTTGTGTTTTATGTTAACTCTTACTTTTAATATATATTTTACCGATTACATCTGTCTTTACTTGTAGTGTTTTTTTCTTCCATTTTTCCACTTTGACCTTGTAAAGGATCTGGATTCTTCCAAAACCATTGGGGAAAGCTCAGGGAGATTCAAACCAAAACTCAAGGAGTCTGTTGAGCATAAAAGAGACGAGAAAATTGCTTTCAGCAAGGTTTATTAAAGGCTTCAAATGATAAATAGCAATACTTGCTGTCAGTCTGCTCTGTGCAAATTAAGATATATTCAGCAGGGTCATGCTAGTGAGGCAGCAGACATTCCTCTCATAACACAGGCAGGCTCGAATCTTCTCCATCCCTTACCGAGATTATCATCCTGTCCGCCCCTGCACTGAGAATCCCCTGGGAGCTACTTAACCTCACCTGCCTGAGGTAAAGTCTGAAGGGTAGATCTTCCAGACGCGTTACTATCCATCATAACAGCTTCAACATTAATGTTATCCTCATTCCAGCACCCACAGTCAAATGTTTTATGGCTCTCTTTTTCATTAAAGTGTTTTTAAAAGCACTAAATAAAAACTAAATGGCACAGTCGGTGGAAAAGTAAAGAAGATTTTTTTCTCTCAGCAGTTTTAACTGGGAAAGCCAGAAGGCATCTTCATTATTAACAACAGCCAGCAGGTCTTATATCAGCGTTCCAAGGTCACTGTCAGTCAGATCATCATGGGCCGTCCCATGTGACCAATGATGCTTTTTGTAAGACAGGCGCCTTTCAGTGTTTTACTATCACCATATACAATGGATCACAGTTTCTGATGGCTGTTCAACATGGGCATTTTTAAATGAGACCTACACAATTATGGTCAATTAAGTAATTAAAACATCAATGTGTCCCATCTCCATTCTGCATGCCAATGCAGATTATAACACATGTTATAATGCTGCCATGACAAAAAATGTGGGATGAAAAAAGTATATCTATCTAATCTAATACACTAATTAGTATTTAGTATAATGTTTTGGAGGTAAGTGTACAATAGATTACAATAGTATACTTTTGTATTGATAGGAGCTGTAACTGTTGAGCACTGAGATTATTTTCCTATTTAACATTTCACAAACAACAGGTAAAAGCATATTTTTCTGAAATAGTCTATATGTTTATGAGCACCATCGTATTTTCAGGCAGTGAAAAGAGTTTCCTTTTCATAAATACAATACAACTTTCAAGAATTTCCCAAACCGGGACAAATCATTTCCCAAACTGGCATCAATAAAAGTATATCAATCTAATGTAATTTATTTATGAAACAACATCTACACAGATACAACATTTGGACAGAAAATAAATAGAATTGTGAAGATACATATCGTTTTTAGTAATGTAAAACGATGATACAGGGGAAGCAAGCTAATAGTTAAAAAAACAAATGCATAAAAATGTGATCTTTGATATTAGAAATGTCCACCTGTTTGGCAGTATTTCAGTGTTCACCTGTCAGATACAAACTAATAATGCACACCTGTAGTTTGTACAATGATAACAACCTGATACTCTTCCTCTTGGTCTGTAATACTGTATGTTTTTTTTTGGGTTGCTTTTATTCATGCCATATGTTAGTTGACCTGACACAAGTACAGTTCGCCCTCTGTGGGTTTTCCGTTACCACTCTCATAACACTAAAACATAAAAGTGGGGCACATCCCCCTGCCTGTGCTTCATGAAGGTGAAACGCCCACTGCTCCTTTGTTTCTGTGTCCACTTTAAAACCCAGGCTTGTGCTCAGTCATCTGGTGAGTCTTTCCTGTGCAATAAGCGAGCGTGTCAAAAGGTGACATAAAATATAGAGCATAAACTTCCAGAAGTGTCTGGGTGGAGGGGGTGAGGGGAATGTGTGTTGAGGCATTTACTCGGGGTAAGTAGTATCAAGAGACTTTCTAGTGTAATTGTATAATACAAATACCCAACTGTTGCTGCCAAATAAGTTACATAATGGAAAGAGTTGCATTGTAGGACAAATATTTACATACCGCAGATCCTTTTTCACTTTGGTGTAATTTCAGATTAAACTGTCTGATAAAATGAGGGTGAGCTGAATGTTATGACTAGAAACAAGCAGACAGATAGCAATGATAAACGTCATAGAAATGGAAGCAAAGAGAAAGAAATATAGTGACAGAAGGTGTTTGGAGCCCGCTGTTTATTGCCTATAGCCTGTGGGCAAGGCACCTACCATCCTCGCCTCGCCTGCAGCGTGTCTGGCTTTTTGTCTGGCTTTTACAGGAGAGTAGACACATTAGTTGCAAGGGTTGAGACGGTTCAGTGAGCTGAAGGTACTAGGTGACATGGCAGCATTGGGAGGGGGGGGGATATCCTTTTACAGTCTGGAAATAAAGCAGCACTGGACCCTTGTCAGTCATCTTATTGGGCCATTAGATGTCGAGGCCCCAGCAGCACCACTGAGGTCCAGCAGCAGACTGTAGACAGGCAGGCATAAAGGTAATTTAACATGAGAGTAGTGTTTCATCCCATGTTTTCATTTGGTATTGAATTATCCCCTCTGACTGTACTGTAATGTTTGGCATTATTCAAAGGTTCATAAGCCTCGGCTTGTCCAAGCATTGAATATGATTATGGCAATAACTCAGTTTTTTTATTGACAAAGAGAACAGTAATTTCTTCTTAAATGAAGCTACAACCAGCAGCCTGTTAGCCTAGCTTAGCAAAAAGACAGGAATCAGCTAGCCTGGTACTGTAAAGTAACAGAATCCACCTTCAAGCTCTTCAAAAGCTCACTTATTAGATGCTACATACAGTATCTTACTTGTTTAGTTATACAAAAGCTGAAGTGTGAGAACAACACATTGGCGTTTTCTGGGGGGGTTAGGTATAATAATAATAATAATAATAAATTATATTTATATAGCGCTTTTCTACAATTCAAAGACGCTTAATATATAATGCTAATATATAATGCTAATATAATAATAATATATAATATTAGTATAGGCCTTTTTGTTTGCTGGTTGCAGTGACCTCCTGTTTTCTCAGCTGACAGGAATCCTGAAAGTGAGGGTGTGCAACAACAACAAAAGTTTGGCACATTTTATAATATGCTATTTGTATGGATTAAACAAACAAGTTATAATTGTGTTAATCAGTTAGTTTTAGAGTTGTTGTTTGATTTTATTACTAATGGACAGCGCAACGTTTTCCCCCTGGTAACAGCCTTTGTGCTGAACTAACCTAATCCCATGCTGGCTGTATGTAGCAGAGTAAAATGATGAACAGCTGGTCTTAAAGAGAGTTAAGGAATTTGTTTGTCATGTGTGTTGCTTTCATCCTGCCAGGGGAATACACCACAGACTGGCTGAGATTAGACATCCTTCCTCTGAAGCATTTTTCACGGTGACTCCTGGGATTTTAGGATCTAAAAACATGCAAGTGATGTACAAAGACCTTTGCCCCGGCGGATCATCTGGAGACAACCAAAATAACCCATGCAAATCTAAAGACATACAGACATGAACCCTGTTTGGAACAGAACAGGCCGTCACTGACGGGACTAGCAGTATTCAAGGAATGTCCTGATCCGGGACACCTCAGGGAGGAGACTGAGGAAGCCCCCCCTTCTCCTACTTTAACATATACACACATATGAGAGGATGATACATGTGACAGGCCATGTTCACATGTGAGAACAGATTACTCCTGACCTCATGTATTCAGAGGTGATGCATATTCTCAGTGACACCTTTCCCTTTTCATCTTCACTCAACAGCCTGTCCTGTCTTTAGCTGTCTACGCTCTAAAGTTTTTACATGGTATCAAATTATTGTTGTACATAACAAGCCACTGGCAAACTACCTGTTGTATCACATGACCTTTTCTTTCTTCTTGATACATCTCTTTTGACACAATGAGGTGATGTCACTGTTTGAGTTTAAAAAAAATGGTGTGCAACTTGATGATTATTGGGGTCAAGGGTTGTGCGACCCCTCAGGTCTCGGGCTGCTGTCTGTTTGACGGGGCAGGTAAAGCGAGGTTAATGAGTGGCAGTTAGAAATAAGTGATATGTGGCAGGAATGCATCACAATCACATACTTGTCGGTCAGCACTCAAGAGCCTGGGTGGTTTGTGGAGGCAATCTAAATGTCTCCCTTATTGTTTTAAACCAGTGATTGTCTACTTTAAATATGACAACAACCAACTTTATCATTATGGATTGAGAAAGAATACAAGTTAATAATGTCCTGGTGTTAAAAATACTTATTTCATTTCATTTCAAACCTTTATTTATCCAGGTGTATCCCATTGAGATCATTGATCTCTTTTTCAAGGGAGACCTGCTCAAGTAGGTTCCACATGAAACATTAAAAACATAAACAGAACAACAAAAAGGACATCATACAGCATCATTACAGGGATTACAATTTACATAACTATCCACATGAACAGGTACCAACAGCTTCCGTTTGAGTAGCATCCAACCGAGCTTTAAAAACATTTAGTGGCACCAGATTGCTCAGTTTCCATTTCAATTGCAGACTATTCCAGGACAGTGGAGCTGCGCATCTAAATGCTATCTTCCCTAAGACAGTCCTAGCAGTTGGCACATTTAATAAAACCACAGCATGCGATCTCAGGCAGTCGCCACTTACAATTCGCCGTGAGATCAGGGAGCAGATGTAGGATGGAAGTTTCCCTAACATGGCTTTGTATATAAAAATGTACCAGTGACTGAGCCTCCGTACAGTTATTATAAATACATTTATTAGTTTGAGGCTAATTAAAATGATCATTTTGTTGAGGGTGATGACAAAGTGTTTACATATCATTATCATAATCAAAACATCCACTTTAAACTGCATGTATTGTATGCAAAGAAGTCTTTAAAAGTTTGCATATTGCTCCTTTTTTGAATTTGGGGAACCAGTGTGGGCGGGGTCTGGGAGAAGACAAGAGGAGGAAGGCGGTGCTAACCTCTTCATATTCCCAAATGTCAATGAACTAGCCACAGCAAATTGAACCCTGAAGTGCATGGGCTGAAATCATTTGAGTGTAATGACTGCAGTTAAATCTAACGAGGCGTTTCAACACCATGAAAGAGAGATGAAAGCTAAATTCTGCTGAGTTTGTTTTACTTCCGTAAGCGTTTGGCAGTAGATATTTATCGAAAAGGAACATGTTGGATTATTAACGACTGGATATCTTTGGATCAAGCTGTTGAGTACGCCTTCTTACACGACAGGTGATTTTGTGTGAAAGTACAACAAACTCTCCAGGATGAGACTGTGGACTTTACTTGTCATTTTCCCGATGTGCGCATCCTCTCCTCTGCCAGCCGGTGAGTTTGAGACTTTTACGCACGCACTTTCTGAATGTGTTAAAAACAAGCATTGCCCGTGCTAATCTGGGAAAGGTTGTATCCACGTGCCTAACAGCATCATATGAGCAAGAAAGGGAGTTGAGGAAAGCAGGAACTGAACTCGCAACATGTTCAACAGTAATTGTCTTTAACCTGACTCAAATGTTACTCTATTGAACGTCTCTTTTCCCCTTACAGAAGTGTCTAAATCAAAAGCTGTGGAGAGCCGCTGCTCCGGCCGAGCCTGTAACCCGCGCATGGGCAGCTTGGCGCAGGGCAGAGTCCTGAGCACCCAGTCGGTGTGCGGCTCCAACTCCTCGGAGCCCTACTGTGTCTACAGAGAGACTGCCTCCCCCCGGAGCAGGGAGTCATGCTCGCCAGCAAAATGCAGCAAGTGCAACTCCGCCATCCCCGGCCAGGCGCACCCTCCCTCCGCCATGAGCGACTCCTCGTTCCGCTTCCCGGACACCTGGTGGCAGTCTGCAGAGGGGGTGAAGGAGGAGATGCTCCAGCTGGATCTGGAGACGGAATTCCTCCTCACCCATCTCATCCTGGTGTTCCGCTCCCCCCGCCCCGCTGCTATGGTGCTGGAGCGATCCCAAGACCATGGGCACACGTGGAGGGCCCTCAGGTACTTTGCCAGGGACTGCGAGGAGATGTTTGGCCTGGCAGAGGGGTCGTCAGTAGGGGAGAGTGGAGCAACTTGCACCTCCAAGTATTCAGGAGCATTCCCTTGCACCAGAGGAGAGGTGAGTGCAGCTCAGTGAGAGGTTTAGACACATTGCATGGGTTGGAAAGTGGTGTGAGAATGAGAGGGGTATGGCAGGGGGCCATATACAAATAAATACTACTGCTGCATGTAACATAAAAAGAAGAAAGCAATAACAAAAAATATGTTGTTTTACCGAGTAATAGGTACATCACTTCACTGGAAACAAACCATGATGTGCATTGTTGGGATTTTCTATGTTCTCCCTGCTTAAGTGCTTTTGACAGCTCAGGGAAAAAAAGGAGCTGGAAAATTACATTCCTTCACATCTTTACTTTAAAGTTATGATGCAAATCTGACCTGTAGATCCACCTCTTGGGAAGCATTGAACAAAAATACTGTTGGTGGTATTTCCATCCCAAAATCCATCACTTTTTCAAATGCATTATAAAGTAAGAATGCAGAGTTATTTAACAATCACATAATTTATATAACAGTTCACTGGCAAATTATGTTTAGGGGTCGACTTGCATAGACAATGGTGTCTGATCCGTTAGATATACTTTAAATGACTGAAATGAATATTGCTTCTTCATTTCTTTCCAATGTTTGAGTGAATAATCAAAGTGATGTTTATTGCGAGTCCCACTGTTACACATTACATCAGAGAAAAAGCTCTCCACATTCACAAAAACAAAACTTGATTTATGTTGATTGTTGTTATTTTAAATTAGCAGAATTGTGAAAACAAACTATGATCATATTGCCAGAATTTATTTCCACAAAAGGTTTGTCTAAGACAAAATACAGAAGATTGACCTCCCAGCCATAATCTTAACTGAATGAAGACTCCATTAGTAATACACTTAGGTCAGGGGCCATTTATAGGTCACCTCTGTGTGAGCAGGATGCGGTCACTCAATACTGGATTGTGAGTTTCTTCCTGATATCGGAGTGACCTCACTGAAAATGCTGCCAGAGATTCCCTCAGCACTTCTCAGCAACAACACTCACCATCTGCCCTGCTCTTGTTGTCAATTTATTGCCACATCGATTTACTTTAATCTGATATCACACAACACTGAACAAACAATAGCTTTATAAACTGACCTCCTCTGATATGTTCTTTTGTTAGGCCCGTTCTTTAAGCCACAAACTCTTTTGACATGCAAGGCTATAAGATAAATTCATCTTTACCTCTAATGCATTTTTGACGCACCACAGATGGTGTAAAAGCGAGACTCTCACTGGATACTAAAGATTTGTTTTGCTCCAAAGAGCCTCAGACCACGCTGGGAGGTTCTGGTTGAACGTCTGAATGAATGCTGTACTGTGTATGGCTTTGACTGATCTCATAATTGCAGTGTGTTTGCATCAAGTATGTGTCTTGCTACAGTATGTCAGCTCTCTTGTGTAAGCCTTTTTATAATTAGTGTCTCTGTTGCACAACAGACAAAGACATCACAAAATGTTGTGTGAAAATGTAGAGTTTGACATGAAGTAACCCTTCAGACATCGTATACTTAGCTTTAACTCTCTGCTTGCAGTAATGAGCTGAATGATACACATTCAGATTGGTAATTTGCAGTTATTTTAGGCTACAGTAGATCTAGTTGTTTACATCTTTAGGTACCACTAACCATATGATGTCATTATACAACATGAGTTTGTGCTATTGCAGAAGTATGTCTCTTGTGTATAATTCAAACAATGTAGGATGTATACATGGACTATTGGTGGCACTGACTTACTGATATATGTCACAGTTCAATTTAATAGAATAAATTAAGGATAAAAAGCTATTGGTTTTTAATTCTTAAAAACTGTTTTCTTTTCTGCCTCTACTGAAACACAGGACTGCTGAGATTATTTATATTAAACCGGAGGTATTGAGTACATGGTTTGTCCATACTGATGTATTTATACATATCCACATTTGCTTTCTGCTTTCGATTTGAACCCTTTAAAATTCCTAACTCAATCCTTATTGTGTGTCTGACAGTTTTTTTTCATTCCTGATGTTGCGATGAAGGGGTCATGTGCATATTTTCATAAACAGACGGAGAGGACGTATCTGAAAGATCAACATTCATCTAAACTTAACAAGATAGAACAAGAACCATTTGTCAATGTTTGGTTTGGAGCGAGTCTGATTTTCTTAGAAGAGCATTTTTCTGATAAGCATGAAAGGCGAACCAGATTGATGCCTGTTTTTTATTATGCAGGCGGAGAAAAGAGAGAAACTGCCATAATTTATGTTTAGTCATGGTCTGTCAGTGTCTCTAAGGTCAACTGTTTCACATGTTAGGGAGGCTTGAACAAGTGGAGTAAAACAGATTTTGAGTTTTCTCTTTCCTTTAATCCCCAGGTGATCTACAGAGCGCTGTCTCCCTGGGACTCGGTGGACCCGTATGGACCCGCCGCCCAGGACCAGCTCATGATCACCAACCTGCGCGTCCGCCTGCTGCAGCGCCAGCAGTGTCCCTGCCAGGCCAAACACCCTGGAGCCGCCCTCCTCCCCACAGACCACTATGCCATCTATGATTTTATTGTCAAAGGCAGTTGTCTTTGTAATGGACACGCTGACCACTGTGTACCAGCCGAGGGCTACCAACGCACTAAACAGAAGACCAACAACATGGTGAGCGATTCTCAGCTGGATTATGTGAAAATACAGCCTGCAGGTGCACAAAACTCAACCTGCTGCTGTGTTGTTAAAACTTACCGAGATATTTTGCTACCCTGACGTCCGTCGGTGGTTTAATTTTGTCTCCATTTTATTTGTTTATGTGGTGAGATTGCGAGTCCAGGGTTTAAGGTTTTGTTCCCACCACTCCCTTGTTACTCAGCTGTGTGCTGGTATGTGCCACTGAAGCTGGAGGCTGCAGTGAAGCCTGGATATCAGGCCCCGGCTTTACCTACCATTACAGGGATTTAAGGATGTGGAAACCTTAATTATGGTATTCAGGCTAATGCTTAAACCACCAAAGTCTCGGTCGAGTTAGTCTCTTTACTGTAAATGGAAAATAGAAGCACTAGTTTAATTCCAACACAGTTTAATGGGGTGTAGACATGTTAACTGTAAATGTTGGTATGTTGAAACACTTAAGAAGTATTACGCACATCACATTAGGGGCAAGGCTTCAGGAAATCAGCCTCAATGAAAAGAGTAATGCTGACTATAGACAAAAAAATGAATCAAAATCAGTCAGATCCATGTCAAGCTTAAATGTTTTTAAAAGCTTATCACAGCTATATATTCATTTAGAGGCTGATGAAAGACTCATGATTAACCATCCAACCTGCCCAGAGTAAAAAACACCTCAAACAATTGACAGTTAAAGAAAAACACATTGAAAACTCTTGAAATCCCAAAGAATACAGTACAATATGAGACAGTGTAAAGTATGTTGCAATACTCTTTAGGCAGTGTCTCTGAAGCACATTAAAAACACTATGTGAATAGTTAAAAGATGGATGCAGATACAATGAAATAACCATGTTTCTGTGTGTGTTGTTTTCCTGGCAGGTCCATGGCAAGTGTGTGTGCAGACACAATACGGCCGGGCAGCACTGCGAGCGCTGCGCCCCACTCTACAATGACCAGCCCTGGCAGGCTGCCAACGGCATCACAGGGACACCGCATGAGTGCCAGAGTGAGTGATGGGGCAGGAGAGTCAAATGCAGAGTAGGACACACAGCATGTAGACGTATCTCCAAGATGAATTTAGCCTCATAAATCAGAGGTTGCCTTTTAGACGCTCATGCATAACAGAGCCTCTATATTTAATGTAAGCCCATGTAAAAGTCATCATTGATATCACCGGGGCTTGGAGACGTCAGCCAAGCAAAGAAAAACATCCGTGTGTGTTTAATTAAACATGTCCATCTCTTCCTAGAGTGCAAGTGTAACAGCCAGGCCAAGAGCTGTCACTTCAGTCGGGGATTGTGGTTGGCTACAGGACGGCGCAGTGGGGGGGTGTGTGACGACTGCCGCCACAACACAGCGGGCCGGCACTGCCAGAACTGTGCGAAGGGCTTCTTTAGAGACCCCAGCCGACCAAAAACGGCCCCTGACTCCTGCAAAGGTATGGCCCTTAAATCTTTTTCTTCAGAGTGTAGCCTTTTTCTTCCTTAAAGCATAACTCTTCTGGATGAATGCCAGCAGAGAATTCCAATTAAGAGGGGGAGCCTTTGATATTTTGAGGGCAGTAATGGAGATTTGATTTTTCTTTTGACCCTTCAGATTAAAGCAGATTTATCTCTTGATAAGGGCATTTTACCCCGGCACCTTTCTGAGTCACTGCCTTCCCGGTGATGAGATCGTAAGATGACTCTATTGCGCTCCTAAGCAGGAATGACGGAGACCGCACTGTCTTGGAATGTGACTGTAATTGCAAACAATGGAGGAATTTCCCATGGACCATGCGAGCACATTTTTCCCATTCTTGCCCTTTCCCCCCGCCAAGCATGCCGAAGCATTTTTAAGAACAAACAAGCCATTTTTGGAAACAGATGAAGCAAGTCTGTAACAAAATCAATCTGTCATCACAAGGGACCATCAGGCGGCAGGTCGGACAGTGTGGAGTGGGAATGATTTACTGTTTGTTTTTGCTGCAGCTGCTTAAAGCATGTTGAATACACACTCGCAGCTTGCTGCTTGCAACCGGAGGATTATAAAATACAGTTAACCTGAAGAATGGGTAGATGTAGTTAATCCATAATGGAAAAAATTACCCTTTCTGTTTGCCTAAAAATGAATAGATTTACTAAGTTATCTGAATGGGTGTCCTTTATTGGACAGACACAGCCACATTTTATAGAGTTAACTAACCGCTAACAATGAGCTGATGTCCACTTCTACAAACAAAAATAAAAGGTTGCTTGGTGTCCGTCACAAAGTATTGTACATTTTTTGTGTCGATATTACAACTCTGTTACCATGCATCCCTCTGTTAATGTATAACGTTCACGAAAATGGTATAACATGCACATAAAAAGAGGATAATGAGAAGGAGAGGGTTTCAATTCAGACTGCCCCCTTATTGCACACCTTTATTACTCCCTGTAACTGCAAGTTTATTTGACTGGTGAAATGTTCTCAACTATCTTCGAAATACAAAGAAAAAACAGTTGCCATGGGAGTTCACTGTGTTCACTCTGAGTGTGTTTGTGCTTTCAAGTAGGCTCACCCTTTACATACATGGAAGCTCATACAGAGTGCCAGAAAAGGAGACTCATGTTTTGACCCACAAATGAAATGTTAACATGCTATTGTTCTCCTCTGCAGCCTGCTCCTGCCACCCTGTGGGCTCCGTCCTCTCTGGAGGTAGCACTCTGTGTAACCCTAGCAGCGGGGAGTGCACTTGTAAGCCCGGTGTCGGAGGCCCACGCTGTGACAGCTGCATGCTGGGATACTGGGGGCTCCATGAATACGGCTGCCGTCCATGTGAATGCACGGGGGATTGTGACCCCTACACCGGGGACTGCATTCCTGGGTGAGAGCCAAGACTTTAATACCATATCCATATGTATTTGTACTTGGATTAATTGATGTATGGTGTAGAGGTGGAGTGCATTCTGGATGTTTAACACTGAGTGGAGCCCTGCCTCTGACTGGTTTTACCTCTGCGGCACAGCTCAGATGTGGAGGTCTTCTATACAGCCACCGGCCACATGGGACACAGCAGCAATAATAGTGAGACGGCACTCTTTAGGGTAGAGGAGCTTTTCTCTGCACTGCACCACTCTGGTGAGTCACAGGTCAAATCACACGTAATGCACGGCACACTCATCAGCCCACACAGACACAATGCAGCTGCTTTGATCTTCAAATCCATACATTATGATGATCTCATTAATCATGTGTCATTTTTACAGAGAAATGCGAGTGTGTCGAAGTCACCCTGGGCAGCCCTAAACTCTTCTGTGCTGCGGAGTATGACTATGGTATGTGCTATATGACAAAGGAAATAATTAAGAATTTAGACTGGGGAAGGTGGGTGAGACCTTTCAACCATACGAGTCTGGTTGTTTAAAACCCAAAAAATGTATCTAAAATAAATGTTTCAGTTTAATTTTATATTTTTATTGTTTAGCATTCAGTGCCACTGTCAGTTCTAAAAAACAGACGATAACAGAATACCAACCTAGAGGCTTCAAGAAGGTAGCTCAAAAACCAAAATCCCTTTTACCTACGTCCACTTCTTGTTTACAGTCTACATTATCTCATCCTTATTGATCCAATTACAGAAACATTGATTTCTATTGGTAGTTGTTGAAAACTATTCAGGGAACCTTTTATTTAAAGTTAGAAAAATGATGCGTTGCTTCTCAAGGTCAAAATTGATGCGTGATCAATGCTGGATCATACAACACTTATGTTGCAACTCTAGTTCATATTTTCCTTTGAATCTACCAGACTTGCATCCTTTAGATGTAATGCCCCTTATCTAAAATGTGCAGGCTGTCAAAAATCAGCAGTCTCCACGACCAAAGTAGAAAAATGTCTGGCAGCGCTCCTTATGACTAATAAACTGATTTGGATGTGTAAAATTGAGTTCCCCTTTAACCTTTTGAAATGAGTGAAAATTATATTTCGTACTTGTTAGACTGCCCATTTATTTATTTGTTTTTGTCTTGACAGTCCTGGTGGTGAAGGTAATGTCCGCTCACGATAAAGGCTCCCATGCAGAGGTGGAGGTCAAGGTCAAGAAGGTCTTGTACCAGAACCCTCAGATGAAGCTCCAGAGGGGAAGCGTCACCCTCTACCCGGAGTCCTGGACCACCCACGGCTGTACCTGTCCCCTCCTCAACCCAGGTCAGCTGCAGCCACTTCCAATAAAACACTTTTTGCTCAGAATGCAGAAGCTTTGTGCCGAATAGAGGATCTTTGTCTATGCTCATCGAGGGTTTGAGCGGGTGCCAACGTCCTTGCATCACTCATTTAGATTGGACAATTACAGTTTAAAGATTAGAGCCACCTCTCCCTTATGAGACTATTTCACATCTAACACTTTCACAATAATCATTTCTGGCAACTATATCCAAGCCATCCACATCAGCAAAGTGTTTAACCATTTTTTTGAAATAGTTTTACAATGTTGTGCCCTCTTTTTGCACAATGTGATTTGTCTCCTGTTCAGTGTATCTTAGTTAAAGCTCATTAAAGCTCATACTCTGTCTCTCCTCCAGATTCTGAGTATGTAGTGGCTGGTCATGAGGACTGGAAGACGGGCCGACTGATGATCAACACAAAGAGCTTGGTTAAACCGTGGAAAGCAACCCTGGGACGCAAAATCCTCCACATCCTCGGAAAATACTGCGGCCGTCGGTAGAACTGCAGTGGGATGGAGACAGTGAGGATAATCTGCGACATACGGTGTGCAGAATGAACAGAGGGACTGTTCCAATTAGGCATTACTTTGACACTAAATTGAAAGCAAACAAAACTCCATGCCTACTACAGGGGGTTTCACAGTTTCTTCTGTTTCTAAAGGGGAGTTCAAAGCCCCGAGAAACAGCTACAACGCCAAAGTGCCTGTGGTAGAAATCAGCACATACCTCACCAGACTACAGTCACCTAAGAGTCAAAGAGAACAAAGCAAGCCATAAAGACTTTCACCTTAACAAAGACAACGTGTTTTATTACTGTATTATATTTTTCCAGGTTATTTAATTAACAGTAAGCGTGTTTAAAAACTCAATTACACTTTATTTCCGGGCCAGTGTTGCTGTCAGAATTGATGAGTCAGTCATGCCCTCCTGTATCAATTCAATTTAGAGCTGTTTACTCTGATATCTTGCAAAGGCGCCGACTGAATTATCTTTGTCGCCTCACTGTTATTGGCGATAAATCATGAATGAAGTCAACACCAGATTGTGTGTGGATGTGCTCGATGTCCTTGGCAGGAGTCTGGGACTGTGCAGGTCAGAACAAGTAAATCCTGGATGAGGGGAGAGGATGAAAAAACATTAAAGGAATCAGGCGGCTTAATCTGAGCGGCTCTGCTCTGGCAAACTTGCCCGACTGCTGTCTGACAAGAGCGACACACACTCCGCTCCACCCTCTCCTGTCTGGAGTACATGCAGCCGGCTAACACTCTGGATTTAGTTTGCTCTCTCAGCAGGTTCGGTTACAAGAGTGTGTGATTGTCAGGTTGCTTCAGTCAGACTTTATTCTGTGAGGATTTTCTCCTCTCCTACTTCCATTTGAGGATTCACTTCAGATGGACTCTCTGAACCAATGTGTGTGTGTGAGAAAGCAAACTCACACTCTTTAAGCATTTCTCCTCCTGTGACTTCCTCTGCTCCTAGATAAATGTGTATTAAAAGCCTGGGTATTCATTGACATCACAGTTCATCAGATGCAGAGTCCACAGGCCATTTTTTGAGCCAGGCCCAGTTAAGAATAGGTCGGGTCCGCTGTCTCCAAGGAGAAGGACAAACTCTGTGAGGAGACATGAAGCATTCCTCAAACATGACATCAACGCCGTGTCCTTGTCCCAAAGACTTGACCAAAATAAGAGAAATGGGCTGGAGATTTCCTTGTAAAGGACAAAGTGGTGATTCAGGGGGCATGAATGTACTTTGCTGTTAATGTGATATTTGTAATGCGCTTCCTGTTTGTTATGTTATTTTTTTTCCCTCTAAGCTGCATAAATAACACATCAGTGTGCTCATTCTTAATGCTTCTGGGAAAAAGTGTGTTTTACTTTCCATGACGACTTACAATTAAGCACAAGACAAGAAAATCATGATGTAACTTACTGTAATATTTGTATGAGTACAAGTGGCTGACTGGTGTTTGACCCATGTTTTAGTACCGCCCTCCTTTGGTTAAAAGAGAGAAATACACCTCAGATATGGCTGGTTATGTAATTAAGCATGCTGCACTCTAAAGTACTTATAAATATGCAAACACAGTAATCGATTCAAGTTTGATAACAATTTATTTCTTATAAAAACTGCATTAAATAAAAATGGAGCAAAGAAATATATAAATATTTCATTGCTCCTCACATGGTAATGAAGCAAAACATTTTCAGGTGAGTTATTCACCAAAACCTTTTTTGCATGTTTGTTTTGCATATATAACTTGCATATATCCTAAAAGCATCACAATATGGCCTAAATGACAACACTACATTTCTTAAAGATATGCCCTTTGTCTTTTGCCTCAATCATTTGAAAAGTAACTACTATTAAGCTTCTACCAGGACCAAAATCGTTTCGCTCTTGCTTGAATAATGACTTAAAGGTACTAAAGCAGTGGTAATTTAGATCAGAGAAATATTGCATAATTGCGATCAGTCTGCAGAGGTTTCTTGTCTCCTCCTGCTTCTCCTTCAGGTTTGGCGCATGCTTAGTAGTCGTCCCCCCCGGCTCACTACCTCCTTGCAGGTGGGCCTGAGTAGGATTGTGTGCTCGTACTGCGCCGTGTAGCTGCCCTTGATGTCGCAGAGCGGAGGGTACGGGTCTATGATGCCAAGGTCACACAGATTCTTCAACGCCATCAGGTACTTGCTCTCACCCAGGCGGTCCAGCCAGCGGCGGCAGAATGCCAGAGTGCCAAAGTTCTCATTGATCACATTCAGCAGATGTTTAGCCCTTGGAAGTCTGCGGCGCAGTAACAACACAGAGTCATTAGAGAGACAAGCCGGAGACTGGCTATTGATGTAAACAAGACAGTATGCTCAGTCTATTTTGTTAGAAATATGGATTAGAAGACAGAATATGAAGAGCAAATTAACCAAAACACTTTCTCAATTTTGTTTATATTAATACAGCAGAACCAACCTGATTGGTACATGTCCAACATTGAAGTTTTTCATATAATGCGAGCACTCCATGTCATCGTGGACTGCACCTCTTCCTGTGCTGCCAAATGTCTCAATGGCGTAAGCTTCACCTTCCTAGGAAGCAACAAAAAGAAAGGCAAAACACTTTATTTGGTAACATGTTGAACTAATATGAATGTCTATATTTGTATCTATGCACTTTTATACAGGGCTCAGAGGGTATGATCTTGCAGAAAGGACAAAAAAACCCAGGGGACTGAGTAAATGTAATAAAAGCCTCAAGAAGCCAGAGGCTGACATATTCATGTGGAGTCTATTAAGAGCAGCAGTGTCCTGTGTGGCGCAGCGCCTCCTGCGAGTTGATTGACTCGGTTTCATTGGCGTTTTGTATCTCTATCAGCGCGTGGCTGTTGTCGGAGTCCCTGTGGTATTAGCCGATAACACTGCGACACCCTCTCTCGATGCACCGATAATCAGTCAAAGTGCCAGAGGCCCCGTGGCACGCCCAGCTGCCACTCTGTGCACTCTGATCACAAAGAGGGTAAGGGCTCTGTTACACCAACAGACTTCAGCTAAAAATACAACATGTAAAGCTGCCACATCAGCAGCAACCCCCTCCTGCAACCATCAGGTAAAATGCTTGACTCAGCGACTTGCCAATAAAAATGCTCAGTTCTCTCCAAATACTACTGCAGCTGTGCGAGTGTGAGGCAGGCGGTGATCGCAGTGTAGAGGAAATGTGAGATAGTGCAAAAGCATGTTTCTCCTTGATAGAGTACGATAATGAACTCTAGATGCCCACGACTATTGAGATGAAATAAGGGTTACGTGTTGCTACTCGATGCGGCTGGTAATTCCATTAAAGTTGTAATTAAAGTGCTGACTAGGGTGACTAAGAAGCTGTTAGAGCAGTGAGTTGGAACACTTCTCTTACACCCTGCCGTCGTAACCCTAACCAGCCACATGTTCTTCCAATTACACTTCAGACTTAAAAAGGGTTTATTTATGTGCAAGGTCAAGCAGCTAATAAAGGTTTAATTTCACACACTCCAGCAAAAAGGTTCTGCAGTGCTGTTTTCTGCTCCTGAATCTGGTCACATCCACATTTGGCTCGGATGTAATAACATTTTGAGTGGGTTGTATTCGCTGCTGCACAAACCTCCATCCTCGTGGCTTCTCCGCCTTTCACAATAGGGACCGTCTTCCCTGAGTGTATCCTGTACTGTCCGATAGAGTGGCCATTGAGATTCCTGATTGGCTTCACTAGAAAGAGAACAGCACCCAGAGGTTTAATAAATAGGAAGCAGTGCTGGACGTGTGCACGATATAAGATGACGAACGACCTCGCGTTACCTTGATATGTTTTCCCATCTATCTCCACCTCGTAAGACTCCATGACCTCCTGAATGGTCTCACCGACATCGCACAGGCGCACATCAATCCCTGCAAACTGACAGAGAGGTGTTTACTCTCACATCAATACACGTCATTACAATGGTCACACACAGTCAGTCTGGATAGTAAATGTGATGTGTCTTATTTATAGGTAGCGTGGAAACACTTAACACAAACTCCCGAGACCCAAATGAGGAACCCTGCTAATACATTCACAAATGGTAATTCCTGAATACCTGAAAATCAAGGACTAGATTAAAACACATGATAGTTTTAGGTATAGCTACTATGTTAATTAACTCTTATCTAATGATGATTTTCTAGAATGATTAACATAATGCATCATTCCTGAATTCTGAACTATGTAAATAGAGTCACATGATTATTTGCATTTCATGATTTATTACTTCCCTTCTCTTAGTTATAATTAAGGGTCTCAATACACTTTGTAGTTTCTGGTTGCATAAGCTGTACATTTTATCTCCTTTTCATTTTCCATATGGTATACATTGCTTACTCAAAATGTTTACAACTATCCAACTCCTTTAACGGAAATGTATGTAGACTAGGGGATTGATTTATTTTTACACATTTATCATATTTTCAGTGTTTTTCATGCAATTTAATGCCTGTATGTATTCAGATAATCTACTAAATATACTGTACCTGATTTTTTCTTTATTATAACATTTTTACAGTCTTATCTTGACCAAAAATACCTTGTTTACAGTATGTATAAGATCATTACAATTATATTATATTTTACTTACTCTGCATTTTTGTGTCACATCAAGCCAGATTCAGAAACTTAGTTGTTACTGGGAATCCATCATTAGAGCCAAATATACCCAAATACTCTATTATGGCATTATTGTATAGGTTTAACTGTTAGGAATTGGGGAAGGATGAAGAGCTGTATCACCTTAATGCCGGTGTTAGTTGCGTCTCTCACAGCCTCCAGCAGCCTGTCAAACTTTGGATTAAAGGTGACGGTGAAGGCACAGTCTATTATTCGACCTGAAAGACCAAAAACTTCAGTCAGTTCCAATGAGGTTATCACTCTGCAGGAAAATTCATCATGTCTTGATTTAAAAAAAGTTAATTAACTTACAAGAACCGCACTTTCCAGGAAGAAATAATTATAATGTAATCATCATTTTACCGTTTCATAATAAATGCCAAGGCACAGCAGAATTCCTAAAGCACTTAAAAAGTTATTAGCGAGCGCTTGCCGTTGATGTGCGTCCCAAAGTCGATTTTGCAGACGTCGTCGTAGCGCAGCACCGTGGGGTCTCCTGCGTTGGGGGTGTAGTGGGCAGCACAGTGGTTGATGGAGCAGCCGGTGGGGAAGGCCAGACCTGCCTTTAGCCCGTTTTCTTTGATGAGCGTCCTGGAACAGTTCTCCAGCTTCTCACTGCCAGAAACAGAAATAGGGACAATGGAGGACAGAAACAATGAGACTGTTTTGAGGGCAGATAATGCATGCAGAAGAAAAGGATGAAGCCGCAGAATAAATCATGCTTGCTTTGATGCATCTGCACTTTCTATTATATTCTATTTTATTTTATTTACCTGTACTATTTTATCTGTTTTATTGTGTTGCACTGTTGGAGGAGCCTGTGACCTAAGATTGTCATAACTACACTGTAGCTATGCACAAATGACAATAAAAGCCTTGAAACTTGAAACATTTCAAACAGACATGAATCAATTTCAAATCAAAGTTAATTTATGAAGCACTTTTCATACAGAAAACATCAAGTGCTTCTAAATCCAAAAACATACAAACACATACACTAACCCCACTTCCAAGGTTATAAACAGACTTTGTGAGTGTTAAAAACACTTAACACCAACATAAGTCGATAAACACAGGACTGAAAAAGCAATTATAAAATAAATAAATAAGAATAATTGGACTTAAAGCCAAATTAAAACGTCTCAACTGAGCCAAGGCAGGTATAAGCAGCCAACATTAAACTCCATTACAAGGGGCTCAAGGTCAACGCTTCAGCACATATCTCACCAGATGTCAATCATGGTCATCCCTGGTTTGATCCAGCTATTAACATAGGAGCGGACCTGCCGATGCGCCTCGGCTGCCTCCCTGAAATCACTCCACATCTCCTCGTTGGCCATGTCCAGCGCCCGCTTCTCCTCACTGGTGGTCCGCCACGCTGCACTGCGCCTGGTGGGGGGTAGACAGGCACACCACAGAGAGGAGGAACTCATTATTTTCTCATTATACAAATACGGGTAATGAGAATACGACACACGACAGGTGAAAGTCGTGTTGATACTTTGCAGATCTGACAAATGAATTTGCTCCAGAACAGGAGATTAACACTGAACATTGCACCTAATTACGCTGTCCAAACATGAATGAGTGCAAAGCAGAGAGACCTAAATGAAAAAACTAGGCATGTCACACAATGGAAGACTACTGCTGAGTGTGAGGGAGAGATGTGGAGGTCACACACCCGTCTTTCGATGGTGGATATTCACACTCCTCTCCCTTTGGAAAGTCTCCGCTGGGAAACAGCTCACAAATAGGGATTGAGGGAGGGTCAGTCTGTCCCTTCACTGTAACCCAGATAGTGAGAAGGAGAAGCAGAGGAAAGCAACCACAAAGAGAGAAAAGAAAATACAAGTTATCCTCCAAATGTTCATGACTTCTGCATTTGAACCTAGTGAGAGAATTCAGTGCAGCTCCTGCCTTACAGATCTAATTAAGCAAGGCACCCCTGAGTAAAAGAAACCTATTTAATCATAAAGTGAGACAAATCTGTGGCAATATAAAAGCACGTGTGTCCTATAGTGGGTTATATGACATTTTACGGGGGTGACTTACTTTCAGTTTGCTCACTCCACTGTGAGACTGGCATTTACTGATTGTGATGTCATTAATTTCCTTCTGTCTGCCTGACATATATAAGGTCCTCTGTTGTTTTGTCCTACACCTGCCCTCTCTGTCCTACATTATGTGTCTCTCATGACACTAATTAAAAAAAGTCAACCTGCTTTTATGCACCTGTTGTATTTACCTAAAGTGATGTAGAACAAAACACAGAAGAGCTTTTGCTGTTAGAGTGTTATTTGTGTATCTATAAAATGAGATGTAAACTGCAGTTTCAATTAAAATCCTGAATGTAGTTAATGTGAATTTGGTTCAAGCAGTCCTTGCCAATAAGCAATCTGTGGCAGAGTGTAG
Organism: Trematomus bernacchii; assembly: GCF_902827165.1. Lineage (NCBI taxonomy): Eukaryota > Metazoa > Chordata > Actinopteri > Perciformes > Nototheniidae > Trematomus > Trematomus bernacchii. The sequence goes on along the minus strand of NW_022987735.1, from coordinate 774,298 downwards.
AGATGCATTTGGTGCACTGAGAAGTAAACGGCTTACATCCTTTCTTCTTTTTCTTCTTCTTCTTCTTTTTTCCAGCTGAGTTCTCTCCTTCTTCCCCATCTGTTGAACGCATCATTAGTTTCAATACAGTTTTGCAACGTGACAAATATCGACAGGAGCTTAGGCACAATCCCCAGTGTGCTACTGAAAATCAGATATCACATTGCAGATGTAACACGTTGAATTTCACTGAGCACGATCAGGGTCTTAAAGTTCAACACAATCTCCGCTGCAGATGATGAGGAAGATGATGGTGAGGAGTTACCTTCTTCTCCATCCTCCTCCCTCTCTTTGTCCTCCAGTGACTGCTGCTCCATGTGTTTTGTCACATCCCCAACACTTCCAGCTTCTCCATCGCCCTCAGCTTCATTTGTCCCTGCTGCAAAGTCACACACCCGCATGCATGCATGTGCAGGTCAACACGCACGTGAAGACCATCGGCAATCATGCACATGCATTAAGATACACAGGCACACATACATACACAAACACACACACACATTGAGTAAGTAAATCATTTGTGCTTCAGAGTGATTTCAAAAAAGTGCATCCACAACTTGGCAGGGTCTGTGCATAATTTATTTCTTTACCCTGAGAGTCAATATCCTCAAGGGCATTTGTACCTTGCAGCATTATGACATTTAGCCCTTCAGAGACAGAGCTGTGTGGACAGCACTTGACTTATGGCAGGCTCAACAAACTTAGGTTTTCTTAGATTTTTCTTTTCATATCATGAGGCAGTAAAGCTGCGATTATCATCACGCTTTTTTTGCATTTGAGTGGTTGTCATCTTTTTGCACTAAAACTGTGGATATTACATAATTTCATGCAGTTTAGGGGGATTTATAGGATGGAACATATTTAATCTGGAGTAAAATTACATTTGATTCCACCCATATCTTCAAATGACAGCTTTCACTCAGCTTTGATGGTAATTTCATATTTTCTAGAGACTGGTGTCTAGTTGAGTTGGGACAGCTGGACAGGAGTCCCATCTGACAGGTTGGAAAGTCTCCTGTCCCGCATATTTGATATACTCGTACTCTTTATCGAGTGGCACTAAAGGAGACAATTTCTGCGCTATTTTCTCAAAGCATTCTCCAATCGCAAAGTGATGCCTCTCACCTGGTGCTGGGGTCTTATTCCTCTTCTTCTTTCTTCTCCTCTTCTTCACAGATTCTGACGCGTCTGCATCTTTTCTCTCCTCGTTCAGGTCGTCCCCATTGAGAAGTTGAGGCTCCACTTCACGCTGGAGCTGTAGCTCCGCCATGATCAGCGACTGAGAGGTGAAGTGACGCATAAACTGCTGAGAGCCTCCAGTGGTCAAAGCAGAAAAGTGTGCAGGAGGAAGCTGAGCCAATAATGAGCCATTAGACAATCTCCGCGCAACAACTTGACCCGAGTGGGAAGACGACCCTGCTCTGTCACGAAGAGCAAAAACTTTCATTTATCATCAGATTTTTTTTTCTTCTTCCTGCAGGGGGAAATTACATTTTGGGACAGCAACACAATGTGCTCTGTGGAGGGTGAAATGCTTAGTTATGGGGCCATCATGCCCTGATAAATGGCCTGTAAAAGCTGCACTGCCAGAATCATCACTTTGTCTAGCGCTGAGTTTCAGGTTACTGTGCGCACCTGCAGCTCCTCGACTTGTGTGTCACTTCTCCCGTGTGTCCCCAATGGAAAACAGCTTATTTTACTTGTCAATAATGTTTTGGGTTTTTGTTTTGTCACAGATTAACTTTCTGTTTGATGCCCGGAGTCGATTGATGGTGCGTATCGCGAGTATTTGGAGAGGCGTATACTGTAACCAAGCAACAAGCCCAGCACAAAGAGTGGACTGAGGAACATTGACAGCAGTGGAGGTGGATTTTAAAGCACTAAACTTATAGATTTTTGTGTGCCTATTCTGCGTTTGACGATCATTTTAAGGACATTTAAGTGGATTTAAAAAAAAAGAAAGAAATAATGACTTCTTCTGTTGGGCTGACAGAATTCAGATGTGGCCCTTTGTACTTCTTTGACCAGGTGAGGAAATTATTAATTTAGCTGACTACAGTTTATAAGAATCAGCAATAAATTAACCTGGCAACTGATCTCTACGCAGCCAACAAAACGAAACCGAATTAAAGGAGCACGAAGCAACATTTTGCATTTTAATTTGGCACGTGAAGAAGCAAGGTAATCAAAGTCCCTTATTGCTATGCGCAGTCTTTTAACCTTCTTCTTGTGCGATGAAATAATTTGTCTAATTTTCCCACAGTCATCCAGATGACAACACAGAAGGTAAAAGTGGTGAGCTCACTCAGAGGCTGTCAGGTGAAACATGTGGAGATGGTGAACCTGATACCTCTGTCGGTGCTGCACTCAACATAAAGGACCAGGATCCAATGGACGCATACCAGCGAGCAGCTCCTCTGATATTAAATGACCTGGCTCGCCTACTTTCACAACATAAGTGGACTGAGGAGGGCCGGATTCCTCACGGGATTGTAAATATTCTGAATTGCTCCTGGAAGGATCTGACTGCGGGGTCGGTGCACTTTAAAAGTCCGGAGCAGGCTGCCGAAATACGGAAGTCCAAAGATTCCGGGAAGCTGGATGAATCTCGATCCAGTCAAGTGTCCGCCGAAGACAAGAGGGAGGCAGGAGGGAGAAACTCATGTGTTGTGGAAAATGGAAGTCCCTCTGTGAGAAAACCACAACTCAGCTCAAATCCACGCGTGAAAAAGCGTAAACACAGTTCAAATAGAGGTAAATTAAATTAAAAATAAATATGTCTGGGTCCCTTCTATGGAAGCCCACCTCTGCCTGAAAAATAAAACCTGAGGAAAAGTGAAATACCTAAAGAAACTCACTGTCAAAAGTATGGCGAGATACAGTAGGCTACATCTCTACCACACTTAAGATAGCCAACAATAGATTGTTAACTCACTATACAATATATGCTGTGTAATTAAAAAAGCATATTAACATTGACATATTTAATATTTGTTTGAATTGTTTCTGTCCTGTGCATGAAAAGGGCTTAGCATGCACAGTAATTCATCTTTAATAATGGTTAATAGATCATTTATTTAAGCCTTCATGATAAACCAGGTAAAAAACCTGCTACTTAATTTGACATTTCTGAAAAATGGCTGCACAGCACCTGGACCAAAATCTACGCATTTGCATATGAATAACTAACTAGTATAATTGGGCTATTAGAATCAAGAATACATTGATTAAGGTAATATGTCATGTTAGTTCTGCAGGCATACATATTTGAAAGTAATTAATGATGGCTCTTCTTCCACTACATTTACCCATCAAGCTGTAAGTGTCAATAAACTGTTTGACAAAGCAAGTAAAAGAATATGCATATGCAACCTGGCAACCCAAGAGTATGTTTTACAAATGGCCTTTAAGCTTTCATAAATGATTTATTAACACCCTGTTGTGCCTTTAGTTAAAGCCCATACAGTTTATAAAATATGCATTATTAGAAAATGCTAGTGTTGCAAAGGAACAATTGTGTAAAACTGAGAAAAGTCAGAACAGACATAACTATATTTGGGGCTCTAATGTAAAGAGACAATAACAGTGAGAGTGAAAACCCATTAAGTAATATCTCATGACCTTTAAAGACTGAATGTGAGGACAGCTTCGGTTGCAAGCTTGTGGAAGTGAGGGGATTAGTTTAACAGATAGGACAAGGTAGCCGGTAGCTGGGTAAAGATGTACTGCTGTCTGTTAATCAGTTACAGAGCTATTGAGTTACAGTATTGAGTTTCTTAGTGCCACTGTTAGGGACTGAAGTATTGTCTTCACAGATTCAATGAAAAGGTGAATCAGACCTCAGCTGATAAACTGACTAAGATCTGTTTTTCCTCCGCAGCTCTCAGCTCCAGTACTGTCAGTTTCTCCATCTCATCCAACAGCTGCAGTAATCCAGGTGAGACATTGTGTTCATGAAGGCCGCTGTGTCTTTGGTCGTCTCTCTGCTGCCTGAGCTGGATGTGATTTGTGTCCAGGTTGGATCATCCAGTCGAAGCTGCCCTCCTGTGATGAGGCTCAGCAGATCCGTCTCTGTCAGTGGGTGGTGGAGCGACTCCAGGCCGCAAGAAGTCTCCAGTGGGTTTTTAACCTTTACTAATGCATACAGTAAACGTGTGCAAATGTGTGTCAAATGAGGGGTTACATATTCCATAATGTGATCTGATAATCAGATGTTTCCAGGGACAGCAATGTCAGTCAATCTGTCAGTCCAGACTGCAATATCTCAATTACTATTCAATGCACTTACACTGACAGATATGATTCAACAACTCTGGTGATCATCTGACTTTTTATCTCACCTGCTGTTCAAAGTTTGTCATTAATCTAGTCACACGTCTTTACATTTATTAGATGGATTGGAGATATTCTTGATTCCCAGATATGACCTTGCTAATTTCAACCACTGAGGCTGGATTGTAATAACTTTGGTGTTTCCATTACTTATCTTGTGGCGCCCTAATAACGTTGAAATTGAACTTACTTCACAACCTTCTGACTAAAATCCTGCGCACATCCCACTCAGCTATTCTTTGCGTTCAGTGCTAATTAGTGAATGTTAAAATGCCTTCTATCACGCTAACATAATTAACATGATGAACATTATACCTCTTACGTTAGCGTTTGTCTAAAAGTATGGCTAGAATATTCTAGCTTGGGCTGCTGTTTTGGTTTTTAATGATCTGTTGAGTTAATCCTTAATTTTTGGGAGTAATCCTTACTGTATTTTCAATTAAGTCATTATTTTTGCTATGTGCTACATGAGAGACCAGTTCTCAAACATTCAAATATCACCTCTTTTCATAGAAAACTACAAACTGAGCAGGACCTGAACAAGCCCCTCATTCTCCGTCATTATGGTGATGCTAAGGTCAAACTGAAGGACAGGAGGGCGAGGAGAAAGGTCCAGCCTGCTGCTCTTGTCAACGGGATGCCGCAGGTACCAGAAATGAAACCCATGGATCCATCACGGCAGAAACTACACTACAGGATCAACGACGGCTCCTCCTTCATATAGTATCCTTCTCTCGTCATGTTTATTCATAAGTTCCAGTAGTCGTACAAGAAAGGCATTGTGCAGCATATGGATAATATGTCACTGCAGATTACCTTTTGACCCTTGACCTTGGGCTCTCAGCTACCCGTCTGGTTGTATCGCCGTATGCCAGAGTCGCTCAGGTTTGCCGTGTGGAGGCTTCTATACCAACGTGTTCAATGACAGCGAGTGTCCCGTTATTCTGGCGACTATCACAGCGTTCGGGAACGGGGCTGCGACAAACCCTCTAACGTGAGTTTGGTGCTGATATGTCAGACAGTCTGAGCAAATAAAACGGGTGCTCTGCTGAGAATAAGTAAATAAAATGTCAGGATAATATCCTCTCTGGCTTTTCTTAGAGAGCTTCCGACATTTGAAAAAATGATCAGTTATCTTATGAATTTAGGATATGTAGCACCCATTGTTTATTATTGATGTTCTCATCTCGCTCCCCCAAAGAAAGCAAAAAATGGCTTTTCTCCTAAATGCTGAAAGTCTTTAAACAGCCTTTCTATAACCATGTATGTGTTACGACGTTAACAATGTTTACACTTGTTCTCCAGCTCTGTCATTACAGCAGTGTGGGACCAGGATGGTGGATTCATATGTGACCAGCATGGGAAGATCACTAAGGAGTGGAGCTGTCAGAAAGACCGCACACTGAAGGAGAAGATTGATATTCAGGTGCAGCCAGTGTGCAAGAGTGACACAACCTCTGACATATTTAATAGTATAATAGATTATATCCATGTTCTTTGTGCAATGAACAAACAGCTATGTTGAACAAACAGCTACATGTTGTACAAAAACCAGGCCAAAGTTTATCTGCTGACAGGATATATGGTCAGTGACAAGAAAGAACCTGACGTGTGAGACAATTGTAAGAAGTGCATTTGAGAAACTGCAAACAAACAGGGCATGAGAGGTATGACGCATGACCTACTGATGACTGAACACAAACTTTCTCTGACAGGGGATAGGGGTTTTATAACAGTGTGCTTATTAGATAATCGTGAAATAATTATCACATTTTATGAGGGAAAACTTGTAAATCAGTTTTTTTTGTCTCCTTCAGTTGTCAGATGTAATTTCTGTGAGGCTGCTCAGTGGTACCTCTGCCATGCTCAGCTTCAGGTGCAACAACGAAAGTGTTCAACTTCCTCTTTCTGTCCTGTCCAACCTTAACAAATCACGAGAAACGGTAAGATTAATGTTTAATAGATATTGGATTTATGATTAAACTCCTATCTGTAACGTCACCCGTGTATTGACAGACATGTTTGCAGACGGAAGAAAAGTTGACCTCCGACTCTGCTCAAGACCTGTTGCTGTTGAGGAAGACAACAAACCCTGTTGTGGTCCTAGAGAGCAAGAGGAACCTGACGTTAACACCTGTAAGACACTTTTTATCCCCTGCAGACACTTTCCCATTACATAACTTTATAGACTCAAGTGTTACAACAATACCGAGGATCTATTTTGAGAAACCTTCACTGAGTCACTTTGTATAAAACAGCTGGCTAAATGCCTTTTGTTGTTCTATATATTCTAACCCACCATGCGAGTAATGATGTGTGGCAGGTGTCAGTGTGCTCCCTGGAGGTGCTCCAGATGGTTGGAGAGGTGGAGGGGCTGGAGGAGCCGTCAGCACAGTGGAGAAGAGGAGGGCATGTTGGCAGGGAGCTGAAGAGGCTTCAGCAGAGAGTACGAAACACCCTGGACGGCTGGCTGGATTATTACCGTGTGGCCATAGGTTCGTACATTTATAGCTTTTATGAGAACAACATCGTGTTCTTACGCGAGTTATAAAACTATGCAGTGCAAAAAAAGTCTCTTTGAGCCAATCTGATCCAAGGTAAGGTTGTTTAGGAGTGATTCAGAGAAGCAAAAAGTTACAGTATCATCTCATCCTGCAAACTCAACATTATTGAATAGTTCCATCAGGATCCTGTTCACGGTCACTCGTGTCACTCAGTGTCTGTGTGCATTTCTGAGTGACCTCTTCCTCTCCTTCAGGTATCAAGTGTCCTGACATGAAACGGATGCCAGATGCCCCACTGAGGACCAGGCTGAGGAGGGAGGTGCAGTCAGCGGCTCTGCCCTCTCTGAACCCACCTGAGCGGGCAGATGCGAGAGCAGTGCGGCCAGAGGAGGGCAGGAAAGAGTTACAGGAACAACAAAGACATCTGTCCGCACCGGCAGAAAGACCTCCTCTGGACTGCTACGTCAAGCTGCCCAGGTGCACATTTAACATGAGAATATAGGACCAGAATGTTTGCCATTGGGACCACACTAACACTTTTAATTGTAAATGTACTTTATTTTACTGTTTCAAGCTGGAGCCATACTTGGTAGTTACATGCTAATCTATGGCTATGTTCACACTGCAGGCAAAAGTGACTCAAAACAGATTTCTTTATTGGGCTAATGTGGCCCAGATCTGTTTTGAACAGCACAAATCACGTGATATTTTTGTTCTTAAAGTCTGATTTGTGCCACTTTTATATGCAATCCTAATAATGTAAAGGCGTTATTTTTTCGCAATGTTCTAGTTAACATCTGCTCCAAGATTGGCTGGCTTCCACTGCATAGCAACATATACATGAAACCAAATTCAGAACCTACCTACCTAGTTATTGATTTTGTAGTAGTTACACAAACACACTGTTCATTGATCAATTTCAAGTGCTGTTTTGATCTGCATGTTTGTAGGACACGAAAAAAGCAAACAAACGAAGAACCCCGTCTTGTGACACAGATAGGACCCCTTCAAATTCATGGCAACATCCAAATTGAGTAAGACCACATAAAAACATTCATTCAAATTGACATAAACTGCAGTTTATAAGAGCAATAGTTTATTTACAATGACAGCTTCACTATCACTCCCACTCTGCCAGGTCAGTATTTATTCCAAACAGTGCAGATTTGCAGCCCTCCGCTATTGCCCCACCGTCGTTCACCCCCTCCACCCCCCTCACTGTGTGCCCCGCTCTGCTGAGAGCCGCCCTGCTCGGGGAGGGGGGACGCAGGCGGTGCTGCTGCAGCGCTGCACTGATGCCAGTGCTGACGGACCCGGAGTACGATGCCTTCGTCATGGGCCAGCCTCCGCACAGTCAACAGATCCTGGTGGTGTGTGTGACTCCTCCACCTCAACACGTCAACACACAAGCAGCGCCGGGCCAGGAGGTGCTGCAGCTGCTGTACAGGAAGAGGAACAAGCACAGAACCATGCCCTGTTCTCAGGTGGGAGTGCTGTCTCACATGCAGGGGGTGCAGAAAATAACAACAACACAAGAAGCAGCATTTTCACCCTATTTTGTGAACCCCACAGCGCATCATTACAGTCTCCAATTTGCAGCATGTACATCACTTTTACTTTGTTGTAATCCAGTCCTACAGCAAGTACACTAAATGTGAAATATACATTGCTTTGCACATACTAAAAACAGAGGATCAGAGAAAGACATACTACAGTCAGAGGTTTATTGAAAAGTATGTATTTCAGCAAACTCAGTAACAGGTTTTTGTTTTAAATCTAGTGCCAGATGGATTCATTTCGCCTGGTGAGGTATGAGATGTCAACAGGGAAGCCCAGCTGTGTTGCGGGGAGCATCCTGCTGCAGCAGCGGCATAACGCAGCTCCAGGGATGGTCCTGGTCAGTAAAACCACTGCAGGCTCAGCTCAGTGCAGAGTTTCAATGTTTCCTCTGGGTGGCAGCAGTAGTGCTTGCCTGAAGCTGAAGAGGGGAAAGTATGAGGGGGATGTGGTGAGGAGGAATGTTGTAAGCTACTGTCCTTACCAAGAAAACCAGACAGTTATTATTAAAGTAGCAGTGAAGGATGGCGCTTCTTAATTACAAAAAGGTTGGTTAATTTTTAGCCCAAAGTCATGACAGCTGCTCCAGTGAGTTTTGCTGTAAGATTAAATTCCTCTCTACAGTCTATAAATCAAACAGAAAACCTAAGTCTTACTCACATTGAACACACACTCTAGGACCCTCAGTTGTGAAAAGTACAAATTTCCACATTACTGATATGACGAACATTTGGAAAAGAGAGAATCAACATTGTGATGCAAGCCACTTCTCCATACTCTAAATATACAGTGTAGACTAATGCTTTTTAAATACCACAATGAAAAACTGCAGTGTTCATAGTTTTGTTTTTCCGTTTCCACACATCTAATGTGATGTTACTTGTTCATGTGATAGATGTACATCAGAGGGAAGCTGCTGTTTGTGGGCTTCATATTCAGTCGTCACAACTGCACAGTCAGGGACCTTCACAAGCAAATCTCCAGAACAAGGAGAGACTACAGATTAGGTGTGAGCCTACCTACAGACTATAAATTCAGGTATTACTGCAACACGCCCCTGATCTACTGTATCAAACTCAATCTTTACTGTAATGTCGTGAAACAGTGTGAATGTAAAGTGTTACATTTAAATGTTACAGGAATATATGTACAGGGATTATTATGACAAGGTTCAATATTTAACGAAATGCATTTTATACATGCAGAAATTAAGTTTACTGCTTTAATTGTTTTCATAATTTGTAAACAATATATATTCATATCATTTACTTACATGTTTTGTTAGTAAATAATATAATACAAATAGAAACACTTAAGTGAAGAATTTAAGTATCTCAAAATGGTACTACTTAGTTAGGCTACTTTCATAGTTTTCTGTCCTTTCCTTGCAGCAATACAGTTGATACCCCTTCAGCCGCAGATGCACACGATTCCCAAAATTCCACACTAAACACAGCAGATAACAAAACACTGACTCCTTCAGTGGAAAGAAACCAGAAGGCCAATGAGAAGTAAGTGACTGAGATTCCTGCAACAAGATATACATTTTATTTAATACATGTGCTGTGTTCTTATGAATAGTGATGGTCCATACTGTTATTTAATGCATGATAAAAAGTAATAACGTGTTAAATGTCTTCTTTCTAAGCAGAAAAAACTATAAAGTTCCTGAAGTATCAAACCGGCAACATAGAGACTTTTGTATCAAAGCAAAGAAGACTCCAGCACTCCCTCGTGTTGCTATCACACACTGAATATGCTCTGTGACGGGATTACATCTGTATCAGTCCACTTTAAGTTATTAAAACACTAGTACACTACTACTGTTAAACTGCAGCCTCATTTGCTTACTATGCAGTAGACTAGTCTAATAACTTGCTCCTGAAATGTGACATTTTTTAATTTATTTTGGTACAGAGAAGTAGGCCAACACAGGCATCAAGGATCAGGATTTATCATCCAGATAAACATTGCATGATTTATTATTTCAATTGGGGTTTAATTTTAATCAAATATCAATGAGAAACATCTGCATTCACTGCAATATTTTACAGCAGATTTACTACTCAGTACTGTGTTTCCTTTTTTATAAATCTAATATCTCTTGACATTTATTAATCTAATGTCCTTTGGCAAGATGTCCTTCATATCACTTCCTTCCTCTTAGCCAGAGCTGTTCCAGTAAAAATTACTGATTTATGATCCTGGTGACAGATTGACAGCATGGTGAAAGCACCATACAATGATGTATTTTGAGTTTTACTTCCCCAATTTGATCAAATATAGCTTAGAAAGCATTAGCTGGCTCCCACTCATATGTCTCTTGTGTCATAGTCACACTTGCTGTGTTAAAATTAGCAATGATGATGTCTGGGGAAAGATGCGTTGGTGGAAAATGTGAGTAGTGATGATTTAGTAAAAATGCAATTAGGTAGAAAAAGGGTAAATAGATGTGCACATGAGACAATTCTGATTTAGTAAATGCTACACCAATCTGTCAGTGTGACCCCTGAGGCCCCCTGCTGGATCGTTCATGGAAACAAAGGAAGCTCTGCATTAATGAGGCAGCCACTCAGTGCGGCTGCGGGGAGAATGAACTGTGGACAGCAGGAACACATGAGTTTCTCGAAGAAAAGCGGAGACAAGGTGCTTTTTTGACTGATAACTTATTTTGGAGTCGACGGCTTGAGATGTATCCGGACACGAAGGATGGTTTCTTTCCGCTGCAGTGAATTTAAAAAAGTTGACAAAACAGAAACGAAGTGAGTGAAGCGATGATTAACTCAGGTAAGCGACGGAAACTCGATGATTGTTCTGGTCAGAGTTTTGTTAGTTGATCAGATAAAATCAAAGCAGGTCGATTTATTGTAAAACCATGTATTTATTTATCTGTTACTTCATTTATTTATTGGGGGAATTACATCTAAACAGTGTTACACAGGGAGAATACATTCAACAGTGGTAATGTTTACTTTCTAGCTGAAGCTAATCTGCAGCCCCTGTGTTTCAAATATATAGGTTCATACAGACAAACAATTCCGTAAAACGATTTGAGATAGATCATATACTTAAAACAGACTGTGTGTATAAGTATTTAAGTCAATGTTTTGTACAGCTATTTAAATGGCAATCCTTTGATTTTATTTAGAGATATGTATTATAGTATATGGGACATATCCCACTTATTTCTATGTATACTTCAGTGGTTGACTGTAAAATCTCCAAATCCAAACTCCTGAGAAAGATTTTGTTGGCTGTGTCTAACCTGTGGTGACTTTCTGAATGAGGAAATATGTGCAGAGGGAAAAACCAACATCCCTCTCTGTCAGCAGATCAGCTGTTATTGTTCTGTTCACCACAGAGGAATTTTAGGGCATTGGTTCAGCCAGATGTGCTAATTTGCATGACTTTTTTTTGGAAGTCCCTGCACCCCTTCCTCCATTACTATCCCTCTCTTCATCTCCCATCTGCTCCTCCTCCTCCCCTGCCCAGTTGACACGCACCATTAGCCGGATTACAGTGCTGTTGTGTGGAGTGGCAAACATAAGCCATGTGATATTTGAACCCCCGGAGAGGTGGTCCAGTACTTTACAGCAGTTCAACACTAAGCTGTCACTAGGTTAGGATCAATGCTGCAGAGTTAAGAGTGAACTTTTATTAGGGCAACATCTGTCAGACCACCAACAATGCATCAAATATAGTTAGATTCCTAATCTGTTCGATATATTTCAGATGACAAGAGGCTTTAATTCAGAGGAGATAAAGTACACAAAATCTGAAGTGCATTTGTTTTGTTTTTTCTCTGTAGGCATGCAAAAGCCACCTGTGGCCCCCAAACCGAAGCTGGCCCAGCCCCAGAGGCCAGGACTGTCTCCTGCAACCCCGAGAAGAGAAGGGCTCTCTCTCCCGTCTCCTGGCACACCGAGGAGGGCTAAACCGGTAGTGGCCCCCAAACCCTGCCTCTCCAAACTCACCACTGCTGTGGAGTCCAAACCTCTTGCTGCGAAGAGCCTGCTCCAAACATCTGTAACAGAAATGCCACAGACCGAAGGTCTTCTTAACTCGCAGAATGGAATACAGCAAGAGAACAAAAAGCCAGATTGGGATTATATTATTCCGATCTGTCTGTGCAGCCAGGAGAACTGCATGTGCAGCGGCAGGAACTCGTCAGCACACAGGAAGATCGTCTCTACATCTCGAGGTTCTGTGGATGAGAGTAGGGAGAAAACAAACAAGTGCAAAGTGATGAACACTGCTACCACTACTCACCTCACAAACCATAAACCTCTTCAACAAACTGTGGACCAAAATCTCAACACAGACATCAACACCTCCAGTCCAACAGAGACACCAACACCTCCGACTGTTAGGCCGTCCCTTCCTCACAGAACATGGAGCGATGAGGCAAACGGTAACGTACTACCTCAGAGTTCACCTGGGCGAGGACCAGAGGAAGATGCTCTTGGCTCAGAGGAGATATCTTGTGTGTCCCAGCCAAAACCAATCCCAGCAGCCTCTAGGAAGCCCATCCCTATCCCTGTACCACAGACACCCAGGTCAGCTGGGCTGGCCCGTCAGGAAAAGATGGTGGAGGAGAGTGAAGAGATAGTGAGCCAGGAAGGAAGGGAAATGAACGTCAAAGAGGTGAAGCTGTCATCGGAGGGGAAGGGCAGCTCATCACTGTCTGTCAGTGTACCTGTTGGAAATGAGGCGCCAATATTTCTGTCTGCAAGGAAAGCCTGCGCCCAGCCGGCCCCTCCGCCCAAGAAAAAGCCTTTACTGTCAGCACCCGAGAAAGCACCGACCTATGATCTTCAGACACTCCCTACGGATGTGGAGGAGGAAGACCTGGGCTGGGACAGCATCATCCAGGAAATGGAGGTGTCAGTCGACCAGGAGGATGAAGAGGTGGAGAAAGAACTAACGCGTGATCAGGAGTCAGTATTCAGTGACTTCACACCTATTCCTCCTTCTAGCAGGTCGCACAATCTGAGCCAGCCTCCTGCCAGCAGCGTGGCAGCAGAGGTGGTCAAAGTAGCTCCGAAGAAGCCCAAGAGGAACAGCAGCCCGATGGCATGGATGCAGAGGAAGGCATCCTCTGAGGAAAAAGAAGTGTGGAAATCAGGAGACGAAGAGAAAAGGCAAGCACTTCCTTTACAAGATTGTGTTTTAAAGGAGAGGGTGATGAAGGAGCTGCCTGCGCCACCAGTGGAGAAGACCAGCAGAAAATTCCTAACACCTGGAATAATGAAGCCTTCTCGCTCCAGCCTTAACAAACAGAAATCCAAGTCCTTCTCCGGCGCTGACCTCCTGCGCTCCGAAGGACAGAAGAGGAACTCTTTCCGGAAACTGCTGGACTTGAAGCTCTCTGTGATGATGCTTCCCAAGCTGATGAAAGGAGGCCAGAGCTCGGCTAATGATAATGATCAAAGGGAAAACGTGCACAGGGAGCTGGATGCATGTGAGGACCAAAACATGCATCTCCCTCAGCGTAAATACTCCTGCCCGCTGATCGGAGTAGAGCAAAGCGTGGACGGAGATGATTTTCCTCCTGGAACAGAACAGGATATTTACTACGAAAACATGCCTGAATATGAAGAAATAGCAGACTACATTAATGTGCATGTAGGAACGGAAGTCACATCCCCTCGGGGGTCCATTGCACAGCCTACAGCCTGGCAGTATAATGATGAGGGCATCTATGAGGAGCAGGAGCCTTATATGTCCTTTGAGAAAAACACTGAGCAGTATCAGATGCCAACAGACCTTGAGAGGTATATTATCATGGCTTTTATCTGTCTTGTTTCTCTCAGTACTTCACATCCTATCTCTGAATATATTGAGTGATTTCCATTGTTTCTGGTACAACACCTCTGGCCTCTTTAAAACAATCAGCTGAGAAAAAGATCTTGTGAATGAGACAAAGGGACTGTGAATAATTTGTTTATCAGGAAGTTTACGGAGAAGCGCGTCACATTTGTGCCTTTGTTGCAGATACCTGTCAGGGGAGTTTGACTGGTATAGTGGCACACTTGCTCAGCGTTTCAGGTGTTGATGGATTGTAGATAGACAACTTAATTATTTAGATGCCTGTTTCATTTTCGAAAAATACACTTCATGCTAACATTTTCAATGCTATAGCCACGCAGACAGTTCTTTTTTTCGTTTTTAAGGATCTGTCGCTGAGATTTTTGACCACACATATATACGATTTTTGATGCTTTACTAAGTATTTTCTAAAAGGAGTGTGTCCTTCTGGAAAGTATATTTATGTTTCTTAGCATAAGCCACAAATCCTTCTGTCAACGGTTTGATTTAAAGTCCTATTTTAAATAAGAGGAATAGGTCAACTAAAGAAGAGTAAGGCTTCTGATGAAAGAGCTTTTCTGTTTCAAATGTTCAACACTTCAAATAAAAAATATCTACATGTCCAGATATACAGCAGCTCTCGGGAAGCTGGGAAAAATATATTTTTGATTGAACTGATCCTGTTAAAGTTAGACAACTAGTCTAGAACAACCCCATTGATGCTTAATTAGCTCAATTAAACTTAGCATGATTAAATTATAGTTAGAAATGCGTCTAATTATCCTCATATGTTGAATTGTGAATGAGCAGTGAACAGTCAGAAAAATAGGATTACAGTTTCTGTAACTGTACACTCGGGGGTGTACAGCTTAGTGTGTCGCCAATCTTTAGCTCAAACTGTGCAGCGATCACATGTTTAAGGACGTTGATCAGCTCACAAACAGAGACCACTAACAGCGTAACATTGTAAACATACCACAGTGTATAAGACTTACAGAGTCCGGCTTATTGGGTTTGCTGTTCAGCCTCGGCCTATTTCTTTTTCTGCAGCTTTTGTTCAGGGAGGGGCTGTTGTTTCACATGTAGAGCTCCCTCTGGGATTGATGGCATTTGAAATATCCAGTTTCTTTTTGGTGCTGTTCCCCTTTTAGCTGTCTACATGTGGTCATTTAAAAGCACTGCTTTTGTATGATATGGGGTGTTAGCGGTTTGCTGTCCTTTTGTTTCTCATGGACAAGACTAGAATCATGTGCCCGTGTTGATAGTTTATTATTTAATGTTTCTTGCTGGTTGTGTCAGGTTTTCCCTTTCTTTCGTTTTATGGCTCCCTCCTGATCAGAGCAGGAATTGTTCAAATACTGCTGGACTGACCTCTGTTTGTATCCAAAACACTCCTCTTTGATTAATGTGCTTTTATTCCAAACCTCACCTCTTTCCCCCTTTTTTAAGAAACGGCATCCACTCTTTCTTGTACTTCTTAAACTAATCATGTAGCATGGGAATGACAGTCAGCTGGATTCAGTGTTTTTAATAACTGCATGCAGCTGCTGCGTTGTGTCTTAATCACCCATACAGTGATGTGTTCATGCTCTGGCATCTGCCTCTATTCTCCCCTGACCCTAACATCCTGTCCCTCTTTGACAGAAGCTCTGTGGATGAGGAGGTGACGCCCTTGGACGACGGCCCTTCGGATGACGGCCCTTCGGATGATGAAATCTTGGCCAACACCTCAGAGGAAGAGGACGATAGCAGCTCCTTCTCCAGTAAAGGAGAAGCTGAGCCGGCAGAGGAGAGCACGGTGAGAGGCACACCGTTAGATTTATGACTTCACTCTCTAGAAGTGCTCACAAATGATTTTGGGAATCCTCACACAGGGTTTGCCCTTTGCAAGGTTTCAGATAACATTGATCTGTGTGTGATTTAGCCATGAACTACACAGGGTTTATTTATAGTGCATTGAAATTCTAAGTCTGTGTTTTTTGCATCTTTCTGTCAGGGGCAGAGTGGGCAAAAGAAGAACAAGATTCACCACATCACCACAGAAATCATGAGCTCTGAGAGTGTGTAAGAGTCTTCATTTTTTTCTTTTAAGGTTAAACCAAATATGAAAAAAACAATATTATATGAATTTCATCAAGGGGGCAATTGGATGTTACCAAACATACTTGGCTATCGATAGGTTTCATTTTCATTTCTCTGGTATATAATAAAAATCATTACTAGATGTTGGAGCCAAAATGCTTATTTTGCTGTTGCCTATTATTTATTTTACTGTCATTATTTGTTCACACCACACACAGTTGTAATTGGTCACTTATGGCACTTATCACATGGGTAAGGTATCTATTCCACCTGTTGTGTGCCAGGCTTGTGTGGGTGTCAAAGAGGGTGAGCTATAGGCTCTGAAGGACTTCTTGAATTGTTTTATTGGTAAATGATTTGTGCTTTGACAGAATTGTATTCACCTCAATTGTATTGAATGGAGACGGACATTTCAAAACCCTGGCAAATAAACACAAATTAGCAGCATAGCTAGACACCACTAGATAAGCTAGAATGTATTTATTTTTGGGAAAGAGACTCTTTTCTCTAAAACAATACTCATCCTTTTATAACTTCACTTAATTTTCCCTTTTTTCCAGGTTTGTCGACGTCCTGAAGCTGCTTCATGTTGTAAGTATCCTGAGACATTATCCATTTGTGTTTTTTGCTTCACAAAGCTATATGTTTGCATTAATAAAATGTTTTAAAATTCCAAAGCGGGAACAGAATTTCATCTACACTTATATAAAATACAGCCAAAGAGATTGTAAACATTTTTTGATTAAAACACAGCGAGAGATAGAAATCCATATTGAAAGAGTTGTTTTATATATTTTTGCAGTCAACATTAAAAGTGTTATTAGGAGTCCAGGAATGGGCCACATGACAAATGTTGTTTGTTGAAGTCTGCTGAAAAACATAAATATTCTTATCTTTTGAAAAATGGAACAGGACATGGTGTAGAGAAAGATTTAAAAGGCTCTCTATATGTTTTTATCTAGTACTAGTTTACTGTGAGCCCACATTCTACATATGTGTCTGATTATTAGCCACCGGGTCACACCCCATGCAGGATAACACCGTCTCCAACACACAGCTCACATTCCTCATGGTTTTCCTCTGCTTTTTCCGCCAGTGATATCTGACCGTAACGCTACACTTGTTTGTTGCTTGTTGATTAAGAAATGTAATCCATAACGGAACCAGAACTCTAATATGAAGCTCTGGTTTCTTTGCTGCACTTGTTTGTCAGATCAGTATACGTACACTATAAACTTGTATCCTTCAGACAAAAATCAATATGATTGTGTTTTTCACAAGTAAAAAAATAATGTGTGTATTCACCCAGTGATGGAGATCCACTACCACATTTATAGAGGACATTATGCTAATGTTTAGGTTTGATTGGTTACTTTAATTATTTGAGCAGGGATTAAACATATTCAAAACATAGATACAGGAAGGTATGAGACGATTTTTTTATGAGACACAGATCTCCAAACAGGATTGTAATGGGACTGAGTCATGAACAGTGACTCCTCGCAGCAGAGCGCAGACAGGAAGTGCTCTGCAGACTGTGGAGGAATAGAGTCCAGTAATGAGGATCAGTCATACCAAGTTCAGAAGAATGTAGAGGTGACTTAGTTTCTGTTCTCCATCCCCACCAGGCACTCAGCCAGCTTTTCACAAACTGATTAATGAGAGCACCACATGCCATTTGTTGTGAGCTTTTATCTGAGTTATAAGGAGAGACATATTTGTCAGCCATGCAGTGCGTAATGTTGCTGTCAGGTGAAAACTTTATGGTCTGTAAAAGGTCATCTTTCCAGCAACACAAAGATAAGAAAGGCTTTGATTTATAGCTCGATGTAAATATGTGGTATGGTCCATCTGATAAGCGCCTCATAAACTAAGTTAAAATAATGCTTTTAAGCCATATATAACCTTTTATCTAAAGTGAAAACAGGAACATCAAACCAAACTGGACAATAGCCGTTTGTCCACCCTGTTGTTGTCCCCATTCAGAAATATTCACTTACTGCTGATTCAGTCACGGCTGCATTGTAATCTTTTCTTATCTTATGAATCACCCGGTTTTTTCTAATTCCCTGCCAAATCCTACTTCACGTAACGCGCCTCCTTCGCCCTCAGATCACACATGTTAACCACAGGAGCGCTCTACTGGGTGCGCAGTCTGGCCGTTTTATATGCCATGTGTCCCAATTAACCACAAAAAAACCTCCACATCATCAGAAAAAGAAGCAGAGGGGGCACGCTCAAGGTCTCCTGCTCTCCTTTTTCTTTCTTCCTGATTCACCGTACCGTTGATATTAACACATTCTTAATGTGTGTGCCGGTCATGAGTCAACCGTATATATTCTGTATCTTTTATACTAAATGGTTCTGGAGCTTATCTTTTTGTATAGTGTTGTTCTGGTAACTGATATATGTGATTTGCAGAGCAGAGAGATTTAAAACCTCTATTGTTTTTAGTTCTTCTTCAGTACTTCATGTAGATTTACTTCTGGTTTTCCTCTTCCTGCCTGGATGAGTTCCTGAATCTGCCCTGCTGACTCTTTATCTGTCTGTTTATTTGATTATCTGACGTGCAGGACTTCCGTGATGCGGTGTCCACGGCGTCTCGTCAGAGTGGGAAGCCTGTGATTGAGGAGCGTCTTCTCAACCAGATCCTGTACTACCTCCCTCAGCTCTATGAACTGAACCAGGATCTGCTCAGAGAGCTGAAGCACAGAGTGGCCAAATGGTACATAATACATTTGAATGTTTGTGCATATTCATCACGTTTACTGGCTTAAACAGCTATATATGCACATACACTATTTATACAAAGATACATTTAAACCCATGACCCCATATTTGTGTCTAAATGTTGGTATTTTTTTTTAATAGTTCTGACGCTGTAGTTCAACTAAAGATATAACTTAATGTTTACGCAGGGAATGTGAGTATTTATATTTAGTCAAGCATTGTACCTATGTACACATTTGATCAATGTTCACTAGAGACAGCTTTACATATTAAGATATTTTTCACAATTTTCTGAAATTTTACCCAAAAAATCTATTGATAGTTGAGAATATAATCAGCAATTTATTCTATTCCAGATACTTCTACCGACTACTACCATAACATCCTGCTGCCACTAATGTGGGAGTAACAATATAGATATAATATGAAATAGCAGAACAGTAACCGAGGACATTTTTCTGTATTGAGTACTTTTTTTTAAAGTACATTTTCCTGATGATGCTTGCATACTTTTACCAAAATGCAGGACCTTTTCTTGTAACAGAGTATTCTTTAAATGCGATACTAGTTATTTTGCTTCGACAAGTAGTCCTTGTACTTCCCCCAACAACTCTGTATACATTTTTCTGTACAATAACTATTGGAGAAATAATAATAAACCTTAATTGTAAACATTTGAAAATATAATGTTGAAATATTACTAATTTGACCTTATTTTACAGGGATGAAAATGCTAAGCTAGCAGATATTTTCCTGAAGAAAGGGCCGTATCTCAAGATGTACTCCACATACATCCGTGAGTTTGACAAGAATGTGGCTCTACTGGAAGAGCAGCGTAAGAAGAACCCTGCATTCGGCGCAGTGGTGCGGGAATTTGAGGTAACGAGGCTAACCGGTTTCCTCCTTCAGAGGGGGAGTGACTGTTGCATAACTGAGCTTTCATTGTTTATGCAAGTGAGAGTTTGTCCCTTTAAAAAGTATCTAATTTGTAATATTTGTAATTTTTTCGGTCCAAGGCCAGTCCACGGTGTGCCAACTTGGCTCTGAAGCATTACCTCCTGAAGCCTGTTCAGAGGATTCCTCAGTATCAGATGTTGCTTACAGGTACATCAGCAGAAGAGTCATTCTCATTACGCATCAGGCTCATATTCAGTTTAATTCCTGGAAACATAACCTGCAAGTCCTAATTAATTCCTTTCGAACTAACTTCCTTGTAGTTATGGGCCCTTAAACATAGTTTGAAAAACCTGTGATGTTTCTCATTTTTGGCATCTTGCTGCCCTCTGGTGTCCAGAAAAATACAAATGCTTTGGAATTTCTTTGCTGCTCCTCCAATCCTCATATAATAAGATTTTTGAAGTGCAGCCCAAATCAGATTTGGTGACATAACACAAGCTTTAACATGAGTGAGCTTAGTGTTTCATGAGTCTAATGGATCAGAGTTGATCCCTAGGGACCAACATGTGAAAAATGTTTGTACTTCACTCCTATATAATTCTGTTACGTGATTTTAGAGTATAATCCAGGAATGTAACACAAGACTGAGCATTTATAACCCATACAAAGTCGTTTTCAATGTTGGACATAACTCTATTGTTAGAGTTGGACCTAACTTATTTTTGTGTTTCAGACTATCTGAAAAACCTGTCTGAGGACTCTGATGATTACAAGGACACACAAGGTAAACACAGTTCCTTTTTAAATCTGTACTGTAACTCACCTGATAGTTTCAGGAACAGAAACACATAAAAACCTCTGTTATGTGTTTGATGCACATCTTTTGACATTTCTATCCACCCAGCGGCCCTTGTCATAGTGAAAGAAGTGGCCAATCATGCCAACGACATCATGAAACAAGGGGTGAGGAAAATAAAATATTCTATTAACATGTTGATAAAAGCTCCATACAGATTGCTTATGTCCTTGTGCATTTTTGTAATGTTCTTTTTCCCTCTCAGGATAACTTCCAGAAGCTGATCCAGGTGCAGTGCAGACTGAACGGCCACCATGAAATAGTCCAGCCTGGGCGGGTAAGACCATAAAGCTTTAGCTTGGATTTATATTTTTTATTAATTATTGTGTATTGCTCTATTAAATGTTAACTGTTAAATCAACACTTATTTGATTTATTTCTCTGAACACTCACTTTTGTCGGGCAGATTAGTTTGAAAGGAAAGTATAAATAAATATCAGGAAATAATTAACAAGTCATTGTGAGTTATTAAAAAATGTTTTACCTTCTGGCGTTTTTGTGCTGTAGATCTTCCTAAGAGAGGGCACCCTGAAGAAACTGTCGAGAAAGGTCATGCAGCCCAGAGTGTTCTTCCTGGTACAGTAACACATTATATCTTCTTTCTCTTGTATGTTTTTTTATACAATAATATCATCATGATGTTCTAAATCTTACTCTAAGCTCTTCTGTGTATTAGCAAAGACGATTTGACAGAAAGTAAGTAATGTTTCTTTGTCATGTTCTTTATAGTTTAGCGACACACTGCTGTACACAACTCCTGCTCAGTCCGGCCAGTTCAAGTTCAACAACATGTTGTCTCTGGCTGGGATGAAGGTGAGAACTTCACTCCTTCTTTCTTTGCACTCGTCATCTATTCACATATATATGTTATTATCCCACTATGTTCTACGCTGCCATCACTGCTCTCACAATGAAATTAATTACAGGTTAGCAAACCAAGCCAAGAGGCCTATCAGAACGAGCTGAACATTGAGAGCGTGGAGCGCTCCTTCATTCTTTCAGCAAGGTAATGATCAGAAACAAAAGAAAAATCTCTTGGTAATTTAGGAACGTGCTGTTTCATAACAGGCTTCCTGTGTTCTTTATTTGAGTGCATAGGTCTGTGAGTATGTGTAGGCGTGTATTCACACTCTGTTTTCTCTCTGCAGTTCAGCCACAGAGCGAGATGAATGGCTCGAGGCTATTTCCACAGCGATCAGTGACTACACCAGGAAGAAGATCAGTTTTATATCGGGCAAGCCTCCAGAAGAAGTAAGAAAACACATTTCCTGTTTGCAGTGTATACTTTATGATACTGATGAGATCTAAATCAAAGTACTTTATGTAAGCTTATGTAAGAGTGATGAGAGTTAATTTCTTTGTTTGTTTACACTCAGTTAGAGCTGGGGGATTATGGGGACGGTGCTCCTTTGGGATCCAAAGCCCCTATATGGATCCCTGACCCGCGGACCACCATGTGTATGATCTGCATCTGTGAGTTCACGCTGACATGGAGGAGACACCACTGCCGCGCATGTGGGAAGGTAAGGTCACAAAAGTCTCCCTTCAAAATCAAACGCAGTTTCTAAAATAATGTTATAATAAAGGAGAGCTGCAATTAACAGTTATAAAACTGTTCATAAAAACAGAGTAGCTGGTTAAAAAGATATATCATATGCAACTAGAAAGTACACTCAGTAGAGTTTCCCTCTCCCTTGTTAAGAGTTTAATCTCACTCAATTGTCCCTCCTGGTTCCCTTATAGTCAAGTGGTGAAGATAACAAAAACAGGGATTTATTCAAGTTGTATTGTGCCTTACTTTAGTGGATCATAACCTACCGGGTATAAAATTAATATGCAGATGCTCTGGTTCAAATTAAATCTGATAATGTCCTATAAATGTCGAACAAAAATACCTTTTGCTAGTTAAGAAAAGTAAATACTCTACTGGCAATTTTGAATGACCTCAACCACGAGAACATCCCTGAGCATACAGTTATAAATTACCACAAAAGGGTTGTGCTCATGGACCTGTAGTATGTAAGATTAGCTGCTGATACACCGAAGGAAATAGGCACACAAACACACGACCAAAGACATTATCCTTATGTCTGGCAGATATTTAATTGGATTGGAAAGTATTCCTGTCAACCAAAAAATAACATATTTTATGCTTAATCATCCCCTCAGGTGGTGTGCCAGTCTTGCTCGTCCAACAAATACTGTCTTGAATACCTAAAGAATCATTTAGCCCGAGTGTGTGACCAGTGTATCGATATTCTCCTGCAGCAGAAAAGTAAGTCTTGCTTTCTTCTGACATTGTATGCAATATGATCCAATACAAAATGATTTAAAAAAAGTCCTGCATATCACAGGGCCTGATAGGATGGTAGCTGGATCATAAATAAGGATATTTAATGATGCTGTGTACCAGGCTCTTCTTTATCATTCAAAATCCTTATAACAGAGGCATCAGTGTTGATTAGACACAGTTAAACCAACACAGGTATTGTGGGTCTTTTCTATCTATTAAACCAGTGCATTTTTCACCTTGATCAGGTCAACAAGCCCAATCAGCAGCTGTATCCCCTGGAAGCAAAGCCACCTTTGCTTTCAACAGGAAGCAGAAGAAGATCCCTGCAGCTCTCAAAGAGGTGATTGATGCTTTGTTATGATCATAATGCACTGATGGTGATAATGACCTGATATATAATCAGATGTGTTTTGTTTCAGGTGACAGCAAGCACAGACAACTCTTCCATGAGTGGGTACCTGCAGAGGTCAAAGGTGAACAAAAAGCAGGGGAAGAGGCTGTGGTTCGTTATCAAAGACAAGGTCCTGTACACGTACGCTGCAAGTGAGGTAAGATCCCAGTGTCATGTTATAATTAAAGTAAAGCGAATTGATTTAATCTTTATCTGACACTCTTTTATTGTGTCTTCATGCAGGACGTTGCAGCATCAGAGAGTCAGCCCCTGTTAGGGTTCGTGTTGAAAGAGGATTCATCACAGAAGTTACATTTTAAGCTTTACCACAAAAACACACTTTACTACATTTTTAAAGCTGACGACCTCCAAACAGCACAGAGGTACAGTATAAAGAGTCGTGCCACTTATTGTAGCACATGGGTATGAAATTAATAACACTAATAACTTTTTTTTTTCTTTAACAGATGGATCGACACATTTAAAGGTGCTATGGTGCTCTAACATTGGTTGACAGTGTTTACCTCAGTGCTCTCCGACTTGTGCAAAAAAAGCACCTATAGAGACACCATATTAGTTGCACTGAAATGCAACCTAAATACATTATTTTATTGCTTTTATTAACCATACAGTAGGAAATAGCCATGTTAGTTTTATATTTCAATTTAAATCTTTGCCACCAGGATTTATGCAGTTTTGGATAGAAATTAAGAATCATAAGTCGCTCCATGTGAAGCTTTTTTAGACTTTTTACCCATTTTGTATAATTTTTTTTAGTAACCTGCTTGGATCTCCAGCAGATATCTGTTAATAAAGCCCATTGTAAATAGATTTGTAATTAATTTTAGAGCTCAAAACAAACCCTACAGTATGTGTAGATGTTCCTTGTTGTATAGTAATAATTACTTTATTTCACACCAGCATGTGTCTGACTGTTGAACACAGTGTGCACTCATTATTAACCCTCTCTACAACCTACATTCTTACTGGTGTATCAGGGGGTTGTTGTCTGTATGGGCATAACTGTACCATGTTTATTGCACTTAAGTAATTAAAATGGCTGTACATTTATTCAATCCCTACAAGCATTTTTCTGTAAATATAGAGGATTGTAAATTAAACGTAATCAAATGTCCCCTGAATCTCACTGTTATTATTGTAATGATGTCACTGTAATGCATGTTTGTTTGATTGTGCATTTTGTTATGGTAATAACAATTTTACAACTTGAAACAAAGCCTGTCTTCTTGACAACTGTTTTCATACTATTATATCCAATTATATAGCCAATTATCAAAACAAAATAGTAATACACATGATTCTGAGTAAGCTTCAACAACTGCCAAGTAAGAGTTTGTGGAACCATAAGTTATATTTGAACATAACACACAAAAGGTATTCATACACTGTGATAGACATGCCGTTACTCCTGTGATTTAAAAAAATATATATATATTTTGACAGGTTGACACCATATACTGTATGCTCTCACATACACACCATAGACAGTATATATAGACATACACACATAGGCTATGAGCCTCTGCCACCCAACTGCGCATGTGCGTGAATCGTTTATTGATGGAAAAGGTCACGAACTCTGACCCTCCCACTAACTGCAACAAACAGTTAAAATATTAATATATTGAGGACTTATACATAATCTGACACAACAGCTAATTGGCAGGTAAGACATGTTTACTAATGTGGATGCATGCGATGTTCAAGAACCAGACACGAGTGGCCAGTAACACAGGAAGGGAGGGAGTGTTCAGTAGGTCTGCAGCAGGGAAGCAACCATTACCGGTTAGCAAACAGCTATCCTAGCTCGTTAGCACTGTCGTCCGGAGCACAGAGCTTCGAAATTAGAATAGGCAGGTATGTAATAGTGTTGGTATTTGTACGCGTCTGCATTAGTATGTATGTAGGTAACGCTATATATGTTAGTGTGTAGCTAATCCGAAGCAGTAATGTTGCAAACAAACAGGCTAGTTAGCCAACACGCTAACAAGCTTAGCCCCGTCAGCTAGCTGTGTTACCGTTAGCTCATGTTAGCTGCTGCGCTAGCAATGCTAACTAGCATCCGCAAACCAAGCAGCCACATCGTTAAAAGAAAGTCTGAGTGTGACAACAGCTCATCGTAGTGTTAACCCATGAGATGTCTTGTTAAATTGATGATAGATGTGGATATCCAGTGCAAGAATTAGTGCGGTTTTTGCCCATTTGTAAAACGCGAGGTCCCTCCGCTGACTGCGATTGAGCATCATGGGCCTTGAACCCTATCATGCTTTAACCCTTCAATTTTGACCTTTCACCCACAGGAAAAGAAATACCTTTATCTTCCGTATCGATTTTACATAGCTGGCTGTCAGGAGCTTGTTTGTGTTACTACTGCACCTTTACCGCTCATTCGTTGTCACTTAACATTCATATTATGCCATATTTTGTCAGGCCATCAATAGTACAGTTTCGAGCTAGCGGTTAGCATAGGCCACGAACTAACATTAGTTAGTAGCACGCAATACCATAAATCAGATGATATTATTTCACATTATCGTTCATTACGGAGGATTGCAAGCCACATGTTAACCTCGTTAAGAAGTATCAATCACGTTTAGTCCAGAGATATATAAAAGCTAAAGGGAGAGGTAACGGGGAACTAAAGCAGGAGCGTAAAGGGTAGTAGCATTATAGTTACGTGTTTGTAAGACTTAACGTTACTCGCTTTTAATAACATATCTGAGATATGATACAGTTTATGTAATTCAAACTATTGAGATTGAGCTCCGTGGGGCTCCAATATACATCGGTATATAAGACATTATATTTGCACATGTGGTAAAAGTTTTATGAGATGTCCTACGGGTATCATGTTTACACACAGAACTCAAAGATCTACTCACCAAAATTGATGTTTTTCCATATTTTTCTTATAGTAACACATTTATATGAAAGACCAACACCGACAGTTCATTGATGATGTTATTAATGAGTATTGTCAGTGTTCCCTGATAGAGCTTATTCCTCCACAGTTAGTTTTCTGTTGCTCAGAACCATTGCAAATATAGAGCTCCACAGTTGTACTGGATGACATGTTCCTGCATTACTTTGAACATGGCCACTATATATTATGTTGCAGCAATCTCACATATACTGTCCAACTGTAGAAAATACTAACTAGGACAGCTGTGTTAAAAATCTGTTCCTAAAAACAAATGTAGGGACTCTTGAAATGGGACTGTTTGTTAACCACCACTTTCAAAAGAAAGAGAATAAACTCAGCCTTAGGCCTAGGCTCCACGGGAACGAAAACGGGTTGAATCCGCATATTTCTCATGCGTATAGCCCTTTAAGCTCGACGACGCCGTAACGGAAACGTAGAAACAGACCCTGCAAACGACAACGGGTCCAAAGGTGGATAGATCTGGGAACGGAGCGCTCTGGGGGGTCCAACGGGGCCGTGGAGTCGCCTATACGGTCATCCGTTTCTGATAATGACGACGCAATAGCCCCGCCTCTCCCCACCTCTGCTGCTCACCCCCGCAAAAGTACACTGCACACTGAATTCAGATTATTTATCTTTATCTCGATATGGACATAAACGCGAGTGAAGTCTAATCTGACAGGACGGAGACACGCAGCTCCTCCCGCTGTGATGCAGCGGGAGGAAAACACACACTTCAAGTCAGATCATCACCCTTAGCTATTTTAATTACCTCTCAAACTACCTAAACTAGTTATAAATATGTTTATTTTTACTGTCTAGTCATCATTACTGGATCAGCTGCTGCATGAGACAGACACTGACGCTGTCAGAAGAGAGGAAAAAGAGACAGCCTCCGTGTATTTGATGATTATATATCATTATATCGTCGTTATTCATTTGTTTTAAAGCTCAATAAATAACAAAGAAGACCTTTGACCGGCAATTTTATAATTTTGTCTGGAAGATTTCAACTTTAACACACGTTGACCGGCGAAAAACTCTGCCCGGTTCCCTCGGCCCCCACCAAGGAGAATAAACATGACAACCATTCTTCTTTGCTGCTTTTGTGGAGGAAGTTACAGCTCCACATACAGGCTCGGCATATGTACTGCAGCTTTTCCAGCGGTTGGATGTAAACGGAGCCGTCTCGTGGAGCTTGACACAATCCGGTGTATATTGCGTGTGGGCGGAAGATTTTTTGCGTTTGCGTTTGCGTTACTCCGATGCGTTTTGCCGTATGCGTTCCCGTGGAGCCGGGGCCTTATTCTTGAAGGAATTACTTTAAAGAAAGTAAAGCATATGTTCTCTCGACAGGTGTGAATGCCTCATGTGGCACTGATGTGAAGAACAGTAGAAGGTGTACGCAGTATCAGAATGGATGGGCAGACTCAAAGGATTCAACTTGTGTCGGCAGACAGCAACATGGCATTAGGACACAGAATACAGGTGAAGAATGATCATCTTCTTTTCTTTCAAAGATCAGCTGACAGAAAAACCTAACACTGTTTCAAATTTGCAAAATATCCTTAGTCCCCCAATGACATGCATTCTGTTTGCATAAATACAAATCCTATTCTTTATCATATAATTAGCTTAACTTCTCTTTCTGCATAAAGTCAACAATCACTCATGTTTTCCTTTTTTTTCCCTTACAGATTGTAACTGATCAGCAGACTGGTCAGAAGATCCAGATCGTCACAGCGCTTGAGCCGTCTTCCCCTGGAAAACAGCAGTATATTTTAGCAAACACTGACTACCACTCTGCAGGGAAAGTGATCCTTGCCAAGCAGGAGGGCTCTGCCAACAAAGTCATCCTCTCCTCTCAAGACGGATCTGGGGTCAACCACCTGTTGTTCGCCTCCCCTGATCTGGCTGGGCAGCAGATTCAGGTATATCCAGGAAATATTAGTTTTATTCCAATTGTAATAAACAAGTTACTGAAAGGTCTGATCACTAAAGAACAAACGTGTAATATTTCAGAATCAGAATACCTTTATGAGTCCCACAGAGGGGACATTTGCATCGTTACAGCAGGAAAGAGCCACAGACAGCTTAATGTTATATATGTTAAAAAAAGTACTACATTTCCAAACCTAATGTAATATGTGCTGTATTTAACTTTGTTTAAATTTCTTTTTCAGTTTGTGACTGAAGGGTCAGACCAGTCTCTTGGGAAACCGGTTGTGGAGTACTGCGTTGTCTGTGGGGACAAGGCCTCTGGTAGGATTTAAGTTTAACCTTCTTTAACATTATAATTTTTTCAGTAGTGAGCAAAGATTTTCCAACTTGACCCTGTTTTGTCTTTCCTCTCTCAGGGCGCCATTACGGGGCTGTCAGCTGTGAGGGCTGTAAGGGTTTCTTCAAACGCAGCATTAGAAAGAACCTGGTGTATACGTGCAGGGGCTCCGGAGAGTGTGCAATCAACAAGCTCCACCGAAACCGCTGCCAGTACTGTCGCCTGCAGCGCTGCATATCGCTGGGCATGAAACAGGACTGTAAGAGTAAAATACTCTATTTACAGTTTAAGTTAACACTTTAGCCGCTTTCACACCAAGCACTTAGCCGGTACTTGTTCCCCCCGAACTCTTTAGTCCCTCAAACTGTCCTAGTAGATCGCGTTCTCACCGGAATAAGTCCCTGAGGGAGGATTAGGCAAATTAAGCCGCTGACGTCACTTCTTCTTCTTCTTCTGCTTTGGGTTCAAATTATTTTCCGTAGTTTTACGGGGCGTGGTTTGCAATTCGCCCAGCCAATCAGAAATTATTAGTGTGGCCGACACACGCACAAACTATTTCCTTCTCAGGAAAGTACTACCTCGCTAGCAGGGACTATCTGGGGGTGAAAAGGTTTGCGCGAACTAGGGACTAGTTCCAGATCCTTTTTGGTGTGAAACCAAATCTCCCCCCCCTATCGGCCTAGTTCGGGGGGAAAAGTACTCCGGTGTGAAAGCACCTATTAAAGGTGGGGTAGGTAAGTTTGAGAAACCGGCTCGATGTACACTTTTTGTTATATTCCATGGAATGCTCTTAACATCCCAATAGTAATGAATATCTTAAGTGCTTTGACAAAAAATCCATAAAAAAAATTCATCTGTGGAAGCCGTAGTACTGTAAAAAGCACGACCAATCATTTTAGCCGGCCCAGCTAAAATAACTGGATGGCCTACCTGCCTGTCAGCCTTCCATCTGTGCACAAACTTATCTCGTGCCCTCATTGGTCATGTGCGCGTTCGTGTGTGTTGGAGGAGGGGCTCTGTAAGGAAGTGGCAGATTTCTTCCGGCTGTGTATTTTCAAATTCTAGCGCACTCGAGCTGGTTTCTCCAAAATTACCTACCCCACCTTTAAGTTCTCACTTATATGATGTTTGACTCTGATTACTTTGTTTTGTCTCTAGCTGTGCAGTGTGAGAGGAAACCTGTTGAAGTGAACACCAGAGAGAAATCTGTCAACTGTGCAGCCTCCACTGAGAAAATCTACATCCGCAAAAACCTGTGCAGCCCTCTGGCTGCCACGACTACCTTCATGTCCGACAAGGAGACCGCCAGGTACACACACTTCATAAAACATGACGCCAGGTATACACACTTCACAAAACATGACTCATTATTTTTGTTGTTAATTGTGCCGCATTTCCACTGCATGATCTGGCACAGCTTTACTCAATTTCACTTGCTCTATTTTGGTATATCCATTAGCAGAATAAAATAAAATAAAAAACTCAATATATTGTAGTTCAATACAACCCCATTATTAATAGGGCTGTGCATCTTCACTGGTCTCACGATTCGATTTGATTACGATTATCCTGTCAACGATTCGATTCAATTCGATATCCCGATGCATCACGATTCATACCAATGCGCTGCATCCTCAATTTTCTATATTACTGCACATGGCTTATTTTTCATCAATGCATACATGCAGTAAATACATATGAACTCTCTTTTTATTATTTAGAAAGTGCTTCAGAAATCAATAACATAAATGTCTTGACATTAATTTATAAACCAAAATAAATTAATTGTATAGCTCTAGCCTGTGTCTGTGTGTGAAGTTGTTCCATCCTCAAAAACAAAAAACTAATGCTTCTGCAGTCTGCAGCTTCTAGCTACGGTCTTCTGTTAAAAAAAGGACACTGAATGTCCTGAATGTGGCATCACACACAGGACTTGAGTCTGAACACAGCAGACAACAGGAGTATTTACAATAGCATATACAAACAAAAATACTGCGTGTGGGTGCACACTTACATTCTCTGTCTTACTGTAGCATAAATCCCATGAATGTATGAGATTAAGTTAGCTTCATTATATCTCAATCAGTGATTAAGTGAATAATAAAGTTTCTATCAGGTCACTATCAGCCTGTCACTCATTATTTTCAGGGAGGGGGCGGGGTTTGGAGGAACGGAGAGGAGACGTGATCGCGGAAGCTTTTTTCCTCCTGCCTTCACAAACTTTACACACGTATATAATAATATCGTCTGAAAATTGCTAGAGGACATTCATACTCTGCAATCCAAGACTTAATTAAATCCACCAAAAACCTGACATGATTGTAACGCGATTATTTTTTGAAAAACATAAATCCTTGTGTCTCTGAGCCGCAGCGACACGGAGTGATTCAGAGCGGGTCCTTCTGCTGTTGGTTCTGGACTGGTGTTCTTGTGTTGGTGGATAAAGCAGACTGCTCCGTGTTTGGTGTTGCTGTGCCGCTGTCACGTCTGTTCCCTGATCTCTGCGTCACCGACCGATTTGATATTAAAGTGACAGAAAAAAAAACGTTATCGTAAAGCCTCGGCCGGAAAATCAGGAAGCAACGTTACTACGCTATAATCGATTATCTTCCGTCACTGCATCGATACCGAATCATCCACGTCCGCATCGCAATGCATCGTAGAAACGATTATTTTCAACACCCCTAATTATTAACCACAGTCTCAAAAATGTCTGTAGGGTTGACTTGGCATCTTTCTATCTCATTGTCTTTATCTGACATAGGATTCGGGAAAGATAGGATTTTGTTACATTGGATTGGATTGAATGAGACTGTACACATGTAACTAATCAACTGATGAGAGTTTGAGTTATAACTTACTCGTATTGCATGGTTATATATTAAATAATGCAATGTGAAATGTGTCTTTTCCAACTTCAGGTCTACAAGTTTGCTTGAGTCAAGCATGTTGCTCAACATCCAGCAACCGTTCTGCAAGATGGAAAACACAATCTTGATTCCAGCATCCCCCGACAAGGTAACACAGTCCAACATGTCATTCCTACCTAACAATTCCTAAATATTAGTATAGATACAGCCGATTTTACTTATATTTAAGAAATGAGTATTTGCTTGCTCATTGAAGCTGCATGTGTCTAAACTTCTGTATGATGTAAACCAGTTTTGTTTTGGTTATTCTTTCTTGAAGTAGTTGAGTGATAACCACCAATGTTTTGTTAAATAAAACACATTTCCTTTTTGCAGGATGACCCGTCTCATGGTGACCTCGGCACGCTGGCAAATGTAGTGACGTCCCTCGCCCACCTCAACAAGGCCAGAGAAGCGAATGACAGCTGCAACGACATGATGGGAGATGATACGCTTAGCAACGGGGACAGCTCCATGACAGACCTCCAGGCTGATGAGCAAACTGCAAGTGATATTACTCGGTGAGGGAGATGTCATACAGAATCAAGAGGCTCTGATACTGACCAGTTGTTGTTTCTGAATAAGTTGTAAGACGTGAGCACTAGAAAGAAACCCGGGGGCTGTTGTTCTCTGTTTGTTACAAAGCTTTAATAGAATTTCCTGCAGGGCCATGTGGTTTCTGACTCCGCTCTTTAGGACTTAATTAGATTCACCCACAGTTATTTAAAAATAAACAACATGTTAAGGGTGCACTACAGTGCTGCTTTGAGTTCTATCCTTTGTTTTTGTTTCCACGTAAGCTCAAATAGAATTGATGTCTAAATGTTTTTATGTTAACTCTTTTCACTTTATTAGAGCTTTTGACACTCTGGCCAAAGTCCTGCACCCTACTGACGGCTCGGCAGGAGAGTCCCTGGAGGCCACCATGCAGCTGATGTCAGGGGACCAGTCGGGTCCTGTGGTGGAGCTGGAGGGGCCGATACTCTCTGACAGCCATATCCCTTTCAAGGTAAAACCACAGCGGACACTGACCTCTAGCCTCAGGGTGAAATCCAACTGAGACTACAAACCCCTGCTTATGTTCGACTGAGTGCACATTTTAAAATCAAACTCTGGCTAACACCACAGTGATGTTTTCCCTCTTTATTCTCTAATGTGTTTCTACAGCTTATGATGCCTTTGCCTGTGCCAGAGTACCTCAATGTCAACTACATCTGTGAGTCAGCTTCCCGGCTACTTTTTCTCTCTATGCACTGGGCACGCTCCATCCCTGCCTTTCAAACCCTCGGGTAAGCCTTCGTCATATTTCCTTTCATTGTCTGATAACACCTTTTTACTTCATTCATTACCTGTCAGTTATAAAATGACAGTTAAATGTGCGCTTTCTCTAATGTGGCCATACAGTTCAATTAATTCCCCTTTTTTTTTTGTTAACAGCGGTCAAGATAATGACATTAACTTAATGAAAGCCTGCTGGAATGAGCTGTTCGCCCTGGGTCTGGCTCAGTGCTCCAACGTCATGAATGTTGGTACCATCCTAAGTGCCATTATCAACCATCTGCAGACCAGCTTACAGGAAGGTAGGAGGCTCTGCTGTTTGTTTGCCTGCTAGGTCAAAGGGCGTCCACAGCTAGAATTATAGCTAAAAAAGAGCGAGCGAGCAAATCCACTTGACAACTACTGTGTCTACTGCACGACTACAGAAGTGAACAATATCATTAGGATCACTTTGATTGATTTAATGACCGATTTAAAAAGCTCACAGGAATTTAAAATCCATCTGAATTCAACAGTGCATTTGTCTCACACATTAGGGTGAAATAGTAAAATGAGTTTTAGCCATATTTTCTAAAAGAAATAAAGTGTACACATTTAAATAAACAGCATCTCTCTCTTCTCATCTCCATGGTGCTGAAAGGCACAGCAGCTGCAACTATTGGACTGTTTTCCTATGCTTATTATTCATATCCTTATTTGAATGTCTTTCTCTGCACAACGCTCAGCAGTAACAGGCCATCAGAATCCACTTTAGGGCTTGGACTCAGCTGCAGCTGGTGCTCGGTGCCACCGTTTACAGAACCTTATCGTCTATCAGTGTGGATGCTCACATTATATATTTGCATTTATCGCTCTTGCTGTGACCAGACCTTAGCATTTGAATACAATTGTTTTCCAATGTGATCCAAAGGGGAGAACAATGTAATACAAGCTCTATTCGTATTTACTTTGCATAACAATCTATATCAATGTCTTTCCCCTTGCATCCTTGACTCATGTTTTCTTTTATCTCCTACAGATAAGCTGTCACCAGATCGAGTGAAACTAGTAATGGAGCACATCTGGAGGATGCAGGAGTTCTGCAACAGCATGATCAAGCTGTCCCCAGACTCCTATGAATATGCCTACCTCAAAGCCATCATTCTTTTCAGTCCTGGTGCGTTCACAACTCACCAGTTCACACAATAAAAACTACATTTCCCAGTTCTTATCCTCCTGTTGGGGAACAATCCTTTAAAAAAGATTTACATAGGGCTAAATGTGCATGGGCTCTTGTCTGACTGTTTGCATTTGTTGTTTTTGTGCCAGATCACCCAGGCATAGATAATACTCCACAGATAGAGCGCTTTCAGGAGAAGGCCTACATGGAGCTGCAGGACTACGTGACCACGACTTACCCAGAAGACTCCTATCGGTCAGTAGGCTTTACCTCTGCTACATGACAGCTAATTTCACAAAGGTTATGATGTCCTGATACAGAATTGTTATATTTCTACTAGAGGTGCAACACTGAATCAATCTTCAGAAATATAATCATTTGATTATCAATGAACCTTTAAATGTCAGAAAATGCTGTCTTCTGCTCTCAAATATGGAGATTTCCTGCTTTTCTCTGTTTTATATAACATTAAACTGGCTATCAAAGCAATACATTACAAAACATTCCTGTGAACTTTAGAAACTGGGATGGACATCTTTCACTTGTTTCTGACATTTGATAGACCAAATTATTAATACAGAACATATCGTCAGAATAATCTATAATGAAAATAAGCAGCCATACGATTTTGCAAGACCGATTTGTGATAATATAACGAATGTACTTGCTACATGTCTCTAATTTCCCCCTCATTGCTCGCAGGTTATCCAAGCTGTTGCTGCGTCTTCCCGCCCTCCGGCTGATCAGTGCTGCTGTCACTGAGGAGCTGTTTTTCGCCGGTCTCATCGGCAACGTGCAGATCGACAGCATCATCCCGTACATCCTGAAGATGGAGTCCACCGACTACAACAGCCAGGCGGCCTCTGGGGTCTGACACCAGCTTGTGCCATTTGTAACTGAACTGGACAGCAGGCCAATCAGAGAGCTCCACAGAGCGATCACGAAGTGGTCCCAACATACTGTATTTATGACTCCGCATCCTATGGGAAATCAGTTTTCACTCTTACCTTGCTCCGGCTTCTGACTCCTGAGTCACCGGTCAGTAGAACTCACAAAGAGGACGAATGAAATCAGCGGCTGCGCGCCTGCCAACCTCTGCCCGTTCAGGAAGGAAACCTGGAAACCTGCATCGTAGATTGCGCTTTTTATTGTACATAGTATTTTATGTTTCATCGCGTGCAAGCCTCTCCTTTTTTCTGCAGATCTTGTTTCTACTTTTAGAAATGAAGATGGTTTGATTTTCACTGCTTTCCTACGTGGTCATGCTTTTTTATTTTCTTATAATTATGCAGAGAAAAAAAAGACTTGTCATAATGTGAGATGTTGTTATTGCAAAAAGGTTATAACCTTTATTTCTTATTTGTTTGGCAATCCAAAGGATCAGGCCGCATCACTTGTTAAATACCTGACATCATGAACGTATTGTGTATATAGATTTGTATATAGATCGCACCAAGAAGGCTAGAATGGGCAGCACTTGGTAACTCATCAATCCCATCTTTTGGACAAAATAATGTGGACAGAAAAAGGACAAGTCATTAAAAAATAAAAACACATTTCCACCATGTTTCTTTATTATTTACACAAGTGAGTTTTTATTTGGAATGAATATTAGTAAAGAGTATAAATGACAGATCTGACTCCGTTTCTTGTCTCCAGATGATTTACTGTATGCATTGTTTACGTACCGACTGCAAGAAACAAGAGTAGCTTTTCAGGTTCTTTGCTTTTAAACACAATTTTGTTTTTGTGTGAGAATTCTTTTTTAAACATAAGTAGATGTTGACTCCCAAACAGCCAAAGATACAATTATTTTGGACCCATGCTCAGTCTTGTTTGGATAAAATGGTGGGTCCACAGCTTGAGTTATAATCAGCTTTCTTTGTGGATGAGGACAGGACATGTATTTTCTGTTTATGCAAAAATCGTCTAAATACAAAAACAGGCTTACATAAATAATGTGCCAGTTTATCAGTCTGTTCAAATTCAGACAGACGTCAATAGAGTAATCAAATTATTAAAAGTGATTAACATTATTTTTTTCACAAGTTCATCAAGCTAATCAAACTTTGACCTTTGTCAATCAAAGAGATTAATGAATGTCTGTCTCAACTAGTTAATCAGTTTTTAAGAAAACTACAAATAAATCTGACCACATACAAAGATTTTGGGGTGAGCACTAGAGTATACACATGTTGTCTTCTCCCCTAAATTGCATTAATCCCATAGATTTATCCACATTTTGATTTAGGGGCTTCCTTCAAAAAAGTTATCTCCGTTATCTGGACAACTTAAAACCCTGCATAACTCTTTGTTCTCTGAGACAAACGTATCAAACATGATAAACTCAGTACACATGCTTCATGGAACTTCAAGCCCCTGTCTGAATAACCTCAGCAGGTTGTTTACATGGTCCTTCTGAATAAATAATGCAAAATCTGTATCCTCACCCAGTGACTTAGTGCAGCGTCTTGTGTAACGTGACGGTGGAAGATATCTCAGGCTGCTGTGCAGAGGAAGATAGACTTTCAGTGTGTTATTAGCAAATCCATTTTTCATCAGTGCTCTGCGGGAACAGAGGACAGCACCTGTAAGCGTTCCTGTGCTGTAGTTACCTAGAGACTGAGTCCAGCTAATTAAAGCCACTGATACGACCATTAAATCTTAATGCCCAGATTAATTCTGATGCTGTTCTTAGAAGTCCAGTACATCCTGTAGCTCTTTAATTTGATTCCCCAAGGCCATATCTCCAAATCTCTCTACTCTCCCTGCATGCCATGTTACACTTGCTGTTCAAACAAAAGAGGACAGCCCAGATAATCTGCAACTCCCGAAACACAAAGATATTGTGTGTAACTGTAAAGGTTTAGCGATTTGTGATGCAACATGGGCTTTTGTGTTCACAGCCAGGTGGATTAGCAGGCTGAATGAATGTGAGAGAAAGGCCCCGCTGGACTGTTCCCATGGCCTCTTGGGGCTTTTAGTTTTAATGCTCAAGGGCAAGTGAGGAGATTGCTACAAAACAAGGTGTCTCTTATATTAACTTGAATATAGTAATACAGATATAGCATAATCAATTGTAAAGATAAAATATAAAAGTACCAGCTAAAGACATCTCAGCAGTGTCCAGTGTTACCAGCTGAGGTGATCATCACACATTTAAGATTAAATAATATAAGTAAAATTAGTAATTACCGCCCAGAAAACTGATAAGCATTTACACTTTTGTTTTTTTCATTTACACATTCCTCTTTAGTAATATCGGTTTTCTCTTGTTTAAAGCATTTTTTTGTTAAATCCAGAAAAAACTCTTATTTTTACTTTAGAAGTGATTTGTAATGTTTTAAACTCTACCAAATATCACAAGTCTAGAGTCTATCACAAAATAATAACAGCGAGTTTGTTGGTTTGGTTCTTGATACACAGTTTTGTTTATAGCTAATATACTGTACAGCTTTGACTAATGGAAATTGGATATGTTTTTGATTTGTATGTATTTATCTTTTTTATACAGTCTATGCTTTTCCCCATATTTTTAAACAATAGCTGTTGCATAAGAGATTTTTACTCAGGAACTGTACACTTTTGAGGTACTTTCACTTGTGCATTTCCATTTAATCTATTTTATATTTCTACTCCACCATACAGTTGTTTGACAGCTAGGAACTAATTTCTAGTTTACATGCAGCACATGTCGACAACAAAATGATCATGCAATATAACAGATTAAACTACCAGCAGGCAGCAGCATATATCTTAGTTTACTAGTTTAAAGTGCTGATGACTTTTTTCTGATAATGGGCATTTGAAAAAAGAAATGTCTAGAAACTTTAATTTTCTTTTAATTTAATTACAACTTCGATTTAACTAGCTTAACAACCACGAATGAGCGTATTGGCTTTGAGTTAACATGTGTAACATTGCATGATTAATAAATCAATATCATTTATGTAATCAATATTGCAAAAGACTGACTCTTTGCTTTGTTGAGGTAGCCTAGATCTCCACTCTGATAAATGCGACACTTCATTTGAAAGCCATTCATCATAAGACGCCATTAAGTTAAACCACACTTCAAAACCATCATAAGCATATTGTGGGAATATCATTATTAAAACAATTCTCTTGATCACAAACTCAAATAAATAAATAAATAAATGTATAAACTGTTTTTCCTCCACCAGTGAGAGGCGCTGAAGGAGTTAACCCCTCCTTTTGGACCGGGAGAGGCGGAGCTTTGTTTTTGTTGAAGAGGGCCATCAGAGTGTGTGAGAGGGAGAGAGAGGGGGAGAGAAAAGGGGCTCAACATGGACACGAGATTAGGTCTGAGTAAACTAGTCTAGAATTGAAGCCCCGACCTCTCCGGACTGACCCACCAACCCGGGATTATTATGCCCAGCGCCAACGTGTCCGTGCGAAGTTTATCCGAAGTGGAGAAATACCTCAGCAGCCGGATGGTGAGTAATGTCATGTGAGAGTGTGTTCCGCAGCATTGTTGTGTCAGGCAGGTCCCTTACTGTACCAGCGCACATTGTTATCGGATCATCTCCACGTCATGAGAAGCCGACAGCTGCGCCTGAAGCTGCACATTCCCCCAACAAAGAGCCTCCAACCCGGGGTACAGGCAGGGGGATTACGCAGAGAAAGAGCATGTCTGGTTCCACTGGTTGGATGTCTTCAAGTGTCACTGTGAACTCCGGGTACAAAATCCTGTTCGGCTCCTCATAATGGGGGTGTCCACACATTTGAAGATATCCAAACGGGATGATAATCTTTCTGTGATGCCTCACATCCAAATTACGCCTGAAACTAACGAGTATTTCACATATCGATTACTGTGGTGATCATTATATCGTTTTTTAGATTCATTCTCTGGGCTATTAAATGGTATAAATTATAGAAAAAGGCCCCCTACATCCAAGAGCATGAATTGATGTCTTTACATTGCCTGATTTGTTCGACAGTTCAAAATAATAATACAAAAAAAACATGTAAAGTCCCCATGGGTGAAGCTGGATCCATTGAATTTGAGTTAAACAAACTCATATGATTTATTATGATAATATATTTGTTATACTATTTTAATAACCTAATGTTGCAGCTCTAATTAAAATGTATAGGCAAGGGCTATAGTAATTTTGACGGGTGTTGTTTCATCCATATGTCAATTCCTTTCTGTAGTTTGGATGAGCTATGGAATTGCAGTGTGTTTCTATGTGTTATCCTCTAGCCAAAAAAGGCGGAACAAGCATTTTTTGTCATCTAACCTAGTTTTTAGAGAGTAAATCTGACCTCATCTTGATTGTCATGCACTCAGGACTCATGTTATCTATGATAATGAGTGAATTGTTGGTTTCGTTGAGATTTAATTATTCAACGCCTATCACAAAGAGGGGATTGAACTCACATAGAGAAATGTCCAGATAACTATCAAAGTGTATCTTATTTATATCTTTAAACAGAAATGTAGACAAATCAGTATATTCATTAATGAAACCCAAATCACCAATTTGTCTGAAAGTGCTTTCAAATATGTCCAACAAACAAACAACTCCCTCTATTGTTAACCATTGAGTCAGATAAGAAAAATAACAACCTCCAAAGCGTCTTTTAATATCACAAGTAACAAGTCAGGTGTAGTGCAGCAGGTTGTTTCTCTTCCCAGTTTATGTATGAGCCTCCAGTGCTGCCATTCCTGTCAGCCATACTCTTCAAAGGGATCCTGCGTCCCAGAGAGAGAGAGAGAGAGAGAGAGCGCTGGCAGCTTTTCTTTAACCGGTTTAGCTCCTATTGAAACTGCCATTTGAACAATTGCACATACATTCGGATTACAGTAACTCTGATTGGTGATAAAGGAATGAAATCAATAACATTTCCCCTGGAGTAGAGCTTGAAAGAAAGATACTCAAACAAATATTTTTGCCAGCTCAAGTAAACAAGTATTCGGTTGTGGTTTGATTGCCATCACAATATAATGGAACAACATATTTTAGGATTTGGCTAGTTTATTACCTCTGGGCTGTGTAATTATGCGTTTCCTTCATTTGTTGGGCTGCAAAGGACATTCCTGTTTGGTTCCTCAAAAAAAAAGCCATGCAGCAGATATAGTGGCTTACAGGCCAAAGATGATGCAACGCCTCATTCTGAGTCTTTAACCCTCTCTAGATGGTGGCTTTGTAGAGCTGTACGTGCCATTTCCCTCTGACATCAGAATCAGAATCAGAATCAGAATACCTTTATTAGTCCCACAGAGGGGAAATTTGCATCGTTACAGCAGGAAAGAGCCACAGACAGCTTAATGTTACCTATGTTAAGAAAAAAGTTATGATATAATAAAAATATAATATAAAAAAATAAAAGTAAAAGAAAAATACTTTCCAAAATACAAATCCTGTAACAGTTCTTAGGATTTAGCAGCCAGGTATATATTACACAGTTATTAATGGCATATGTATATAATGTATATATTGCACATATAGCACATATTGCACATAGTATGATGGTATTTAACTGCAGCAAGTTACACAATTTACAAGATACAAAAAAACACACCTTGTAACGGTTCTAAGGATTAGCAGCCAGTTATAAATTACACAGTTATTAACGGCATATATATATATTGCACATATAGCACATATTGTACATAGTTGATTGGTATTTAGCAGCAAGGGGTGATATATTCTGTGTTGTGGTGTGTGTAGGGGAGGGGGGGGGGTCTACTAGGGGCTGTGCTGGTTGTATAGAACCCTCTGCCAACCTGTAATGGTTTTCTAACATTAATGTCACCAGGAGAAAGCTTAACAATACATCAGTATAATAAGCAACCTTTTAATAGTTACCTTCTTTATGTTGTAAATCATTAACTGGCAACTATTGTCCCTTTTTTCCCTTTATAAATGCATGTTTAATGTCTCAAGAGCCGCCTTACTGGTCACTAATCCTGCTACGCCATT
Organism: Trematomus bernacchii; assembly: GCF_902827165.1. Taxonomy (NCBI): domain Eukaryota; kingdom Metazoa; phylum Chordata; class Actinopteri; order Perciformes; family Nototheniidae; genus Trematomus; species Trematomus bernacchii. Next base: position 733,288 of record NW_022987735.1, on the reverse strand, counting down.
GGCTCTATTCACTCTCCAACTTTGAATCAGTGCATTCAATTTAGCTGCATTTGAACTTAATTGAATCCCATTAAATACTTTCTCAGTCCACGGGGGCAGGCAGATGCTGGGAGTGTTAATGGGCCATTGATTTAGTCCAGGACCTGCTTTTCTATGAGATAATAATGAATATGTCTTAAGCAATTCACTCCGCTGACCTCATGGGGATTACTCATTCAGGGAACTCATGACCTCAAACTCTGTTGCAAGTTTTATTTCCTCTGTTGTTCTGATGAGGCATACTTCTTGGCCTCTGAAGAAAAAGTTTTGCAATCAAACTGTGGCCGCACATGCAGCTGTGGGATGCAGATGAGAGGAGGGGGAGGAGATGCGGGGTCAGCTCTCTGCAATCAAAGAGGTGCTCCCTGTCGCTCTCCCTCTCTGCTTTTCTTCCCCTCTCCCTCTGTGAGCTGTGAGAGTGTCTGTATCCATGAGGATCAGCTGGAGGGAATACCAATAAGCACTGCAGGCTTCTTCCCCTCTGGCTCTGTTCTCTCTTCAAAGGACGGTTTTGTTCCATCTAAATGAGTGTGCCAGCTCTTTTGCCCCGTGTGTGTGTGTGTGTGTGTGTGTGTGTGTGTGTGTGTGTGTGTGTGTGTGTGTGTGTGTGTGTGTGTGTGTGTGTGTGTGTGTGTGTGTGTGTGTGTGTGTGTGTGTGTGTGTGTGTGTGTGTGTGTGTGTGTGTGTGTGTGTGTGTGTGTGTGTGTGTGTGTGTGTGTGTGTGTGTGTGTGTGTGTGTGTGTGTGTGTGTGTGTGGTGTGTGTGTGTGTGTGTGTGTGTGTGTGTGTGTGTGTGTGTGTGTGTGTGTGTGTGTGTGTGTGTGTGTGTGTGTGTGTGTGTGTGTGTGTGGCCTAGCATTACTATACTTGTGGGGACCTAAATCTGTTTACACAGTCACTCGCCTGGGGGAATCATTAATTTTAGGGTGAAGACTTGGTTAGGTTTAGGGTAAGGGTTAGGCATGTGTTGGTTATGGTTAAGGTTACGATAAGTCTCCAGGAAATGCATGTAAGTCAATGTAATGTCCCCTGAAGTGATGTATACATGGTATGTGTGTGTGAGGGTTTTGACAGTGAGAATAAGTTCCCCCCCCTATGCACCACTCACCACAGTCTCACCATTTGTATCTCATTTCCTCTAATGACCGCAAACACCTGTGCCTGTGCATGTGCTGCAAGACCTGACCTTACAGTGTGAACTGATGATCTCACAAGATTACATATGTGAGCTTTTGCAAACTTTACTTCCTCGTAACGGGGACAATGCCTTCCTGTTTGCATAAGAAAAAACTGTGTTTTTCAGAGACACCTTTAACAGGGAGGGACAGTGAGTTTAGCATTAAACGGACTCACTTTCTGTAAATCCTGCTCATCTGAAGAACCAATATTTATCTCACTAACGCTGCTCAGTACTTTTACTGCACCCATTCTGAATAATCTATGCTTTCACCACACTTTCACGGACTTTAGTGCTGAACCGCTGCTTTGCATGTTTCTTCCTCTGCTGCGGTAAAAATATCTGTTTTTGCATGAAAAATGAAATTGATCATTGATCATTGATCCAAGAGAGAGCTCACTGCAGTGCAAGATAAGCCGCATCTGCAGTTTCTATCAACTCACCCGCCTTTGCCCCCAAATGTTACTGAGATTTGGACGGATTTCTCCAGCAGAACAACACACACTCTCTGTTGGGCTCAGATTGAGGCTAATGCAGTTGGATCTTTATGTTATGCTGTCTAGCCAGGTCATAGCATTTTAAATGGGTCATGGTGTTGGACAGACGCTGTTTGGCTGTTTGCTATGTAGGGCAGCATGGGGGCTCAAACAGGGCTGAGGTGTAAGAGAGGCACCCCGGGGGCATCCTGTAGATCCTGTTGGAGGAGATGATGATGATGATCGGGGTGATGTGTGCTGCTGTGCCCTGTCTTTGGGAGCGTCCTCCTTTTGTTCTATTCCTTTCATCGTATCTGTTTTGGTTGTCTACATTTTCACTTTCTGTCTGTCTCTCTGCTTCTAATCTCCTATCAAACTAATATCAATGGGTTAGTCAAACAGTAGTGGCTTATTCATTTCAAGGACAACATTTTTCTCACATTGGTATAACCAGATTTTAGGCATATGATCAGTCAGATGGGTAAATCAAATTCTCACGTTGTAATCTGAATGAATCATCATAAATGAGCACAAGTAGGAGGTAATCCTTTAGCTTGAAGACAGCCATACGGGTATTAGGATGAAGATGGAAACTCCATAATATCAAACTCTAACCAGTGTTGAATCTGGGATGTTTCAGTAAAGGGCTGTCCACATAACTGTCAGATTTTACTGTTACCATCTGCCTTTTTGTAGCGGCTTTTCCCCTAGTTCCTGGGCTTCCCCCCCTCCCGCCAGCCCCAAAAGTCCTTTAATCCTCTCCCTGTTCCAGCCCTCTACCTCTGGAGAATGCCTGCATAACTCCCTGGGAGTAATCGACTAAAAAGTAGGGCAGCTCCTCAGCATATTTCGGAGGACATTTTTCATCAGCATGAGTCTAATTCATTTAGCAGAGCCACTCACCCAGAGAGACCCTCACATTTCTCCAGCGTTTAGCCAGCGTGGGCAGAAAACCTTGAGTAGCTTTAATGGAAATTATATTTCTTATAAAAAAATAGTCGTATGTCACACACGTTTTTGGGTTTGAGTGTGTAACATATGGGTTGAGTTATGAGTGTTATACTGTATGAGCTGCTCTCGTGAATCAGGCCTCATTCTGCCAAAAGCATTCTTGTTTTTTTTTATAAGAACAATCGTAGGCCCATCCTTCCAGCTGTGTGAAACTCTTTCGGCTTGACATTCAGTACTACAGGTCTTTTCCAGCAGGCTTCAGCAGTGATTCATCAATGGCTGCCAGCCAGGTCACAATTTGATCTATTCTACGCTCATCCGGAGTATGTGATATCACAGCACCTTGAAGCAATAGAAATACACCCCTGTTTTCTCTGACCCCTGCTGTACCAAGAGAGAGTATTGAACATTTCAAAGTTAAGGCTGCGGTAGGAGAGTGCCTGAGGAGCCAGCTTAGTTCCAGTCCTGGATAAATAGCATGCAGTCTAAGCTGTCTGGTGGAACAGGCAGCTCTTTGTGTTTGTTGTTTGAAAACTAAAACGATTGGGTAATATGAGCAACCTACTCACAAGCCTGCCCTATACTTCCGCTTGAAGAAGGAGGATATTAAACTCCTCTTTCTTTGACAAACAGGTTTGACAAAAAGCAGGACTTATGTGTGAACCTGATTGTTTTGACAAGAGTTATTGTTTGCGTTCTGGAGAGAGCAGGATTGTGATTGGACGCGGGGCTCCTCAGGCTATACGTCAGGCCAGTGAATCCATATGCAGTAGCTCGCTCATCAGAGTCCTGGACAGAGCAGAGGTAGGACATGACAAAGTGCGCTTTTTTCTCCGAAGACAAAGCGTCCTGTGTTCAAGAAGGACAGATGCCAGAGAGGGGGGGGGGGGAGTGGGATGAGGACAGAGGCTGAATTACCCCAGGCATTGCATTCTCTGGTTACACACTATGCATAAAGTAGCCTATGTAATATGTACAGTATAATTATAGGCACTATAATATTACAACTACTATTTGTAAATGTGTTCATGTACTACTAGTAGTTATTACTACAGCCATGCTAGCAGTTGGTTTAGCTGTACTTACTTTGATTCAAATACTAGTGCTAGCATCATAACCTGCTTATGTTTAGCAGCATTTATATCTTAGTGTAGTTGGTTAGCATGCTAACTTTTGCTAATTGGCTAAACTTGGCCACATGATGGTGTTACAAAGTCACAGAAGTTCTTAGGATTTATTTTCTGTGAAACATGAATCCATTGCGAAAAAGTCAACCCGTGTTTGTTGGGATAGTTTAGTCTGTACGAAATTATTGAACCGAGAGATAGACAGACAAACAGAAACACCTACAGACAGTTGACAGACGTACAGACAAACACAAAGACGGGCCTTTCCAACCATAAAGCCAAAAACAAGTACATTTTCTGTGTTACTTTATAGTGAAACTACATTCTAGTACACAATGGAGAAGTCGGCGATGATGCATCAAATTCTTGCTCACTGGTATCACCCACGAAAACTGGTTTGACTGGTTGATTAAGTGTGAGGTCATGGCAACAGCAAGTAAACGGGAATGTGTAACTGGATAACTTAAATCCAACTGGTTTGAAAGAGGAATAAAGACTGAGAATGTATTTCTTATGTTATCCTCTGTTTGTGTGCAGTACTCATACTTAATCACTGTAGTATTGGTTAACCCTGTCTTTAGGTACACCTGACAGTCACATGTCAAGGAGTGTCAGTGTGTGGTGAACGCGAGGCATTTGTCAATTGTAAAGGTACTTAGCTTGCAATATGTAAGCATTATGTGGTGTTGTGGGAATGCTAAGCTGGATTCAGCCCTAAGCCTGCCTGAGTTGGCTGTGATCTGTTTATTTGCTTGAAACTAGTGGTGTTACATTTGTTAAGGATTATTGCAACTTTGTACAGCCCATAGTGCTTGTTGTACAACACTTCGCATTAGGCTCTATCAGCTTACACATCCTGTCCATACACTGGTGTTGTGTTATAATCAAATTGAAGTGCTATTACACTTGAGGTGCAACTCATGTTCTAAAAATGCTGCTCCGAAAAAAAAAAGAAGAACATACTGTATGTCTTCACAGCTTTCGTCTGTTTCCCCTTTCATGTGAAGTTGTTAGGTTTCCTGTCATAATTGAACTTGCTTACTTAAGCCACATTTATTTAGTTTCACTTCCTGAAGTTTAGTCGACCTCTCAACATTACACTATTGACATGTCAGTCAGTAGTGTAATGTTGAACCTTTGTTAGGAGAATGGTAATTTACTGTAAAAACAGGGGGAAATGTCTTGAAAAGGGATCTCCTGTGCATCATGGCCTTATTTGAGATTATCACTGACCTACATTTGATCCACGCTCCACTTTTCTTTGACACACATTAATAGTTGGTATCTGAATGTGTCAAGTGTGCTATAATGTAAATACAACAGGATTACATTCTGGCTTCTAAAACATAACAGATGCTCCAAATAAGAGCATTACATGCCCACCCAGATGGTCTCACTGTCTCTGTATTACTGTAGAGAAGAAGAGCACACGTCAAAAACGGCAATTATGTTTTATTACCCAGCTCTTGTTTTTTCAGCCATTGTTCGTAACATCTCACTCACCAGCCACCCATCTTGATGTTTTTAGTCTATTAAATGGCCGACATGAATGTCAATGTAATGCTTCAGACGGTGCAAACTGCACATAACACATGTTGTGAAATGGTCACAAACAATCGCTTTCCAGAGACATAAAAAGGCACCCATGGGGCATAACAACTCCTTCAGTTCAAATTCTGGAACCACCCTCAAGTTTTACCAAATTATCCAAACTTCCTGAAAATAATAAATTTGATACAACTGTCCATTGGACTAGAGAGCTCCTTATCAGAACCCACCACTTGTAGTTTTCCATACACACTATAGTTTTGTAATGCGAAATGTGTCTCTTAAAAGAGTATGGAGATGATGTGAGATGAAATAACATAATGTATTGTAAATAAGAGGAATTATAGTATAAACTAGGAAATGAGGTCCAATTTGAAAGTGAATGAAATGCTCCTTTGGGGTTTCATGTATTAATGCATACAATGGGAAATGTAGTTGCTGTTCTAAAGTAGTTCCAAGATCATTTCTGCAATTGCTCCCTATCTAATAAAGTATGTTTATCTGATTGTTGTTTCTTCTACTCGTAGGACCGGAGTTCTGAGGGCAGTTTCGCGAGCATCTCCGGGTCAATGCGGCGGGGCTCTTCAGAGACCAACTTGGACCTGGATCTGACCGATGGAAGTCCTGGTCTGGGCTCCGAGGTCGTGCGTAGCCGGTCTGGCTTGGACAGCCTCCAGCAGAAGATGCTCAAAGTCACGGAGCAGCTGAAGATTGAGCAGACGGCCCGGGATGAAAACGTGGCAGAGTACCTGAAGCTGGTGAACAGCGCCGACAAGCTGCAGGTCGGGCGCATCAAGCAGGTGTTTGAGAAGAAGAACCAGAAGTCCGCTCAAAACATCGCCCAGATGCAGAAAAAGCTGGAACAGTACCATCGAAAGATGAAAGACAGTGAAACCCACTACAGCCCATCCCCTCACCCGTTGCCTGTCAAACACAGCACCATGCCCAGGGAGTCGCCCAGACAGCTGCTGAAGGACATGACGGGCAGTGGCCGACACCCGACCATGGACAAGATCAAGACCATTGGCCCAGGTGTTTCCCTCTCTCCTCCTTTCTTCTTCAGCAAGCCTAGAGAGTTCGCTAACCTCATCCGGAACAAGTTTGGCAGCGCTGACAACATCGCCCACCTCAAGAACTCTCTGGATGCTTCCCCTACGCTGCCCACTGACACTGCCAGCAAGGGACTGAGTAGCAGCACCTCCATGGTGGGCAAGCCCAAGTACCCCAGTGATGATGAATGCTCCTCGGGGAGCGCCTCCATTTCAGCAGATAGTAACGGGAACCCAGCGGGGCTGACTCCGGGCCAGCAGGCCAAGGACGACAGCCAGGGCAGACTAGCTCTGAGCCTGGAGGAGGTGAGGGAGATCAAGGAGGCCCAGAGCCAGCTGGAGGAGGATATGGAGGAGATCAAGGCTCAGTTCAAAAGGGAGTATGGCATCATCAGCCAATCACTGCAGGAGGAGCGATACAGGTATGTTTTTATTACTTAATTATATAATTTGGATACAATATTGGTTCTCTATTGTGCAAGTATGGTGAGGGCATTACTTAGAGATGGGTTGTTGGATTTTTCTGACGTCAGCCGGTTTGCAGTTAGCACCCGGGCATTAGTATCATTCTTTCCCATATTTTTTAATCCTAGTATCCGTTTGCCTGAAATGCTAGCAGAGGCATTTGTGGTTTTACACCCAATTGAGTTGAAGAGCGAGTCTGTTGTGTTAGATCTGCCCACTCTCTCTGCAGAATCATCCAATAGGACAATGCATAACTAACTAAGCTTGCATGTAATTTCCCCTTGGAATGTTGCCACAGACACCCAGTTTGTAATACTGGAAATGAATGGGCTTTCCTCAGTGGGCCAGAGCCTCAATTACCATTGTGTGCCCCCAGTGAGCAACCTTTTTGATTTCCACGCATGTTTGAGACTTACTTATCTGATTTCTGACTTATAGAGAGACTAGCTATATTCACAACTATCAATTGAAATGTCCTAGGCATAAAATACATCCTTTCTAATGTTACGTCTATTCTCTAAAAATGTAAACAAACATGGCATTTGTAGTGAAGTATTTCATACACAGTATTCAAATCGGACATTTCTGCATCCTGTACCAGGTACGAGCGCTTAGAAGATCAGCTGAACGACCTGACAGAGCTTCACCAACATGAGATGACTGATCTAAAGCAGGAGCTGGCCAGCATCGAGGAGAGGATCGCGTACCAGGCTCAAGAGAGGGCCAGAGACATACAGGCATGTAACAGAGAATCACGTAACAGTAAACGCTCTGAAAAGTTTAGCCTTTGCAGAGCGTTTAAATGCACTAAAACCTATATAACACACTACAGCAAAGGAAACGCCCAGAAAAGCTAAAATAGGGCCACTTTAAGATAGAAGCATATTCAAATGTATAGTTTTGGAATTATTTAAAATCTTAACACCTCGACCAAGCTTCTCTAAATCCCATAATGAGTCTACTGTAATCAGGCTAAGGACATTACCATATAGAGGCGAATGCATTAGTGGCCTACGTACAATCGTTCCCTTCATGAGATAACACTCTGAAGGGTACAAAGTCTGTTTTGTCATTTGACATTTATCTTCTCTGTCTCTCTGCTCATGCATAATGAATCTCTAATTGAAGTTTGATTAATTAAGGGTCAGCAAAAAGCCCTTTAGCCATTTTGGAAACATTCAGACTCTCATGGTTCTTCTCTATCTTTTGTAGGAGGCTCTGGAGTCGTGTCAGACGCGAGTCTCCAAGCTGGAGCTCCAGCAGCAGCAGCAGCAGACGGTGCAGATCGAGAGCCGTGACGCCAGAGTGCTTCTGGGAAAAAGCATCAACATCATGCTGGCCATCATCACCGTCATCCTCGTGTGCGTCTCCACTGCTGCCAAGTTTGCCGCTCCACTGATGAGGAGCCGGCACCATGTGGTAGTTACCGTACTGGGAGTCTGTTTTTTGACCATTTTCTGGAAGAACTGGGAGCGTTTACAGTACGCCATCGACAGGTTGTTAGTGCCTGTCTGAGAGTGAAGAGCGCACACTGACAATAACACTTCAGAAACATGGACGCTGTCTGGTGTCAGGATAGGACTGTCTCAGAGGATTGGTTGTACAATCGCCAGTAGACACGATCGCCACGCATTTACAGAAGTCATTGTTTTTTAAAGTCAAACTGCAATTAAATGTAGGTAATTTTTCTCTTGTGTAGAACTTGAATGTGTTGCTAACGTTTTTCATTAACCTTTAAAATAATATTTATAACAGTTAAATGAATTAATAAATTGTGTTACTTCTCTAAGGTTTGATATGAATTCATCACAAGAAAATAGTCAAGGATCAAGAAGGGTGGAAAGAGTTGCATATGAGACTTACTTTTCCCCACAGTCTTTTGGGGAAATATTATTTGAAGAGGTCAAATTAGGCCACGGATAAATGTTTCTCATGTTGCTTCTGCTTGACTTGAACATCTCTCCATCTGTTAGAAATCATGCACACACAAACAAAACCTCAAGCTTGTTATGTTGTTGGCTAATGTTACGAAATGCTATTGTCACCTTGATAAGAATAGTTGGACATTTGGGGAAATGCGTTTATCTCTGTTACGCTAGATTCCATTTAAATATGATGCTACGGTTAGCTTAGTTTAGCATAAACAATCGAAAGAGATGGAAACAGCTAGCCTGACTTTTTAAATGGGAACAAAATCCACTGAAAAACTGACAAATGAACACGTCATGTTTAATCTTTAATCTTTGTGACTAACTTTATTCCAGGAAGTAACTGCTTCGGTCACATAACCTACATGTACTTTTGACACTCTTACACAGTTTGTTTTTAGATGCTCCGAGGCAGATTTTGTTGCCACCATTACCTTTGCACAGGGACATGCTAGCTATTTCGCCATGTTTACAGTCTTTATGTTAAGATAAGATAATTGGCTACTGATTGTAGATTATTTCCAACCCTGGACATGTTGTTATCTGGCTGTTATGTGCTGTAAACACTCGACTAACTAGGTGCTCTGTAGCTGCATATTTAGCATACAGACCGCAGAGTGGTATAAATCCACTTATCTTATACTCTGCAAAGAAATCAATAAGCATATTTCCCCGAATGTTTTTCTTTTGCTTGAAATGAAGAATTTACAGTCTCAAGCACAGAGGCAATAGACATCCTGTTTGTAGGTGTTTTCTTTTCCTTATCGTTGTCTGCCCTGTGCGGTCAGTCGTCTCTTAAAGTTTGTTCTGTTTACCGATGTTTAAAGTGCAATATGTTTAATTTTCTAAGAGCACTGTTTTTAAAATGGTATTTTAGGAGTAAGCATTTATGTCAATGTTTTACAGTGATAGGGTGCTGTGGGGTGGGGGAAGTGTCATTAATGTTGGCATAAGAGATCCATAACCACTGAAGCCTCTGCTGGGCTCCGATAAGACCAGCTGTCTCTCTCACTGTGTTACCGTGCTGTTGGCGTGTTAAAATTAACACACGGAAACTCCCAGGCACACACACACACACACACACACACACACACACACACACACACACACACACGGCTCTCTTTATGTCTTATGGGTCTGATGTTTGTATTTTATTAATAATGAGTGAGAGGCGATGGATTATACTGTGATACAAGGCCTTTTTCTGAGGAAAAATGCAATTCGTTTTGTTCTTACAGCCTTCAGTACAGGCTCTGAGTGATGATCTACGAGCCAACTTTTGACTGATTAATGTATTGTTTTTGTCTTACTAACATTGCCTATGATGATCTCATATGAAGCTAAGGACCACTTTTTAATGTTCGTCTGCCATAATAACATGTTTGTGTTAATACTTGTCTTCTACCTACTGTATTATATTTCTCTCTTCCTGTTTAGGACATATTTGAGGACGTTTTACTGATTAATACATATCTGGTTTACATTCTCTATTCCTCTCTGATGCACTACGTTATCAATCAGTTGTATTTCATGCATTACGTGCCTTTGTCTTACACTCTGTTAAATTAAAAAGCCTTTTTAATCATCTTGTGACGGAGTTGTTTATTTTGGTCTCGCTGGATGATAATGTGTGTGTGCGTAGCACTGAGCTTTTTAGATTAGTATGTCAAGTAGTTGAGTAGGTTCCTGGGAAAAGTCAATACTGTACAATGCTGTTATTCACAGGAAAAGGATATGCACATGTACACAGCAAAGTCTAATTCAAACAGGAAAAATGTATGTTAACCTTTCATGTTAAATATAATATTGTGATAAGTAGTTCATTACTGTCACCCAGCAGCTAACCTGGAAATCAAGCAGACAAATAATATATTTCAATAATTTAACAAATTATTTTGCATGTGATGGCTAAAAAAGATGATGGCACAAAGCCATGTGCAATCTGTAGTGCACAAAAAAAATTGTTAATAGATTTTTAATATACAGTTTTTAAACAAATATTTATCATCCGAGAATTGAATCAATGCGCATGAGGAAAACTGTAAAAAGAAAAGAGGACGGGTTGTTTACTCACTACTCTGAAACTGGGAACACTCTTTCTAAATAAAACTGCTGTTTTCTTTATTTTCCTCTCAGACGTTTGCCCCTGAGGTACGAACATATCAAAATGTAATATGAATACAGTTTCTAAAGTACATTTGTACACAACAAATATTTGCTGTTCTCTCACTACTAAACACTCTCCTTCAACACCACTAGAGGGTGATGGTGCTGCACTGTTGACACAACACAGAGACTGAGAAAACATATAGGAAGGCTGGAGCATCTCACTCAGCCTAATAGCAGAAACCAGATTTCCTGCATGATTTATATCTAAATTATTCATTTAAAGGTCACCTATTGTGCAATATCCACTTTTTCATGTCTTTTACATAAACATGTGTCCCCTCTGTGGAAAGAGATTCTGAAAGTTTCAGGAAAAAAGATTTGCACTCTTTTTCTCCTGATCCATTTATATAAAAACCTGTCTGAAGTGAGCTGATCAGATTATGGCCACTTTATGATTTCATAACGTTTTTTTGGCTTGTGTAACCATTAGCCAATCACCAACCAAGGTAACCCCCCCCACCTTATCACCCGAATCTCCTCCTAGAGCACCATTGTGTTCTTTTTAACCAAATATCTTGCAGAGGGGAGTGGCTCCTTATTTTCATCTAAAGTAACAGACAGAGAATCAGCACTTTTGAAACAGGGCTGAAACAGAGGGGATTATGGGATGCTACAATGGGTGATCTGTTTGGTATTTCGAGGCAAACACTTCAGAGACATGTTTTGTATATATCTGAGACCTGTAATATATTGATGAAAAACAGTATGATAGGAGACATTTAAATTCCATCAAAGCAAATGGCACAACTTCACACATTTAGACAGAGACAACACTTTCCTTTGGCAGGGATATCACTAGCAAAGTGGAAGAGTGGCACCCTCTGCTATTGTACCAAATTAACATTAAAAAAGATGTTTTAAAGATGCACACCATTTACGCTCCATCGTAGAAATTTTTGCATACTTTCATTAACATTAAATCTAGGTCATATTGTACTCCATGCTTTGAACAGGAATGCTTTCTGCAAACTAACTGTAACTGTGTCTGATGTAGTTCCCATCAGGGTGGATGTTGTTACCCAGGATGCATATGATCCAAGAGAGATGTATAAAAACTGTTAAAGTTCCTTTTATGATCACCTAGCCGAGCTGTTACAGCATACGTCGCTCCAACAACATCACGCAGCCATATGTTGTGAAATATCACCTTAAAATACCACGTTCTTAACAATACAAACAGCTTCGACATCACTGCTGGGTATCACTGTCAGGGAGCAGTATGGGCACACAAACACACACATCCAGAGAAAATGAAGCTCATGCACGGTTAAATTCAGCCGCAGTGCCATATGGGTCACCTGGCAGAGTGGTGTGCACGGTTTAGTGTGCGTGACTAGTGCCTGCCTGCATGCCATCTAGAGGCACAGACACACGGTGAGACACACAGAAAATCAGGATGATGGACAGATAGCTTAACTGAGGATCTCAGGCACTCACACAATGTTCCCGTACTTTATGAGAGCTTAAGTTTTGGAGTGGAATTGTGAGTTTTGTGCACATGTGTAGGACGGGTTGTGTGTTAGTGCATTTGTGAAGCAGCTAAGGTGGAAAAGAAATATTCAGATTGGTGTGACGCAGAGATTCTGACTAACACACACATGCACACAGCCACCCACACACACATACAGAGGCTTAAAAACGGGGATTATGAGCTATATTTGTAGGTGTGAACGGAAAGCAATATTTTCGTTCCCAATCTCTCTCTCTTCTCTGTATTATGTGATCTGAAAAGTGAGCGCTTCCTTTGATGTGTCCTGTGTTTTCCATTGAGCTCTCTTGTGGCTCCTGGTGCTCATGGCCTATTCACTGGCTCCATAATGAGCTGCTAATTATCCCAGGACCTCATCAAGTCTCTTTGGGCTCCGCAGCTACAGTAAGCCTCCTCCTCACACAGGTTGGCATGGTGACCGTGATGGGACCAGGAGGCCACCAAAAGCACCGCCACAGCTTCACTCCCAATCTCCTTTACTGAGGGGGAGTGAGAGGGACACATTTTATTTTATTCTCCCCTTAAGCCAAGCGAGAGAGTGGGAAGTGTGCGGATATAATTTAGCTTTAAGCATGGATGGTGAACATTTTAGTTGTAAGTGTGTGTTTATAAATGAATACATAATGTGAGTGTGTTTTACTCAGGGGTGGAAGAAGAACACAGATATCGTACTAAAAGAGGAACTACTACAGTCTGAAAATACTCATCTACATGTCAAAGTCCTGCATTTCAAATCTTAATTAAAGGTAGGGTAGGTAAGTTTGAGAAACCGGCTCGAGATACATTTTTTTTATATTCCATGGAATGCTCTTAACATCCCGATAGCAATGAATATCTTAAGTGCTTTGACAAAAAATCCATAAAAAAAAAATCATCTGTGGAAGCCGTAGTACTGTAAAAAGTACGACCAATCATTTTAGTCGGCCCGGCTAAAATAACTGGATGGCCTACCTGCCTGTCAGCCTTCCATCTGTGCACAAACTTATCTCGTGCCCTCATTGGTCATGTGCGCGTTCGTGTGTGTTGGAGGAGGGGCTCTGTAAGGAAGTGGCACATTTTCTCCGGTTGTGTATTTTCAAATTCTAGCGATCTCGAGCCGGTTTCTCAAACTTACCTACCCCACCTTTAAGTAAAAGCGCAAAAGTACTGACAAAGTAACAAAATGTACTTAAAGTACCAAAAGTAAAAATACTTATTGTGCACAATAGCTCAATTCAGAATCATGTATATTAAATTACTGGGTTAATATCTTTGATATATTAATGTGTTCTTAAAAGCGGGTAAATGTGGAGCTGCTTTTAATTACTTTAAATACTACTGCTGGGTGTCTTTACCTATATTTATATTTCATAGTTTATTTATATTTTGCATTAGCTAATTATCTGAATCTGTAAAGTAACCTGTAACTAATTTTGTTAAATAAATGTAGTGGAATTAAAAGCACAATATTGGCTTCTAAAGGGTAGTGGAGCATAAGAATAAAGTAGCACGAGAAAATAATACTCAGTAAGGTATACCCAGATTTGTACTTTGGTAATATACTTGAGTAAACTTCCTTCAATACATTACAGCACTGGTTTTAGTCCCGCATGATTTGATATTATGGGAAAGTTGTGACCTCTCTTCCACGCTGATTTACCCTCCTCTGGCAGCACGGGGCCCATCCCATTTCCTGTTGATGGTGTCATGGAAACAGGCCATATTCCCTTGCTCTGCTTTTGCACTATAACATAAAAATGTGCCCTGCATCGAGCAAACAGCCACAGTCTCATTCCTCTGTGAGATCTGCAGCTGTGACCAGAGACTGCAGTGATGAATACTAAGAATCAGCCGGTGGAAAATTCCTGATTCATGGCAACATTTATCATCAAGGTCTTCATATAAATCACCTCTTAAAATGCCCTAAATCAAAGGCACCTTCAGTTTATTTTAGTTGCTAGGCAACCGTAGAGTGCCACAGTGATGCTGGGAGTTAAAGGCTGGCAGCCCGGTGGTGTAGAGACGACTGTGGGGGTGAATCACTGTCTTTTTCAGCTCCGAGGTTACATAGCTGACAGTGACAATGATACACCGTCACTAGAGAGTAATTAGACACCCTGCTCATCCCTCTGGTGCATCCACCAGCTAATTATGTTGGCCCAATGGCTGTAGTGCGGCTTGTGCTGTGTGACCACTGACACTGGACGAACATCATAATCAGTTCTTAAAGGTAAAATAACAACATCTGGCACTTTTGCCCTTAGAATTAAACATTTGCTTGTTTGGGAAATAATAGTTTCATTCTGCTCTGTCCATCAATGTCCATGAAGTCTAATTAAAGTCTGAATGCCATATGGTTAGTGTCTACTTGATTAAAACACTCTGGGGCCCTGATACAAAAATTAGCTTTTTGGCCCATTTCCCCCACCTCCTGCTCCCTCTGCGAATCCATCCTCTCCAAAGTCCTATTAGGAGCACACTGCAGCTGGAGACTGAGTTAACAACAAGTACAACCTGTTCCAGGTTTACTAACAACCTAACTTTCCGATAGGACTAAGCTCCATGTAAACACAAACAAACCAAACATGGGCATTAGGAGTCTTCAGGTAGTTGCCATCTTTACCCAGTTGGGAGATACACTTCGAATGTACATATGTGCTCTGATGTTGATATGATGTTTGTCCGAATTGTGTCTTAATGGTTTTTCCTCTAATCCTAAACACCTACTCAAGAGGAAAATAGTCAGTCTGATTTTTCAGATTTTAAAGAGTCTGCAGCCATGCTAAACGCTAAAGACAAAACAGTTGAAGCTGATGGCAATGTCATTCAATCCTAATAACTGTTACTGTACATGATGTGTATTTTGTAAATTGTTTAACTTTTTTTTATTTTTTATATCATAACTTTTTTTGGTACCACTTTACAATAAGACTACCCTTATAAAGGATTCATAAAGGGTTTATAATTAGGTTGCAAACACTTTATTAATCATTAAGAACCATTTATAAACCAGTTCTATACTATACAGGCTCACTATTTGGCAAGATGACTGAGCCTTATATTGGCTATAGCGAGAATCAACTCAGTGAGCAACAGATACCAAGGATGCTGGCTGATGAAGAAGACGAAGTAAGCTAGGTAGCCAATATAAGGCTTAGCAGTACAGATAAATGTGGGCTCTCTATTTGGCAAGCAACCGGTCACAGTCGTCCTGTTTATCTCATGTCTTATAAAAGCTTATTAATGATTTATAAAATGTTCACAACCTAATTAATAAATGAATTACAAAATATTCGTAAACCGTTTATAATCTCAATCTTTATTTATTTATATAGCACATTTAAAACAACCTTCAGTTGACCAAAGTGCTGTACAGGCAATAAATATTAAATAAGACAATGGGAGTACAATAATAAAACAATAATTAAAAACATGATAAAAATGCACAATAACTAGAAAAATATTTAAAAAAAAACACATACAAATGTAAAAATGTAATGTTCAACTAGTATTAAAAGCCAGTGCAAAGAGGTGGGTTTTTAGCTGAGATTTAAAAAGTTCAATTGACTCAGCAGTCCGGATATGTACTGGGAGGCTGTTCCACAGTCTGGGAGCTGCAACACTGAAAGCCCTGTCACCTCGGGTCTTTTTCCTGCACCGAGGAACCACCAACATATTCTGCTGAGCTGATCGCAATGCTCTAGCTGGAGCATGGCGGTGCAACAACTCAGACAGGTAATGTGGTGCCAGTCCATGCAATGATTTAAAAACAACAAGTAAGTACTTGAACTGGATCCTGTAACTGACAGGAAGCCAATGAAGGTCTGCCAAAACGGGTGTGATGTGGTCATAACGTCTCTTCCCAGTAAGAAGGCGTGCAGCCGCATTTTGGACCAGCTGCAGGCGACGGATCAAACACTTATCAACACCAATATACAGGGAGTTACAGTAGTCTAAGCGAGACGTTATAAATAGGTGGATTAGCTGTTCAAATTCCTTACTGGGAAGATAGGCCTTTACCTTCCCCAGAAGCCGCAGCTGGAAGAAGCTTGTCTTGACAACTGAGCTTATTTGTTTGTCGAATTTAAAACAGTTGTCAAAGATTACTCCAAGATTTCTGACAGAGGGACGGCTGTAGGAGGCTAAGGGGCCGAGTACACTATTAAAGCCATCCAGGAGTTCAGACTCTCCAAATATTATAATCTCTGTCTTGTTTTCATTGAGAGTCAAGAAGTTGATTTCCATCCATGATTTTATGTCTTTCAGACAGCTAAGCAAGGCAATCCTAGATTCCTTATTTGCTTTTATAGGCAGGTATACCTGCAGATCATCTGCAAAGCAATGGTAAGAAATGTTATGCTTTTTAAAAAACCCTTTATAAGGGTCTTATTGTAAAGTGGTACCCTTTAAAAAAAAAAACGTAGTACCTTTTAATGCATGTAACATATGTAACATTACTGTGGCTCTTTTTCTGCTGTAACAACGTAAATGTCCTCTCTGTGGAACTAATAAAGGTATTCTGATTCTGATTCTGATTAGTTTGGCAGAGCTTTGCTTATATCCAAGTATTGGACACATTGACAATTTTACCTGATGATGGTGGGAGATTTAAAGTCAACGCTCTTAGGGCACCCTTAATATCTGTCAAAAAAAATTCACAGGATTACACCAAAAGTGTCAAGGATCACAAAAGTTAGGAAGATTCATCCTCCTGAATGTCATTACAACATGTTATAGCAATAGATCCAATAGTTGAGTTATTTCAATCTAGGCCAAAGTTAAAGACCAACCCACAAACTGACCTCACCATCCCTGGAGTCACGGCTCAGACACAAGAATTGCACGCCTAATCATTCATGATTCACATTTTTGTGCAAATCCTTTTTAAACACTCCCATTGAAACCATCATTCCACTCAAAATTACATGAGTGCAGCATGTAGAATGTAAAACGTTACAATTGCAGATAAGACACTGTTGGCCCTTTGTGTGTTTTTGCATCTGTGTGCGTCCATTTGTGTTTCTTTTCAATTACAGGCTCCATTTCTGAGGGCGCCTTGCATATGACTTGTTAAATGTGGAGAAAACAAAGACGACAGTATGAGCGGATGGATTCCCTGTGCATGACCTCACACTCGGCGGGACAGAGCTCTGTTACAGAGCAAACACTCACAGACATTTGGCATATGGCACTTGGATATACTGTACTTTTGCTAAATTAAAACTTTGGGTGAGGTTGCTGTAGAAAAATGTGATTGATTGTCTCATAGTGTCCAACAGTCCAGCCATTCAACAATCATCTCAGTGTGTTTTGGCAGATAGACTTCCATCCCACCCATCTGGTTCAGCAAGCAGTTTGGAACAAGCAGTGAGAATAATTTTAGTGTTGGACCAGGGTTTAATCTTGTATTTGCATTCCTGCTGTGCTCGTTCTGCTCTGCCACCAGGCTCCTGCCACAGTCTGTGACACGGTGGACTGAAGCAAGAAATTGTCAGCTCCTTATCAACACCTTGTCAGCAAACCGCTCTCCCTTCCTTTGTGTGTCAGAGAGACTTTTTGTGGGACAACTTTGAAAGATGCTCGCATGCTTTATCTCCTTGTCATGGCTGCCTGAGGAAAGCTGTGCAGAACCACCCGGAAGTAGAGGAAGTGTCTATGAGCGGACATTTATCTTTTCAGTCTGGTTCCCCTTTATCCATTTACTCTTGTTCACAACCACATGTAGACCGTGTTTCTATTTCCGTTGCACTTACTTCTGTTTTTTTCTTACATTTCCTCTTTCAGATGTCGGCAGGTTCCATATGTGTTTGACTGTGTTGTTTGTGCGTCTGTGTGCACTTCCTGCTCTTTGACAGTGCTGTGATAGGAATATCCTCCTACTGGGCCAGCTAATGGTAAAGCCTGACCCTCCTTTCCTCTCTCTCCAAGCTGAGAGACTGTTTCACGGCACACCTCACATTTCTGGCTCCTTACGTTCTGCACAGAAGTTGCCAGATGTGATAGCGGCTGAAGAAAGAGTGAGTAAGAGGTGAGAGACAGTCAGAGAGAGAAAGAGATGTGTGTGTGTGAAGGGAAGTGATGAAAATAGAGGTATGTGTGTATGTGTGTTTGACACAACTGTCAAAGCAGTCAACAGAAAGAGAAAGAGAGTCAGCAAGGGGAGGAAATGAACAATGGAGGGGAAATAATCAGTAATCTGCGGTGGTAGCTGTCAGCCTCCACAGCAACAGCCTGTCTGGACCTCATTATAGGTAAATTCATCTGGCTTAGGGGCCAAGGCTGTACATGAGGGTAAGAGGAAGCATGTGTGTGTTAATGTGTGTGTATGCAAGCAAGCACAGATGAATGAATGCTACGAAGCAAAGACAGAGTTTTGAAATGTTTTGGTGCTGTGATCCTGTCAGCTCTTCTTGAAAGCTGTTTGTATTCGGGTATACAAAACGTAAATTTAGTTTATTGGAACTAGACAAGCCAGTTTGAATTTGCATTATGAAATATGTATGGGTTCAGCATTTGGCAGGTGAATGCATTGCCATTCACTGGAGATCAGCTATTCTTGCCAACTATTTCACACCGGTGGATTGATCTTGCAATTATTTAACAAGGTCTAATGTATCAAAGGGAAAGTGGGGCGCAGTGGGTTGTGCGTTGGTGTTCGGATCAGGGGGTCACAGGTTCAAACCCCACTGCAGTCAGCATGTCGTTGTGTACCTGGGCAAGACACTTAACCCCAAATTGCTCCTGTGGGGATTGCCCACAGTATTGAGTATGTAAGTCGCTTTGGATAAAAGCGTCTAACATGTAACAAGTAATGTAATGTAATGAAAGTCCAGGATATACCACCATATATATTTAGATTTTTGGAAAAGATTCAGAAACTATATCAAAAAGAAAGTACTCAGATGAAATCTAACACATTTTTTATGTATCTGTGCATCTATGCAAATATACGTTTTGTTGTTGCGCAGAATAGCACTTTTAAAAGTGTTGTATTATTATAAAATGTTATACAATTATTTTCAGTATCACTAAAAAATAAATACATAATCTTGTAATTTGTCAATGTAAAGCACATTTTGGATACTTTGTGTTCTACCGAGTTGATTAATAGTTTATACATCATAGACACATCATGTTACTTGTTACTTAAAAAGTAACTACTAACTAGAAATGGCAAATAAATGAAAGTACAGTATTTCCCTCTGTGATGGAGTAAAAGTATAAATTGGCAGAAAATGGAAATACTCAAGAAAAGTACAAGTACCTCAAATTGATACTTAAGCAGTACTTGTGTAAATGCACTTGGTCACATTTCCACCACTGTGTATTTAAAATAGCTGGGGTAAAAGAGGGAATAAATTGAGGGAGGGAGGGAGGGAGAGCTTGCCGTCTGGAAAACAGCATCCCCCTCCTCCCTGCTCCTCCCCTCTTCCCTCTCGGCATCTCTCCCACGCTGCGGAGCGCTCAGCCTTCAGCTCCCCGGACCCAAACTCTCCCGAGGTTCAGCCTCTGTGTGTGTGTGTGCATATGTGCATCGTAGCCTGCATGTGTGTGTGAGTGAGTGGCGAGTACTAGTGCTCAGTACTTTCCGTGTGTTTCTGCCTCTCTCTCTCCCTGCAGCTGAGGTGGGCGTGTGGAGCCTCTTGACCCTCTCTCGCCCACTCTCTCCCGAGTCTCCCCCTCTCCGCTGCAGCTACAGGGGGCTATGGATGGACTGCGTTTACCTCCACTCATCGAGGAGGCTCTGGACTCTACAGGTCTGTTCAGCTGTTTGTCAGTGTGTGTATGTGTGTGTTTAATCGCGATGATGTGGCTATTTTTAGCACCCGTACTACAGATAAGCAGGAAAAGGTAGAGGGGTCGATGTTTATCTCTGCTGAGAAAGAGTGTTTACTGCCAAAGCGAGGGAAAGTGTGAGCTGAGGCTGTTGGCTGAGGAGCTGCAGAGAGCTGGTCAGCTGGTAGGAAGTGGGGATATTATTATAGGAGACTGTCTTTATTAGGATCTGTGCCGAGCTGATACACTGCATTTCTGTCAGCTGTGGACCTTTGATGGAGGCAACGTGCTGCCAGGTAAATATAGAGGACTGGCACCCAGAGGCATGTTAGTCAAGGCTGTGTTAGAGGGGCTGCATGTGTTATTCTGAGACTAATGAATTAAATATTAGACCATTTAGTAGTTATGGTTACAGTAGTTTCCTTTTTATAGGGGTTTGGGTTAGTATGGGGTATGTTTTTGGGTTGTAATGTTGTGAATAATACACAAACTCTCTCAATTCTATATGTATCAATGATATATAATGTAAATACATTATATTTGTTGTCTGGGCCCCTGTTCTCAAGCTTCCTACAGCTTATTGGGCATCATTTCACATGTCTCCATTATGTCTTTTGATTGTATTTGTAATTTTTTTTTTTTAAACTTGATGATGATGACAATGGATGGAGTCTGGATGTTATTAAGCTTCTTTTTATGCTAAGGTTGTTTTCAGCTCACCATGTATGCTTGTGGTGGACTCACTTTGCATATAATGGTTGGGTTCGACAGCTGCTGTTGAGCTTGTTTGGTAACTTTATGAATGTGTGGCATTGGGCACAGTGCATTTTCACAGAATCAAGAACGTGTGGAATGTTTTCATGTGTGTCCGACAACAAGGAGTGTGTTTTCTTCATGTTTTGTATGGGCGTGAAGACAGAGCAGCTCTGTGTGGGACCCTCCTGTTTGGGAGGATGTTTGTCGGTGTGGAGGGGCTCAGAGAGAACCACAGGTCACAGCCCTCTGACTGGCGGCCATGTTGCTTCCTTTTCCTGCGTAGTACATGTCCTAAAACTGAACTTTCAATAACAAGCATGCAAATTATCTCTCAAAGCCCCCCTGCTCTTCAGAGTCAGCTGTAGACTTACTACACTGCTTTGTTGTTAGCGTGTAATTTCCTTTTTTTTTTTACATTATGCTGATGCCTGCGTATTGACCATCATAGCATTTGATGCTGTCTCAGGAGAAAAGCTTCTTTCCTAACAAGCTTGTTCCTGCCGTCTAAACTCTGGAGACCACTTTCCTTTCATCACAGCCTGAGGCATGCTTTTAAAGCCAGAAATTCAGCATCTAGTGATGGCAAGTGTGTGGTTTAATGGAGTGTGAATCCTGATCATAATAACGATAGACAAACAGCAAAGAAGTGGATTTGGGTGATGGAAGGTATAAACTCATGTCTTTTTGAATTTCATACACCCTGGGATTTTAATGGATCTAAGTGCATTCATTTTGTCCTGGATCAGGTCAATTATCAATCTGACACTTTTATTTTAAATGCATTTTCAGCCCTGTTGGGACGTTGTTCCATACTACCCTGGAATTAATGCTTCTACCACTTTCCACATCTACCAACAGGGAATACAGATGCTTTTACACAAACACACGCTCCCACTGATCAATAAAACACCATTAGCAGCTGATCTCAGCCGTCGGCCACCATATTGTTCCTCCCACTTGCACCAGTCACTGAGCATATCTCCCTCCATCCTTCTCTCTCCTCTGCTGTCCTACACAATATCTCTTCCCCCTCTTTCCATCGCAGTCCTCTGCTCTCTTCAGCGCCCACACACCCTCCAACACACTCACGTGCACACACAGGCATAGAGACACAAACCTTTGCACCTGCCAGTGCCTCAACCCACACATTGTTTCTCTCCTGTCCTCTCCGACTTTTCCCTCTCCAGTGTTGTACTCTCACCTTGTGAAATGCACATCATCAGCAATATTCCCAAAGGGTGGCCAAACAGGGTTTATCTCAGCTCTTTAAATCTAATAAATAGCAAAGTTGCTGCTGTAAACAAACTTTGTAGATCTGGGAGCTGCAAAGACCTCTGAGAAAAACAACAATGTGAGATTCTCACATCACTGTTTAATATTGCAAATCAAATGAAAACAAATCTTGCATGTTTTTCCACCCTCAGGCATCCCATTTCCTCCCCCCTGCACCATCCTATCCCATCAGACTTTAGAGCCTTTTAAAACAAGCTTTCAATGCACTCTGCAGGTACCTGAAATAATTGAGTGTGCCACATGTTTTTTAATTCTCACTAAGTTGAATAATGGAACAAAATCCTCATACTTTCAGGGGAAAAAAGAAGGTTCATGAACTCATAACTCCTTCCTGCAGCTTAAGCTATTGATTTAAAATACTTTTATTCCCCCCTTGCAAAAAGGCTTGGCACAGACAACCTATCATTAGTGCGTTCTCTCTCCCCATTAGTCTTTATGCTTTTTGGATTCGCTACCTGACGAGCTGTGGTGCCCCGTCTTTCCTCCTCGTTTTAAAGGAGCCCTATCTTGCTTTTTGGGGGTTTTCCCTTTCCTGTAGTCTGTCATATGGTTTTTGTGCATGTAAATGGTTTGCAAAGGCTAGAATCCCAATGTTCCGTCCAGAGGGAGTTTCTCCCCCACACACTACCCCCCCCCTGCCTGATACGCCTCCATTGGACTCTTGTGTTTACTTCTGCGACATATTGACATCACTATGCAACACTCGCACTTCCATTGGCTAGCCCTCAAACACATTGTACGTGATAGGTTAAGGGGCAAGACAGCTCTTAGCGTTTGACCAATCACAACAGAGCCAGCCAGCTAACCAATCAGAGCAGACTGGGCTCTGGTTTTCAGACAGAGGGTGAAAAGACCTGCTGCAGCACAAATAAAGAGCTTTTTGAACATTAAAGCATGGAAACATGTAACAGAAGAGAAACAAAATACTAATATGAACCTGAAACAGGGCCAATTTAAGTGATTTAAAATCTTTGACAGATTGATTTAAGGTGGGAGGCAACAAATGCTTGTTAATACATCATTTGTGTTCATGTTTTGTTCTCTTTCATATCCCTTAATGCAAAATAAGCAAATGTAGACACAAACAGGGCACCACCACGTACGCCCATGAAGAAACATCTTCCCTGAATCTGTCACCTGCAGTAATTACACACTGACACGCTTTGTGCATGTTCATGTAATGAGGCTGATTTATACAGTATCTCTTTCTACAATGTCTTTATTCTGTTGACCCACTTTCTATTATTCCCTTTGAAAATGCAAACATGGATTCTCCATTTAAATAACAGAGTGGCTCATTAAGTCAGTCCTACTCTTTGGTGCTTATGATCCCGTTTCTTTTCTTGACGTCACGGGCTGCAGTTGTTCCTCACTTTCCCTGGAGTGTTCACGCTCAAACTACAGAGACAGAGGGAAAGAGATCAACTCGCATTGACCTCATTAAAGACCTCCATCCCTGTGGCTCGCTCCTCGTCTGAAGCTGCTGAGTCTCACAGTTTGGAGTCAGAACATCTCACATGATGCCGGCTTCACTATGAAGTGAGCTTTATGGAGGGACACCTGATAAGATCACGTGGGCTTCTCTGTGGGGAAAAGCATTAGCAGACAAATGCCAAGCAAAAGTGTGCACAAAACAGCTTTATCGCCAAGGTGACTTTCCAGATGGTGTATCCCTGTGTTGTTGGTGTGCAGAGGTCACCATAGAGATAAACTAGTGTGATGCTTAACCTGACTCCTTTTAGTTTCATGAGGAAGTGAGCATCTCCCAGGCCATTGCATAACTCCACCTTCCTTGCATCTCTCTTATTGTTTTCTCCTCCTCTGCTCCTATTTCGCTCTTGCAAAGTCTCTCCGTGATTTGTCGACTCCTACCTCCCTTCCCCAAATTATGTGTTGCCGAGGAAGTGTGCCAGTGCAGGGGAAAAGCTAGCATCATAGTGCTGGGCTGGTTTCAAAGCTGGGGCGGTGTGCATTATGCATGGCCTCCCACACAGCTGCAGAGCTCCATGGCATATATGCACAGACTGCAGCTTAAACACGTGTGATCATATATGAGTATGGACTCATCACAAGTGGGCCTAAGAGATAATACAACATGAAACACAAGCCTGCATATC
Source organism: Trematomus bernacchii (assembly GCF_902827165.1). Taxonomy (NCBI): domain Eukaryota; kingdom Metazoa; phylum Chordata; class Actinopteri; order Perciformes; family Nototheniidae; genus Trematomus; species Trematomus bernacchii. Next base: position 708,950 of record NW_022987735.1, on the reverse strand, counting down.
ACCATTTTGCATATACACACACAGGTTTAAGTACAATTACACACTCATGCATACATTTTATACACAGAATTAGGGCTGCACGGTTTAAAGAAATAACTATTTGTGTTTATATGGATTTTTTAAAATTGCGATATGATGTGTGATGTAAGAAGGAATGAAACAATATTCACATTATCATCGAAAATTACGCAAAATTATAATGTGATTTTTTAAATAAATGTGTAGAATAATTTTTAGGTCGGCTCCACAATACTTTATTCAGATAACTTTTGCAAATGTTGTCCTTAAAAAAGATTGCGCTTACCACGATTAGGATATTCTATTAGTCCAAAATGCGAGAATAGACTTTCAAGTTATTGTGCAGCCACACACACACACACACACACACACACACACACACACACACACACACACACACACACACACACACACACACACACACACACACACACACACACACACACACACACACACACACACACACACACACACACACACACACACACACACACACACACACACACACACACACACACACACACACACACACACACACCTCTCTCTTACAGTGCCTCACCACATTTCTCCTCATTAACATGTTCAAGCTTGGTTCAGCACGAGGCTCCATCACACTACACCTGCTCACAGCCTCCAGCTCCGGTTTCAGTGAGCCGTCATTTCTTTTTACAGCTGATTTGACTCCAGATGTTCCTCTCACCACAATGAAATGAGAAATATAACCAGCAGTCAGGGGAAGAGAGCCACGTGTTACATAGAGAAGCTTTCTTGCAATATATCACGTTTGAAATGACATCGCACCTGATTAAATAAAAGCATAAAGTATAACAAATTAGTATCTTTCTTTTTCAGAAATATCTTGTTTGGTATACTGCCATCTACTCTTTATTATTATAGTGTTATAATGATTTTCTTTTGTGGATTTCAGTTTTTGCTGCATATTTAAATAGGCTCTATTATGCCTTCTGGGTTTCCTTTTCCTTTAGTGTGTTATATAGGCTTTAGTGCATGTTAATGGACTGCAAAGACTAAAATCGCTCCAACACATTGTAAGTGATAGGCTAAGGGGCGGGACATCTCTAAGCGGTTGACTAATCACAACAGAGCCGGCCAGCTAACCAATCAGAGCAGACTGGGCTCTGGTTTCAGACAGAGGGTGAAAAGAGGTGCTGCAGCATAGGAAGTATGAGAAAATTAAAGCACGTTTTGAAGATTATAGCATGTAAACATGTCACAGTTGAGACACAAAATACAATTATGAACCTCTAAATAAGCACATTATGGCCCCTTTAATACACAGAACTGAAAGTCTAACAGCAAAATCACACGAAGTGTTTTATGGAGAAGGGTTGCTGCGCTGCCAGGTCAAATCCTCACTCCTCTTCAATCAGGCAAAGTGCAATTATAATTACACTCCACACTTCATCTCCGAAAACCAAATCAGAAGCAAAACAACAGGCTTGTGTTGCCAAATGACTGTTCAAATTTAATCTCAGACATCTTTTCTGAAATGCTGATGGACAACACAGCCCTGCTTGTTGTCTGTTTTATAAAGTGGCACAATGTTCGCAGTGACATACTCAAAGTGTTTGGCTGCAACGTGATTACGGAGGAATGTACAGGCCAGATAAAGCCATCCTCTGCCTGGAGCGGTAACTCTGCTCCTGAGATGCCTCCATCGCTCTTGTATGCAAGAAGTGTCCATGTCTAATGCAATCCCTGCGAGACTAAAGACCAGCACTGAGCCAAGTATGCTGTGGAGTGATCACAGGTGTCATTGCAGACAATTCTGCTGCACAATGTGTTTGACATTCACTCACAAGGTGAGGCGATAAAGCTTCCTTAAGGACTGAAGTGATAAACACACAGATGGGAGTTGCCAAGAAGAAACACTGGACGTATAGGGATGGCTCTCTAGGAAGGTTTTAGAGAGTTAATGATTGGCACAGAATGATATGGTGAGAGGCAGAAGCTTATACATTTGCATCAGAGGAAGTTAAAGAAAGTAGAGATGGGCTTTCATATTAACAGATGTCCAAGACAATTCAGCAGCAGCTACAGGAAGCGGGTAACAAGTGTGCACTAAACTAAACTAGCCTTGCACTATAACCTATATTTCAGTTGATTTTTAATCGGCTATCGTTTGTGCTCATTGTAGGGCAGTCTAAATGCTACATATTCAGATGCGAGTGATTATTCAGTGGGGAGCTTTTTGTCTCTTGATGGCCTTTTAGCCGCCGCTGGCTGTACAAGCAGCTCCGGCCCCTCTCTCCTGCTCCCTTTCTTCATGACTAACTCATTACACCAGCATCAAAGTTTAATGACAAAATAGCCCAGTGCTCATGAAACCTCTCACATGCCTCTTAGGGGGGCTGCATTGTTTAAATGAGGACTATTATGAGACAGGAAGGATGCAGCCTGCTGCTATTGCTATAGATATGATTAGAAAAATACATGCTTGGTTGTGATGGAAATAGTTACATCTCGTGAGGGGAACAACAAGGCAGAGAAATAATTACCACAAGAGATGGAAGCATCCCTTGAGCCAGGATTACCCCGGTGAGCATCACTTCTAATTAGATAGATCTTTAGTTAATGCTTTGCTGAGTCCCCTGCTGCACTTTTTTCCTGTCCCATCTCTCTATTCCCATCTCGGCAAACAATATTCCCCTCTCCCTTCCATACACTGCTTACAGTACAGACATACATGTTCAGAAACCACTTGAAAATGAATAGTAGATGCTGCACATCAATTTATTTCTGAGATTGGACTTGACCGCGGAGGGCATGTTATTGAGAAATGAGAGAGAAATGGTCTCAGGCCAGTGTGAGATGTAAGCAAAATGTCCTTGGATGAGACAGTTACTGTGGCACAAATGATCTTTTAACCTTTAACTGCACCTGAGAGCAAACCGACACTGTGAATATAATATGCATTTAGCTCTGGCCGTTTCCCGCCTGGCAGCAAATCTCATCTAACTAATGGGAAAAGACTCTTCTGCCTCGTCTAATGAGAATTTACCCTCATGCTGTTGTGCTGCAAATGATGCCCTCCCTTCTCGTTTTCTGACCTGCTCTGCATTCATCTCTGCAGCCTTGGCAACCAACAGCTCTAATCATGTCAAATCGAGTATACATCATAATGTTTCATTGGGCTTTGTAGACTCTCTTCAGGACGTTGATGCGGACGAGGAAAATCAACACAAAACAAAACAATAGAAAACTGCAGACAGCCATGAAATTTGACACGGTGTAATACAAGAGAGAAACGTGTTTTTGTCACATCTCTCGTACTAGCTTGTGTTATTATGGACTTGGAGGTACATTGCTGAGTGGTGAGTCATAATGATTGCTTCAGCATACAGCTACAGCCCCCCCCCCCTCTGTCTCTCTCTCCGCATTGTGTCGGCTTACTCACTCCACCTACTGGTCAGAAATGTTAAGTCAATGAGCGGATAAACCAATGTAAAACAGATGTGTCTTAAAACTGTAACCAGTGGTCATCAACAGGTATTATGTATTGATAATGTTTCAATTCATAACAACGTAGTATCAAAACGTTTTGAGCCAAGACAGTTTATACAGCTTATATTTTGATGCATTCTTCCAAACGTGATTGGATTTCTTTTTTATCCCTTTCTATAAAAAACTAAGCTCTATTATAATCAGAAGTGTTGTCAGTATTTTTTTCTATATTAAAACCGTTATGTGTAGTTGGGGTATATGAGTGCAATAGAGTTTGGTGTACAATAGACTCAATGCAAGATAAGATCACAAGATGGTGCTGTTGATCCAAAAGAAAACCGTGTGCTGTATTCGAATCAATTTAGGTTGATGACAAAGAGGTTTTTCACCTAGTCATCTCTCTTCCTGTCACCCTCTCTTTTTAATATCATGAATCCCATTTCTTAAATTTCACTCTCATCTTTTCCTCAGATGACCCGTGCGATCTGAAAGCAGAGTGCAGCCCCACCATGGACAACCAGATAACAGCGAAGGAGAGAGGCATCCTGCAGGAGAACAACGAGAAGGAGGCGATGGACCAGGAAGAGGAAGAGAAGAAGCTGAAGGAGCAGGAAGGCGAAGGGGAGGAGAAGATGAACAAGGAGCAGGAGCCGCTGACGGAGGAGCAGGAGCTGGAGGAGCTGAGGGCCCAGGTGCTGCAGCTGCTGCTGGAGCTGGACGACGCCAGAGAAACCTCCAACCAACACCAGGAGAGCTTCCACGAGCTGCAAGGTCAATGCTCTACCTTTACACTATATATTCATTATTTAGTGCCTTGAATCATTAATCGTCTTCGAACACAATCTTGTATCCATTATTTACTTACAGCCATCTGACCTGATATCAAGAGCTCTTAAGCCACATGCAAACATCTTCCACATAACCTAAATACTGTCATTTCAGCCCAAACATTTAAATATATCTTTCAATGCTAGAGAGATGCCAAATCTTTAAAGAAATACATGTTAAAACAATGTAATATAAAAAAATCTTTGAATAAGCTAGAAGTCCCTGTAGCATATGTAACTGCATGGCAGATGTTTTTTGTCACAATTATCCACAACTGGAGTCCCCTTTAACCTTTAATTATATGGTGGCAATTCAATGCCATCTGCACAGTGGGATCCTAGCATAAACACAGGCTGAATGGAGAGCAAGCAACAGCTTAATGGTGTGTGTGCATTCATAAGGCGGCTAAGTCAGTGGCAGGTTGAACCAAAAGTTGATACGTGATGCTTTAAAAAAGGGGCCAATTTGAACCAATTCGGGCTATAAAGTAATTTCCTTTTAAGAGTGACCATTCATGATGTATTTAAAAGCTCGACCACTGTCTTTATCTGCCGTTTGCATTCGACAATATTTTTGCAGTGCCTACTAATCGCCTCATTTCACTGATCACTATCATTTTCGCTTTTGCGTTTCCTGCATCTGCATTTCATGTGTGAAATGTTAAACCATAAAACAAAGTGGACAACACAGAGACTAAGATCCACATTCAGTTCCCTTCATCTCAAGTGTATTGTCAATAAACAAGAAAAGCTTCAAACTTAATGAGCGATTAAACATTTACATTTATGGGCCTTCTGCCATCTGGAGTCTTCCTGCTATAAATCAGCTTAATTTATGTAGTAAGATGTCATGATCATGGATTCCATATTTAATCAATATTGCAGTAAAAAAACAAACATTGCACTTTTCCATCTCAGTGATAGTTTACATTTTTATCAGTTTTCACACCACAGAAGAAAACTCCTTCCTCTACCTGGACAGCTTTACTCATCCCGACGTCTCCGGTTCATCACAATCTAGTTGAACTTGTAGAAGCGTAATGTTTATATGCGGTCACTGACACGGTCAGTTCCTCACAGGCGCTAAATGGAGCATCACATCATAGCTTAGAAATGATGAGCTTAATGTTCAGGGACACGAGCAGTGAGTAAGGCCTTGGGTATGGGCTAGTGAGCTCAGTGTGTGTGTGTGTGTGCATATTTATGAGTGTGTGTATATGACTGTGTCACACTAAAAGACACGGTGAGCTCAGTTGTTTGTTTGGCAGCGGTAGAGGCATTCCTCAGACAACTGTGTTCATGCTGAGGGAGGCTTCCAGACTGGGTGTCCTAAATCGCATTGAGAAAACACATTTGTTAAACTCCCTCTGAGGACAGTCAGCTGTCCCCATGCTGGCAGCTGTTGGGGTGGGGGTCCTGAGTGACATGGTCAGAGAATGATGTAAGGTGAGGTGAAGAAAAAAATCAAATCAAGGGTCTACAGAGGATTATTAATACAAGCTGCAAATCATGCTACACTCACCAGGAGACAGGACAGGAAATGAGAATGGGGGTGGGAATGACATTATATCCACCAGTAGAAAAATGTAAAGCAGAATAGTTTTGCTGAATTTTCGGTTACCTCAGGGAAAGTACAGCAAACTAGACTCCCTGCTATATTTTCACACTATATTCAATTATTTACCTCGAGTGGTATGGTGTATAGCCTTACAGAAAGTGTAGTTTTTCTTTGAGATGTCTTGCTAGAAACATTGTCTCAATATAAAAACGCTCATGACAATTGTTGATAGTTTAATAATCTGCCCTGGACTTGTTTTGTATGTCATTCATTAGTATATTATTTGACTCACCTCTGCTTGTGTTTCAGAAACTTTCCTGCCTCGCGTGTTCTCCCTCCAGTTTTCTTTTCTGCCCTGATTAGTTTCACCTGCCGCTCGTTAGCCCTGCAGTCACCAGCCTCCTGCTCACCTGCTCCCACTTCCCCATTAGTCTTTCACAATTTGTAGAGCACAACTGTCAGGAAGGACCCAAACACAGACAAAAAGCAGGCTGCCTGCAGCAGTTAAGTGATTTATCGCTAACAGATAAGAGTCCAATTGCAGGAAGGTAACAGGTAAACAAAACCCAATACAGAAACTGACAAAGAACAAAGGAGCTAGGCTAGTATAAATTGTGAAAGAGTAATGGGGAAATGGGAACAGATGAGCAGGAGGTCTGGTGACTGCAGGGCTAACGAGGGAAAGGGGAAACTAATTAGGGCCAAACAGACCAAGGGTGTTTCTCAATCGCGAGTACGCTTGCTTGGTAGCACATGTCTGCCGAGCATCTTGCTTCAGAAGCGAGGCAAGAATACTTCCTGGCATTCGGAAAACGAAGTGTAGAACACGCTAGCAAGTGTGCAGGTGTGCGTCATATGAGAGGCCCCGCCTTACATCTTCCGACACAAATTTGGGGAAATTGGTCCGTGCGCAAAGCATTGTGGGGATTTTAAGACCGCGGAGTCTACTCATGTGCAGCCTCGATATTTCTCCAAACGGAGTACGCCGGGCTCGGTAGATTTCCAAGTATGCTGGAGATTGGAACAGTACTTCGGCGGCACTCGATGACGTAGTATGCTTGAAATAGTGACTCTACAGCAGCTTTACTCGCGATTGAGAAACACCCCCAATCTGGAGGGAGAACACCAAGGCAGGAAGTGATCAGTAACAAGAGGAGAAATAAAACAGGAAACACTAAAAAACAATGAGTGACACAAACAAAACTTAACTAACGTGCAGCCCTGTGAAGAAGTACCGCGGCTTAATGCTATCATCAGAATGCTAACATGATCACATTGACTCTCAGGGTGTTTCTCAATCGCGAGTACGCTTGCTTGGTAGCACATGTCTGCCGAGCATCTTGCTTCAGAAGCGAGTCAAGAATACTTCCTGGCATTCGGAAAACGAAGAGTGGAACAGGCTAGCAAGTGTGCAGGTGTGCGTCATACGAGAGGCCCCGCCTTACATCTTCCGCCACAGATTTGGGGAAATTGGTCCATGCGCAAAGCATTGTGGGGATTTTAAGACCGCGGAGTCTACTAATGTGCAGCCTCGATATTTCTCCAAACGGAGTAAGCCGGGCTCGGTAGATTTTCAAGTATGCTGGAGATTGGAACAGTACTTCGGCGGCACTCGATGACGTAGTATGCTTGAAATAGTGGCTCTGAAGCAGCTTTACTTGCGATTGAGAAACACCCTCAGAATCAGAAACAGGTTTATTACCATGTAGGTTGACACGTACGAGGAATTTAACTTGGTGTCTTTGTGCATACATACAAGTAAAACATCAATTAAAAACACAGATAGAGAACTATTTCAAAAAAACTATAATAGCATTAAAAAATATAGTAAAATATAGCAGTATTTACATTGAACGCCAACAACATCACAATGACTATGCAATCTTGTTGATGTGAGGCTGGTTTACTGTTCACCACATTTTAGTCTTGATAAAATTAGTGTACCGACTTATCCCTCATATTTATTGAAACAAAAAAATGCATTTCTAAATATATATACAGTATATGGCTGGATACCGCTAAAGGTAAGGTTAGGTTGTATTTGGTATGTTGTAGTAATTTATCCTTTAAGAATATACAGACTCAATTGAAGGTCCTCTGTATTCATCTAGAAGCTGTTGTTGTATTAAAACTATATTTAGATCTGCCCAAAGCATGCTAGAGAAAGGACTTGGCATAACAGAGACCAAATGAAACAGAGAGAGAAAAATAGCAGCAAACTAAAAGCACAGCCAAATTAATCTGCTTTATTTCTTTTGTTGACCTGATTTGAAAAATAGGTGAAAATATACTCATATCCTAACTCATCTTATACAATATGCTGGTCAGGCCCACATGTATTAACACACTGACATACACAGATCTGCTTGTGTCATTCCCACATGCCTCAAGGTTGAAGAGCTTATCAAGATGTCATCTTTCTCTTTGGCTGCGGAACTGACATTTTCTTCTTATCTCTCTCCAAATCCTCCCCTCCGCTCACTTCACCTCTCCGACAGATCTGTTGGAGGACGAGCGTCTGACCAGCGCCCATCAGGCTGAAGCCTTCACCCGCCAGATCCAGAATCTGCAAGGTATCAACAAAAATAAATAAAACGTCAGCAATAAAGCTCTATGCCCTGAATAAACCCAGGAAATAACTATGACTGTTCAACAAAACAGAATCGAATACAGATATTGAATATAACATTTCTCATGTTTTTCAATAGTCAAGGTCATGCGGATTTACTGTCTGCTGCCTGTGCGGAACAATTTGTGAGCGTTAATCAACATCTTGTATATCACTGTAAGGGATTTCTATTATCCTACTAGTTCTCTACTGAATAGTCTCAGACAGAAAGTGCTAAATAAGTATGCCAGGATATGATTGACAAGAACACGTTAAAAGCTTGTATTTCTTTTTGGCATTTTCTTATTTGTGACCATTTTTTAAATTCCATTTGAAATAAATAAATCATTCACATAGAGACACACAATTATTCTTCAAAAAGCTGTTTGTGTTTAATCATAAGGGGTCAACAAAACACACCTAAGAACAAACAGTACAACTCACACACCCCCAACCCACCAAAGTACATCATTTGAAAACAAATGAAGCAAAAGAAAAGAGATAGAAAAAAACTCCAAACTCAATCTGTGCACAGAAATAAACAAAGAAAATGTATAAAGTGTTGTTTTTAAGCTGCTACTTCTTTTTCAGTCAGTTGGATGAATGCCAAACTATTGCATTTGCATGCATACAACAATCAGGTCTTAAGTGTTTAATTGAGTTATCAAAGGTTTTATTGGTGTTATTTTTGTGTTAACATATAGTCTGGACAACACCCTGAGAAAAGGTCTGTTTCCATCAGTTACATCAGCTCCACTTTCATATAGCACACACACACACACACACACACACACCCACACACACACACACACACACACACACACACACACACACACACACACACACACACACACGAACACACGAGCACTCCACCCACTCACAAAAACATACAAGCCCCCTGTTGCAAAAGCTCAGGTGAGACACACACGCACTCACACTCTCAAATATATAAATCTATAGTAATGCTGCAGTCCCACCTACACATCCCCCATAAAGCCACACTTCTCCTCCTCCTCTCCCCACAGCCCAGCTGCGCTCTGTGCAGGAGGAGATGGACAGCCTGGAGGAGGAGAAGGAGAGCGAGCTGGCCGAGGCCCAGGAGGAGCTGCGAGTCGCTCAGGAGGAGGTGATCCTGCTGCAGCAGACGGCGGACGAGGCGGCGGCAGAGAGGGAGTTCGACATCGCCTCGCTGCAGGAGGAGCTGTGCCGCCGGCGGGCCGAGCTGCAGCGCCTCAGCGAGGAGACGCAGGAGTACGAGCTGGAGATCACCACGCTGAGGGCCGAGATCAGCATGAAGAGCCAGCGTAGGGTGGCCGAGAGGAGAGAGGGTGAGGGGGGCGGGGAGAGGAGGTGTAGAAATAATAAGGAAAACACAATAGGTTCAAGATTCAAGGCTTTTATTGTCATTTGTGCATAGCTACAGTGTAGTTATGACAATGAAAATATCAGGTCACAGGCTCCTCCAACAGTGCAACAACAATACAATGGATAAAATAGTGCAAGTAAATAAAATAAAATAGAATATAAAAGGGATGGATGTAAGAGAGGAAGGTGGAACAGAGTGCCGAGGTGGTTTTGGTAGTTTTCACACATACCTTCTCCTTCTTTCCAACATTGTTTTACTTACAGTACATAATAGATAAGATTAATCAAGTCCCGTATTGACACTTCATCTTCACACCACATGTATAAAGCCATTAGTGGGAGACATTTATCAAACTCACATGAATGTACAAATAGTCCACGATCAGTCTTTGTGCCTGATATTATGGAAACGGAGCATGATGTTATAGATGTTCTTCTTCCAACCCTCATATCAGCTTAGCACCCCGCAGTCAAGAACATTAATCATTTGTGGGGTTTAATAAATATTACAAATGTGATGCTGAGTGCTGCAAGGGGAGTGGTGTCTGAGTGTGTACGTGTGAGTGTGTGTGTGCATTTAAAATACCAGGGACATGAAGTCATGAGCGGGAGGGACACACTCTTCTAACACATGATATCATCGCTGGGCTCTGCAGTCTCAGAGGGGAGCTCATGATATTTCATACTGGGCTGTTTCATGTAAACATCACACAGAATGGCATTAATATTGAAGTGAAATCTAACTCACAGCGGGCAATACTTTTACAGGAATAGTTTTTGACATTTGAGCAAACACGCTTATTTGCTTTCTTGACACGATGTGGTGAGAAGAACCAGTAACTTCCTGGATTCTACCCTCTTTGCCTGGCAACCGAGCAACAGTCAAGGCACAATCCAGCTAAAATCCCTCTAGAAAACATCAAAATGTCTTTTAACACTTAGTCTTTTGTGTGGATTAAACAAACAAGATATGATATTTTAATATTGAGCTAGTAGGCAGATTTTGTTACTGTTGGACAGAGCCGTACTAGCTGTTTCCCCTGTTTTCAGTCTTTAAACTAAGCTAAAATAAGCTCACTAGCAACTGGTGCTAGCTTCATGTTTAACAAATTGGCATTGGGTTGACATCAAGCTACTCATCTAACTCTAAACATAGTCATATTAGTGCTAAGACTTTATAATAACCTTATTTGAAAATGGTTTGTTGATAGATAATTAAGCTTTAGTTAATAGTTATCAATAACGGTTTACATACAAATAAATGATAATAATGTTTTAACTAATGAATGCTTAAAGGTGGGGTATGTCATTTATTTCAGAAACACTTTTTGTTATATTCCATGGAATGCTCTTAACATCCTGATAGCAATGAATATATGAAATGCTTTGACAATAAATACATTAAAAAATGTCATCTGTGGAAGCCGTAGTACTGTAAAAAGCACGACCAATCATTTTAGCCGGCCCGGCTAAAATAACTGGATGGCCTACCTGCCTGTCAGCCTTCCATCTGTGCACAAACTTATCTCGTGCCCTCATTGGTCATGTGCGCGTTTGTGTGTGTTGGAGGAGGGGCTCTGTAAGGAAGTGGCCGATTTTTTCCGGTTGTGTATTTTCAAATTCTAGCGCACTCAAGCTGGTTTCTCCAAAAGTACCTACCCTACCTTTAAGTAATGCGAACATTTATATTGTTTCATTAGATTAGATAATACCTTCATAGCTAAAAGAGAAGATCACAATAATATATTAAGTAGTTCTTGATGCATCAGAAACAATGATGGACAAGACCATTTAACAAGTAGTAGCCGTCCAAATAATGCCTTTAGTCAGTTTACTATAAAGCCATTTCTAACCCTTCACAATGTTTTTCAAATCAGTAAAATTGTATATCTGGGACAACATTTTTTTTAAAGTGTAACTATTGCATTACTAGATAACTAATTTGTTAACATCAATCTAAATGACTATTAACTTAAGTTGAATCAACTTTACTGAACCACTCAAGGAAAGAGTTCCTTAAGTATACTCTTAAGATGTTGTGACTATATCAAAGTCTCAATCAGTAACATTCAAGATGAGCTCACCTTATCTTCCTTCTCTTAACCTCTTCTTGGCTCAGAAGGTAGTGTTGTCGTCTATCAATCTTACGGTCGGTGGTTCGATCCCCAGACCCTGCAGTCAACACATCGATGTGTCGTTCAGCAAGACACTTAACCCCGAGTTTCTCCCGATGGCAGGGCCAACGATGTGTGAATGTTAGTCTCCCTGAGCAGGTGGCACCTTGTATGAATGGGTGTGAATGGTGACAAAAAAAGGAAAAAGTGATATATAAACACAATCCATTTAACAATTTTCTGTCTGACCTCTCTGTCCTGCCAGGTGACGTGGACCTGCTGAAGGAGGAGTGCCGCACGCTGAAGGAGGAGTGTGAGACCCTGAAGGAGGACAACAGGCGTCTCACGGAGAGGCTGCAGCTGCTGCAGAGACAGAGGACATGGTGAGAGGTCGACGGCTGCTCTCTCATCAGCTGTGCTTCCTGCATCAGCTGGAAGGGGATCCCTCTGGAATATTACCCTCGTCATTCACGCCACGTCTCATTTAGAAAGGCCCGGCCACCTGTTTAATCGCTGCAGTACAACTGTAACATCATACGAGGGATTACACACACATTTATTAGATGATAAGTAGATTGATGGAAAGATAATGGACAACAATTTTGAAATTGAAAGTTAATTCTTGACCCTTAAAAACTATTTCCTCACACGAGCTATGTAGCAGCTGCTGATTTTTTTTTAGCGCATCACACGATTTCCCTCAGCAGATGGGAAACTGGGCATCTGCTGATGGAGATGTCCTGATAAATCAAAAGCAATTTCTAACTTTATTTATAGCGCTATTGAAACCGATGTTACTTTACAGGAATAGAAAGGGAAAGGATGAGTTAGGAGAAACACAATATATACAACACAGAGATACAGTATAACCCACCAAATAAGTTATACTATTAATACATTTGCAGTAAGCACTACGTCCAGAACATACCAATTAATATGATGATTATTCAATTTAAATTCACAAATCAATAATGCCAAACATGCTCTCGTTCCAGCTCTGCTTTGCTCTGTTTTGCATATTTTTGAAGTTAATAAAATAAATATGTTTTGGTTTCGGACTGTCGGTCAGGCAAAATAAGCAATTATTTTGTGATGGGCCTTTTGTGACATTTAACAGACCACACAATTAACTGATAACAAAGGAAGCAATCATTTGATTAATCTAAAATGACAATAATCTTTAGTTGAAGCCCTATTACAAGGCTGGCTAGATACATAATGTCTCAATCAGTTATCAAATGTTGTGTACGTCATGAGGAAATCTCTGCATATGAAATGTGACAACACAAACGCTAACAAGCTCTCACTAAATAATTGCTGGAAAAAACACGTTTAGCCTTTCATCTGGGAAATGATCGGCCTATTTGGAGCCAATGTTTGAGCTCAAGGCCTTTGCAGCTGAAATCAAACGTTTCTCGAGTTTTTCACAATTATTCCTTTTCCTCCAGCTCCAGCGTCTACCTGTCTCTGAAGGAGGAAGACGGAGAGGAGGGCTCAGAGGGGAAGGATATGCAGACCGGCTGCGATGAGGTCATGACGGAGAGCTACATGACCATGGCCCAGTCTGGGAACTGTCGCCTGGTGGACGCCTCCATCCAGAAGAACATTTCTTTTGATGGGAAGCCCGCGACACAGAGCAGCTGGAACGGGGGCATCGGGGAGATCTTCTCCCTGAGGGAGCAGCTCAAACAGGCGGAGGAGAAGGCCTCACAGGTCCAGAGAGAGGTATGGTGCCCTGGGAGTTCACAATATGAATAAAACATGGGATGATGTGGGTCAGCCATTATAGGAAAATTGATTTCAATCAAACACCCTGCTGTCCAACCCTTATTATACTGCTGCAAGGTGAGACATTACAGAAAAAAACATTGTTTTTGTTTTCTGCTCTTGCTCTGAGCCAGAAATCTCCACTGCAGCAGCGCTTATATACACCAGACTTTCAAGTTGTATTCCCATCTATCTTCTGAGGGATTTTACAGAGGGGTATAGTCATAAATCATTCATACCCCGATTTATATAACATTTTATTTCTGAAAACCTAGCGAAAATAGATGTTTTTTTTATGACTAAGGGCAGTATTTTTTGATTTATGGAATGTTATCTAAAACATTCTCTTTAAAAAATTGACTCTTATACTGACAACAAATTGAAACAAGAAAATGTAACCTGACTGGATTCAATGTTCAGATTTATGTTTTGGAAATGTATGAAATCAGCACATATTTACTAAATAATGTTTCAAGACAATGCCAAATTTGAATATTTATTTTTTATAATTAACATTTCAAAACACTGCTAATACAAAACAAAATAGTCTTAATGTTATTATTCAACTGTGGAACTTCCATGGTGGTATCTAGTCCGGCAGTGGCTCAATCAGGGCTTGGACTGGGGGCTGTAGGGTCGCCGGTTCAAGTTCCCGAACAGACCTAAATATGGGGTGTGGACTGCTACTTGGAGAGGTCTCAGTTCGCCTCCTGGGCCCTGCAGTGGTGCCCTTGAGCAAGGCACTGGCCAACCCCCCCAACCCTTCCGGGCGCTGTACAATAGTTGCCCACTGCTCCTAGTACTAGGATGGGTTAAAAGCAGAGAACACATTTCACTGTGTGTGCTGTGTGCTCTGCATGTGTGACCATTAAAGAGCGTTTCATCCCTCCGATTCTATCTAGAAGTTATATTTTTACCTGTAGCGTCTCCCCTTAATACATGCAGTCAGTCCCCTGCTGTAGGGAAGCGCCTGAGAGTGTGTCCTGTGTGACCTGTGTGTCCTGTGTGTCCTCAGTGTGACCTGTGTGTGTCCTGTGTGACCTGTGTGTCCTCAGTGTGACCTGTGTGTGTCCTGTGTGACCTGTGTGTGTCCTCAGTGTGACCTGTGTGTGTCCTGTGTGTCCTCAGTGTGTCCTCAGTGTGACCTGTGTGTGTCCTGTGTGACCTGTGTGTCCTCAGTGTGACCTGTGTGTGTCCTGTGTGTCCTCAGTGTGACCTGTGTGTGTCCTGTGTGACCTGTGTGTGTCCTCAGTGTGACCTGTGTGTGTCCTGTGTGTCATCAGTGTGTCCTGTGTGTCCTCAGTGTGTCCTCAGTGTGACCTGTGTGTGTCCTGTGTGACCTGTGTGTCCTCAGTGTGACCTGTGTGTCCTGTGTGACCTGTGTGTCCTCAGTGTGACCTGTGTGTGTCCTGTGTGTCCTCAGTGTGACGGGCTGAAGACGGAGCTCCAGGAGCTGCAGGTTATGTACGACAGCAGTCAGAGGGAGCGCACCGAGCTGGAGGAGGAGCTGCAGCGCTGCAAGGCTGAGCTGCAGAAGCTAGGGGGGGCTCAGGTGAGGGGCAGACATGAATAATACAATAACATACAGTTGGTATCAGAAGTAGGTAAACTGATGTAAATGCTATATATACAGTATGTGATTGTGTCAGTTTTGTAGTTAGATTTGCATTTGCAGTGCAGGTGTTTTTGTCTTTTAAATGAATGTGAAAATATGAAAATATTCTAGAAATAGTTATGCTATGATGACTACACAATTAAAAAAATGCTTTTTCTTTGCACTCACACTGTCAACCAACACGCCTCACATCACACCTACTGTACCCTGTGTCTGTTGAAACCTTTATATGTGTCTCATACTGTAAAAATCTGTTTTGATATGAACTGACCTGGCCTGTCAGCCCATATCAGTATTTACTGTGGGCATTGGGCTGGGGAACATCCCCCCTGCTGTGTCTGTGTTCTAACTTCTGTGTGAAAGCTGTGCTTTAATACTTTTATCAGACAAAAATACAAAACCTGCAAAAAAGGCATTCAGGCGTCAAGCAGAGAATGCCCTATTTTCAATAACTAAATCCTTTGTAGGTGTTTTATATTTTTCAATTGAGAAAAAGTAATGAAAGGACCGTTGAGATTGCCTTTTTACTTTATTAAGACCTGTTTTGTTCATTTTAATAAGGTGCTGTGTGAAAGTTAACTTGCAGTCAAATCAAATAAGTTGTTCTTACAATAACACTCCTTTTATTTTTCTCTAGTCACAGAGTCGCACTATCATGTGTTGCATAATAAGTGTTTGAAAGCATGGATAGTTTTTATGTGTTTTCAAATGCTCACGGGAAAAACAAAACTGTTAATTTGAACCGTTTGAACCTCATTATCTTAACCATCTTATGCCTTTTGTTTGTCCTCTGGGTTTGACTTTTTTTGCAATCGCAGCACAGTGTGACTGTTCCATTTACAGACCCGAGGCCAATCTGGGGATTTAACTGCATTTCAAAGCCAAGACAGACTTTCTGCAAGTTGATTTTCATACAGTTTTAAAAGGAAATTACAGAGTATTTTCCTACAAAAATACTTTAAAAAACAAACCAAAGAACAAAACCAGTGGTTGAAGAAATGTTAAATACTTTACTGTAATATGGTCCCTTATGTTTTATGAGAAACAAACCGTACTTGCACTCTGTGTTTTGTCTTCATCAGCCTAATGAGATGTGTGCGTCAAACTGTCTACCCGTGCCTGTCTCTGATACTGTCCTTGTCCTCTGAATGTCCATGACCTCTCAGCCTGTACGATCACAAAACATCAAAACAAACTACGAGATGAGGATAGAGAGACAAAAACACCACCATACGCTAGTCACAACATTCATGCTGTATGTCTGTCTTTCTTTGTCACCATTACATCACACGCTGCCAACAAATGCCACACAGCACTGCTCGCACATTATTACACTGAGTTGAAGATGTGTATGTCACCTTAAAGTTATGCTTTGTTTATTTAACAGCAAATGTGAATCGCTCCATCAAAACCCCTCCCTTTTATATCACAGTCATAGACCATGTCACACTTTTGATTTAGAGATTTGTTGTGGTGGTCCATTTGTTTTGTTGTCACACCTTTTTATCTGTGTTTATATATTATTTGGATACTTCAATCCATCCATTCATTCATTCCCTTCATTCCCATTGTATTGTGTTTGTTTTTATTCCCTCCTCAGAGATTCATCCATCCGTCTGAGCACCCTGTTCTCTCCATCCCCTTCATAGGAATGATTGTAATATTGGCTGTGGTCTGGTGCTGGTTGTCGGAGCTGGCGTCCCAGAGGGCAAGGTATGGGAGGAGCTTATCTCTATCTGATGCATTATGCTAAGTAAGGCTCTTACACACTGATAACATAAAAACACATTTTCTGCCAGGCCTTATCTTGCTATGCAGATAGTTTTGCTTCTATTTGCTCAGGTGTTGAGATATCCGTTTTTGAGTCTTACCCCAAAAACAATAAGTGGAAAAATGTTGTTCCTGTTTACTCTGGATTATTCACAGAAACTATCAGTAACAGAAACAGTTTTTATAGGTACTATACTGTAGAGAGAAAGTCTATTCTGTGAATAATCCAGAATATTAAGGATACTGTTTTTACGTTAAGACGTGTAATTGGATTTTTATATTTTTAAAATTCACCTCACTTTCATTTGGGTTGAAGGAAAAATATCTCAAAACCTGAGCATGGCATCTGCATGGCTCGATACTGCCAGACGTAAGTAAGAAAATATGTTTTTGTGTTATTTAGATGGACTGACCATTTAATATAAAAACATTTTCAAGATTCATTTGGAGTGGTGGTTGGTATGGGAGGGTCTAAACTGAAGAAAAAGCCAAATTTGCCTGAAGTGAATAAAGGTAGATAATAACATTAAACATTAATGGAAGGTGGACGTGGGACGGGTGGGCAGTTTGGCAAATTCGAATAAAATATGACTTTAAATGTAAATGTGCTGTTTTGCCAATAATTAGATAAGAAAACGCCTTCAATGTTCAGGTCGACTATGACCCTTTTTTAAATGTTATTTCATGCAACAAGGCCCTAAAATCTGCATAAAAACAATACTAGCAATTTTTTCTGTTTTGGTGGTTTGAAGATCTCCAAAACATTGTTACATATTTGATCACATTTTTGATGATTGAGTTTGAAGAGATATTAAATAGAAAGGTAAACAAACACCTTCAAAATAAAAATGTGAATGTAGATTTTGTGGTTTTGAATGGATTCCAAGTAAGGTTTTGGATTAACTATGAAGGCTTGAAACAGGCGTAAACCGATAGCCTGGCGCTGTCCAAAATAAAAATATATACTTACTAGCACATCTGAAGCTCAGTAATTAACACGTTGTTCGTTTAATCTGTACACACAAATAATATAATAACAACAATTTGTGGTATTTGGGGGCGCCAAGAGCCGTAAATTGTGGGCCGGTCGCTGTAACTCTCTGGTGTTTGGTATCACCACAATCAATGAAGACAGCATTTGGGAGGACGGGTAAACTTGGTTATTTATTTAACCACCCTTAAACCACAAATTCTTATTTAAAGTAGTTTAAAAACGATTTGTGTATGGATTCAACAACCAGGATGCATACTTTTATATGGAGTTTACGAGATGCTTGTAGGAGGACATTTATTTTTGAATTTCAGAGAGAGCTAAGCTAGCTGTTTCCCCTTGCCTCAGTTTGTATGCTAAACTACGCTAATCCCCTCCTGTCCCCAGTTCCAGAGAATGGTAACACTTTTATCATCTAACTCTGTACAAATTGAATCAGCATATTTCCCAAAATATTAAACTAATCCTTAGCCTAATACATGTTATCTGTGCCTGAGGAATAGCCTCTGCTGACTCTTAACACCACTATTTTCCTGTCTTCCTTCAGGGGAGTGAGGTAGGTTGGAACTCCATTTTGACTATCACTGCGGCCACAGCAGTGCTGCTGATGATGACTCGCTTGTTGAGAGCTCTCGTCCGATGTTGATTGGATGGGCAACATCTGCACAGCGACAGACGTCTGCTTCAGTCCAGCTCTCTCCTGCCGCGTCTGTACACTGAACTGGAATTCTCTAAAAGTGAGCTGACAGCCGTGTAGTAGAAAAGGTTGTCGCTAATAGGAAGATACATGCACTGAGAACGATGCACTCAGTCTCATTTGAGGTTGAGGACGATGAAGAGTTGACCTGCAGAGAGCCAACAGAGGACTGATCTCACTCCACTAAATGTTGTGCTTTGTCTCTCCTCCTCTGTGTCTGTGAATATTATGTTTCTCTCCTTTTAGCTAACAATGTGATAAAAATGAAGGTTTTGATTTTTAACGTGCACCAAGTGGTTTTGGGTTTATTTATCCATTATTTATTTATTTGTTTGTTTGGATATTGTTCATAGATGTCGCTGATAATAATGAAGAACATGGAGTATAGGCATTTGATGCACTGAAATCCCTGAAATGTACATACAGTATGCCCTTTAAATGTTAATACAAAGAGCAGTTTGACATTTTATGTGAACGATTTGACTTAAAATGGTTGCCTTCCTTTGAATAAATTCTGCTTCTGGATTGAATGTCGCAAAATCTGCATGATTTAACAACATGCCAACATTACCAACTATTCTGCCACCATTATTCTGCCAAACTTAACTTTGGAATATCAAATTGATGTCTTTCGATTGCTAAGACAAATGATATGCAGTTACAATGAGAACAATTGTAAACAACTGTCAATCCAAGCCCAGAGCAGCGAGCTCTTCTTCACATTATTGTTATTCTTATTTCTCCAGGCTCGGTCACTTCCTGTCTTGTGTCTGACTTCCACTTTCCTATTTAATTATCAATTTAACCGAGACGCCAGAAAGTCTGCAAAAGTTTCTGATTCATCTCACCTGCCCACAGCTTGATTTGAATTTCAGTTATCTTACGCCCACAGCTACATTGTTACACTTACAAAATGTTCGCTGTAGTTTTTCTATGTGCTATTAAAGATATCCCAGCAACTTTGGGAGCGAATCTTAGGAGGCTCAAGCTATAATATTGTTATATTTTTGATCATTTCAATGTGGAGAAATAAGCTTTTGTTCCTCTCCAGCAGGAAATGGCTAGTGAATTGTTATTTAGATTTATGGGGATCGCAGGTTGTTCCAGGTACTCGGTGTAAAATGTCCGCCAGCATCTCCTTGTTTACTGACGACATACTTTATGTAACAAACTGCAGAACAGATAAACACCAGTGGACATTCGGCTACACTTAAATTGATCTACTGTTGTGACTGAGGTGACGATTGGTGTTAGTTGTGAGGGCATTTTAGCAATTAATATGGTTACAAAATATTTAAATAGGAAGTTGTCAGGACATGTTTGTTAAGGCAGTCAATACAAAACATAAATATGTATATGTGGAAGGACTCTGATTATTGTTTATATTTGTGAAACGTATTTTTTTGGTGAAAATAATTAAGGTTTAAAAAAAGCATGCTAGAAAACATTTAGAAGCACAATATATCATTTAAGTTACTTTGTATTCCATGTAAATAGTTATGACATAAAGTACTATGGGAGAGATATTTCTTAAATCCATTTGTACTCGCTTTGTAGAAAGTGAATTCTATTTTGAAAGAGCTTCGTATATTTGATAGCCATATTATATGCTGTGTAAATGTTTAGTTATGGTGACGTTATTCAGAACTGCTTTCATTACTAATCTTTTTCAGTACCTCTTTGTTGAAAGGTTGTGTAGTCATTGCATGCATTTCAATTGCATTTTACCTTAGTTGCTTGAAAGACCAATTTAATTCAGAAATGAATTAAAAGTCTTTGCTGACACATTTGTCATTAAACAAACTCCTGATAAGCAATGCCTGAGCAATTGTATTTCTATTTAGGAAAATGAACAAAGGTAAAGATGAGCCACTGGACTGCAAATGCTTCACTGTCTATTCAAAAATATATCAGCAATATAAATTAAATTCCCATTGACTGCAATGGTACATGTTATAATTATTTTCATGATTTCCTGAATATTATCTTTATCATAGTTTCACAAGCTTCTATATTGCACTGTGTTTCTCAGCTTGTTGCTTTACATATTGTGGTTTTCAATATAGTTTGTGGCTATTTTGTTACATCGAGGTCTATTTTGTACTGTAATGACTTGAGAAAATAAATATAACTCCCCCACGTGATGTCTGAGTCTTTTCTTTTCTTGGATGGTGTCCTCACCGTCAGTCACAGTTTTAGAGTTAAGGATATTTCTGGTTCTCATTCATGAAGTCACTACCAGTCAACCTGAGTGACAACCGTCTCTCAGCTGGGATTACATTTCACGGGTTGTATGGATATTAATAACCTTCACTGCAGAGACGTGACATAACTCACAGACACGGTCTCCTTACAGATGGCAGGAACTGGCGTGTCAACGTTGTCGATGGGCCCCCTAAACTACACTCATTACTCCATTGCCACGACATGGGTCACTAAGTTCAAGTGTGTCTAATTAACTAAAAGTAGCGTGGATGTGCCGACGTAGTCATGGGGTACAGTTAGCTTAACCCTCATTGAGCAACCATCTGTCACTTTAAATTAAATATTAAAGTAAATTATTCCCAACAGATTCTGAATCAGGTTTCTGTGTCATTCTGAGTTATGGCTAAATAAATACAACAGTCTTTACAGTCTTAATGTCAGAGCCAGATCACCAGGGAAACCTAATTAAGTGGGCCTTGGCCTCAGGAATATCTGTTCAGCAAATTCACCCCAAATCCCTTCTTAAATATTTAATAGATTCACCTGATAGACTAACAGGGAAAAAGCTAATTAGAAAACTTGGAAGGCTGAGTGTGAGAAGCCATAGGCTGGGGATTAAATGCCAAGTATACAGTGACAAGGTCTATGTAAATCTGTGCTTTGGTTTTTAATTTAGTTTACACATACTTTATACTTTCTATCTTATGTCCAGCTGCAGTCGTTCTTAACCACGCATGGCATCCATGAAAAGTTTCAGTCTGGCTTCAAACCCATGCACAGTACTGAAACAGCCCTTTTAAGAGTTTTTAATGATCTGCTCCTAGCCGCCGACTCAGGTAGCTCAGCTGTCCTGGTGCTGTTAGACCTGACAGCTGCCTTTGACACTGTGAACCTGAACTGTTGTAACAACATCCATAACATTCATCTGCTACTTAGTAATTATTTATCTATTTATCTAATATATCATTCCAATAGCTTGCATATAGACTCTTATTTCACTATTTCACTTTTTTTCTTTTTGTATTTACTTTTTAATATTTACTTGCACTATATTTTTCTGTTTTTCTGTATTATTGTGTTGCACTGTTGGAGAAGCCTGTGACCTAAGATTTTCATCGACATAACTACTCTGTAGCTATGTTCGTATGACAAATAAAGAACCTTGAACCTTGAACCTTGACCATAGCATCCTGTTGTCACGGCTTGAACAGTCCGCAGGCATCACAGGCTCTGCCCTTGCATGGTTCAGGTCCTACCTGACAGACCGTAGCTTCTCAGTGCAGCTAGGTGCCTTCTCCTCTGCTAAAGCCCCTCTTACCTGTGGGCTCTATCCTGGAACCCATCCTCTTTTTACTGTACATACTGCCCCTAGGTTCAATTCTCACTAAACACAATATTCCCTTCCACTGCTACGCCGACGATGTACAGATCTCTCTGCCTCTCAAAGCAAATGTCAAACACTCACTACAGCAGTTGATGAACTGCTTGATAGAGATAAAATCCTGGCTGAGCAAAAACGTTCTCAACCTCAACGAGAGCAAGACTGAGGTCATCTTTTTTGGACCCCAACCTCCAGCCTCTCCGGTTGATATTCTGGGCTCTCTCAATGAAAAAATCCTCCCCTCTGTCATGAACCTTGGAGTGACCTTCACTAGCACTTTTAAGTTCGACAAGCAGGTCAGCACCGTAGTCAAATCCTGCTTTTTTTAAATAAGACTATTGGCCAAGACCAAGTCGTATTTATCTTTTAAAGACCTAGAAAGGGTTATTAATGCCTTTGTTACCTCAAGACTGGACTATTGCAACGCTCTGTATGTGGGTATGGACCAGGCCTCAATTAAACGCCTGCAGCTAGTCCAAAATGCAGCTGCACGTCTTCTGACTGGCCACAAAAAGCATGACCACATCACCCCAATTCTAGCCTCACTACACTGGCTTCCAATTCGGTTCCGAATTGATTTTAAAATCCTTTTATTCGTTTTCAAAGCCCTAAATGGGCTGGCTCCGGCCTATATAGCCAAACTCCTCCAGCGCTACACCCCAGCCAGAGCTTTAAGGTCAGCTGAGCAGCTGCTGCTGGTAGTGCCCAAGACCAGGTTCAAAACCCGAGGTCACCGAGCCTTCGCAGCAGCTGGCCCCAGGCTCTGGAATAGTCTGCCCCTCCATGTGAGGTCGGCCCAGACACTAGGGGTTTTTAAATCCTCACTAAAAACACACTTTTTCTATCTGGCCTTCTAGTCAGAGCGGAGCATGACACCTGACTATTCCCTGTGTTTTTGTTTTTTATATTTCTGTTGTAAATTATTGTCTTTTATTGTGATTGTAGTAATGTGTTTTTATTACATGTACAGCACTTTGGCTCGACCAAAAATCGCTTTTAAATGTGCTATATAAATAAAACTTGATTTGATTTATCAAGTTAGGATTATGTGTATCAATGAAAAGATAAATCAAAGCTATCAAAATCACATTAAAAAAATCATTTACACACAGTTTTCTCGAATACTGAATAATCAAATACATTTTGAAGTTCTTCTGCTTTACTTGAGAAATGTGATATTATGGTACTTTGAAAACCCCAACTCTGTTCCTGTCAAATACAGGCATAAAATGGCCAAAAGTTCTGTTAAAATTAAAAATCTTTGCTGCATTGTAATGGCAAATTGCACCTTCTAGTTTTTAAACAACTACTGTACAAAACAATTTAACTTAGTTTAATTGTAACAGAATGTATGATCATCCAATAAAATATAATGCTGTAGATAAACCTACCCAGTAATATACGGTAAGATGCTCCACGTTATATCTACAGAAATAATGCACACACAGGGATACATAAATATGACAAAGTGACACTGACAAGAATCAAAAGGACTTGTACAATTTGATGGCTTGTTCATTTGAAATACGGAATTATTGCCATCCATGTCTTACAACCCTAAAAGATGAAAACATTTTTGAAATACCAGTATTAAAGTTTATTTCCATATACTAAAAAAATATATTTTGGGGGGAAATATTCTGATAAGCATAAAATGGAAAAAAAAGGTTGAAAATCTTCAAAGTGCTTCATCACACAGTGAGAGATAAACACGGGGGACCCCTGGCAGTGCGCAGACGGAGCGTCCTGAGAATGCCTCCAGCATGTGTCACAGTGACTCTTACCTCCCACCATCGAGGTCGCTGCTGGCATCTGGTGTCACCGACTGCTGAGTCACAGCAGCCTGTCAGCCCCTGAACCTGCAGCAACACAACATGTATTGGAAATGACTCATTTTGTTTACAGATGATCAATTTTACTATGCGCACAGGCTGTCAACTGTCTCAGAGTATTTCTGTACACAGCCTCATCTTCGATCAATGCACCCTGTCATGTTGACACAGTTGGAGGTGACACTAATTTGCTTTCAGTCAATTTACGAAGTCAGTTTGTCCTTTCTTGATAAGTAAAAAAAAAAGAAAAAGACGATCTTGTGGCCTGACAGGCATTTTAATGTGAAAATTGAGCAATACATTCTGAATGTAGTGAGTTAAAAGGCAATAACCCACAGTTGTTGTTGTTGGGAAATTAACTAAACAATATATTTAACTACCATGGTTTTGCTTGATGGTGCATTAACATTCATATAAAATATAAATAAACTGTTTTTCTTCAATATCAAGTATCTTTCCATAACCTTCCCTGAGTTTGTAGTGACCTTTGCTTGTCTACACTGAGATGCATTTCACTCAGGGTTGGCAGATAGCTGTCAAACACACGTAATGCACTCATCATCTTTATCAGGGTGACCTCAATCCTTTAAAATGTTACCCTCCAAGGCCTCAGAGTTTACAATTCCACTTTTCTTTTACTTTTATCCTCTGTAAAAACGTTGTTGTTGGGGGGACAGAGGGACCACCTCACCTCTCACTTTCTTTTCTTAGCTCAATTGTTCAGACACTTGGATCCTGAGCATGACACACATTCGCAACAATCATCAAGTCCCCGGCCGGCCCCCAGCAGCCCAAATAGGAGCGCCTAAAAATAAGCAGCATGCCACAACTGTTGCGCTGTCTGGCCAATCACGGCCCCCTCTCCCCCGTAAACCGAGCCCCACTCCCCTTATTCTCCAGGATTATAGAGTATGATCACAGAGGCTGAGTGACGCGGCCCTGGGTCCTTTATATACCCAACTCTTTCCTCGCTCAGCAGTCAAGTTAAACACGCTCGAGTCAACTTTAACAGTGCAGCTCAAGCTCACCTGCCGCGAGACTTCATTTTTCTAAAACCGACATCCTCCTCGGAGCTATAAGAGAGGAACGACTTCACAAGAGGGTGCCAATTTAAAAAAAGCGGACGACCAGCTGCCTTGCCCATTGTCCATCGGATGTTTTAATCCATCACTGTCTTGACATAAGTGGTTTCTTCGCAAGTACATCCGAAAAATCTCTAGGCTGCTTTTTGAACTCTCCAAAAGGGTGAACTTTCCTCCGCGAGAGCGCGCTTGCCGTCCTCCTGCTAAAGTTTTCTGCGCACAATTCAACACTTAAGTGTCACCGAGGTATAAAAGTGGACACGGAAAACGCCACCATGATGAGCAATAACTACAGCGACGACCAGCCGCCTCCACAGTACTACCAGGCCACAGACTTTGGGGAAGAAGAGGACGACGAGATGCCAGCCGGGGAGAAGGACCTGGCCGAGGACGCGCCCTGGAAGAAGATCCAGCAGAACACCTTCACCAGGTGGTGCAACGAGCACCTCAAGTGCGTCAACAAGACCATCACCGATCTCCAGAGGGAATTTACTGATGGGCTGAAGCTAATTTCACTCCTGGAGGTTTTGAGCCAGAAGAAAATGTACAGAAAGCACCACATCAGACCCAACTTCCGCCAGATGAAACTGGAAAATGTGTCTGTGGCACTGGAGTTTCTGGAAAGGGAGCATATCAAACTGGTTTCCATTGGTAAGTTGAATTGTTGGCTTGTGAAGAAAACACACTGTTAAATTACCTAAAGGGCAATATATAAATAGTTACCAAGCTACATTAGATAGGAATCAGTTGTAAAAATGTATGACAGTTATTGATAATCTCCTTAATAAGATGTTGTGGTTCAATATTTAAAAGCTGAACCATGACCACATATCTTTGGATATTTTTAAATGTATCACACACCCACATTGTGTGGCTGCTCTCTTTGCATGCTATCAGCCCATGTGTCAGTCAGCAGTGAGACATGGGTTTCACAGGCCCCTGGAAAGCTGCATGCAGCTGGGGTCATCAGCTTATTGGAAAGTTACTGCAGAGGTGCCACTGAGGTCATTAACTTGAGTCAGGGCCAAGGACTGAAAGCTCTATAATATTCTCATAAGCATTATCCTGCTGCAGCAATGTGGTAAACTATGAGCTGGAAATTTGCTAGGTCTGTGCTAATGAAAATGACACAATTTATACCTGTGGACGGCAGTCACACACACACACACCAGGGCTATACACAAACAGGCACACATCTCTGTGAGGTCAGGGGTCACAACGACTCAATGAGGCTCCGTGCTGACAGCATATTGCTGTCCTGAGCCATCAGCAGCTCGTGTGAGGTGAGGATTAACTCTGGATGGATTTGGGGATCAGACTGTGCTACGGATAGCTGAAGTTACAGTAAATTGTTGTGGATAGATGTGTCACACACAAAAGTCAGAAATAGACTTCACCCCACAAGAGCGTACAGAATGCCACCTCTTAGAAATATTTTACAACTGGCGAGAAACTAGTAGCCTTATATGAAAAGCCATAAAGGAGAAAGGTTATTAAAACTTTGACAGGGTATTTTTCTGTTTTGGTGACTGATGATCTCTGCCACACACTGGAGAGAAATTCCCGGCATGGCTGAGGCTTTGGCCGGCGGACTGTGAAGGCCACAGTGTGTCCACCGCCATACACTGAGTTATATTTGATTGGTGTGTGACATGAGGGCGTCAACCAGTATTTTCATTGTTAACTCAATTATTAGTTTCGTATTTTGTTCTTCAAATGATTAGTTCTCAGTGTTTCTTAAGTGACGTCCTGGCTGTCCTTTTTCCTAAATACTTAGAGATAATCTTATTACTCTCAAAGCGGAGTAAAGAAACCATAACATATTTAAGAATCTCTGAATTTTGACTTTTTTTCTTAATTTTATTTTTCATTCTGTTAAATCCATTACCAAAATAGTCTGTGATTAATTTTGTATTTGACAAACAGTTTAATCAGAATAATCTAATATTTGTTTCAGTTTTCAATAGGAAGTTCAAATCTCAGGGTCCTGGTTAAAGGAGGGCAAAGGTCACCATCACAGTTCATCTCAAAGTGTGCAGTGTGTGTCTATGATAGTGCCTCTGGGACTAAATATGTTACTGGCAGTATTTCCCCCGCTGTACTGACAAACACAACAGGTCCAAAGGAAACAGGTCGTGATAACAGAAGTCCTGGCATTTTATTTCCCAGAAGCCTCTCCCTCCATGCGGCATTAGTGTGGCCCTCTTAAGATAATGGCTGTCTCATTACAGTGACCTGGAGACACTTAAAAAAAAAAATCACCTCAGGCTTAGTCACACATGTGTCACACTATGAAACTAGATACCATCTGATGGATGTCTCTTTGAGCACACAGTTGCCCCTAAATCAGGACACGGGAGGATCAAAACCAACACACTGTGCCACGTCGTGCCACCTGCCTGCACCAGTCAAACAGTGACACATCAAACACTTCCCTCTGATAGGAGGCAGTCATCTATGAAGAGACACGTAGTCGTAAAAAACAACCTCTCAATAAACAACTGGCATCAAAGTCCCTTTGTTATTAAAGTCTTACTGAATTAAGTGGAGTGTATCACATAAGATTATTCGATTAGTAGATATTAAAGTCAAACGCTCCTTAGAGGTTTTCTTGTTTAAATGGCTGAACACCTAAATGAAGGTGGATGTGAAATAGCCTATTTGACAAACTTTTCCTCAGAGACCTTCAGGAAATGAGCTGCGTGCTCGCTGTCAATGAATCTAATCTACAAACTATTTGATTGATCACACTGTTGCGCTACAAGTTTTGGACGTAATTGAAATCCAAGTGGAGTTTTATGCAGAGAGGGACCACTTCCACACATCCTCAGCTGTCACTGTCTTCAGAGTGCCATTGTGACTAGATGACAGATTGTCAGGGGTCCTCAGCCAGACAGCTGTCTGAAAGAAAGGGGCTCGGGGGAAGCAGAGAGCAGCATTAAATTCTTGTCTCCTCAGCAGTCAATCATCATTGTTTATATTTCTGATCCTCTCTGTAGAACAGCATGGGAAGACTAGTCTGATAAAAATACATTTAGGTTTAGATCTTAGGACTTGCCTATGTGAAACCATTTACTATTAGAGTGTAGTGCCCTCACCAATGAAATGCAGTTAACTAGTATATAATAAAGAAGTGTAGGACATGGTGCATGGTGTGAACATTTTGGAAGTTTTAAACCTCATGTTTGTCTCTACTGTCCAACTACAGATAGCAAAGCCATTGTGGATGGGAATCTAAAGCTGATCCTGGGTCTTATCTGGACTCTCATCCTCCACTACTCTATCTCCATGCCCATGTGGGACGACGAGGATGAAGAGGAGAGTAAGAAGCAGACCCCCAAACAGCGCCTGTTGGGCTGGATTCAGAACAAGGTGCCCCAGCTGCCCATCCACAACTTCAACCGTGACTGGCGGGACGGCAAAGCCCTGGGAGCTCTGGTCGACAACTGCGCCCCTGGTAAGAAGTGTGTGGTGTCACCAGCTGAGCCTACAGGCTGGGTGGAGTAAGTGCTGAGTCAGACTACGTGCCTGGCCTGTTGAGGGCTTGTTGTATAGTGGTTTTCCTTGGTTGCTATGGAGGTTGAGGTCAGGCATGTGTCAGAAACAGTATCACCTTCTCAGGAGATTTCGTCTCCTTTGCTCCTCATATAGAAACGAGGACTGTATTTCACCCACACACTTCACAGCACAAACACACACACACACACACAGATTCAGATGTCAGTGTGTTAGCTGTCTCTGGAGAGCAGGTAGTGTCAGTAGGTTGTAGAGGGGTTGCTGATGGCCGGGGGACGTCCCTGCCAGCTGTCCCACAATGACTGAAGCATTCCTCTTACTGTTTCGGGCCCTGAGGCACAAGCCCTGCTTTAGTGTTTATAGCCTTGCTGCTACACAACACCCCCAAATTTGGGCACCATTCCTCCTCCTCTGTCAGGGGGGATGCTTGGCTCCGCATCAAAATGCAGAGTTATCTGTCACAGGGAGGTGCCTAAGCCACAGATCCAAGGGCCACGAGGCCACAGTTTGAGCCATAGCCAGTTCAGGCTTCTGCTTCAAACATTGAACATCAGAGTCCTATCCGCGCTGTGCATCACAGAGTGAAGGTGGAGGAGTAACAAGAGGAGTGCAAAGCTCCGACTTTCACTGTGTTTATATGAGCCATTGATCTGTGGAGATGCATCTTTCAAACACTGTGCAGCAGCACTGACCATACAAGGTTCTGTTCTTTCATCAGCTATTACCAAACAGCAGGGTTACTGACGAAACTCACTCCGTTCTGAAAAACACACAAGCTCTGCTTTCAATGCAGATACACAAAAAAACAAGTTAATTGGCCAGACCAGGAATACATAAATGTTTTATCTGACAGGCAGACACAGTTTCTGTTCATATATACAATCTATGGCATACGTCCTGCTTCTTGGGGTATTGCAGTGATGTTGCATTATGAACTTTGGGGCTCTGGGTTAACTCCAGAGCTGACATCACTTTGAAAAGCACAGATTGTTCATGGCAACATGTTAA
Organism: Trematomus bernacchii; assembly: GCF_902827165.1. Taxonomy (NCBI): domain Eukaryota; kingdom Metazoa; phylum Chordata; class Actinopteri; order Perciformes; family Nototheniidae; genus Trematomus; species Trematomus bernacchii. The sequence continues at coordinate 679,131 of NW_022987735.1, read as the reverse complement.
AAGGCCCACCCTGGTGCCTCCCAAGTGACATACACTCCCTTGCAGATGCATGTTAACTCAACCCTGTTAATACTGTGTGCCCGTGTCAATAATAATTGGATGATAGTATTCTATGGTGTGCCTGTACAGGCCTATTGAGTGAGTGGCCACTCCATCAGCAACACTAATCCAATTTAGGCATTAGCAGCATGGAGGAGGCTAGCTACAGCCCTAGTGAAAGGGCTAGTGCTTCTTGAGCGATAGAACAGCGTAAGACCTTTATTGTCACACTTCATAGGAGCAGAGCAGTGTGGGTAAGGTCATGCATGTTGTAGTTGAAGGTGTTAGACAGATAGTAGTGACAGCCCAAGTGCCCTTATTATAGCAACAGTGGTGTAACACTGACTGCATTGTGCAGGATTGTCTAATCTTCCTGTTTGCTCTCCGTTAGGTTTGTGTCCTGACTGGGCAGAATGGGACCCCAACCATCCTGTGGAGAATGCCAGAGAAGCCATGCAACAGGCTGACGACTGGCTGGGTGTGCCTCAGGTAAGATTCATGATGGATGTTGCTGACAAAGTGCTTTTTAGTTTGCTTCAGTTAATCTGGGTGTAGTTGATCTCACAGGACAATACAACAAGACAAGCATGTCTCGTTTCTACCTTCAGGTGGCAACATAGTCCATACTCAATGGAAATACATTCAGCAAGCACAAGTCATTACCATGCAATTAAAATGGAGCACCAAGAAACATTTGCAAATGAAAACTCACCACATGTACAGACACTGGTGCGGCAACACTGAACTGAAAAAAGGCAGTACTGTGTATGAAATGGAGCCCAGTGTTTTCCAGGGAGATCATGCTGGAGGGTGTCATGAAATATTTATTACCCATCACACTTCCAATATTTCCATTCACTTTATTGTAGCTCTCAGTATGCGAGTTTGTAGCTTTATTGAGTAGTTCGTGAATTTGTGGGGGTATGAGCTTTCTGAACACCTCCCGAGCCAGCCGCTGAATCAGAGGTGTGCGCTCATCAGAATACCAATGTGAACAGAGCGGGGGTGCAATATTTCCACTCCCATTTGTAAAACTCTGAGTCTCCGTATTGTAATGTGCTCGATGTAGGTTGTTTACTTGTTGGTCTAAGGCACGGGGTTAGCTGTTCTCCATGAGGCTTAGAATTGGTAAGATAGCTGGGTGGGAGGAGGGGGTGTATGTCATGTATGCAGACCTGGGGGCTGGAGTGCAGTGTGGTGGTGTTAAGGAGATGTGGGAAAATTCTGGCTCAGGATAAATCCGCCTGGCTGGCTTATTGAGGGCAACAATCCTTAACCCTGCTGTCCTGGGGTTAAATATAACCAGCGCCGTGCATGGCTTTGTGCCACGTTGTGATAGACAGGCAAACAAGTGCCGGAAGGGAGCGAGGAGTCAGTAGTGGGGGGAATAAATAAATGTAATCCTTGTTAAATCCTATTGCACTATGCTTAATAAGGGAACGCTTTATAAAGAGTAAACCATACCCTTCTTACAGTTCAAAATACTCTTAACTTAAACATAAAATGGGTAGGATGTTACATGAAAACTGAGCTTGACCTTATATGTTGACTGTACTTTTCAATCAAAACACAATACACATTATTAACCTCTGATATGCTGGTTGTCTTTTTGTGCTGCAGGTGATTGATCCCGAGGAGATTGTGGACCCAGATGTGGATGAGCAGTCTGTGATGACCTACCTGTCTCAGTTCCCCAAGGCCAAACTGAAGCCCGGCGCTGATCTCAGGCCTAAACAGCTTTTCCCAAACAAGGCCAAAGCCTATGGACCTGGTGGGTAGCCACGAACAACTGCATAGTTTTAAAAAGTTCATATTAACAGTATACATGTATATGGAATAATGTATAACTACTCAGTCCTGAAAAACAGGGCATGGATAGTATACCTAGGGGATAATAAAAGTTAGAAAGCTTTTTCACACTTTTTAGTTGGTGTGCCACTGTGTTGCAGAATATATTACTAGATCCTGTGTCTCTGTATTTACATTACAGGTATTGAGCCCCATGGCAACAAGGTACTGCAACCAGCTGTGTTCACTGTGGAAACTCTGGAAGCTGGCAGTGGGGAGGTCCTGGTCTATGTGGAGGATCCTGAGGGACACAAAGAGGAGGCAAGTTATACAAAAAGCCTGCAAGTCAACTCACACAATCTTGCTAAGTTGCAGAGTTTTGCAAAGTAAGTCTAGCATCTAATCTTAAATGTAACCCTCTCTTACTTTGTCTTCTTATTCTCCAGGCTAAGGTTAAACCCAACAAGGACAAGAGCAGATCATACACTGTCACCTATCTTCCCAAAGTTGAAGGTGTTCACAAGGTAAGAGCAGGTCCACACATCACTCAGCACGACACGGTCAAATAACTTTAAATAAAATTGTCTTAACTTTGTCTTGCTTTTGTCTCTTTAGGTGAAAGTGCTGTTTGCTGGTCAGGACATTGACAAGAGTCCCTACACAGTGAATGTAGCGAAGGATTTGGGCGACCCCAGCAAAGTACATGCCAGGGGACCAGGTCTGGATGCTACAGGCAACGTGGCCAACAAACCCACCTACTTTGACATCTACACAGCTGGTTAGTACATGACCATAACAAGCGTCAATAACAAGCATGTGATCTGATGAGAGGCTTGCAGTATTTTCAAACAAAGTAAAAATAAACTGTAAAATATTCTTAGGGAACTGAAGATAAATCATCCTTCAATCTGTGATAATTCTTTTTCTCCTGTCACACTCAGGTGCTGGTAATGGCGATGTAAGTGTGGTAATCATCGATCCTCAGGGCAAAAAGGACACCGTGGAGCTCATCCTGGAGAATAAGGGCGAAAGTGTTTTCCGTTGCACCTATCGTCCCATGCTTGAAGGGCCTCACACCATCCACGTACTGTTTGCAGGCCAAGAGATCCCCAAGAGCCCTTTCACTGTCAACATCGCAGAGGGTGAGCCATCTGTCTGTGTCGTCAATTAGTGTCAGACAAACCAGATTTCTTATCATGCTGTTAATGTCAGGGTGATCTATCAATCACAATCTAGTCATTTTTATATTCCCTGGGAACACTCACCCAGTATAGACCGTAACCATTCCTATCTGTCATTTTTAGCTCCTCCAGTTGCTCCTCTGCAGATAGCCCCTCAGTCAATGCACACACCCCCTGGAGCGAAGGGTGGAAAGGGGGTACCCCCCCATAAACCCGGCCGCCCAAGTTAGTATGGTTTCCTGGGAGGAGCTTGTGCCAGTTGCTAAGCCAGAACCGCCCAAACATTTTCTCTTTGCCACGCCCTGCAGATTGTGCTTTCTGTAAGAATAGAGTGCCACGGCTCAACGCCGTGCTTGGTCGCCTGCTCCAACTTCTTGCGTCCTGTAGCTTGATGATTTTGTTATGTTCCGAGAGAGAGGAAATGCAATGTGGAACAGATTTTCCCATCTTGCATTTCTGTCCACGTTCTTCTTTGTTAAATGTCTTTGCTCTTCTGTTGACATGTTTGTTTATCACATCTACGTTTGCATCAACCAGCATTTGATTTAAGTCAACATTTTGGAGTGGCTGACTGAAATGTTGTCAGGCTATTGAGCATTCTGCATTTTAGTATTATGTGCTGCAACACGCTTTCTGATTGCAGGTTCTGTCTGTCAAACTTTAAGGAATCCCAACTGCATTGGATATTTTAATTTCTTTGCTACTAACATTGCTGTAAAATGCTTGATATTATCGGTTGCTTTGCTAAACATTTCTCTCTAAGACTTTTTGTTATTCCTTTCAGCAATAAACCCAAATGCATGCCGAGCTACAGGCAGAGGCCTTCAGCCCAAAGGCGTGAGGGTAAAGGAGGTTGCAGACTTCAAAGTTTTCACCAAGGGAGCTGGCAGTGGATCACTGAGCGTCTCAGTCAAAGGACCAAGTGAGTCAGACAGCTTTCTCCTCTTTGCATCACTCGTCCTCATACATCTTTACGACTATTCACTTTGTTTGGGTTTTTATCTGAAGGGTAACATTCTCATATATGATAAACTAAAAGCATAAAATGTCTCTACGCCTTGATAAGAATCCATGTTCACTTTATTCTTCCTCCTCAGCTGGAGCAGAGGAGCAAGTGAAAGTGCGAGATGCAGGAAACGGTGTGTATGAATGTGAATATCTCCCACTTAAGCCTGGTAAATACACAGTGAGCATTGCCTGGGGAGGCCAGCCCATCCCACGCAGGTAAGGTCCAAAAGCTGCCTTAAGCTATTCCTTAACAATTCACATTCACATTTGTAGTTGGTTATATTGTGTAATCTTGTGTACTGCAGCCCCTTCGAAGTGGAGATTGGTCAGGAGGCAGGTTTTCAGAAGGTGAGGGCCTGGGGTCCTGGTCTGAAGACTGGCATGGTGGGAAAATCGGCTGACTTTGTTGTAGAGGCTATCGGCACTGAAGTTGGAACTCTAGGTGAGATATTTGCTAATAATATCAGCTCTTTCAGAAGAAAAGTGGATCCAAAAAAAGAATTCTCACTGTGAAACCTTTATTCTTGATGTTTAGGCTTCTCCATCGAAGGCCCATCACAGGCTAAGATTGAGTGTGATGATAAGGCGGATGGCTCCTGTGATGTGCGCTATTGGCCCACTGAGGCCGGTGACTATGCTGTCCACGTCATTTGTGATGACGAGGACATCAAAGACAGCCCCTTCATGGCCCACATCCTTCCTGCTGCCAATGATGTCTTCCCTGAGAAGGTAATTCCCACTCACTGAAATATACATCATATAAAAGCAGGTTGCCATATTCTCAACAAATACATTAAAACAACAACATGTTGCAGGTGAAAGCATTTGGTCCAGGCCTGAAGCCAACTGGCGTCATTGTGAACAAACCGACTGAATTCACCATTGATGCCACCATGGCGGGGAAAGGTCACCTCAAGATATACGCACAGGTATGGGTAGAGAGCCAGTTTGTGAAATCTTCATTGATTATTTATGGGAACACATCATTGATGTTGCATGTAAAGAGCAGATCTGACATGCTTTTGTACCCACAAAGGACGCTGAAGGCAGCACCATGAACATCAAGATAACTGACAAGGGAGACGGCACATATATTTGTGTGTACACCCCTGTCAAGTCCATTAAACACACCATCATCATCACCTGGGGGGATGTCAACGTGCCCAACAGCCCCTTCAGGGTAAGACAAATGACAATATACTAGCACACACACACACACACACATATACAGTATATATATAACATTGCTCCATTTTAAATTCAGTCAATTAAATATAATGATACTCGAGCAATTATGGATGAAGTAAGAGTACTGCAGCAGTTCTACTTGAACCAACTGCTTTTGCTTAAAGTACGATGTGAATTCATTAGGTGCTGGTTGGAGAGGGTTGTCATCCCGATAAAGTCAAAGTCTATGGGCCCGGAGTGGAGAAGACGGGGCTCAAGGCTAACGAGCCAACATACTTCACGGTGGACTGTGGGGAAGCCGGTCAAGGTGAGCATTTACAAGGAGATGGTGTGGGAGTTACAAAAACACTTCTGAGTTTAGTTCACTCTTAATTATAATAAGTGCTACACCATGTGGGATGTTGAAAAATATAAAAGGAACAAATGAACAGAATAAGCAATGCTGTGCAGTTTAGCTGACAAGTTATTTGAAATGTACTTGAATGAAAGCTGTAGGCAATGGAGCGACTGTGTCTATTTATTCAATTCATCTATTTTTGAATGACCTTCTTGAACTATGCTCATTGCTATGCACCATTAGGGGACATCAGCATTGGAATCAAGTGTGCCCCAGGGGTGGTGGGCTCTGCCGAGGCTGACATCGACTTTGACATCATCAAGAATGACAATGACACCTTCACTGTCAAGTACACTCCCCCCGGTGCAGGCCGATATACCATCATGGTGCTGTTTGCTGACCAGGTAGGAATACAGTTCCCAGTGAAAGACAGACTGATGAGTTAGGTAGAATTTTCTTCTTCATATTACTTGGTCTTCAGTCCTTTCTTATGAATATTTTATGATTGACTCTTTTAGGAAATTCCCATCAGTCCATTCAAAGTCAAGGTGGATCCTTCCCATGATGCTAGTAAAGTGAAAGCAGAGGGCCCCGGAATCAACAAGACAGGTGAGATCCACTCCATAAAATAGTTTATTTAGAATGACCAGAAACCACTTTCTACATTTCTATGAAGTAATAGAAATGATTGATGATTGGATTAGGATTGATAGCACTGACAAAACACGTGTTTTTCAGGAGTGGAGGTGGGCACTCCAACCCACTTCACCATCTACACAAAGGGAGCTGGCAAGGCCAAGCCTGAGGTGCATTTCACAGCATCAGTCTCAGGAGAGGCGGTTCGTGACTTTGAGATCATCGATAACCACGATTACTCCTACACTGTCAAGTACACGGCTCTACTACAGGTACAGTAGGCCTCAGTTTGAAGCCCATTACAGAGATTATTCATATGGATCACTCAAATCCATTAATTTTCATTCTTCCATTTGTGCCTTCAGGGTAACATGACCATTGCAGTCACTCATGGAGGAGATCCTATTCCCAAGAGCCCCTTCATCATCACAGTGTCACCACCACTGGATATTGGAAAGGTGAAAGTGGAGGGATTAGACACGAGTAAGTTACACTAAACAAAACGTTTGCATTTACTATGTAGAAAGTTAAACGCAGCAGTTAAAGCATTTCATCTTCTTGCAGAAGTGGAGGTTGGAAAGGATCAGGAGTTCACAGTAAACACAAAGGGCGCTGGTGGGCAGGGGAATGTGGGGGTGAAGATGACCTCGCCCTCAGGCCGACCAATCCCATGCAAGCTGGAGTCAGACAAAGCCAAAGGCACTCACGGTGTGAAGTATATTCCCCCAGAGGAGGGGCAGTACAAGGTTGAAGTCAGCTATGATGGCAACCCGGTGATGGGAAGCCCCTTTGGGGTTGAAGCTGTGATGCCTGCCGATCCTTCCAAGGTAAAGGTTCATAAAAGCTTCATGTAGTTCTGCACTGTGTGAATGCTCGAGGCTCATGAAACCTACAAATATTTGATGTTTTATACACCATATCTCAAAAACTGACCTGACTGTTGCATCACAGGTGAGAGCTTTCGGCCCAGGCCTGAAGGGAGGCATTGTGGGTAAACCAGCTCCATTCACTATTGACACAAAGGGAGCTGGTGCAGGTGGGCTGGGTCTGACTGTGGAGGGTCCCTGCGAGGCAAAGATTGAGTGCCAGGACAACGGGGACGGCACATGCTCAGTGTTTTACCTGCCCACCGAGGCTGGGGAGTATTCTATCAACATCCTGTTTGCGGAGCAGCACATCCCCGGCTCTCCCTTCAAATCTGCAGTGCGCGCAGCCCTGGACCCCGGAAAGGTGACGGCTAGCGGGCCGGGCCTGGAGAAGGCCAAGGCCGGAGAGCCAGCGACCTTCACTGTGGACTGCACCCGGGCGGGCGACGCTGAGCTCACCATTGAGATTGTGTCAGAGACCGGGACGAAGGCTGAAGTTCACATCAAGAAAACTGCTGAGGGAACCTTCTCTGTCACATACACCCCACCCTTCCATGGCACACACACCATCACGATCAAGTATGGTGGCCAGATGATTCCTCAGTTTCCCAAGGTGCTGCAGGTGGAGCCCTCAGTGGACACCAGCGGGGTGCATGTCTACGGGCCAGGAGTAGAGCCCAGAGGTAATTAAGAACCTAAGCATAAAAATGTGTTGGCATTCGTGCCAGGTTTTAATACACCTAGGGTATGTACTAAAGAAAGATTTATTTAAGTCATTAGTCAATTGTTATGAAAGCAGCTGAAGTCATTTATCAAGCAAAATGCCACACTTGCTGGTAGCTTTTTCTCAAACTTACATTATTATTATTCAGATACAGCTTTTGAAATGTGGTTCTAAAAACGTACAGTAGGAGATGTCACCTTGTTTAGACTAAACAAACAATAGTAAACAGATTAAGCCATAAAGAAACCATTGCATTGTTAGCTGCAGCCAGAGTGTGCACTTTACGTAGTTAAGAAAAATCTCTTTACAAGGATTTATAATGTCAAGTCTTTAATATGACCGAAGCCTCTTGGTCTAGTTTGTCTTCGGCAACAACTCACCTGAAGGGCTTTTCTGTTTCAAGGGGTCCTCAGAGAAGTGACAACACACTTCATCGTCGATGCTCGCACCCTCAACAAGGTGGGAGGAAATCATGTGAAGGTTCAAATTATCAGCCCTTCCAACACCAACACAGAAACCTTCATCACTGACAAGGGAGACGGCACCTACAGAGTGGAGTACACAGCATTCGAGGATGGTAGGAGAATAATATTACTTTATCTGATTTAACAATGTTAATCCACATGGTTAAAATATCACACAGTGACATAGGCATCAAACAACAACAATTGAAGATGTACAGTATGTCAAAAGTACAACATAAAACACCTAAACGGCTGCAAATAAGATTTTAGTTATAGGCAGCTGTCTGAGAGAGAAAACAGACAATCTCTAACAGGTGTTTGTTTACAGGCGCCCTTTGGGAATAAGGCAGCAGGGTGGAATAGAAAGAACGAGAAAGAGAGGGGTATAAATACAGAATGATGCAGTGGAGCAATGATGTGAGGGGCAGAGAGCAGAGAGGCTCTGTTTTATAAATAGTCTGCTCTTGAACAGAAGCTCTTAACCAGCCAGGTATGTGTGCTGAAGGCTGCCTGAGCACAGCTATATAGCAGGGACAGGGGATATTATTATAGACCTATAACACAAAGCAAAGAGATCACAGAGCACTTCTCCACCACCAGACAGGCTCTAATATCATCGCAGTGCTGCTGGGAATCTGGCATATAGGCCTACTGAGAGGGCTCTGTCAAAAAAAAATGTTGCTACAGAATAATGAATAGGGAACAGATGTAACGCCTTGTACGTTCACCAAAGCGTCTGCGCTCTAGATCTTTTTTCAAATAAACAGATGTTTGTGTCCCTGAAAGGGAATTTGTCTTGCTCATTATTAAAAGCAAGTGGCAATAACAGAAAACCATTTGTTTGCTTTGAGAACATTCAGGCAGAGAGGTATGGCAGCAGACATTGAACTGGTGTATCTGTTTGTGCGCAGGAATGCATCTGATCGAGGTGCAGTATGACGACGCGCCGGTGCCCAAGAGCCCCTTCAGAGTGGCGGTGGTGGAGGGATGTGATCCGACACGGGTCCGTGCCTATGGACCGGGACTGGAAGGAGGGATTACCAACCAGCCCAACTGCTTCACTGTGGAGACCAGGTACTGTTGAATCACATCCTCCACTTTCACTTTGTCTCATTGCGATCTATGCAGTTCGACCTATGCAGTTTTAATATACGTAATTTTTATCAGGTATATGTTTGTCTATAATGCAAGTTATTGGAATGATATATTAGATAAATAGATAAATAATTACTAAGTAGCAGATGAATGTTATGGATGTTGTTTCAGCAGTTCAGGTGTTTAACAGATGTTGTTTCAGCAGTTCAGTTGTTTAGCAGTCTTATTGCCTGTGGTATGAAACTGTCTCTGAATCTGGTGGTTTTAGTCCGGATGCTGCGGTAACGCCTGCCAGACGGCAGCAGACGCTTGTTTTACACAATATGCAAATGAACTGTAACTTTCTAAAAATAATGATCCTTTTTGTGATGGCATGAATTACATAACTATTCGTTTTTTGAGTGGAAAATAAATTAAAATGTTTCTTTGATGGTTGTGACTTATATTAGCTGGTAGTCCTGGTATGGTAATGCGTTGGCATGATGAGCATTAAAAGAGACATTTGTGCAATTCATTTACAAGCGTCGGCTTCTCTCTCAGGGGTGCTGGTACAGGAGGCTTGGGCCTGACCATCGAGGGGGCATCAGAAGCAAAAATATCCTGCAAGGATAATAAAGATGGCAGCTGCAGTGTGGAATATATTCCCTTCACTACCGGAGATTACGACGTCAACATCAACTACGGAGGTCATCCGATCCCTGGCAGTCCGTTCCGGGTTCCAGTGAAGGACCCCGTGGATCCCACCAAGGTGAAGTGCTCCGGTCCTGGTCTGGGCACCGGAGTGAGAGCTCATGTTCCTCAGACCTTCACCGCAGACTGTACCAAGGCTGGACAGGCCCCACTGGATGTCAAACTCTATGGCCCAACAGGTGAGATCATGCGTTTGATATTTAAAAATCCATGTCTTCTCTAAGCTGACAAATAACAGCATTTCAACTTTACATTATATGATTGATTCTAACATGTCCTAATTCCAGGTACTGTGGAGCCAGTTGGTGTGAAGAACAACGGTGATGGCACCCACACGGTTCACTACACCCCATCCCAGGATGGCCCTTACACTGTAGCTGTAAAATATGCAGATCAGGAAGTCCCACACAGGTACGGTATCATTTAAAAAAATCACCCCATTAAGCCAGGAAGGTGCAGATATATGTCTTAATTAAAGTTCCACTCTGTCTGGCAGGATTTGAAAAAGAAGTTCAGCAAATTTTCTTTTCCCTTTAGTAATTAAACTTGATATTCTCCTCTCTCTTTCTTCTTAAGTCCATTCAAGGTGATGTCTCAGCCTGGGCATGACGCCAGTAAGGTGCGCGCCAGCGGCCCCGGTCTAGACACAAAAGGTGTGTCTGCAAGTCTGCCAGTTGAGTTCACCATCGATGCTCGTGATGCTGGAGAGGGACTGCTCACTGTGCAGATTCTGGTGGGTTCAGCTACCTTACATCAATCATAATTTTTCTAACAATAAGTCACCATTTAAAGCAACGTAATTTAATGTATTGACAGGACCCTGAGGGAAAGCCAAAGAATGCAACCATCCAGGACAACAGGGACGGCACCTACACCGTCTCCTATGTTCCTGACTCCACTGGCCCCTACACCATCACCATTAAATATGGAGGAGACGAGATTCCTTACTCCCCTTACCGCATCCAGTCCCTGCCCACAGGAGATGCCAGCAAATGTTTCCTCACAGGTGAGAAAACCACTGTGATCTTTAAGTGGTCTAATAAATAAACATTTAATTATTTATATTCAAAATTGCCATTTTTTTCTTTCCAGTTTCCATCGGAGGTCATGGCGTGTGTGAGTAACAGTGACTTTGTTTTTATTGATGTGACTGATTGCTCGAAAAATCTCACATTCAATGCATTTATTTAGCACTTACTCTTTATTATCTCTTTCCTCAACAGCAAATCTTCAGAAGCTGCAGACCTCTGAGGATACAGTTATCACCGTGGATGCAAAGGCTGCTGGGAAGGGCAAGGTGACCTGTAAGGTTCAGACCCCACAAGGGATGGAGCTGGACATGGACGTGATGGAAAATCGCGATGGGACCTTTGACATTTACTACACAGCCCCCGAACCTGGGAAATATGTTATTACAATCCGCTTTGGGGGACAGAACATCCCGAAGAGCCCCTTCCATGTGATGGTGGGTAAAAGAGTTTATAAAAGATGCTACAGTTGTTTGCTGGGTGCACTTTTGTTCTGACATTTACTTGTATGAAACCAACTGTTTTTCTTTTCTCTGTATTAACAGGCCACAAATGAGCCAGTTGCTCCCCGTGATACCGTGGACCCTCTCTTCCGTCCCGTTAACTTCCTCGTCCCCTTCACGCCACAGCAAGGAGAAATCACAGGTGTGACACAAACCACTCTAACTGAAAGAAAATCCTGCACACAAACACATCCACACAATGTCGCTACCATATTTTCAGGTCACTGACATTTCACCAAACTGCATTTCCAGGTGAGGTGCGGATGCCTTCAGGCAAGACTGCCCGCCCTCATATCACTGACAATAAGGATGGCACCATCACAATAAAGTACCAGCCCACAGAGAGAGGTCTGCACGAGATGGACATTAAATATGAAGGAAACCACATTCCAGGTCAGAATCATAGCATTTTAGGAGGATGGGAAGCCGTTTCCAACTCTAAATATGAATATATTTTGTTCTCTTGCCTTCTTAAATATAATGTTTGTATACATTTTTGCATCCCTTATAGGAAGTCCTTTGCAGTTCTTTGTGGATGCTGTGAACAGCGGAGTGGTGACAGCTTATGGTCCAGGTCTGAGTTACGGCATGGTCAACAAGGCTGCCACTTTCACTGTGGTCACCAAGAATGCAGGAGAAGGTACTATACTTCATTTCCTGACAGCTATTTCTTATTTCACAGTGGATTTGTGATAATACAGTTAACCCTTACCTTACTCAGCAGAAAAGTAAAAACGTGTTATTCTTCCTCCCCTCTCAGGTGGTCTGTCCCTGGCAGTGGAGGGTCCGTCTAAGGCCGAGATCACCTGCAAGGACAACAAAGATGGCACCTGCACTGTGTCCTACCTGCCCACCGCTCCTGGAGACTACAGCATCATTGTCAAGTTTGACAACAAGCACATTTCAGGCAGTCCTTTTACTGCCAAGATCACTGGTGAGAAAATAAATCACTGACTTTTTTACTGTTGATTATTATAGTGGATGTGTTTATAATAAATCAGGTTTACGGGGTTGACAAACATCTAAACCACCTTGTTTATGTTAAGGTGATGATGCCATCACCAGGACATCTCAGCTGAATGTCGGCACAGCGGCTGACGTGTCCCTGAAGATCACAGAAACTGATCTGAGCTCTCTGACTGCCAGTATCAGAGCGCCATCAGGCAATGAGGAGCCCTGCCTGCTCAAGAAGCTGCCGAACAGACACCTCGGTGAGATATTCTCTTTCCAGATAAACAAAATCACAGGAAGAGTGGAACATAGATAAGCAGTGTTTGATTCATTGTATGCATTTAGATTTTATTTCTCTGGTTCTTTCTCTTGATTTGTTCCCCTCTCTCTTGCAGGTATTTCTTTCACCCCTAAGGAGGTTGGCGAGCATGAAGTGAGCGTGAGGAAGAATGGTGTGCACGTTGCCAACAGTCCTTTCAAAATCATGGTTGGCCAGTCAGAGATTGGCGAGGCCAGCAGAGTGAAGGCTTTCGGCAAAGGCCTGACAGAGGCACACACTTTAGAAATGGCTGAATTCTTTGTGGATACAAGGAATGCAGGTACGATTGAGAGACGGAATATTTCACCTTTACAGCAAGCGAGGTCAGAACAAGTACAAAGGCAACACATACGTTTTTTTAACTACTCTCTGTACTTCTCCTATTCCTTCAGGTTATGGAGGTCTAGCATTGTCGGTTGAGGGTCCGAGCAAAGTGGATATCAACTGTGAAGATGTGGAGGACGGGACCTGCAGGGTCACCTACTGTCCAACAGAACCTGGAAGTTACATTGTTAACATCAAGTTTGCTGAAAAACACATCCCAGGTTAGAATCTTTAACTGGAAAATGTACAAATGCTAAATCTTTTGACATGTTAACATAAAATAAATCGGTATATATGTTGTTCTCTGCCCTCCAGGAAGTCCTTTCACAGTGAAGGTGGCCGGAGAAGGAAGGATGAAGGAGAGTATTACTAGAAAGAGACAGGCGTCTACTATCGCCTCAGTGGGCAGCACATGTGGCCTTAACCTCAAGATCCCAGGTGGGTACATGAGTTCAGTCAGAAACGGTTACAAGGCAGCGGTCAACCACCATCAAATAAATGTACTCCCATTTGTATCCTCACTGCTTTTTTTCACGCTTCAGGAAACTGGTTCCAGATGGTCTCAGCTCAGGAGAGGCTGACCAAGACTTTCACCCGCAGCAGCCACACATACTCCCGCACTGAACGCACGGAGATCAGCAAAACCCGGGGTGGAGAGACCAAGAGGGAGGTCCGAGTGGAGGAGAGCACACAGATGGGCGGAGGGGGAAGCCCCTTCAGAGATGTTTTTGGAGACTTTCTGGGCAGAGAAAGCCTCAGCAGCTTTGCTGGAATCACTGCCAGACCTGAAGGTGAGAGTCCACATTTAAACCCTATTTTTGAGCTTGAAATTGTACAATTTTCTCAAAGATATCTGTTATACATTTTCTGCAAATGTCTATCCTAAAGTGTCGTCTCTGCGGTTATTCCTTCCTCATAGTAGTTGAGAGTGGCTCTCAGGCCATGACGGCTCAGGTGACCAGCCCCAGTGGGAAAACAGTGGATGCTGACCTAGTTGATGGAGGGAGCAGCACCTACAGCGTGCGCTTCATCCCCCAGGAAATGGGACCCCACACTGTCAACGTCAAGTACAGAGGACAGCACGTCCCCGGGAGCCCCTTCCAGTTTACTGTGGGGCCCATGGGGGAGGGAGGATCACACAAGGTCCGTGCCGGAGGACCTGGTCTGGAGAGAGGCGTGGCTGCAGCACCTTGTGAGTTTATGGAGAAAGAGATTTCTACAAATACTGCTTACGACTTGATTTTTTATAATTCCTTCAATTTGCCATAACATCACAACACAATAGGACAGACACGCGTTACTGAAATAGGGAAAGAAAAAAGGCAGAAGAGGACAAAAAGAACACTAAACATATAATATAATAAAACACATAATAATAAGTAATACAATATAAATCAAGAAAGTAGAGCTTGATTAAGAAAATAGTAAGCGTGATTTAATTCAACACATGATTCAAATATTTATTAAAATGTTAATACCAACATTGTTTCCCCCTCTCTAGCTGAATTTAGTATCTGGACCAGAGAGGCAGGTGCTGGCGGTCTGTCCATCGCTGTGGAGGGTCCCAGCAAGGCTGAAATCTCCTTTGAGGACAGGAAGGATGGATCCTGCGGCGTCTCCTACATAGTCAAGGAACCAGGTAAAACATTTGTTGCCCCAAAGAGTAGAAAGACCCCAATTTTACTTTTCAGTATTTCTTTCATACTTCCTTACAGTTCATTTGTTGGTGAAAGTTAATAATCTGTCTGCTTCCCCAGGTGACTACGAGGTGTCAATCAAGTTCAACAACGAGCACATCCCTGACAGTCCATTCATCGTTCCAATTGCTACACTGTCAGACGAGGCCCGCAGGTTCACTGTTACTAGCGTTCAGGTAAAGCCACATCAACATAAAAACAAAAACAACACATGCTGTCACAAAATATCAGGTTTAAAAAACAGATTGCATTTAACATTGTCAGAGTAGCTGTAGATATTTCTGTCTAATAGCAGTTCGCCCTTGAAGTGTAATTTAACGCCAGAGTTGGAGCGATAATACTGTGATGCTGGCCAGTGATGAAGGGCTGGATTAACTGTCCCTTGCTAATGTTGGGCATCACAAGCTGTGCTATGTGTGGGCGGGCAGCGAGTCTTAGTGATTCTGTGTCTGTGTTTTCAATTGTGTCTCTGACTGAGAGGAAAACGGCGAAAAAACAGTGGGTGCAAGATAACGACTTCTTTATAGATACCTGTGACAGCTCACAATATTGCTCTCCGCGTTACAGATGCGTGTTTTATTTGCTTTCAGTTTCCATTACAATTGCCAACAATGCTCCAAACATATATTTTTACCTGACTGAAATGCCTCTTCAGAGTGCTTTTCTACCACTTGAAGCCGGATGAAGTGCAATATCAGACCAATGTTTACAATGTCACACTGCCTCTTATGTCAGGCAGGACAGCTCGTACGCCTGTAGGGCAACAATACTAAACGCCTCGCTGTAAACTATGACCTTTTCTGCCTCTTACACCCAACCGTTAAATCTATTCTAGTTCAGGCGCGATGAGTCACACTTTGTTTCCCTGGAGACACACACACACACACGCACATATATTCTGATCATATTCTTCCCTGTCTTTTGCAGGAGAAGGACTTGAAGGTAAATCAAGAGGCATCCTTCGTGGTGCAGCGCAATGGGGCTCGAGGTGTGGTTGACGCCAAAGTTCACACCCCCTCCGGCTCTTCTGAAGAATGCTATGTCACTGAGCTTGACAGCGGTACGCACGAACCTCCCTGTAGTGAAAAGTAGACTTCATTATATTCAGTTTTTCTGTTTTAGATCTGTCATTTAAGAGTACTTTACCCAGTTGTGTTGTTTGTTGTGTTCAGACAAGAATGCAATCCGCTTCATTCCACGGGAGAACGGAGTTCACGCCATAGATGTCAAGTTCAACGGATGCCACATTCCTGGAAGCCCCTTTAACGTGCGAGTGGGAGACCCGGGGCTGGTTGGAGACCCTGGCATGGTGACAGCACACGGCCCTGGGCTACTGGGAGGGACCACTGGTAGGAGTCACCACCACCGCGACTTCAATTATGTTAAAATGTAGCTGATAATAAAGCATGGCTTCACTGTAATGTTGTGCAATAATTAAGAAATCTTCTCATCTTTTTCTGCATTGTAGGTGCATCCTCAGAGTTTGTGGTCAACACCTGTAACGCAGGCTCTGCCACTCTATCGGTCAACATCGACGGGCCATCCAAGGTCAAGATGGACTGCCGGGAGTGTCCTGAAGGCTACAAGATCACCTACACACCCATGGCACCCGGCAACTATCTCATCACCATTAAATACGGAGGGCCACAGCACATAGTGGGCAGCCCTTTCAAAGCCAAAATCACAGGTCTGTTTGACAGTCACTCTCCCATCTGATCTGTGGATCTCACATGACAATTGTCTCGATTATGAAACAAATGTTCCTCTGATAAAAGCGAGGAAGTCTGGAAAATGTTATGTCATCTTCGTTCTTCAGCTCAGTGTACATTTTGCATAAAAACTGTCTTTCCCTGGCACTGCAATGAAATACTCCTGCTGTCACTGCTAGCAAATTCCCTTTTCATTTATTAATGCGACATAAAATACTTTCAAGAGTAAGAAAAACTCCCATGAGTCTAGGAAATTCACTTTATTGGAAAGTGGTATGAAATATTTTTCATTTTGTTCTCTAGTATCACAGACTGAGTCTTGATGACATTAGATAACGTCTCTCTGTTTCTGCTACAGGAGCCCGGCTCTCAGGGGGACACAGCCTCCATGAGACCTCCTCTGTGTTGGTCGAAACTGTCACCAAGACCTCCAAAGTGGGCGGTGCTTACAGCTCCAGCTCCTCCTCTTCCACCACCTCAACGAAGCTGACATCTGATGCCAGCGTGGTGGTTTGTCGTGGAGCAGGGCTCTCCAAGGCTGTGGTTGGACAGAAAAACAATTTCACAGTTGACTGCAGCAAAGCAGGTGAGATTATCTGCCACTTAAAAGACAAAATACTTTATATTCATACATTACCAACATAAGTCAAATATCTGGATGAACATCGAGCAGACACAAAAACAATTAACATTCACACGACTCATTAGTTTGAGTCGTGTTTTTGGCAACCAGAGACTTTCAATTCTCTTTCCATCTCCAGAGCGATACATCTTGCTCTTCAGCGGCTTAATGCGCCACTATTCAGAAATGTGTTGCCTGCTTTGTGATTTTTGGAGTTTGGTGCTGGGCAGGTAGCATACATTTTGTCTTGACTAAAAACAGGGTGGATGAGTATTGGTAAACGAAGCCTTACAGTTGCAGGGTTTCATCCAAAACAAAGAGCTAAAAGACACTAAAATGCAGAGCTATGGTGAACAGAATATTAATAATAATAATACATTACATTTATAAAGCGCTTTTCCTGGTGCTCAAATCGCTTACGGAGATGGGTTTGTCACTATGAGCAACACCTCTTGCATTATACTTAATCATTTCATCCATTGCTTGCATAAAATGTTTGATAAACGCATCTTCAAGATAAAAATAACCCATTTGTCAATCATAAAATCATTAAACCCTCTATTACTTCTCATCCAGGTTCCAACATGCTGATGGTCGGTGTGCATGGACCCCAAGCCCCTTGTGAGGAGGTGTATGTCAAGCACATGGGCAACAAGCAGTATAACGTGACCTACACCGTCAAGGACAAGGGGAGCTACACCGTCATTGTCAAATGGGGCGACGACAACATCCCCGGCAGCCCTTATAAGGTGGTTGTACCCTAAAAAAGAACCCCTCCACTGACCCACAATCTTTCTCTCGTCCTGTGCACGCATCGATCCGGTTCTTCCTTTCCGGTGCTTCTCCTGCTCTTCAGCAGATTACAATTTGCTCAACATGCACTAAAACCTGCGAGGACTTTTGCTTACAGTTTTTTGATGTCAGAATATCTATTGTGCCAAAGTTTTGCATTAACTCCATGACATTTACAAGTATGCATCCACATTCAGTGGTGTAAAGGCAGACAGCGTAGTTTATGAGTCTTTGAGTGATGTTTTGCTCGGTCCATAACATTTCCTCTCTCTGTTCTGTTGTGTTGTAAACGAATGTCATCATACATGACTGTTCAGAGATGTTGGAGTAATCAACAGTTTTAGAGTGTGATGCAATATGGTTTTGTATGGTTTAAGAATGAGATATTGATTTTTTTGTTATATTAACCTATTTTTGGTAAGTCTTTGCAGACCTAATAAAGATTTAATTGCTAACTTTCCAGACAGCATTGATTGCATTTATTTGATTCCTCACAGCGCTGGCAGAGCCTTTGCCATTTCAGCAGAAGGCATTTCTCACTTCAGATTTTTACAGTTTCATCATGCAGCTATTTTCTGACCACTGCTGGCTCTGCCTTCTGAGCAGCCCTCAGGATATTTTCTCCTGATCAAAGAGTTGCTCAAATGAGTATCTGACCGGTATTCTAAAAGATGGCTTTCAAGGCGTTTAATATTCTGAGTGTGCCATGATACATTTCATATCATTTCAACATTACTGCTTAGTATTAGAGTGATGAAGCAATCCAGGACATTCAGTCATTTCAGTCCTCTCATTTACATCCTGTACTTGTGCAGATGCAATCACAAGATGGCAGCATAGTCAAGCTCTCTTATAAATCTACGGCTCAACAAAATACACCAGAACAAAATCTCCATTGTTCCCAGTGAAGATTAACTACTCCATCCTCAACACAAGGGAGCCTGCGGAGCATAGAAACCAGAGGCATCAGCCTCCATTGTGTGTGTAATTAATCCTGTTGGATCAGAGATGGAACACAAGTGGTTTCTGTTGTTGCAGCCTAGTAGGGTGGGGGGTGCAGACCCTGCTGTGGCTCAAATCAACCAGAAAGAAGGGAGTTTCAGCCTTATGCCTGTGTGTGTCCCTGTGCATATGTGTGTCATGACTTGTGTCCTCCATGCCCTGTGCATGTGTTCTGATGTCCTCTGCGTGTAATACCGACCTCAGTCCCCACAGTGAGTCAACCAGCCAGCCTCCACACGCTGACACACACCACCAGCACCAGTAAGAGTCTTCACAGAGAGGGGCCTATAATTAGGTGCTAATTTTCTCTGGTTCCACTGTGACATGATGCTGGGGGCCATGGCGAGGCAAGACAGAGTGAGCTGGTTCATTCGATGAACAGTGGCGAGAGCTTGACTCCGGACCATCTGGCCAAGTGGCTGCCACTGCTGTCCATGCTGACGATGGGACCTGGGAAGGGCCCTCCCACGTCAACCTGCTCCTCCGGACCGGGACCCAGGCGTCTGTCCACCACAACATGTTTATCTCAAGTGGCTGCCAAGTGAATCACGACCGTGTGGAAGATACAGCTCCTCGCTATGGAGACAGCATGCGATCAAGCAAGCAGCGAGAGGGAGGGAGGGTGGTTGATAGTGATGTAGGGGGGGAAAGAGGGAGGAGAGGGCAAACAGAGTGTGGGAGGAAGAGAGGGAGAAAGATGGATTAGAGGACGAGAATGGGATTAAAGGAATCCAGATGGAAGAATGAGACAGACAGGCATGCAGACACACACACAGAAACAGAAACAAGCACAAAACACAGTGCAATTGAGACAACCTAAAAACACACAGTGCTCCAAATTCATTTAAACATGGTAATGCAGTTGATAGCTTAACCTCAGAGCAATCATAAATGTTGGACTTAGTGAAATGGGTGATAACTTATTCAATCTGTTCTAAGGAGGATCAAGAGGGGAGGGGGGGGGGGGGGGGGTTGGGTTGCCACGGAGATGCACTCTCTCTCAGATATCTGGATTATGTTTTAGAGTAAAATTGTGTAAAGGCATGCCCCCAAAAGCTTTTGAAGTTGGTGCTTTCAGGGCAAAAAATCTCAGTCTCTGGCTTGCCCCCTATCATGCTGACTCCTGCTCTCCTCTCTCTTTCCAACTACTCTGATCCAGCCCCCCCCCCCCCTCCCTCCAATATTTAATTTTTCCTCCCTCTCTAAATTCCAATCAATCCAAGCCTCTGCAGATCCAGTGGTTTATTTCTCGTCTCACTTCTTCTGTCACCACAAGCCTCGTTCCCCAGAGCCTGCTTCTGCTACCTTTGACCTTTATTTATCAATGCGGCCAGTCTCTTCAACTCAGATGGAAATCCCAATAGACACTGACATTCCTTGAAGCAGGTGAAAAAAAGGAAAACTGCTATGGCTGAGCGAGCAGACAAACAAACAGCTAAACGAATGTTTGCACAAACAAATGGCCGCCTCGCTGGATTAATGAATGGACATATAGAGGAAGTGAGGGAGAGATCGTTGTAGGAATGTATCCATTCGGTTTTCATCTGAGCCCCAAGGCCCTGGTACTTAATTGCTTCATGCATAGTTGATACACTTCATAATCAACCAAATACACTATATTTTGTCTGTATTGTCCAGAGGGCTGCATGTGCATGAGCAGGCCATTGGTGAAGTTTGGATTCAATGAGAGGCGCCATGTAATGGAAGAGTTCATATCTGAGTGCTCATCGCTCCCCTTTAGAACAGATAGATACACACGGGACCAGTGAAAGGTATGCTGTCCTGTGATTGAATCAGGAACATGTTGTGTTTTATTCATATCGAACAAAGATGAAATATTCATAGCAGAGTGTTGTTGCTATGCTTTCTTCTGTGTCTCTAACCTCTCATGTACACAAATCCTGATTAAAAATCAGACGGACTATGACCACAAATTGGTTCACTTCGCGTAGGAGCGTAAAAACAATGCAAATGGACGGGGGGAGGTCCCACTGGGCGTGAGCAGATTGTGTTCATGCAGCATGCAAATGTATGAAGCATGAAGCCGGTCCAACATACCCCAACCCAATACAGGCAAGCTGATATACTGCACTATATAGAGGGATGGATTTCAGCCTCAGACGAGAGACGCATGCCAAAGACCGCCCCAAGATAGCACTTTCACCCTCGTGCCAGAGAGCAAGCACACACAAGATCACACACGATTTCTTTCATAGACATGCACCCACACATAAGCTGACCTGCCATTCATACTTTCACGCACACACACCAAGGCGGCACAACACACATGAAAAGAAAACAGCATGATACGAAATGTTTTGGCTTCATGAGGTGAATGAACAGCAACAGCCCCAGGCAGGGGACAAGATTGGAAAGGATAGCCTTTCTTTCGTATGAGAAAGGTATGCTCACACTTCTTTTGTGGAGCAGCAGGGACGTGTCAGGGGCAAAGTCCCCATGTCTCCATCTCTAATTGGAGCGTATCCCTCTGTCCTGTCCCTATCACACTATGATGGAAGCAGGATGCTGTGCTAATGGGTACCCCCCCCCATGGAGTGCTTGTCCTTGATTTGCTAGGTTGAGGGTGGCCCACGCTGAGGGTAGACTGCAGATTAGAGGCAAATCAGAAGATTTGTTTGTCCTCTCTAAGCAGGACGGGACATTCAAGGAGAGAGACCAGCCATGGCTGTGATGGAGTGGGTAGCCCGGTGCGACAGATGTGTGTTAGTGTGACTGATGTGTTCTGGGTGAGCGGGCTCTGCTGGGTCACCGACACCTGGAGAAGGAACATAAGCCCGTCCAAGAAATGTCTGGGCATACTGATGCTGTGTTTGTTTGGATCAATGTCCAAAAGGCAAACAGCTGAGCCAAAGGTAGCTTTGCGTGATAACACCTCTGGAGAAGATTTAGGGGAAGATAACGATGTTGTAATTACCTGTGCAAAATTGGAACTGTGGATGCTCAATGAGCTATAAACAAGGTTACTCCGGTCCCCTTGGGGTAATTGTTTCAAATGCCTGCAACAGTCTGGTCCAGTGATGGTGAAATTGGAAGGGGTGGTATCCTGCAATTTCTCAGATCACTGAAGCATGTCGTCTGTGTGGGTTGAAACTCAGGCTGATTTAAAATGGAGGCATAACTTTTTGTTCCCTCTTACTGTAAGAGTCAAAGTCATTGGTCCTCATCAGCTGTTAACCCGGAGATGATAGGAGCCTGTGGGTCACTGAACAAAACATGCGCTGCTTTTTACATTTCAGTGAGCATGCCAATTCCCATTTAAGAGTATTTCTCCAGTCACGGCCGGAGTGCTTTCCATAAAAATCTTGTATTAGAATATATGCACAGGTGGTTAACTCTATGTTAACTTGGATAGAAACAGCTTGCTTGAACAGAAATACATCTTATTAGATGCTACTTGCCGATGAGGCAGTCTGCTAACATTAACATAATGGAATTCAAGGCACACTCACAGAAATTCACTAATTCATCACACCATCAGGACAAGCTAAACAATGCGGTGGCCCTTGAGCATCGAAAGGGCCACGTGTTTCCAAATATTAAAACAGATTAACCGTTTGCAGCCTAAACAAGTGCTGGTCTTAATTTCTGAATATTTTTTCAAGCAGACAGCACTGCAGGGGGAGAAGTAGTGTCCGTCATGCTGGTTTTACCATAGGAAAGGCTGTGGACTGACAGGTTATCCTTCAGATCTTTATATCTTCTCCTCCACAGCCCACATCACACCATGTCATGGTGAAATTCAAAGCAACGGCCTGGTACTGTGATCTCCCTCTGATTTACATTTCTTCTGTATCTGACTGACTCACTGTAATGCATGCATGCGTGAAAGAGCCACAGCTAGTTGTTTTATCAAAGTTTGATTATAATACAGTCACCCCCTTTTATATGTAACTAACAACCTAACACAGTGTATGCTGTGAGATTGAAAGATGAGAGGAATCACAATAAATGTGCTGCAGCAAATTTTTGACTGCTGCATGAGGAAATATAATATAATGCATCGTTGCCGTGTGCAAGTCAAAAGGTGTACATAGATTAAAACGCCCACACAGATGGACACACACACATGCACACACACACAAGTTATTTCACAAGGAATTCTTCTAAATGCATGTGTTCCAGGCACTCTGTCTTCTAGATGTGCTCTCAGCTAGTGATTAATAATGTGTTTCTTACATTATTTAAAATCTTTAAACTAGATCACTCTTTGTAGTCATGCCTATTACATTATCATATAGGTTCAGGTCACATTAAAGTCACGTAGGCTCATCTCGGGCCCCATGAGCTTAATTAAGCATGTTGTCTTTAGTGTGTGTGGGTTTGCTGCAGGCTACTCATGAAGACGTGATGTCCGGGAATGTCATTAACATTTTATGTATATCAGACATCGAACGCCACATGCATACAATATATATGTCATTACTCAAGAGTGGAAAGATAAAGATAAAAGGTAGAAGGATGTTTAGTTTGACTCATTGGAAAGACTGAAGGACAAATGTTATGAGAGAAATGATCATGGCTTATGATCATATAGGAAATCAATCCATGAACATTTAATGAAAGTGGGCTCTGTTCCATATAGAGGATCCTATAATTACTGCATCAAATATCACATGGTGACATTTACATAGAAGATATGAGCCTATATTGTGCCATTAAAGTCCCAGTCAGTAGATTTTAAATATATATAAAATACAGGGATTTTCACATGTGGAATTGATGATTTTAACCAAATGATGGAAAAATAAAAAGTTTGTTTCGAAGTGATTATTACTTTGGAGAAGGTTTAGCACTCTTTGTCTTATTGCTTTGCTTTAACGACCTTTCTGCTATCACTTTGTCACTGCTTAGCACAAAACAGCCTACAGGCAGAGTTTACTAGCTGGCGACGATCAGTAACAGAGACCAACAACAACATTTGGACTGTACATAAGTAATTTAATTTAGAATGACTAAATGATGTTGAAAACATTGGGTAAGGGGGGCGTGTGTTGGCCAAACAGCGGTGTGGTTTGGTCTCACCTTGATGAGTTTCCTGCTCTTCCACCCCTCCAGGTAAAAATCAATTATTTTGTTGTTGTGAGGGATGGTGCCAACAACAGAGCCACCATGTCTCCCAGCTCAGAGGGGCTCGAGGAGAAGAACAGAGTTTGGAGGGAAGGTCAGGAGAACTGAGACAACGGATGAATAGAGGGTCAGAGACACCTACTGCGCAGGTGATGTGATTGAGTTAGTGAGGTAGAGAAGCCTGATCTTGTTCATGAACCCTATTTATAAAAACGTCTTAAGTCGTGGGAAAAAGCAGGTTATTTATTATAAGACGCAGGTGGAGACCAAATCAGGACTACAAGGAGAGTGAATATTAGAATAACATTCGGATGACCAGACAAATAACTTCAATGTACGCAAATGGTGTATTATAAATAGACAACAATTTGCTAATACATTATCTTAATAAGGTACAACTATTTCAGGGTTGTGAATACTAAATGTTTTGCTGCCCCCCAAGTGTCAAAGGCTTTTTTAAGTTATCAGTTTTAACTCCATGTCAGAATAAAGGGATGTTGTCAGGTTTTTTTCTTGCAGATGCCAACGCCTCCTGTTTATCCTGTCAGAGCAGCTGACTTTATAAGGCATTACAACATGGATCAAGGTGGTAATGTGATGTGAACCAGCTTTGAATTTCATTTACACCTGAAGCCTCATTGTCATGTGCATACATTGGCTCGGCCCCTAACCGACATTTAAAGGAGGAGGGGATGCATTTCCCCCACTGCTGTCCTGTTAGACTAAATATTTCAAATCAAGCAGAAAAACAAAAACGTAATCTTGTTCATTTGAAAAGGATAATGAACCCAGTGTAATAGGCATTATATGCAGTATACAAATGATTGGCAGCCCTTTTCTTGGCTTCTAGGTGTGTGAAAAGAGAGAGACAGGGAACATTCGCGTGTGCTGATGTGAATGCCCATGTGTTGTCTGTTTATGTGTTTATGGATTTGTAACTCCAACGGGGGATACAATTTTGTCTGTTGTGATCCAGTCCCAGCTGTGTCTCATTAACTGCTGTCATTTTAATCCTCTTAGTCAAATCCCATAATTTAGTCCATCAACAAAAACATAAGCAACAGGGCAACGATCAAGCTACCCAGTTTCAGCCTTTCAAAATGGAGCCAGTCTAGATAGATTCAACACTAGTTCATTTACATCCAACCTGATTTTACGTCAAACAAATCGGGATGTCCTTCCTTTACATTTTCATCGACTACTTGGTGCAAAGCTGCTGCTAATCTGGTTTGGGCTCTGCAGAATTCTGAGAAGTGAAAGGATGTCTTGTTTGTAGCTTTGCTCATCTGCATGTTCTCTGGGGAGGATAGCAGTTTGGTTACGTTACATTACGTACCACTCCGGATTCCTGCAGTCAAATTCTAGTTTACCCATGTGGATTTTTTTTGAAAATGTATGACTGATTCAGTCTCTGCCTCCCTGTGGCCCGACAGTCCTCTTCCCTCCGTGATGAAAGCTATTTTCTTCTTTCCTCACACTGACAGCTGGTGTGTGCTGCACACCAGCAACACTTCAGCTCAGACCAGCTCTATGTATAGATCCCCGTCATTGAAGAAGCTTATTTTAGTGGCTCTTGCTGCTATGAATATATGTGCAACATTCTGCCTGCTTTATTTCCAACGCAATTACCTCCTTCTCTCCAAATGAGTCTAATAATGCTGCAATGCGCAACCTCTTCAGGGTACATAAAATCCAACTTCTACCCTGATGAGAAACACGACATGATTGTCCAAATGTCAAGCTGTCCCTCGAGAGGCATTGTAATGTACACAGAGCTTGTGGTTGGTTTTAATTGTGACATTTATGAGATGTGGGAGAGCAACATTTGTGCTCACGTTCTCCTGAGCCAAAGCCAGCCAGAGGATGCTTATTTTCCTGAATTGTCCATTAATTGTGCGTACAACTGGTGAATCGATCTGTCAGGTACTATTTTCCCGAGCTGCAAATTAGTTTCCTTGGAAGCTGTTGGACTAGGTATGAGAAGGTTGCAGTGTGTATGGTAATACCACAGTGTTGCCATAGCTTCCCATGATGCCTATAAAGTTCAAATCACCACATTGCAATTACCATCTATTCTTCAGTGTACGGCTGCCCGTAGTGACTGCCTCCACCAGGAGAGTTAGGGCAAGCTTCACTGCTTTATTCTCCCGTATGTCATCCTGGACTGAAAAACAAGATTAAATTGGTTCTGCTCAACTATTTGCTGTCAGCTAAAAGTAGATGGTTCAGCCTCAGAGAAAAAGGTATCCTGTGAATCTGCGACCAAACACTCAGTCAAACAGACAATAAAAGCGTCCGTGAACATATGCACCGTGGATGCAGATGCACTCGCACAACCTCGCACTTGCAACACAAATAAAGCGAAGAAATTCAAAGGCAGATTCAGAAAGCACTCACAGAGATGCTTGCACATGCTCATACACAAATGTGAACACACACACTCAGTAAACACACACTGGGCAAAACACACAAGACCACACACACACTCAGACATTAGTGGCGTTTCAGAAGTCTGTCATTTCTTGTTTGGAAGATGTGAAGGCGCAGGCCGGATTTGTGACCTTTGTTGTGACTGAGGCGTGCTTCCCCCTCTTTGGAGAAGATGATTAATTTCTCTTATTTACATTACTGCCCTGAAGGCTCCTCAATAGGCCTCACACATTTGTCATTTCCACTGCACTGTTTTTCAAATGGAAATGAAATAGAATGTGCAGCCTCCTGGGTCCTCCTTACCGAGACTCTTTTAAGCAGAGAAGGCGCAGGGAAAAAAAACTGTATTTGCTCATAATAAAACAGCCGTGTCGACATGGCGCTGCAGCAGTCACACAGAGAGAAGTCTTTTGGCTCTAGTAAACAACAGAATAATGTTGAGAGCTATTAGATGCTTTGCGTTTGCCATTCCCACACTGCGCTTGCTTAATTAGAGCTCTGATTGGATGGGCACAGTCCATAAAGCAGCCATAACACTGGTTCAATCCAGCTGCGGATCTGCACTGCTTTTTTTAATGTTAGTTTCTAGCCTGCAGGAACCATGGCATCCCCAGATGTCTGTGTGTGTATTCCCAAATCCATGCAGCAAGCACACACACCTATTCGTGAAACACCTAGTGAATTTATGTTCACCCTGTTCGCACTTCCTCCTCTTCCTCTCTTCCAACAGTTCAGGGCTTATTTCTTTCACCTCCTGGGAGTGTGGCAAAGAAATGTGAGAGGAGGAATCAAGGAGTCAAGGGGAAAGTGAGAAAGACTTGAAGGTGTCCTCGGAGCGCTTTTGCTTTATGGAAAACGCTGCGGCTAATCCTTTGAGTGTCACTTCCCTCCCTGCATCCTAAATAAGAACCTTTTTGTAAGGTAAGTACAGACACTTCCCAAGACGTTACTATGCCTCCCCCCTCATTTCCGTTGGAACAGCCTTGGAACAACAAAAAACACTAACAATCAACTGCAGGAGCTTTGGTTTATCGTGACCATTATTAGCATTCACCGACACAATTACACGTTTTATGAAGAAGCACAAAGTCTGAGTTTTCATCAGGGTAGCGGAGTTACACTAAAATGGTCTGATTGGAAAACAGTAGCCACTAATGAACCATACATGAGTTATGGTCATTTAAGCTTATCGGACACACTACCGTATACACACCTCGTTCTATGTTATTCAAACACATTATTTTCACAATGAGAAGGGCTGGCATCAGTTCCTCTGGGTTGAATTACTACAGCTGGCCTACAGCTGTGATCATAACTTAACATCTCCATAATGGGCTCGGTCCTCTAAGTAAGCTGACCTGTTAGGCTTGGGACTGCTTGACGGCAGTAATTACACATGTGAGCCATTTAAAATGAGCATGATTAGCCAGTAACAAGCTAAAAGAGTGAAAGGAGGTGATTAGACAACTGCATGCTGATTCATCCGCCAGTGGGAAAACCCTAAAACCGCTGCAGGTGAATATTTGTGTCGCTTTATGTCGTAATAGTTGCTCTAACGATGTTTATACTCATGCTGGGTAAGCCCAACCATAATGACAGTCTCACATTGAAATACAATGTGGTTTACTACTATAATTTAGACAGAAGGCACACAAAGGCACAATAAAAAGGAAGTGTTTTTAAGCAGCTGTGTGTTCTGAGAAAGGCAGTTCAGAAAGTCAAAATCTATTTAATATCAGCAGTTCAGATTGGGTTGCTCACCTTGTGTTTATTTCAGTCTTTTGTTTGATTTAACCACAAGCTTATGATGTCAGTGTAGCCCCTGAGCACGATCAAAGCCCCAGTATTGCCATCTGGTATTTTTTCCCTTTGCAAATAAAGAACCTCTGGCTTAGCATATCAAAATATTGCACTTTAATGTGGCAGGTTTATTTATAGAATGAAGGATTTATCATTATTTTAGTATCAAAAGATATGCTGTATTGTGTCATTCTAAAGCTTGTATGTGCTACTCGCCATTAATATGTGACAAGCAGCTGCAGGCTCTTCACCATGTTTTCTGAGAAAGAGTCCAGTTGCCAGTGTTTTAATAATATTACCTGTCCACATTTTTTCCATCAAAACATACCTTTGAAATCAGTTTTTACAGCCAACATTCTACGTGTGCACAATTCTATAAATCCCCATGAAACAAACAGTACGTTTTACCAGTGGTCATCTGATCATTTTAAAGAGAGCTGCAGAACCAAACGACCAGTATAAAGCACAAGGAAAAAAGAGCAAGAGGAAAAATCAGCCACATTTCATCTTGAATGCCTGGGGTGACTGATCTGCCCTGTAGATGGAGTGAACCGCAGAGTGTGACTCTACTGTTCTCTATTGCAGGAAACCAAATACCATCAAACGTTGCATTAAGTAGAACATGACATCAAATTAGGCTCAGTGATTAGTGGCCTTAGTAGAGGTCAGATATAAAGCAGGACACATCTCCAGTAAACGCTCACAAACGCACATATCCATGCCCAAACATACGTTCGATAATGATCCTTCACTCAGCTTGAAAAACTTCTGCAGCAGCAGGCCAGTTCCAGCAGCCATTGCCATTAATAACATATTAACGATGTATGCCTGCTTTAAAATTATAATATTTTTGCAGGGGCTCAATTTGAAATCCATCACGGGTGTGGGGGGCTCATTACAAGTACGTAGCCGAGGAATTATCGGAACATGGCCCTTTGCTGGCTGTCTGTCATTACAACACTGTCAGATGTGCTTTGGCTAGGAGGGCTGTTAAAACGAGCACGGGGACTTATCTGCTCAGCTGTAAAATGATTTTCTGTCTCCTCAAGAGATACCGGGAGTGTGTGTGGGGGGTATCAGTGATCTGAGAGTAATTAAGATATGGGCTCACATCACACAAGGGCTTTGCACGTGGGAGACGAGCTGATAAAATTGAACGTGAAATAGTTGAGTTTAAAGGGGGACTTTGATTAATTACAAAACTCTCAAAGGACGGTCCACCCCCTCTTAAATTGAACTGCCATGCAATGGCAGCTGCTCTCAAGCTGATGACCTCAACACCTCCCCTTTATCTTAATAGGCAGGTTATCTCCTTATTCGTTGCAGCTCACACGTTCATTTGCTATATTGCTCGTTCTGCAAGACTGAAATACATCATTATCTTTGTATCAAGCTGTTCCATGTAAAGATTTTTTTTAAAGGGTAAGACAATTGTGTGCTGAATGGAATTTCAATTGGGTTTATGACGCATAACCTCACTGGTCTTTTCACCGCACGCTCTCGTCACTAAGGATGGTGCATACCAGTGTTTCCGCCAGACCAGGGCTGAGAGGGCGTCCACCCCGAGAGCGGGGGGTGCTTGAATTTTGAGTTGAGCCGTCCCTTATAGATACTGTCTTTTTACATTAGTGAGCCGGGAATGGAATGAAAAAGACATACGACAAATAAGATATTATTTGGACACAGAAAACTTACTTTTTTTGTGTACAAATAATATATATCCTTAAGTTAAAAAGAAAACAGAAGACACAAATAACGAACCCCTTCAAAATTAAGAAGAGTGCCGGTTAAAATAATATAAAACTAAATCAACTTTACTTAAATATGATTATCAAAGAATGAAGACAATGTACAAACGGAATTGGCTTGTATCTAAATATTAAACCACACAACTTAAATCCTCTCAGATTTCTTTTGGCAAAATCTATATTTTTAACCCTTTTAACTATTACTTTATGCTGGTGTAAAGTAACTAAGTATATTTTCTCAAGTACTGTACTTAACCTGTTAAGTCCGAGAGCCCCCTGTACAGGGGGCTGCGGGGTGTTTTTTCACAAAACTGTGTCTCAGGGCATCTTAATATTTAAAAATCTATGAATGTGTCATACTCACTTAACGGTAAGAAACTCAGATAACTGAAGATACGAACCATTTTTACCGAAACAAAGCACAAGTCTCACAAGAAGCGTCTAAATGAGCCCTGACGGCCCGTCCACACAGCGGCGTGCGTTGTCGCTTGCCGGCGGGCATGTCTGAAGCTAGACCAACAACCAATCACCTGAATCTCCCGCCCCGGACACACAAGCAGCGGTTTGATTGGCTAGAGCTTGTACTGGCATATGATTGGATTGGCTGACGCTTCCGTCGAAGCTTCAAAAGTTGAACATTGCTCAAAAACTGAGATTTCATATTAGCTGCTAATGATAGCCACCAGAGTGTATCGCAGCTTCCGGTTCCGGGGCATTCTGGCTGCGCAGCACTCATTCACCAATGGGTAATGTATAGATGGATTTTAGGAACTTCCCCTCGATTCTATTCTCTAACGGTTAACAATCATCAAAATCGAACGAGGGGGGCCAGAGATATTGAAAATGCACCCAAATGACCCCAGAAGTGGGGTTTCTTTTCTAAATCTCTCTAAAAAGGTCAAATTTCACTTGTTTTGCATCAATCTTGATACAGGGTACTTATTATATGTTATAGTTTGGATTCCTAAAGCTTTTAGTCTACTATCCCATCATTCAAGGGCAGTGGCGAGCCGTCAGGGCCCTCTAGGCCCTCTGTGAGGGCCTAAGATATTCCAAAAAAATAATATTTAAAAACATTAAAAAAAAAAAAAAAATTTAAATATATATTTTTTTAATATTATTTTTGTTATATTTTTCATTAGTTTTACCGAAAAAAAAAACTTGATTTAATTGTATTTAAAATAACATTTCCAAATAAATAAATCCTTCGAATCTGCCTGTTCATTCTCTGTTTGAATGTAGGGGTTACATCAAAGAAGCTCGTCTGGCCCTCTCTGCGATTCACAGAGGGCCCGCTATAGTAACTGAACGAGAGAGTAATGTCAAATGACAGTACAATTGACCAATCATATCTTCCCTCTAAATGGGTGGGTTTTATTATCGCGGACATTATGACAAGTTCCGCCCGCTGTGAAACTTTTCTTGTTTCCATAGCAACAACAACTTCCTGTCAACAGCGTGAACTCGCCTTCAAAATAAAAGCATGCCAAATTACACTTAAGACATACAACTGCAACGAAAGTAACAAACACAATGCAATATCATTTTCAATGTCAAAGAACACAAATTGGGTTCACAGGTGTTGTTTTGTGTGGTAGAGGGTCGCTGTCATTGATGCGTTTTGCACCCTGGGCCGTTGTTTTGATATTCCGCTGAAGTATACGCTGTGACGTAATAACTATTTTTTTTTCTTTTTTCGAGGGAAGGGGTGGGGGTCAGAGGGCCTAGGTATAAAGCTCACGGCTCGCCACTGTTCAAGGGTGGTTTTCACTACAAGTACATTTTTTTTTTGGACGGACACTATAATTTACATTTCTTTACTATGTTCAATCTGAATTTACTTTATAATTTAAAAAATCTATATTGATTCTGACTGTTCTACATCCAACTCACAGGTTTATCATTGCTTTGAGAAAAAAGATTATTAATGTACCCCTTTTAGATGGGATGGGAAGTTATTGTCATTTGTTCTGGGAATGTCATTTTCGAGCCTGAGACCTGAAAAACAGGCTCAGGGCTTAACAGGTACAATTTTGAGGGACTTGTACTTTACTTGAGCATTTCAATGTTTTGCTACTTTATACTTCTACTCCACTACAAATCAGAGGTAAATTGTGTACTTTTACTCCACTAAATGTATGTAATAGCTTTAGTTACTTTGCAGATTTGGATTAATGATGTGAAACATAATCAACTCTCGAACACATTTATTTAACTTAGCTGCACCTTTACCAGCTTTGATAACACTTTAATGCATCAATAATTGTAATCAAAACATATAATACATTCAGTGTTTCCCACAGAATTTGATTCTATTTGTGGGGGCACCGCACCGCACCGCACCCCCCCCCCCCCCCCCCCGGCAAGAAAAGCCAAAGGCCCCTTAACCTATTCGGGTGGTCCACGCATCCACCCCCCCCCCCCCCCCCCCCTCAAATAAGATAATACATGCGAGTTCATGGCTACTGTAGACAACGTTCTTGTTGCTCTGTGTTGCGTTGTTAATGAGTGAAAGACACCGGAGTTGAGGATCTGTGGGGTTTATTCTCCCAAAAATATAATTTACAAATTACAATTTAGGCATTTACTGTAGCAGACGCCTTATTCCAAAGCGACTTACAATGACCAATTACAGGGACATTCTCCCTGGAGTAACCGAGGGCTAAGTGCCTTACTCAAGGGCACACTAGTAGTGGTGTTCCAGGCAGGATTTGAACTCGCAACCTTACGATCATCAGCCCACCTCACTATCCATTAGACCACCACAAAAAAAAAAAATAATAATATATATTTTTTTTTATGAGATCCATTTGAGGCAGACGATATTTAATTGTGGCGGCCCGCCACACATAAATCAATGTATGGGAAACACTGACATTATTCTGAAATGGGTCGATCTGAATAATGAGTAGGCTACTTTTACTTTCTATTTACTTTAAGTATATTTAGATGCTGATACTTGTGTACTTTTACTTACAGTAAGTAACATTTTGATTGCAAGAATTGTACTTGTAACGGTGTATTCCTACACTCAGGTAACTCTACCTTTACTTAGATATAAGATCTGAGTACTGGTTCCACCCATAGACTGTATATATAAACTTTGGTTCCACCTCTGCTTATAGCCAACTCTCAGTTCGCTCACGCATTACACATGCATGGGCATGGGCTCCTCAGGATAGCAAAATCACAGAAAAGTTTACCTCGACGTGGAGTGTCATTCCTGGATGAACAGTGTGGGGTCCTACAGATGAAACCAGCAGGCAGCGGAGATGAAGTCCTCGTCCAAAAAACCTACACCATGGACATGCAACACTTTCACCGTCATTTCCGGGTAGCAAAGGTATGGGCTCAACGATGTTAGCTTAGCAGTTAGCACATACACACTCGCACAATAATCAAACGAGATTTAGCAACAAATGTGCGTATTGTATTGTTCTACCACTACATTATTATTCGGATTACTCGTACATTCACCCAGCTACACTATCCTACATTTTCATTCATTTTCCCAGCGTCTCACGCTCTGTTTTTGTTTCTCTCCTCCATAACGTTTTTGTATCTCCCGCCGTCTTCCGTACCTTCGACCAATTACAACAGGTGGCACTAATTGACACGTACAGGAACCAATCAAACTAAATATCTGAAATTAAAGGCACAATCTGTGTATTTTTTTATTTAATTTCCTTCAACATTGCTTAAAACGGTTAATTAGATTACTTATCAAACAATTGCATATTACGTTGTTACTAATTCAATGATTGATTGGTTTAAAAATATGTAGGCTATTTATTAATTAAACTACACCATTTTTATTTAAAATTGCATTGCTAAATCATTTTCCTCAAATTTATTAGAAACTTAATTGATTAAATCCCTGACTTTTTTTCAACAGACATTGTTTCACAGGGGATTACATGTCGAAATATTTATTGCCTCTTAGCAGTTGCCAGGCAACCAGCGTTGACTACAGGAAGTTGCTGCTCCCTGCCAAGGAATAGTTTGCTTCATGATCTTTGTTTAACACATCAGTTAATTATTGATCAACTTATATATATAATGTGTTATTGAACACGCTTTATAGGTCCTGTAAGGCAGCTTTAGAAGTCAGACTTTAGGCTAGTTTTCCTCTTTGTCCAGTCTTTACGCTAAGCTATGCTAAACGACTGCTGGTTTTTAGCCTATTATGAAACGGACGGATATGTAAGTGGCATTTATCTACTCCATTAATTCCGTGCAAGAAAGCGTATTTCCAAATATGTCAAACTATTCCTTTAACTGTCACCGGTGGCAACGTCAGCCCCCTGTGTGATGCTGTGTGCACTCATTTGGTGAAATTTGGGATTGCTTGGGCACAGTTCCCCTCTCAAAATAATTGTTCATTTATAGTCTGGTGGGTTGCACAACAAAAGCTGTGGGAAGTGAATGTGGAAATAATGAAATATGCAAAGAGAAGCAGCTCGCACAGGGCTTTCTTATGGATTGATTACCATGTGCACTCCTGTCATCGCCTTTCTGTCCATATAATTTCCTGTGATTCTGTGGTCTGTGTGCTTTCTAGTAAAGCAGAAACAGCACAAGCAGCTCAAAGAAGCTTTAGATTAAAGTGCTGATGCTTATCGCCGTTTACTGATATGATGTATTAGGAGGAAACCCTCCATCATTGAGTCTCCCCCCAAGCTGTGATGCTCATGATTGATAAAACTTTCAAAGGAGTAAATTGATTTGCCTCCTTCCCTCAGGATTAATAGGTCACACTTATACACCTACAGAGTGTTCAGTTCACTTTTCAACCCTTGTCTCCCTAGGTCTCTAAAAAACATCACAAGATATTTGGTTCAATACAAAATCTCAGTTCGCTGTTTGTTCCACTGAATACCATTCACAGATGACTGACGGTTCCTTCATTTGGGACTAAGAAACAGAAGAAGAAAAAAAGGCGGGGACATGAGACAGAGAGCAGAAGAGAAACAGATTTTGCAGTCAAGATAAGGGGGAGGAGGAAGTGCTATGTGCTGTGCCTTCATGATGATATTTCACCCTGAACAAACAAGCTGAGCCTCACAGAGAGAGGAAAGCATCGATCTACCCGACTCCAATCATAATACATCCACTTTTCCCTAAGTTTACTTTCTGGCATTCTATCAGGACTTAATAAATTATTTTAGGTGACAAATCGATCTGTTGCTTTGCCCCCTCTCTCTGCTGAGTGAAGGGAAACTTGATTGGGAGCAGTGTGTGTGTGTGTGTGTGCTTATGTAAATCTGTCTGTGCGTGTGTGTGTGTGTGAACGCTTGCATGAGGGTTTGTGTGTCGTCTGCTTTGGAGGCATCATCTGCCATCTGGCCTCAAAGTACAGGGGCCACATGGTGGGAAAGCAAATGTCACTGGTCAGAGCAGCTAGTGCCAAGTCCCGATAAATGACGTCAGGAGAAGCCCACACTGTCACTGCCCAAACAAACAACCCTGCTGCCATCAAGTCCGGTCCCCTCCTGACCCTTTGTCACAGTGTTAGTTACTGGTAATGATGGCGCTGATGATCTATGAATTAAAGCTTCACCTATTCAGCATTCAGTGACAGTACCTTGGGAAAAGAGCTGATGTAATTTAAGGTCACATATTATTCAAAATGTACTTTTTCCTGGCTTCTAAACATAAATATGGGTCCTTGGGGCGTCTAGGCACCCCTGAAAGTTTCAGAATAATAAGTCCTCTCTCTTTTTCTCCTGCTCCATCCATCTTATACTGAATGAATCAGATTTGTCTCCCCTCCTAATGTCGAATAGGTATTCATATCCCATATTCAGGTTCCTGGGATCAGTAGAACCACCTCCAGCAAGGTGATGTTCCTCCTAAAAAGTAGCTGCTGAATCTCTCCTGTCCGCCATTTTTGTTCCTCACTATCATGGACCTGCTTACACAGCCCGAGCGAACAAAGTCACTTGTTCTGTTGTTTGCTGCAATAACCAACAGAAAAACCTTTATGTTCTCCCATCAATCATCTGAGGTTGAGAATTTATGGCTGGAATGTCCACACAACAACAGAAACAACTTGTTCTCAACAAGAAGCAGTACACTGCAACAACATTCACTTCAGTATTTAATTTGATTTGACTGTACAGTATTTAATTTGATTTGACTGTACAGTATTTAATTTTACATTCTGTTCTTGTATATCTTATTATATTTGCATGTATATAGCCTCCTGCATTAACTTGGTCACAACATTCTCTGCATTATTAAGCTTATTGTATTTATTTATTTTTGACATGTATAAAGTTCACTTCATCTGCATTACTTGCACATTGGTCTTGCAATATAATCTGCATTATTATATTTTAATCTATTCTACTGCTGCCTATGGCAATATTTATTTTTTATAAACAACTATGTTGCAATGTTGGAGGAGCTTGGGACTTTTCATTGCCATTTCTACAATGTAGCTACTATTCATATGACAATAAATCCTTTGAATCTTTGAATCTTCAAAAACTGAAGTTGAAGTCAGGATGAATCTGTATCAGCTGTACTTAAAACTGGGAAACTTTCACTATTGCCTTTTTGATGCTGCTTTACAGTTTGCCTGTAAGATTAATGTTAGCATGTTACGCTAATGCACCCACCAGCAGCCTTGCTTTTCGACCCACGGACCGGAGAAATGCAATATTTTATGCAGATTGTTAGACTGTGTGAGTGCTAAGCCTCATTTGAATTCAATTAAATGATGACAGTTGTTGGTTGAAAGTGAGTTGCTGTGTTTTCATGTTGCCTTTCGTGAAACGTTAGCTCAGCTGGCACTGTTTACAAGAAGGCCCCATCTGCTCCATTCCACTCTCTGATTAGGCTACATATGCAGCAGTATTGTATCATTGATATACTTTACACACTGCTCTCAATGTACACATGTGAAAAACAAATGGTCAAATTGTACGGAATTTAAAAATGTTATTGGCAAGTTGTGTAGCTTTGGTTAACATTAGCAACCTGTTGCTAATTGCTTTGGCTGGTGTTATACTGGAAGCTCGACTTTCAGTGTAACATATAATATAACATATGAACACATAAATGAAAAACTGTCAGCAGCCCCAGATTTTCACAAGTTACACTCAAAGTCAAATTTCAATTCATTAATTATTCTATACAACGATACAAAAAAACATTTGTTCTTATTGTTTTACACTGTTTGCAGCTTTTGCCATAACTACAAATGTAAGATTTGTTGATGAACTTTAACTGGTCTTCCTGTCAAACACCTTGATATGATTACATGACAGTATAATGTTACAGTAAATCTACTGTTTTGCAGGTGATCTGAGTAACCTGGTGGTCGGTCCTGTAGACTCTTCTCACACAGGCCATCAGAGAAGAGGCATCATCATTGTCAGGATAGCCAGCTGACACCCCTTCAGTTCAGGTAAACCCAATTTATATTTCAATGTTATTGTATATGAATAAAGTGATTTTTATTTAGGAGGATATTTTTTTTAAATTCAGATTGAATGATCTTGTAACATTAGATCACACGTTAGATTTATTTCACAAAGATGACATTACAATGTTTATGGTATCAGAGTTAATTCAAACGTACTGAGCAAATGTGACAAGGAGATATAAATAGCATTATATACTGGAGACAACCTGTAATTTAAATTCATTAATTATTCTATACAACGATACAAAAAAACATTTGTTCTTATTGTTTTACACTGGTTGCAGCTTTTGCCATAACTACAAATGTAATCTTTGTTGTTAATTTCTCCCTGATTTGAGATCGGATTCCTGATGGAAAATGTGGTGTGTAAAGTTTTTTATTTAAGAAGCGTTTACTTCAGTTATTGTTCACCCTAGAAGTGGGAAGTAGACACAGCGAGTCTCTCTGACCGCAGTGATGCTGCTGTGAAAAGGCCATTGTTTGACAGTGCAGACCCAGCAACCAATCAAAGCAAACTGGGTATTTTTGGGAGAGGGGATTAAAGACACAGGCGCTGAACCAAAGCTTTCAGACAGAACGTGAATACAGCTATAATCAGGCAGACAGTATTAGAAGAATAAAGGTTTTTTTTAACATTACAGCATCTATTCATGTTCTAGTTTGAACCCGAAATACAAAAGATGAACCTGAAAAGTTGCATAATATGTGTCATAAGTACATCTTTAGGGATTAGAGAGAAGTTTATGACCTGAACTTGACGGCCTTTGATTGTCAGCACATTTACACAATAAAAAAACGGCAAGCAAATCCAAAACAATGGATTGAATCTGAGCCAACTGTACTAAAGCCAGTGACATTTAAGTATCAATCTGCTGAAATGGCAATGAAATTCTGAATATGATCCAATGAAACAGGACCTCACATCTGCCAAACAAATATGATTTCAAGAGGCAGATTAGATCAAAATTGTTCCATCTTGGATGCTATCCAGGGTGCTCCAACATTCATACAAATCTATGCACATAATGATGGGCAATGAACTCTGAATGTGTAATGTCTGTTCTAGTCCTGAGCTGAACTTTACAGCTAATATCCGTCTCCTCTTAGCCGTCCTCTCAGTGCAGTGAAGCAGCTGCAACGTAAAGGTTTCATCACTTGTCACACTTAAAAAAAAAAGGAGAAGCTTCCTTTTCAATTTGGGGCTGCGGTTGCACAGACAGTGTGAACCTGTTAAAAGCTCTGTGTTCAAAAGTTCACATAGCATCTGCTCAACACCTCTGCAGTGGGGGTTGTATTCAACAGATGAGACGGGTATACAAAAAGTCCTTGGAAAATAATTCCTATTTCAATGTGGCTTTGCAAGCTGGGCACTGTGCTGTCTTTAGTTTTTAATTAGACACCATGAGATAAACGCACATCTGTATTTCTGCAATGCAACAAGGCTAAAAGGAATAATACAAGGCTGAGCTGACAAGACAAGGTAAGTAAAAGTATGGTTTAGCTTAGTTTCATGGCCGCACGTTACATTTTTCAGCAGATGTGCCCGGGTGCAGTGGCAGTTAAGGGACTTACAACTGATCCTGCAGTGATGTACTGTACTCAAGGAGTTCTCAAAGCCCCAGACACATGCGGCAGT
This sequence comes from Trematomus bernacchii, assembly GCF_902827165.1. Lineage (NCBI taxonomy): Eukaryota > Metazoa > Chordata > Actinopteri > Perciformes > Nototheniidae > Trematomus > Trematomus bernacchii. The sequence goes on along the minus strand of NW_022987735.1, from coordinate 640,034 downwards.
GTGTGCTTTAGCTATAGGCACAAGCACTCACGCTGACAGACACCTCCCTTTCTGTTCTAATCCCTTCTACACCTCTTCACCAGATGACAAGAGCTACTTTCCCTATAGACACAGTGAGAAGGAGCCAGGTGAAAAACAATTAAAAAGGCGCTAGTGGGTGGATTTCATTGTTTCCTATCCAGGATGGGCTGTATATAAATGATAGACTGATTTAATGAGTGAGACCATATTTAAATAGTATTTTTGTGTTTTTGCCAGACTGTAATGGTGCCAGTAACATAGGTTTTAACAGATTTGGTTGTCTATAAGTTACAATATGCTTTTGATGTCTGGCTGGGAAATATTGCAGAGATATTGCAGGGTTGACTGTTGGTGCTTTTCCAAAATATCCATAATTATATTTAATAAATAATCTACATTAATGTGGATATAATGACTTAATGGGTAAAGCTAAATCATAGAACAGCTAGAAACGTCTGGTAACTTCAGGAAATAACATCACTTTACTGTAATACCAGTACATCTCTTAAAACCAGGGAGAGACACTTACATGCGACATTACAATATCCATAATCTAAGATGAAACGGATATAATATTTATATATTTCCCAGCACCTTTTTATGCTGAAATAAACCCACAGGTACAGTAGCAACCACACATACACATTTAGCGCATTTGTAGCTTTTTGACAAGAAGCAGTTGTTAAATTACAGATTATCCCAGCAATCCTGACAGGGATAAAACTAGTCATACTGTCCTCAAGCGCAAACATCAGCCTCCCACTCCCGGCGTCTCTGTATATAGTACATACACATGAACTCACAAATAAATGGCTTAACACATGAATACATGGATGTGTACACACAAACACGGAAAGGGAGATGCAGACACACAAACACACCAGCTGCCATGTGCAATAAAGAACCAAGAAGACCAACTCTATTTTACACATCCGCGGGGGGTCAATAACTCATTAGAGCCGAGGTGAGGCAGAGGAGGCTGAGTGAGATGACGTGGTGTGGGAGGGTTGCTCACCTGAGGATATCCGCATGTCATTGTGTCCAGAGGTCATGAGGACGATTCAGACTTCATTAACAGCATGTCATAAAACATGCCAGGGTGGTACCCACGCCTGAAATAGGGTACCTTGTGTCATTTGCCTGTTTTATTCCTCTTTAAACTTTTTCTGCCTTTCTGGGATTTTTTATTGCTCATCCTATTGGCTTTTTATTTATGACCCTTTTATCGCTTGTCATGAGCTTTGCATCTCGTTGAAATGCTCCATAAAAATAAAGTTTATTACGGGGTTAAAGTAGACTTCTATCCCAGTAAAGTACAGTACAGAGCCTGTATGATTGTCTTCAAAGGCGTTGTAGGCATTGAAGCATGTATTTGTACTGTAGATGATTCGTTCTGCTCACTTGGTATATCTGGCTTAAATTTACAAGCTCGCTTCAATTATTTCAAATGTTTCAAGATTCTTCATTGATGACCCGAATCAAATGGCGGCTGCCCTTTAACTTCTTACTTAACAAGCCATGGCACGTATCTACTGAAGGGGACTCATCTGTTTAATCATCTCAATCACTGAGCTGGACCTGACTAAATATAGAATACAGAAAACACGCAGCACTGAGGGCTGCACCAGTGTACAGTGGACGGACTGTTACTGTCAATGACTGTCAAATTAGAAAAGGATGACTCGGTGTGTGCGAGCATGTTTGTGTGTGTGTGTGTTTGTGTTTGTGTGTGTGTCTGAGCCTCCATGAAAGTCTGCTGAGGGTTTATCAGACAGTTTTTGTGTGTTTGTTTTGGGTGCGTGCATTCGAGTTACAACACTAAGCACACTTAAGGACCTGTTTACAAAATGTATCCTGCTGTTACACAACCTAATCCCAGAGCCCTCAGCACTACTTCCATGGTACAAGTTTAAAATATCAGTAGGCCTTATCTGGCTGGACAGAAAAATAGCCTGATGATATATAACTATTATTTCTGGAAGCCTTTATAAACCATGTCTGTATTTTTGTTGACATTAAGGCATTTATCATACATCCACATGAGCGGTTTCTATCTTTTAACTGATGTCCACGCAAAACACCACAAAAATGCCGGATGAGTTGTTCAACCTTGTTGAGGACACATGCTAATTACTTGATCCAAAGAGTAAATCCATAAACACACAGACGGTGTAATTAAATCATCTGCACAGCTCTGTGTCAACACCAATCATCTGAAATGACCTTGGAACTTCTTGGAATGGACTGTGTTCATGAAGCATGTCAGCACCTTGAGGGTGTCATTCTGACCATCCCACTACACCACAGAGCACCACCATATAATATGACTGGCCATACATAATGTATCTGTCAATATACTGTGAAAAGATATAGGCTGAAACTGTGGATTCGCTTTTATAGAAAGATCTAATCATTTAGAGGATTTACAAACCAAAGGCAAATGAAAATATGAGGAATGAGAGATAAAAAAACTGCCATGCTTTTTTATACATAATTCTGAGGCAAATATCATCATGTTCTGTTCGAAAATCTGAACGTTTTTGAGAATTTGCTTAAATTACAGGATATGTAAATGCTAAATAACCATTTACTAAATAACCACTTTGAATACCTCCTAAATTAAAACACTGTGGCTATCTGTGCCTTGACAAGCTTGCAGCTATTCTGGCATCACGCTCTGCTGGGACGCCTGTGTTTGGTGCCATTTGGCAACCGCTGGAATATTTAAATGCCCTGATGAATACATAGCCCCTGGGCCTGACTGCTCAAACCGAACACTGAGTGTGATCCGCATACACTAATGGGACTTCTGACAGTCCTGTGCATTCATCCTACAAAAACTCACCATGGAGCCAGAGGGGACCAGAGGCTGGGCGTGAATGGAGTTAACTGGCTGAAGATCTGAGAACAAAAGGCCACAGGTCTGACAAGTGCAACTTCTTATGTGTCCATCAGCGACCACTTATACTGTCAAATCGTCCTTGAGCAAAACACTCCGCCACTTCTTTTTCTTTTGTTGCAAATTGCCTTTTATAAGAGCAACAGCTGGTGTTTTAAACACATTTTTTAAGATAATTAATCTTAACCCCCATTTGGTTTGGGGCTGGAGGTCTGGGTCAATTATCGAAGAGACCATAGTCTATTTTGTTTAAGCTCAGCAGCTGTGTGTAGTTAACCATGACTCTGAACCCCTCTGTGCTGAGCGGATCTGGAGAAGTGGTACAGCTGAGTGAATACACTGTAAAACATTTCTGGAAACTGTAACCTGCAGCATACCGGGAAACGAGAAAGATTTTGAAAGCTTTAGAGCTCTCCGTGGTGCTGAAAAACAAAAATGGTTGAAGCTGGACTGAAATCTTCTAAAGGTTCAGTGGCAGTGGGCTCCTTATATGGAGAACTGAAGTCACAGAATACGCAACAAATGCTCCATGCAGTTTTCTAAAATCCCCACGGAGATGGCAGGTCTGTGTTGTGGCACACAAGAGGCATTTCATTGATTATGGTTATTTCTGAAAATGTCATAGAGCAGTGTAGCCCAACGATGTTGACCTTTTAAGCTGTGTAACTCCATGCAGTAACATCACAGAACAATGCAATTCAAGAAACAATATTGATCACGATGTGCTGCAGATCTGAAGCCTGTAATTTATTTCTGTTATGAAAAACAACAACTAATAAGCCCCAATATTAAGATCAATAATTATCACCAATAAACCACAAGCATTGCACCCTGAAAGAGTCTTATTCATCGTAACTCTTCAAACCGAGTCGTTTTAGACTTTTTATTTTTAAAGAGAAAAACGAAGGACATCTTCAAAGGACTTGGTTAATGTGGCGAGAAACCCACACAAAATAACCCATCTTATTTAAAACAATCTATGGTTTATTTCATGTACTGTATTTTAGATTTTAGAAGTCAAATCGTGAGGGTTCACGGTGTACAGCGGGAGAAAACAAACACACATAAGCAATAACTTGAGCTGCTGGAGATGCCGCCTCCTTTACCATTACGCATTGATTAGTCTCCCCACAGAGGAGCGGCAGAGGAATTTCTGGGTGCAGATCGGACCACTCCTCTCTCTGCATATGATTTTCTCTCCTCTCTCCACAGTCGGAGCTTGGTGGTGAGGAGGGGGGAGGGTGGTCTTGCAGTCGACGAGAGGAATAGGAGTTTATTGAGGAGTAGCTGCAACGGGAGAAAAACGCATGCAACTGAGCACCGTTGCTTTGCGGATGAAAAGAAGAGAGAGAGAGAGGGAGAGAGAAAAAGATCGCGCTTGGACGGCTGACCACTCTCTGCTGAGAAACTGCTGCTCCGTTTGTTTAACTTGTTGATGCGACGATATTCTTCTGTTTTTCCTCTATCGTCTGGCTGCAGTGTTCTCTTCCGAGGATCGCTATTTTGTATTAAACTCGCCGTGGATGCAGTTTAAAGAACAGCCTTCCCTAAGGTGGGTGGTTTTCTTTTACTTTCATTCCTGCTTATTGATGGGTGACGTTTTCCAAAGCCAATTCATATTCTGCCGCAAAGTATGAGCTTCCATAACATGAACAGTTACAGGCTTTGAGAGTGATACTCATCAGTGCTATGCGCATTGCCAGATTAAGTAAATGGGTTTGGGGGTTTTCTTATCACATTCTGTTAAGCCTAGGTGCTCCAAACGCCTAACCACCAGTTTCTATCTGCTGTTCTTCCTGCAGATGCAATTCGTCTCTGAACCATAGCACTGTGATAACCGGAGCAGGGTTATATTAAACACTGTAGGCCAGCATGGCAGCAGGTGTTGCGGCGTGGCTCCCGTTCGCCCGAGCGGCGGCCATAGGATGGATGCCCGTGGCGAGCACCCCTATGCCTATCCCCCCGCAAGAGAAGAAAAAGGGCAAGGACGGACTCATCATCCTCAACGTGAGTGGGACCAAGTTTCAGACGTGGAGAACCACTTTAGAAAGGTACCCGGACACTTTGCTGGGGAGCACTGAGAGAGACTTCTTTTTCCACGACGAAACAAACGAGTACTTTTTCGACCGTGACCCTGACATCTTTAGACACATCCTCAATTTTTACCGCACGGGGAAACTACACTATCCGCGGCAAGAATGCATAGCCGCGTACGACGAGGAGCTGGCTTTCTTTGGTATTATCGCCGAAATCATTGGGGACTGCTGTTATGAGGAGTACAAGGACCGGCGGCGCGAAAACGCAGAGAGGCTCCAAGACGACGAGGAAATGGACCAGAGCAATGACGTCACGCCGGTGAACCTCACGCATCGGGAGTTCCTGTGGCGGGCTTTTGAAAACCCTCACACCAGCACCATGGCGCTGGTCTTCTACTATGTCACAGGCTTCTTCATTGCCATATCAGTGATGGCCAATGTGGTTGAGACAGTTCCATGTGGGGCGATGCCCAACAGGGCAAAAGAGATGTCTTGTGGAGACCGTTACTCCCTGGCTTTCTTTTGTTTGGACACTGCCTGCGTCATGATATTCACAGTTGAGTATCTTCTCCGATTGATAGCAGCTCCCAGCAGGTACAAGTTCATGAAAAGCGTGATGAGCGTCATCGATGTGGTCGCCATCATGCCTTACTACATCGGCCTGGTCATGACGGATAATGACCAGGTGAGCGGTGCTTTCGTCACGCTGAGGGTCTTCCGGGTCTTTCGGATTTTCAAGTTCTCCCGGCACTCTGCGGGGCTTCGCATCCTGGGCTACACCTTGAAGAGCTGCGCCTCCGAGCTGGGCTTCCTACTATTCTCCCTCACCATGGCCATCATTATCTTTGCAACGGTCATGTTTTATGCAGAAAAAGGCTCCACAGCCAGCAAGTTCACCAGTATCCCCGCAGCGTTTTGGTACACCATTGTCACCATGACAACACTGGGGTAGGTGGCTGCATACAAGTCCATAAAACCCTTTAAGCTGTTTCAACTGTCCATAAATCACCGCCTCACAGCTTACTGCCTCAATGAAACATTCATTGTAATAGCTAAACACGCTACGAAACAAGTCCCCGATTATTCAATTACAGTAATCCTATGAATTCATCAACTATTTTTTTATTTTTCTAATTTGTGAGAAGCTGTTGAATTAGCGTACAGAGCCTAATTTTGGGGCCATTGTTTAAACTAATTGTGTGCAGCCACAGGTGTGCATTTAGTGGGCATATTAACAGCCTCAAGTGCTGCTCAGCCAACAGTCGGCTTTATAGAGGCTTCCGTGCACCATTCACTGCCTATCAATGAGGCTGCACCTCACAGGCAGCCCTTATCCGAAGGTTAGGCCTTGTCCCTGCCTGTTTTTTAATGGCTTTTATTGGATGGGCTCTTTTGAAAAGGTTGCCGCAGCAAACACATACAGTGTGACCAGTAAAAAAGACAGTGGAGGATTTGTTTTGTTGTATTTTTCAGTTTTTTTTATTCCGTGTGAGAGGAAAAATCTTTGGGCCAAAGAAAAAAAGACTCCTAACTGATCAAGATCCTGCATACTGCATTTTCTGGCCAAACAGTGATTAAATTAAAGGCAAAGTAAAAAAATGTATAGACGACACACACATACACACACACACACACACACACACACACACACACACACACACACACACACACACACACACACACACACACACACACACACACACACACACACACACACACACACACACACACACACACACTGCTACCCCTGCATCTCATTAATTCATTCTCTCCCTCTTCTCTTTCTTCCTTTAAAGAGTTACAGTAAACATTTGAATGCTAATGTCATGCTCATGAACAACATCAGCTGTACAATGTGCTGATGTAGCATAACATAATTAAAAGCGGTTAAAACGGTAACATCAAATTAATGTGTATTGATGAGGGCACTCAACCGCTCGGATGCTTGCATGGGTTATTATATTATTTGAGCTATTATTTATTTATTTACTCAGCATTCTGGGGCGGTATGCTTTCCAAGGTGCTGAGAAGTTGTTGTCAGAGAGCGACTGGCTGCTATTGGTTTTTATCCGTTCAGATGAATAAAGTGAATGTGGCATTTGAGTGCCTGAAGTCACGATTATTAAGTCATACAGTGGGAAATAATAATCGGACCGTTTCTAATTTGTGTGTAAAAATATCCTGGTTGCTTATTTACTCGCTGCTGCACGTATGAGGTTGTACAGCCACTCAGCCAATGTTAGTCCTCAGGCGCAGCTACTCACTGATGACACAGAAATGAGATCCTGTTGAAATAATGTTGTCTTTTAATTTCAAAGTCATAACATCACAGATCAAACATTGCAAAACAAACTGCCACTGGCTGTGTGTTATGTGTGTGTGTATAAGTGTGTGCATAAGTGTGTGCTTGAGGATGTGTCTGTTCAAAAGTATACATAACATGTGCACTTTTTCTGTATTACTTTTGGTTTAACTGATGCAGGATTTTTCACGCTTATACAAACAGAACTAATTGCCTGCTTGACTTTTCATGTATTTGATACGGATCCTTCTTGATCTTCATATCTGCATTGATGCAGACACTCGGCACCTGGGTACACTTCAGCTCTGCAGGCAACAGATCTTATTATAATTTTGATTATTATTACTTATTATCACAACGTCATCCTCTCGCTATCTGCAGCGGATGACACTGAGTTAGTGGATTCTCTGTCACCTTAATGGCATACAAAGCTTTTCCCTGCACTCACTCAATACCAGTCGAACTACCACTCACCCTCAAAATGACCAATGAGTGCATAATTAGTGATACGCACGATCTGGTGATTGAAGCGCCTCAAACGTAATGCTGCATTGGCTATGCTTTCCATTCACATTCAAAGCACAGATGAGAGATGAGTTGTGTAAGAGGGTACATTATTTATCTTTGGGAAGCAACAAAGATATTGCTGCATTCAGCCCAGGATCCCCTTTGTGTTGCTTAAGATGGATTTGAAAAAGATGTTCTGCCGTGCGAGAACAAAACTGAAATGTCCTTGGTAATGGGGACGTTTCTGTCACTCTATTGTAAACCATGACAGCCTCTCTGACAGATTTGCAACCTCAACTGAAGCCTTGCAGTGGTGCAGAATGCTGCATAGTGGACCACCGGTGGAGAGGCTGAATACCTATCACTGAAAGACAAAGTCGGCTCCTTCTCATGATCTATCATTGTCTTGAGGTGTGCTTTTAAAAAAAACATACAATCCTACAGTCGAGCTGATTTGTGGTTGTCATTGTCTGCTGAAGACACTGAAGTGAGGGAAATATCTATTGTTGTACTCTCCTCCAGTAACCTTCAAATGCTTATCTGATCAGGGTAAATTAGGTACTCTGATAGTTTATTTCAGATCTCAGCATGCAGAAAAATGTATCCAGGTCTAGCAAATAGTTATTTCAGCAAGATATGGATGTGGTAGTCGTGTCATTCGGTTGCAAATAGCTCTAGAGGGGGTGCTGCGGGTTGTATCCATCTGGGGCTTTTGATTTCATTCTGATAGTCAATGATGCCTTATGCCTGCATGGTATCATGATGCCTTTCCACAACATTTATTTTCAATTTCCCTGACTCCCACCCTGAGGAAGTAAAGACAGTGGTGTGCATTCTGTTTCCCGCTGATGGCCCATTGATTGTGCTTAAGCAGACGTGCAGACATTGGGAGAGCAGGGGCTCCTGTTCAGAGGCACTTGGCAGGCAGCCTGAATGAAAAGGAAGGGTGCCTTGAGACTAGCGGAGAATCAATAGCACTGTGCAGCTGCGTGTCACGCCTCTGCGTGTCTACAGCTCTGTGCCACCAAACACAGGACAAGACCCACTTATCACTCCTTATTTATTGAGTCTAATCTCGGTGGCTGCTTTCGGATACCTGACAAAGAGGAATCTGCCTCTGTCAGAACGCTCCTGCCAAGATCCTGGGTGTGAAAAATATGCGATTGTTATCTGTGTTGTGCAAAAATCTTGTAAACTGCTCTCAGGTCTGAGTGTATGATTGTGTAACTTGATGTACTATTGTCCAGTTAAGGCAGCAATATATTCCAATATAAAGAGAGCATTCAACTTTATCAGGCTGGAATCAGACATTGCAGTGTTTTCTTGCTCTTGTTTTTTCTAGATGATCCACACCGTCAGGGTGAATTAGTTGTAGAGGGACTTTTTGGTGCTTCAGATCTTTTAAGTGATTTAAGGTGTAATGGAGTGCACTGCTGAGAGCAGCTGTGAAAACGGTGGAAGTCAAGCGCAACCCACAAGGGAAGGGGAGTGGGGAGGACAGGGTTCAGTGTGCCACACTCACGTTACTCTGGACACAAACTGACATTACCTCTGACAATCAGAATGAGCCTCAGCTCCACAACAAACCCACGCTTTTCTCCCAATCCTCATATCAATATTTTCATATGCTGCTTCTGAATAATGCTAAGAAAAATAATTTTAAATTACGCATTTGTTGTGGTGTTTACTATGTGCTTTGTTCGCTGCTGCAACAAACACATGTACATTGTTGTCACTCAACAGATGCAAAAATGTATCACCATGTCGTTTGTCTGTGCTACAGCTCCACCCACCAAATACGACTGAAAAGGCTTGACAACTGAGCCCTATAAACCTCTCAAGGTAGGATTTACAAGACAGAGGAGGCAAGGTTAACAGACTTGGGGGTCAGTGTTGGGCCCATAAACCACAGCAAGTGTAACCATTATCATGCTGCCAGTGTTGACACCTCAACCCCATTGCAATCAAAGCCTACAATGCAAATCATTAACGTAATGCTTCGATGTGGTGCAGAGCAAAGCTTTTTGAAGGCCTTTACCACATGTCAAATGTAATTGAAATGTACAGGGACAATCTGCAGGGCCTTTACTGCATCTGTATCGTTGAGATAACAAATGCATTTTTGATGATATACTGTAGTAGGCATGTGGTTTGATGAGTTACAATTCCTCTCGCAGCCAATGCAGAGGATTTTCACTCTGTTTTTTTTCTCAACTGAGCACGACAGTCAGCGAGAACATTTGGTGTGTTTGATGATGTACTGCAAAGGGTGTCATTTTTGTGTTCAGCGGAATACATTACACCACTTGGCATTGTGTATGTTTTGCACATTATGAAAATCAGCAATCCATTATGTGATGAATTACTGTGTAAAGAAGAAGTGGCTGATGTGAGATGTGTAGGCTGCCATTAGCCTGTAGGCCTATAGTGCCTCTCCAGGTGCTTTATTGGGAAAGAGAGGTGATGCTAATATGAGCCTGGTATAATGGTGCTGAAGTGACAGGTGACTTAATGAGGGGAACCTGGCACTGAAATGTGTTATGTGCTGGCTCCTTTCTGCCCATGCAAATGACTTCGAAATGGAGGAGTGAGAGCGAGGGGCGGGAACAGGCAGTCTTCTTCAGAGGAGATTAGGATCATTGTGAAAGACAGAATCTGTGAAAAACAAAACAAAGATGCTCTTTTTTCTGCTAAATTGAAAATACGCAAGCCCCTGCATTCCTTTTATTCTCTTTGTTTTCATCACACTGATGCAGCTTCTCACTGGCAGCTAGAGATTTAAAAGGGTGTTATGGAGGTGTGGGTTGAATGATTGATTAACATTTTATAGGGATTCATAAATTACATATTTATTACATCATATTTATGTACTCTAATAGGTAGAAACTTCAAGACTCTGCAGCTTAAATTATATTTTAATGATAGTATATACTGTATAATAATACAATGGCAAAAAGAAAATGCATTTGTGGTCGGTCAACCCTGAACTGAAAACAGATTATGTCCAGCTGGTAGGTTGATGTGAGGATACTGTCTATGTGAACTGACTCTAAAAGCAGGCATGCGTCACTGCGGATGGTCAGATTGATAAATAATCTATATAGCAAGGACAAAATGGCTGTCCCTCCATTTGATTCGATTTCTTTGACAACCCATCTTCCAGGCAGCACCAATAACACTCGTTGCGTGCAGGGTTTTTCATTAATTCACTTTGAATGTGCTGCATTAAGCAGGGAAATAAACTAGCATGTTCTGCACTCGGGGCCTGGGTAACGTAGTGTGAGGACATAAAATATGGCATCAGTGTTTTTCCCACCGCTCAGCATTTTCATCGTCCTCTTTGTATTGCAAGCAACGTCAAAGATTAATGGAATTTCCTAGAACAAGATTAAAGTTACTCCGAATGAATGCAGCATCAGTGCATTAGGAAATAAGGAGATATGTGAGAAAACACATCACCTCGATTTCATTGTTGTTAGAAAGTGTTTGTTCTGCCTGGCTCCACTTCCCTCCAATCTAACAGCCCAGGGACCCTGACCCCGGTTGAGAGAATGACTGAAATGGGAAAATATTGCCTATTACAGTATGTGACTGTGTCCTATCGTGGAATTTGATATGTTGGAAAAGATAGCGGATGAAAAAGTGTACGCCATGAGATCTGTGGATCAAATGGTGTTCAAATGATAAACCCAAGCCCAACAGCTATCTCCTACTGCGACGTGGCTTATTTACATACTTAGCATTTACATACAGATGGAAATGGCTGGTCTGGTCATGGATATTGGTATGCAGACACGCATAATGCCTCCTCATCACTTTGTTGAGATGTACAACAGTATACTATGTGGATAACCCTGTGCTTAGCATTAGATCCACGCAATTATCCTGTCAGGGTCGCAATGAATGTATACAAATGTTGCTACTATTAATATAGTACATTGCTTTATCTCTATTGAAAAAGGTGCATACCATTGTAATTGTTTACAGAGGCCCTTGGGGTCAAGAGAGAAAGGGGTGACAGATACAACCGATTTTCCATTTTCAATCCCATGCCTAAATAACACCAAGGCCAACATCATTGATGTCCATCAGAGGGCATTCATTATTAAAGTTGATAAATGTAATAACATGTAGGGAGTCCCTCGTGTCATGATTTATGAGGTAAATATTATTATCTCATGATCATGCTGCATTTCCATCAATTTGTAATGTTAAATAACAACATTTTATATATATCTGTATTATGTTGTAACTCTATGAGTGAAGCAACTGCAAAGAGCACATGCATTTATAAGAGTGTTCATTTTTTTTTTTATCAATCTTATTGATGCAAGAATCAATACGCAAACAAGACTAAGTGCTGGTCGTCTCAATCGTTTAGGTATAGATTTATCCACCCCTACAGCACAATGAATCTTCACAAAACACTAGCAGATGTATATAAACCACAGTTATTCACAAATGCAAAAAAAAAACAACAGAGGAGAGTTTAACAGAAATAGCAGAAGAAACTGAGAAACACGAATCAGCTAGCAATGTTTATTTAGTGATGTGATTGTTCCAATACCATTGGAGAAACTATGCTGAGCATTCACCTTTAATAAATAGCTATTTTTAAAGTATCTTAAGGTAGTCCTCGTGTATTTGCTTTTGTTTTTTTCCTTTGCAGTGCTTTTCTATGTTATTGCAGCCTTTTATATATTTAATTATTATGTATGCCACCAACGTCTTGTCAATATGGTGAAGAATGACTTGTTTCCCTTCGCTTGTGCTTTGCTTCCTGGAGTCCTGTTGTCACTGCATCTGGTTTGTGTACACATAAAAACAACAATATGACATTAATTGAGTTAATTAGTACGTTTTAGAGGTGCTTGTTACCTTTGAACAGAGCCAGGCTAGTTTCCTTGTTTCCAGTCTTTATGCTAAGCTATTTCTTTAAACATAACAAACATATTTTTATAACCTTTAAGGACATGGCTTTAACCCAAACAGCAATGTTTCCCTCCTCCTTACCAAGTCTTTGTTGTGCCTAAACCAAAACAAACCTTAACGAGAGCGTCAAATTATAAAACTGATTTCTTTGTCATTAGTTATTTAACAGCTTTTGAAGGCAGAGACACAACAAATAATTGGAAAATGCTTTTATATGTTGTTCTGAAGCGCAGGGACATGCATCGTATCTTGCCTTTTAATCTGGGGGACTTGTTTTGTTTTTTAGGAATTATGTTAATTTGCTTTATTAATAAGAGTTGGATGAACTCTTATTAATAAAGCAAATTAACACAATTCCTAAAATTTTACCAAGTTACTTAAACTGAAGTTCCCTGAGTTATCTTCCTTTAAATCAGAAACGATTGTAATAATATTTTAAAGGTTATTTTAATATATTCCATTTGTATCACTCGTGTCCTTTCATTATGGTCGAGCCTCTCTTCCAACAAAACATTTTCACTGCAGGAACACTTTTCTAAATGTAAGTCCAGCTACTAAAAGTTCCCTTGGAGAGACATAATAGCTACTACCACTCAGTAGTTTAAATGTTCATGCTTGGGGTTGCACTGCAAGGTCAGCAAACTAATTATCGACTCAACATGGTGTTTAAACAACAGAAGAATGAATTGGGCTGAATCATTCCCACAAGTCACATTAGCATTGTGTGGGGAACAAAATCACTGTAATAAATTGTAGAGTTAAACAAATGCAACTCACCGGACCTTTATTTGTTACTTCAGCGTAACACTTTAGCTAATCTGTATACAAGGAACAGAGAGCTGAAACGTTTTGAATGTTCACTATGCCTGTCTGAACCGCTCCCTCACAGTGTAATGTAATGAGTGCTGGTCGGGGGAGAAACAGTTGTTCCTTTATTTGTAGATGCCACTGTCTCTATGGTAAACATTGCACTAGAATTCATTATGCTGCATTTACCACATCTATTCCAGCCCTTGCCCCCTTTCTGACCTCGAAATCCATCTATGCAGCACAGATGTAGGGACAAAAAAGTTTTAAGGAAGGTGATGATAGTCCCACCTGTCAATGTGAAAAGTGTGGGCGGGTTGAATTGCACTTTGCACCGATTTCTTTCTCTCCGGCGCATGGGACAGCATAGCAAACACAATATCTTGAAACGGTGCCAGCTCCTCTAATGCCAGACTGTGAGTATCCCTCCCCCTGACATTTGTCTCTTTATCAAAAACGCCCCTCAGCCAAACAAGCCAACATCTGCGATCAGCAGAGATTCAGAGATTATAGCTAACAGCAATCATCAGTCTGCTGTGTGTACGAAAAGAATTCAAAGTGAGGTAACTTGTGCTCATCTGAAGAGTGATAGGATATCACTAAATAAGGCTTTAAAAAGGAAGTTATGCTTTTTAAGGCCTCTCAGCGAAACATGAGCTGGATGAAATGAAAGTAATGTATAAACTTGACAGTTTCC